>NC_069383.1:137537838-138173909 GCF_027475565.1 Acinonyx jubatus | reverse complement strand
GGTTGGGGTTGTCATCCAAAATGCTTGTATCCCATGGTCATCTTCTATCACATGCCTAGGGTTCCCTCATCACACGGTGATTGGATTCCAGGGGACTGCATCCCAAGATGGGGAGGAGACAGAGCAGAGGGATGGAAAGAGAGCATGTGCCCATGTTGGGTGCATTCTACTCATAGAGGTAGTCACAAAGTCACACCTAGGTACAAGAGAAAAGTAAATAGACTCTACATCTTAAGAGCCTAGCAAGATTCTGGAAGAACATGTGAGACTGGAAATACAGTTGTGGCCATTTCTGGAAAACATAACATGCCACAGTGTTCTATGGAGATTTTTTTGTAGGATCCCTGATCATTTCCCTAATCACTTCTAGAAACTTTGAAAAATCTAGCTAAATTAACTATATTAGAGTAGGGAGGGATACAAGCTGCAAATATTTTTTCTCTCAAACAAACGTGTTTTTGTTATGATTTTTATGTATCTATCTCTTTTCTAAGTCCCTTGATGGTATGCTTGTTTTATTGAATAGAAATAAATTTTCAAATGAGGTACTTATAAAGGATGTTTTCAATATTAGTACATATCAGCTAAGTAATTTACTATAATTCTCACAGCACCCAATCTTGCTCTCAAATAAAAAGATATTTCCAACTTTAAATGTATTTTGTTTTGAGTTTTCCTTCTAACTACGAGGCTAATCTACTATGGAAACAATAATGAAAATGTTATTTAAAAATCAGAAAAGCAACAGGGAAAGTTGGTGTTTGGTATTTAAATTACATTTTTATATCAATAGGCTTAGAATGCTATGGAGATATATCATTTCATTTAGTTTTCTTTCATTTTAATGTCACCAAAAGGTCAAGGGATAATCCAGAGATCAATTCACCATCCTATGCACATTGCTTCCCCCACCCTCGCCACCACCAGTTTGGGAATATAAATTCAAATGTTAAGATGGTCTTTACCCAAGTTCTTCCAAAGAAACCTAAAGGCTTCAGATATTTCCATATCTACACAAGCAGAGAAGGCATTACTTCAAACAAATGCTGTACAAATTAGCCTGGTGACTCTTCTCTTGTCTTTTAATACTTTCATATCAGCAGGATAGGAGATTAACTCCAATCAGGGGGAGCAGGTTTCTACTTTTGCTTCTAACACAGGAAAACCTTCTTGATTTAGCGAGTCCTTTCAACAGTGAACTCAGCCAAGTCATCTTTAAAATGGGGACATGTCACCTGCCTACCCAATGACAAGGTTATTGTGAAGATCCAGGAAAATTTCATTTAGTCCCTTCCACATTAGGGTGATAACAGCATAACATACATGACTGTTATTGGGATCGATTTCGACACTTAGAAACCTATTGAGAATACATATTAATGGTTTAATAAATTTTATCAGGTGTTTGTCACACTGCTTAATTTCCTTTAAGAAGTTAAGGGGATCCAGTGAGGAAATAAATGACCCGCTACCTCATCAACTGTCAAGTGCTACATATCTATGGCATGTGAGAGAAGAGAGAAAAGGAGTACTGAAGGAAAAGGAAGAGAAGGGATACATAGTTTTGTCTCAGAACACCGCCATCTTGCTAAGTGGAGGAAAACAGCACTCTTTATCAGCAATAGCTTGGTTCCCATCCTGCCTCTGTCATTTACTAGTACTCCAACCCTGGGAAAATTACAAAAGCCCTGGGTATCAGTTATCTATTGCTATTTAACAAACTATACTCAAAATCCAGGGGCTTAAAACAACCGTAAACAATTACTTCACAGGTTCTGTGGGTCAAGAATTTTGGAAGTAGCATAGATCAATGGTTCTGGCTCAGGGTCTTTCTGGAGGTAGGACTCAGACATTGTTTCATGTTTGAAACAATCTGTAGGCTTGACTGGGGCTGGAAGATCCACTTTAAAGTTGACTCACAAGGCTGAGAAGGTGGTAGTGGCCATTGGAAGACCTCACTATTTGTCACATGGACCTCTCCATAGGATGGCTTAAATGTTCTCATAATATGGTGACGAGCTTCCTCCAAAATGAGTAAGCTTTTTATGACCTAGTTTCAGAAGTCACACAATGTTGCTTTCACTGTACTGTAGTGGTCAAAGAGGTCAACCTGATACATCGTGGGTAAGGGCTTCACATGGGGGTGAATACAAAAAGGTGAGGGTCATTGGAGGCCATCTTGGAGGCTGGTTACCACTAAGCTCCTGACCCAGCATCTGTAAAATGATGTGATAATGGCCTCACCTCACAAAGTTGGTAGAAAGTCTAAAGAACACCATCCAAAGTGCCTAATATCCAATACTTGATCAATGAATGCCAGGGCTCCTCATTCATTCTATGTGCTTTCTTGGTTCCAGCACTATGTGAGTATGTATATGTGGGTATGTGTGTATATACCTGAACCCCTTTGGATCCCTGATATTCTTCTAAGAATGTTTTTAATTAAAAATTATTATACAGAATACTAGTTAAGCTGAAATACAGCTATCAGAATATTTTAAAACAGATTTGTGATAGAACAACTTATGTTTATTTATTAAGACACTAAAGAATGAATCCTAATAGCAGGTCTAATAACTCTTTTCAAAGGAGTAATAAGCCAAATGATATTTTGAGTTATTTGCAATAACTATAAAATGATTAAGCAATACCCACTAGTTCTTTTGGTGACAACATCACAAGCAGTGTCAATGTTACTCTGGTTTTATGCCTACATTCATATTTGAAAGAAATGCTAAATTTCAGCTAGAGGTTAGTGTAAATGAAGATGTAATGTTTTTTCCTATCTAAATTCAAAGATCTCATGAACATTCTCCACAGACCCAGTGGCAGTCACTGGACCCTGGACCAAACTCCTAACTGCCTTTATACTTGAAAAGAAAGGAGGAGGGAGGGGATAAGAAAGGTATTTCTAACATTTAATATCCTCTACAAATAAAATAATTTTGTTCCTATTAAACTTCCTACTATATGTAGGAATATCTAATGTCTTCCGTGCATTCTCATTTCAACATGATCACCCCTTGAATTGGACACATACCTGTATAATGCTTTCATTTTAAATGGATTTTAATGAATCTTTAGACCTAGATAAATGGATTTACAGAAGTGGTACATTAAAAGGCCATTTTAAGTTTTGGATCCAAAGGACCTTTAATTTATAGCTACAGAAAATATCCATTCTATGGCTCAAAGATCCTTGTGGATTATAAAAGAGGAAACGACTAACAGAAAAGGAATTATTCACCACATTATTAAACATGACAAAAAGCTTCTGAATTGGAGCTTAAAATGGGCTATTTAAGATTCCAGCAATCCCTGGGACTTTGGCAACAAAAATGTTCAAAAGCCTTTTATAGTTGCTGTCAGATTTCTGTAAAGCATTTGAGATTCCTGTGAACTTATTTATATAACAAGCTAAAACCTGAAGCCGACTTGAAAGTCTTTCTATTCTAATTATGTAGAATTGGAAATGCCTAGAAATGATGTTCAGTGTTCTCCCAAGAATATCCTCCTGAAATGGCGGTTTCAGAACTGGGTGTTTAGAACAAGGAATAAGAGTGTAGCTGCTCTGGCTTATTATAAGGAGCAGTTACAGCAGATACACAAACTATAGTTTGGTAAAGTGGTTTCAAAGAACTGCCATTTAGCAATTCTCTCTGCAGCGGCACATTCTCAATGGCTGCTCATATTGTTCCCTCCTGGCCTGCTATAGTGGTTTATTTCTGAAGCTTGATAGTTCATGTGTAATCATGGAGCAAAATAACTCAGGAGATAATGACCCACCAGGATATCAGCTGATTGAGGTTCTTATCACAATACTATTGCTGATGCTCTGTGTGGCTAAGCGTACTCTTTAACCTCTTAGGCTTCAGTATAGCAGGGTGACATCTGCCCCACTGTGCTCACAAGGTATGGCAGGAGGAAAGAGGCAGGGCATACCACAAGCTAGGAATACTCAGGACATACTCCAAAGAAAAATAATACAGGTTTGGGGGGAGGGTCCTACCCTTGGTAGTTTCTAAAACAGTACCTACAGATTCAACTTTCTGAGATTCACACCCTTGTATAATCGCCCCACCTTCTGAGTGTGGGCTTCCCTGGCAGACGAGACACAGGGGTGGGAAGAAGGGGTGGGGCATCGAAAAGGCCTGTTGCACTAAGAACTTCTGAGTCTTAGCAGTCTGCTCCAGGGGCTTCTGGGCATTGAAAGAGCGCAAACAGGTATAAATGCCTGAAGACACAGATAAATTCCCCACTTCCTGATGTGAAGTTAGCTCTGACTTGATCCTGGGGTTCCTGCAGATGTAATTAAGAATGCTGAGATGAGGGGCGCCTGGGTGGCGCAGTCGGTTAAGCGTCCGACTTCAGCCAAGTCACGATCTTGCGGTCCGTGAGTTCGAGCCCCGCGTCGGGCTCTGGGCTGATGGCTCAGAGCCTGGAGCCTGTTTCTGATTCTGTGTCTCCCTCTCTCTCTGCCCCTCCCCCGTTCACGCTCTGTCTCTCTCTGTCCCAAAAATAAATAAAAGTTGAAAAAAAAAAAGAATACTGAGATGAAATAATCTTGGATTTAGGGTAAGGCTTAATCTAATGAATGGTATTTTCAGAAGAGAACGGGAGGGGGAATGTGGACACAGAGACAAGGAGCAGAAGACAGAGACAGTGAGTGGAGTTAGGGTGCCACAAGCCAAGGTACACCAGAAGCCACCAGAACCTCAAAGGAGCAAAGACGGAGTCTCCCCTAAAGTCTTCGGAGGGCATGAGACCCTGCTCACACCTTGATTTTAGCCTCCAGAACTATGAGAGAGTAAAGTCCTGCTGCTTTAAACCAGGAAGTTTTTGATAGTTATGGAAGCCTTAGGGAACTAATACAAGCCCTGCACAACGTCAATGCCCACCAGAGAGGACAGCCACTACTTGAAGCTGTCATGCCTGTCTCCCCAGGTCAGCCACTATTTTGGTCACGTTAGGACCTAGGTGGTAATGACTGGCCATAAGAACAAGGGCTATAACAGTAATCCAAACACTAACTTCACCTCCAAAACAAAATACCTCAAAGTCAATGTTACCCAAACAAAAACAACATTTTGTCTATAAAGTTAGTGTGAAAAATGTACTTAGAAAGAGTGAGCGTAAACCCAGATGAATAGTACACTACAGTGGAGTATCATCTCCAGATTAGTATAGTGCTAGGCATGAAGCAGACCCTCAACCAGTCAAAGAGTCCTTTCTGCTTCAGATACAAAAGTCAGGGAGCCTGAGAAAATCAGGTAGCTCACCCTAACACAGATGTCAGCTGCTGTTCACTACTCTGGAGCTTTCTTTTTTTTTTCCCCCTTAACTTTTAGAATCAAACCTTTATAATAGGTTCTGCCCTAAGAAAACCTGAGAAGACAATTTAAGGGCATGTGTTACTCAGGACAAAATGGCGTGGCTCCAGCAAGGTCATTCTATCTGTGACTTGATAATTAGATGTAATTAAGATGCTGGCCAGGACTCCTCACACCATAGCAATCATAAATACCGACTGGTGAAGGCAGGCTATCAAAGGATGAATACTGAACGCTATCAGTAAATATATCAAAAGCCTCATGCAAAGCTTTACAATGCAGAAAAAAAAAAAGTGTGCAACTCTGTTAAATTGCTTTCTCTTATGCAGGTGTCAAATAAAATTAAAAGTGCTTTTTTTTTTTCTTATTGGCTATTTTTCAAATGACTATTATTACATCTTGATAGTCAATTAAAACATTCACCAAACTAGAAGTCTGCTCAAGTATATATGTATAAACAAGCATAAATATATTATAAACTATTGAATTGAAACATTAAAATATTCTCCATAGCAACCCTAAATCAAAGTGATATTTCATTGTGGTTCCCCTGATGCCAATACATATAGTCCATTAAACCCACAGCTTTCAAGGCATAAAAATGCCTTTGAAAACATAAGTAATCCAGAGATGATGTTCAAATACACTATACTATACATCTTTTTTTAAGGTATTCTTTCCCAAGATTACATTTCTATGAGAAAATAGTCTCAATATGATATTAGATCATTAGTTGTAACAGTGGGAAGAGAAATTTTGACCTTGCAAATTCCAATTATTGGGGTTTCTATGCCCATAATAATAGATAACCTATGTCTAATCTGCACTTTTACCAAAAAGCTCAAGTCAAAGACCAGAGAATTTATAAATTATGAAAGTTAAGGAGGAAAGACACAACATGAAAAAAGGACAAAGATCGTAGTCTTTTACTTCAAAGCCACTAGTCTCCATAGAAATAAAGCAAGCACACACTGTACCTGCCTTCTCTGACAGCAGACAATGCTTAATAAATGTCTGTTAATTCAGAAAGAGGTGAGGAATAGATCTCAAAGTCACCCAACTATATGGTTTCTTTCCAATATTCTAGGGCATAGCAGGAAAATATGCCTGCTATTTGGCATTGGGAATGTGGTAGCCCCATGTTTAATGCCATGAAAACCATCCTGGGAGAATGTACTTCTCAGCTCCCTTAGGGAAAATCAACAGTGAGCACCAGAATGAGCCACGTTAGATGAAGAGTGATGGGGGGGTTAAGGGTTCACGAGATATACTTAAAAGTTCAGAAAATGGGCTTTCAGACCACAAAGTTTCACATGAATTAAGACCTATTGTGTGTTAAGTTCCATCAACATGTGATGCAAACAAACAAAATTAGTTCAGAATGTGAACTATGCCTCAGATGATACCACAGAATTCACAAGAAGGTAAAACCACACCAAATTACACTTCAAAAAGCAATCTCAGCAATACATTCTACCCTGAAACTGCCAATTCCCTTCCAACCAACATTCATTGTGAGTCCTTTTCAACAGCTTTCCATGAGCAAAGCAAATCATACCTTCAGAGGCACAAGAGGTAATCAAAAGTGAGAAATACAAGGACAATTTGGGGTCTCTGCCTTTGTCACTGTTGAAAAGAAATGCTATCAAGTTCCATGCTTTAAAATAACCCATGCAAAACATGCTTGATGAAAACAGATAAATAACATAACAGATGCACTCTTGCATGTCTGAGTATACTTTTGAGATGCCGAAATGCATTTGATGCACTGAAACATGAAACCATCAAATTCTACAGCTGGAAGGACTCTCTGTGCTTCATCACTGCAAAGCCCTCCGGAGGAGCCTCAGTTCCAGCAGACATGAAGAACACAATCAAGGTCACAAGTTAGTTGGCAACAAAAGGTGGATCAGAATACATGATGTAATTTCATTGTACCACACTTCAGATTCTAAGTACCAATGGGCATGAATACAGAAACAATGTCTATAGTCATATGCTGTGCCTGAAATAACAATTACAAAAATAAACCTACTGCCCCAGTTAAATTGTTTACCTGTGTGTGTTTTTCTCCCTAAAGAACATTTTTGTTACTGCAGATTCCTCATGTTGCCCATTTGTGGCCACACCCATTCCTTCCTGTCCCACTTCCCTACCCACCCTCAATCACTGGCAATGACTAATCTGTTCTCCCTTCTACACTTTTGTCATTTTAAGAATGTCATATAAACAGAATCACACAAAATGTAACCTTGTGAAATTGGCTTGTTTTCAGTCAGCATAACTCTCTGGAGATTGATGCAGGATTTTGTGGGTACCAGCAGTTCTTTCGAATGCTAAATAATCTCCATCACGTAAAGCACCTCATTTCATATAACCACTCACCTGCTGAAGGACATCTAGGCTTTTAATTTTTTTGTGGCTATTATGAGTAAAGCTGCTATAAATATTCAAGTATAGGTTTCTGTGTAGATCTAAGTTTACGTTTCTCTGGGTTAAATGCCCCAGAGTGAGAATGTATGGATGTACGGTAGTTGTAGGTTTAGTTTTTAAGAAACTACTAAACTGTTCTCCAGAGTGATTGTGCCATGTCACATTCTCACTAGCAATGGTGAAGAAATTTAATTCAACAGAGGAAGGGTAGATTTTTCAGCAAGTTCTGCTGGAGCATTTGGACATTCATAGCCTCCCCCCAGCCAAAGAACCTTGACCTAAACTTCACAACTTGTAAAATATTAATTCAAAATGGATGATGTGACTCTTTTTCTCCATATCCTTGCCAGCATTTAGTGTTGACACTTTTAGTCATTCTGATATGTATGCAGAAATATTTCCTTGTGGATTTAATTTGCATTTTCATTTTGGCTAAAAATGTAGAACATCTTTTCATGTGACTATTTGAAGAAATGTCTTATCCCTATCTTGTGCCCATTCTCTAATTGGATTGTTCGCCATTTTGTTTTCCTGTTGAGTTTTGAGAGCTCATTATAAATTTGAGGTGATAGTCCTGTGTTGGATGATCTATGTGGTTTGCAAATGTTTTCTCCAAGTTTGTGGCTCATCTTTTCAGCCTCTTAACAGAATGTTTCACATAGAAAGAGTTTTAAATTTTGATCGAGTAGAGCTTATTGATTTTTCCTTTCTGGCTTATACTTTTTGTGTCAAGTCTAACAACTCTGTCTAGACACAGATTCCAAAGATTTTCTTCTTTTTTTTCCCTCAAAGTTTCATAGTTTTACATTTAAGTCCTTGACACATGGGAATTAATTTTTGTTCGATATGTGAGATTTAGGTCAAGATTTTTTTTTTTTTTTGCTTATAAATATCCAGATAAACTGATCCCTACCTCTTTGTTCTTTTCCAAAATTGTTTTAGCTATCTTATTTCCTTTGCCTTTACATTACATTCCATAATAATCTTGTCTATATCTACAAAAAAATCTTGCAGGGATTTTTATAGGAATTACATTAAATCTGTGTATCCATTGGGAAGAATTGATAACTTTACTATGCTGAGTGTTCTAATACGTGAAAACAGTAGGTTCTTCCATTTACCTAGATATTTGATTTCTTTCATCAGCATTCTGTAGCTTTACTATGATGAGTCTCCTAATACGTGAAAACAGTAGGTCTTTCCACTTATCTAGATACTTGATTTATTTCATTTTATAGTTTTCAACATATAAATCCTGTACATATTCTGATATATTCACCTCCAAGCATTTCATTTTTTTGAGTGCTTGTTAATAGTACTGCATTTTTAATTTGGTGGCCACAGGCCCATTGCTAGTATAAAGAAATACAACTAATGTGTATATGCTGATCTCATATTTCACAAAATTGTTGAACTCCTCTATTATTTCTGGGAATTTTTTTGGTTGGGGAGGAGGATTGGGGTAGATTCCTTAGGGCTTTCTGTGTAGACAATCAATTCATCTACAAATAAAGACCTTTTTTATTTATTTTTCAATTTACTATTCCTTTTATTTCTTCTTCTTGCCTTACTGTGCTGTTTAGATCCTCCAATACCATACTGAATACTATGCTGCATAGTGGGAGACTGGCCACTTGTGTCTTATTCCAGTCTTAAGGAGAAGGCATTCTGTCTTTCACCATCAAGTATGATGTTACCTGTATATTTTTTATAGACATTCTTTATGAAATTAAGGTAGTTCCCTTCTTTTGCTAGTATTCTAAGGGTTATTATCATGAATAGGTATTGAATTTTGTCATATGCTTTTTCTGTAGGAACTGATAATATCATGTGATTTTTCATCTTTACCCTATTAACATGCTAGATTACATCATTTCATTTACAAATAAACTCCACTTGGTCACTGTTCAGAATCCTTTTTCTTTTTATTTATTTTTTATTTATTTTTTAGCATTTATTCATTTGAGAGAAAAAGAGAGAGAGAGAGAGAGAGAGAGAGAGAGAGAGAGAGAGAGACAAAGCATGATCAGGGGAGGGGCAGAGAGAGAGGGAGACACTGAATATGAAGCAGGCTCCAGTCTCTGAGCTGTCAGCACAGAGCCCAACATGGGGCTCGAACTCAAGAACCATGAGATCATGACCTGAGCTGAAGTCAGAAATTTAACCAACTGAGCCACCCAGGCACCCTCTCTTTTTTTTTTTCAAATCTGTGCATTCTATTTGCTAATATTTCACTAAAAATCTTTACATCTGTATTTATGAAGGATGTTGGTCTACAGTTTTCTTTCCTCTATTGTTTTGGTATTGAGCAATACCAGCTTCATAAAATGAATAAATAAAGGAACAGCCTTCCTTCATCTGAGAATGTTTTCCTTGCCCCCTTATTCCTGAAGAATATTTTCATGAGACATAGAATTCTGGGTTGGTAATTCTTTCTTTTCAGTGCCTGGTACCACTTCTCCATGGCTGGATTAATGTGGCCTTGTCACAGATGAGTAGTGGTGAGGATCCTAACTCTCCATTAGGCCTCCTCTGATGCCATTCCCTCGAGGAGGAAAAGAGCACTTCTTTATTGCTTGTCGGTAGAAATCCAGGCTCCCCACTTGGAGTCATTACCACAAGTGGCTATGAAAGTTCTAGCTCCATACTTGGCCTTCTCCGACACTAATCTGGTAAGGAAGTTGGAATGTTTCAGTAGAGCACAGTGAGGGTGGGTACAAGTTTAGGCTCCCTACTTGACCTCTGCTGCTGGAAGTGGAGTGGGAATACGGTGTGGGCTTGTTTTTTTGTTTGTATGTGGAGTTTGGCTGGAGTAGAGCAGATACTGTCTAGAAGTTACCTGTATTGCTAGACTTCTTTGTTAATCCTTTGGCTAGAGAGAACAGATTTTTGTTAGGACTTTTTTTGGTCTGTGCCTTTGGTGTTTTTTTTTTTTTAATTTTTTTTTAATGTTTATTTATCTTTGAGACAGAGAGAGACAGAGCATGAATGGGGGAGGGTCAGAGAGAGGAAGACACAGAATCTGAAACAGGCTCCAGGCTCTGAGCTGTCAGCACAGAGCCCGACACGGGGCTCGAACTCACGGACTGCGAGATCATGACCTGAGCCGAAGTCGACCGCTTAACCGACTGAGCCACCCAGGTGCCCCATTTGCCTGTGGTGTTTAAGGGTTGCTGGCTTCTTTATTTCTAGGGCTGGGATATCTAAGGCAAAAATAAAAGCTAAGGAACTCACTACTGTATTGTTTCTTCTGTCTCCAGGCCCCTAACTGGTTGACTTCCTCTCTCCACCTTTCAGAATCTTTTTATGTTCGTGTTACATAATTCCCACAGTTCTTAGCAGTAGTTAATGACAGCAAAAGAGACAAGTACAACTATCCCATCTTCCCAGAAGTGGAAGTCCCTTTACCTTTGTATCCAAATAAATGTTTTTTCTCCTCATTGTTAATTCACCAGATCCTATCATGTCAGAGGATTTAAGATAAAGGAGAGGAAGCAAGAGGCTATCACTACTTTACCCTGGAAAAGGCAAAGGGAGGGACAGAAAACAAGAGAAATAGAGTCAAAAGACTCAAGTGCTAATGGAAGGATTCTCACTTAACAGTCTTGTGACTGAGTCTGTCACTTAAACATTCAACCAATCTTGGTTTCTTTCTGTAAGATGGAGATGATACTTGCCTAGAAGTCCCTCCACAGTTACTGTCAGCACAAGATGACAGAGGATATAGGGAGATATTTTGTCAGTTTTCAGTCATGGTACAAAGAAAAGGCACATGATTTCATTGTAATGATGAACTTTCTGCCCACTGCCCATTCTGCTTCAACAAAACCTGGTCCTTTCTAATTTTTCCCATTTTTCAGCATGGATCCAGTCACTATTGATAAACTAGTACACGTTAGACACATGCGAAGCATTGGTTTAATAAGAGTATCTTCCCCATTGGTCTAATAAGAGTATCTAAGTCCTGCTGTGGTACTTCTGATATCTCTTAAATCTGTTCACCTCACTCCATCAGCCCTAAATTTAGCCCCATTCTCTCTCAACTTTATAATGGCTACCATACTGATTTCCCCAGTTTTAAGTTCTCTATACAGCAGCCAGAATCCCCTGTCTAGTACCCAATTCAGATCTCCCTTGCCCAAGCTAGATTCTGCAGGGTTCCTTAGATCCCTAGACACCATTCTGCTTTCCCTTCCATTAAGAATATAATTTGTTCGTTCATTCAAAACATTGAAATAGTTTGCCCTTGAATGGTTTGTTCTAAAATAAAAATCTAATCTAAAACCATTATTCTAACTCTTTAATAGCTTTATGATCAATACAATAAAACTAACATCAGTGCTTTAAAATAGGAAAGTAACTCTGACATCTGGCATTAGCACTGCTTCATAAGGATAAGAAGAAAAATTGGAAATATATAGCAGATCTAGTATGTTTCACCAGCAGTCTTACATTTATATTACTCAGGAATGGAAGCATCAACCACAACTTGCAAACCCGCACCATGACTCACAAATCAGGGAAGCTGTACCTCAACGGGCTATGTTTACAGACAAAGCTTAAACTCTTACTAGTTCACTCTGAGCCGTGTTCTCTTCAAAGAGTAATAAAACTACCACTCTTGCAGAAACTGTTTAATTGACATGTTCTCACCAATACCTAAGAGTTTCCCATGACAAATTCCAGCCCTCAATGACCTACCCCTTCCCACATTCTTCCTTTTGAGACACCCACACTTCTCCCAGTATGTGCTCACCCTTGCTGTAGCAGGTTAATAAACCTTCCCTGAAGATCTGTTGTGTTCCTCATGATCTAGAATCATTAGGCTTTAGCAAAATAAACATCTAGGAAAAGGTACCAAAGAATTCATACCTAACTTTGAACAGTTATTACCTCTTATTGGAGGAGATGGTCTGAGGGGAAAGTAGAGGTGGGATGGGGTGCAGAGTAGCCATAGTGCCTGAATTTTACACAATGAAAATGCATTCGCATATTAACCCCTGTGGTTGGAAACCATTACAAGCTTAATATAGGTCCTGTCAATGAACTATGAGTAATCTTATAAAAGAAAACAAAATGCTTGCTCTCAGGAGATCATTAAATACCTACATCGACTAAATGTATTTCAAGTGGCTATGATTCAATGTCAGATTGATATTTTTTGCATCTATTTTAATTCCTTTTTAAAAGAAGTATAGGAGGTTGCAATTAGAAATTAACTGAAGGCCACTTTAAATCAATATGCTGTGGGCATTCAGTGGTATTTTATGTTTTACTTTTTGAAGATGCTGGTCAATTGTTTTTTTTTTTTTGTAATCACTAAGAGTTCAAGAAATGCTTGGTATTTATTGAAAGAGGCAAGAAAAACAGCTTGTGACTACATGTCTATGATGTCAGTTTGGGGTGCACTCCATCTTCTCTCCCCTCCTGCCATATTTAATCAATGGAGTAGTTACTGACCCTTTATCTCCTACGAACCTCTACTCTGACCTTAAGTGATTTCTTCTGCCTTAGCTCCTCTGACTTTTTTTATGTTAATTTATTTTTGTAAGAGAGAGAACAGGAGTAGGGGAGGGGCCAAGAAAGAGGGAGAGAGAGATTCCCAAGTAGGCATTGCGCAGTCAGTGCAGAGCCCAATGTAGGACTCGAACTCACAAATGGTGCTATCATGACCTAGCTGAGATCAAGAGTCAGATGCTTGACAGAGTGGCCCAGATACCCCAACTCCTCTGACTTTAATCTTGAAAAACAAAACTATTTGATTCTATGCCACACTCATCTCTTTCTCTAATGTCTTAGGTTTTAGGTTTAGAAAATACCATAGTTTTAAGTCAATCTTTTTTTTTAATTTTTTTTAACGTTTATTTATTTTTGAGACAGAGAGAGACTGAGCATGAACGGGGGAGGGGCAGAGAGAGAGGGAGACACAGAATCTGAAACAGGCCCCAGGCTCTGAGTGGTCAGCCCAGAGCCTGACGCGGGGCTCGAACTCACAGACCGCGAGATCATGACCTGAGCCGAAGTCAGACACTTAACCGACCAAGCCACCCAGGCGCCCCTTAAGTCAATCTTCATTACAGTGTCTACCATGGTATCTTTAACTAAACAGCTATTTAAAAGAAAACAAGTTTTGATGACTGGGATCAGTATGAACCACAAAGCACACTATGGAAGAATTGTGAAATATAATTCCCCATTTCAAAAGGGTTCCTTCACTATTCTTCAGTCTTTCAAGAATCATATTTTACTGCTGTCTAACTCCTATCTCTGAATTGGGAACATTCTGAGGCTATGTCCCTCCATCAAAGTAAATTAGGAGACAGTGTCACCCACCAGAAAATTCCATCTAAATGAAAAGTGAACTGAAATGGACAGGCTCAAATGGGGGCTGATCTAAATTTCTCTAAAGGCAGCATTTTAAGGTATCACAGACAAGATTGCCTTGAGCTGGAAAAAGCTTTGATGCTAGCAGTTTTACTCCAAGATCAAAAAACAATTTTCAACTTTTATTGCAGTTAATAAATTTCTCCCTTCTTTGTCACAGTTATAAAAACTTCTAATATTTTTGTTGCATGGGAATAAAGCCAGAGAGGAGTTAAATTTCAGGTAAGTTGGAGAAACATTTTTAAAATACAATCATCAAGATTGATGGACTTGCATACCTGAAAACCACCTTTGCCCAAATCAAATAGAGCCTGGAGTGATGGTAAATTCAAATCAATATATATAAGCCTGTGATAGAAACTATCGTAAGAACCTATTTCCACTCATTTCTAAAATACTAATTGTTACACATGAATCCAAATTCCTACCACAAGAGTTGTTTTCACTGGCTTATGAGAGAAGTACAGTTGATGGCTAATGGGTTACAGTTCTCTTGCCAGCTTTGTTTGCCAATTACTACCTACCACATAGTAGAGGAAAATTCTGATATTGCTTCTGGGCTTTGTGGAAAGGAATAGTACAATCAATCAGCGACATTTGCCAGGGTGGCAAACTAGTACAAATTGTTCTGGGTCCTCTCCTAAAACAGGTGTTGCCGGACATGCGGAAGGCTAAGTTTCTGAACCCTCTTTGCAGCTGGACAAGGACACATAACCAGTTGGGGCTGCAGGCTGTGATTAGCAGTAAACTGTCCACGACTCTCTTCTGCAATGGTGGAAAATGTTGAAGTCTTCAGATAAAATCTTCAGATAAAGATAGGGGCAGACTAAATGATAAGCCACTCTTTGGAGGAGAGCAGCCCCGGAGAGTCACCTGGACCACTGTGGGCCTTGCAAGGATGAGAACTACATCACGGTTGGTTAAGCCTAAGATTTTTGTTATCATTTGTTACTGCATTATAAATCCAGCCTATTCTGTCTTCTATATTGACTTTCAGATCAGGGATAGGAGGCAGGAGTGCCCAGTCCTTGGCATTTCTTAGAGGATAACAAATTCATAATTAGCAACATTAGCTGATGCTACATTTAAGACATCCACCAATACCATGGTAAATTTCCACTGGAGGAACGAGAATTCTTGTACCCTCACATCGCTTACCTTCATTTTGATTATTATCAACTGTGGCTGGCACATTGGCTCTTACCTGTTTCCTTTATCCATTCTCTACTTCTACACTTAAACACCTATGTTTTCCAGAGTAGACTTGATGTATCATAATAAACACAAAAAATGTCTCTATAAAAACTAAAAGCAAAAGTTGCCATTGTTGCTGCTCTTTTCAATACCTGTAAGCACTCAAGCACTTTCAAGTATTTCAGTCAAGGGTCCCTTGGGTCAAACTGTATTTTGGCAGATGAACTATAGTTTCTGTCAACTGTATCGGGAAGATTCTCTTAAACTTTAACAGATCTCTATCAGTAGGTTTCCAACAGAAAAGGTGTCTCATGCTGGAACAAATGACTACCACCTTAGGGACAAAAACTTAGACTTCCACAGCGCTACTATATGTCAGCAACGGTTCTAGAAGCTTTACACATATCAGTGTGTGTTAATTCTTCCCACAACAGCTTTGGGAGATCCCTAGTTTCACCACCCCTTTCTTTACAGCTGAGACAACTAGTGCATGAGTTTACATGCTCCTAGAAAGTGCTGACCTTTTATCATACGCCAGAATTCCCAGATAAAACATAGGATGAGCAGCTGATTTTCAGATTAAGAAATAGAAACAAAACAAAAAACTTGTAGCACAGTAAGCGCCACATATCACATGGAGGCATAGTTATGCTAAAACTATTTTTCACATTTATCTGAGACTCAGATTTAACTGGGCCCCTACATTCTTATTTGCTAAATCTGACAATTCTAAATTAGAAGCAATATTTGAAGTGGTCATCAGAACTCAATATTATTGACTTTATTAAGCAGCCAAGCTAAGCTGATTGTACATGTCTCTATCAAAGAAAGTTAAAGGAGATGTGGGGGGTGGGGAATCTTTTAGCCGAGCCTACAATAAAAATAAAATCCCGGGGACGTCTGGGTGGCTCAGTTGGTTAAGTGTCTGACTCTGGCTCAGGGCATGATCTCATGGTTCATGGGTTCCAGCCCCAGATCAGGCTGTGCAATAGTGGTGCAGAGAGTGTTTGGGATTCTCTCTCTCCCCATCTTTCTCTGTCCCTTCCCCACTTGCTCTCTTTCTCAAAATAAATAAGCTTAAAAAATTAAATCCCAAAATTCTAGCTATAAAGTAAGTCATGGAGGTGAAAAGTACAGTACTAGGAGGATAGTCAAAAATAACTAACTAAATTAATAAATGTCAAAAAGACATTTTATCATAAAAAATTTGCCTTTCCTTCCCTACTACACAGCCTGTGGCATTTCAGAAGGATCCATATGTTGATGTATCAAATTTGTCGGGTGTCATCTGTTATACCTAAACTGGTGAAAATCCTACCTGTATGTCTCTACAGCATTCAGTTTGTTTGGATTTGGGGGTTGGAGGGGGTTGCTAGAAAACATAGAATATTCTTTTTTTTATTACTTTTACAACATGAAGCCTGTTATAACAGCAGCGTGAATATTTTAGCTCAGGCAGAGATGAAAGGACATAATAAATAGGAAATACTGCTCTACCAGTGTATTCCTGAAAAAGCCCTTATCAATCATATTCAGTAAAGAGAATCTAAAATAATGCTTACCATGGCAGGAGCAGGCACTGAGTTCAACATGCCTGGGACAAATAATGAAATAGGTGTAGGGGGAGACTAGTAAAATTTTCAAATCTGAGGTACCTTGGAATAAAGTGCTTCCAGAGACTCTTAATAACATTTAAACTCTTCTTCTCTCTTCCAGGTTCTGTTGCCTGAGTAGGGCCATGAGTTACTGCCAACAGGCTAATATCTACACTCAGCTCAAGCACAGTATGTCCCCAATCGTCATTCATCAAGCGCTTCAAAACAATGTGTTTATCTTTCGACTTGTTGTGAATATTAATAAATTAAGATCTTTAAACTGTCTAGAAAGAAGAACAACTGCCACGAGCTTGGGTGCAGATGATGTATTTACATACATTAAAGAAGTACCATTAACAGTAATTAATGGTGCTTTTACATCTCAAAATGCATTGCAATTGACTGTCAATTTGTTTTGGAGGTATCTGCAATCATAAAATAAATATCATTCTAAACGGATACTTAGCAATATTTAATAATTTTAAACTCCGATGTGCCACTTAATGCTTTAGCAATAACACACTGTTTTATGAAGACAGTGTTTTAAATTTAGAATTTTTATCGAACTTTATTAAAGTTAATGAGATTGCATTGCTTACATTCTACCTTAACTTAGAATGTTTATAAAGGTCATGAAGGCTAATTTAAAAATTTGTATTTTGGAAAAAGCAAATTTAGTCAGTTAATGACTATGCAATTAAAACATAATTCCACTACTTTCTAAAGGAACCCACATTTATCACTGTGTTATGTCTTCATGAGAGATTTTAAAAGTGAAAGGTTTAGGACTTATCACGGTTATGAGACTGAATAGACACAAACGTAGAGGGGAATTTCATTAACTCCTGAGTCTCTTGTGGACTAATCTGACTTGGAATGAGAGCTAGAATACACAGCACCTGCAAACTATAGTAAAGAATACATCAACTGAACTTCCAAAGAAGTTAAAAGTGGAAACACATCTCCCCTAAGTTAATACAGTCTGCAATATCTCACTAGCAACTTAAGTACCATTTTTCTTGAGACACCTACAAGTAAAAGAGGAAATATATTTGCCTTAAAGTTGTCAAGGCTATGTGCAATAGAAATTTGGAGCAGGGGCTCATGGCTGGCTCAGTTGGTTAACCATCCGACTTTGGCTCAGGTCATGATCTCACTGCTCACGAGTCCGAGCCCCGTGTCAGGGTCTGTGCTGACAGCTCTGAGCCTGGAACATGCTTTGGATTCTGTCTCTTTCTCTCTCTCTTTCTCTGCCCTCCCCCACTTGTGCGTGTTCTCTCTCTCTCTCTCTCTCTGAAAAATAAATAAACATTAAAAAAAAAAGAAATTTGGAGCTAAAGTAGTTAACCCAGTCTACAGCCTTTCTGTGAAGGACAGACCTTGTAAAAGCAGATCTGGGGAGAATCCTGATATGAGTTAACAAGGTGTCATTGGCATGGCTCTTAAATGTCCCTAGACTGAGGGGTTCCCCAGATCCTTTTTCTTTCAGTCCATTTTACTGCTACTAACAACAACTGTTCAAACCTTTGATAGATATTCATGACAATTCCACAAACCAATTCATGTGTAAAACTAAATTGAGTTTCTTTGCACTGTTCACAGTATGGTAAGAGAGTTTATAAGGCAATAATTCTAAATATAAAACAAAAAAACAAATGTTACATTTTACAAATTTAAGGAAATATGTAGGAGGAGTACTAAACACATTTGGCATGTTTAAAAATATACTTGGTGCTTGTCAGCTCTCAGAGAGTACAGACATATTGTTTGTATTATCAATAATAACACACAAATAATGGAGAATTGATCACTAGAGTATCTGCCTTTCTCCTAACCACAACAGTAACACTTAATACTGCATTTGTTTTGTGATTAGGCAAAAATCTGACACATGAATCCTAAGAAGGCAAAGCTAGTCATTTGTACATGTTCTTAAAGAATTCCAAATCAAGGGGTGCCTGGGTGGCTCAGTCAGTTAAGCTTCCGACTTTGGCTTATGTCATGATCTTGCCAGTCCCAGGTTTGAGCCCAGCCTTGGGCTCTTTGCTGACAGCTCAGAGCCTGGAGTCTGTTTCAGATTCTGCTCTCCCTCTCTCTCTCTGCTCCTCCCTGACTCATGTTCTCATTCATTCTCTCCCCCCCCCCCTCTCTCAAATAAATAAACATTTAAAAATTAAAAAAAAAAAAAGAATTCCAAATCAAGAAACCAGGCCCCCACTTTGGACATGAATACTTCCTTCTTTCCCACACAACAAAGATGAGAGCATAAAGAGAAATTATTGGTATACCTGAGTAATTAAATGCAGATGTGCTGACTTTAATAAGGCTCTCATCTCAGAGCTAAGGAGCCAGGATAGAATTGTGTCTCCAGTGAAGTATCTACTCAAAAAACCTCTTACTATAACTTAACTTCACAAAAGCTCAGTTTCCTCATGTGTAATGTGTGGTTTATAGCACTACCTACCTTATAGGCATCAGAAAAATCATCTTAAACTGGGAAATAGGCAAAGGAGATTCCTGAATTCCTTCAGTGTTAGCGCCCCCACTGCCAGGGTTGTTCCTTCTGTGTATAGGATGTTTTACAATTCTGATGCGGGATAGTGACTTGTGTGAGCTCTTATGGATACTACCCTGCTCTCTATCTGACCCACCAACCTACCAAACTGCATGTATATATAAAATCTCAAATGATCTTTGGACTGAGTTTAACATCTTACTAGGTCCCTCATCAATTAATGAGCTAAATAAGATATTGAGCCATGTTTGTTTTACATTTGTACAAGAGCCATTAATTTATCTTTCTGCAAAGTGTTTTTTAACTTAACACTGGATTGTTTTGACAAGTAAGTGAGATGATGCAGAGTGCATATTTGGTATAGAGTCTCTCACATATAATTCAATAAATGTTACCCATTGCATCACTGCTATGAACATGTCAATAATTGCCACCATTATCATACCACTTAAAATTTTTAATGTTAGCGATGGTTTGTTTACTCACATTAAAATATTAACAAGAAAGAATAATCACTAGTTCTGAAAATGGTTCCAAATTCCGCACTGCTAACCACAGCTGACACCACTTTAACATCTGGCCTTGAGAATGGTTATCTTGCAAATCACACACTCAGTAGAGAAATGAGAGTTTTCAAAGGATCCACTTTCCACGCACAGAAGCTTGTGCATCAGCTGGGCTGCCATCACGTCTGCTAAACAGGATTCATTAGAGTGATAATTGACAGTTGTTTCCTTTTCTAAGTGATTGCTCTGTAGTTCCATTATGTTCTGTCAAGGAAGTGCTAGTAATTAATTAACAATAAACTAAACACTAACTTTACTTGCAGTGAAGGTTTGAAACCATTTATCTTGGGGGTGCAGAGATGTGGCAGAGAGAGAGGATATCCACCTCCTAGGTCCATGAAACACTGTAAGATGTCATTATAGGGATGGATGGGGATGGACAGAGCCCTCTGGGAAGGTACGAGAGACCTCCATGTATAGCTTTGCCGGTGCCGATATACTGGAAAAAAACAAAAAGGAAGAAATCTCAAACCAGGAGTCCAAAAATATGGTCTACTTTTCTTTAGAAAGACACTTTAAACACTGAAAAACAAAATAAGAATAAATAAGATATTCATAAAGTAATGAACTTTTTTTTTTAATTTCGAAGTACATGGTAGGTGAGTGGTCAGGAAGAATGACAGTGCTCTTTGTGTTCCTACCAGGACATTTCTATAACTCTTCTTTTTAAAAAATAACATCTAAAGTCTAAAAAATAAAAAAAAAATCTAAATTTAAAAATTTTTCAAAATAACATCCAAAGTCTAAATTGAGGCTTTTTGTGAAAATGCAGCCTTAGGCTAAGGATTGAGCCCTCTTCCCTCAGCCCTCAGACTCTGAGATCTCATTTTTCATTAAATCATCTGGCATCATATGCCTCAGTTGCTGGTCTCCTTTTCTGCCTATTTTGTTCTTTCAGTATAGAGCTATTAGGGGTTCATCCTACAGGTCCTGGCAAACACATCCCCATTGCTCTCCACCTTCTTCCATCAGTTTACACTGCCCCATCCAGGCACAATGATCTCTTGGTCCCACAGATTCTTGCTATGCATCACTTACTATGATTTTTTGAATACACTTAATCACATAAGCTTTTAGTCAGTTTCACATTCAAGCGTCTCACCTCATCAAGAAGACCTCAGCTCTTTGAGGACAAGGACATGTCTTCAAAAGATAATTAACAATTACAGAGTACCACTGCTTTGGAATCTGGTCACGTTGGATACTTCGTGGAGCAGAAAAGCAAGCAGCACCTTTGGGTACTCCCCAGCATTCTCCTGCCATGGGAAAAGACTACAGCTTTTTAATTTTTCAAAGGTGTTTTGTGGGTTTCTGGCTTCAGCAGAGCCCCAAACCTATCATTTAAAGGCTCCAGAATCCCTGGTCCAAATGTCTGCCAGTATCGGAGTCCCTATCCTACAGTGTTTTTCAAAAGAGGATCCTGAGATATTCTTCAAAATCAAAAGAGAGTGATGCTCTCTCAAAGAGACAGGTGATCAGAGAGGGGAGGATTTGGTTAACTGGGACACAAAACGGGACAAGAACTGGGTAGAGGTCAAAGTCAGCTCAAGGCCAAGTGAGAAAGACAAATGTAACCAAAGGAACCAGCTAATCAATAATAAATTTGGGCACTGGATCAGGAGTTGGTTGATAGAAAAGGGACAGACAAAAAAGTCCCAGGGATAAGGGTAGGGGCAGGAGTTACTTGAGGGCCCTCCTGTCAGCTCCTGACAGAGTTAACAGCTCTGAGAAAACTAGAGAATACTGGAGCCTCCAATTCCACTGAACTTGGTTTTAAATGGGCACAACCCCCAAGGCAAAATGAAACAAAACAAAGCACTCTAACACTTTTCAATTGAAAGAAAAAAAATTTTATTTTGGAACTAATTTCAAACTTACCCACAAGTCCCAAGAACAAGAGGAGTATAGGGAACAACTGTGCACACCCCCAGATGTATACACTATTAGTATTTCCCCCACCTGTTTATCACTTGCACTCTATCCTTATACACTCTATTTATTTCTTGCTCTTATCTTGAAAATAAGTTGCATTCAGTGTGTATTTTTTAAGAAAAAGAGATTCTGGAGGTGGTCCAAGATGGTGTCACAGGAAGACCCTGAACTCACCTTTTCCCACAGACACACCAAATCCTTCCCCCACCTGCAACTGCATATACACCAATTCCTCTTGAAGAACAACTGGGGGCTGAATGACCATCTTCCACAAGAGAGAAAGGCAGGACCAGAGGAGACATGGTAATGAAAAGAACCCCACCTGGAACCTTACGACCTGCAGTAGGGATATCTCTGAGGGTTTTCTGCGGCAGACTCACCCACCTGGGGGCATAAAGAAAACTCAGTGGGTTAACAGCCAACTAGACTAGAGGTGAAAGAAACCCATTTACTAATCCTGGAGTGTCCTCCAAACATGGGGGAGCTGCTGGAACTCTCTCCTGGGTCGAAGGGACCAACTGGTAAGCACCACTGTTTACATTCCTCTCCACCTTGGCAGTACAGAGGAGAGCAGGGTCTAGGCACTCCAGCTGGCATCTAGGGCCACCCCAGCAAGCTCCAAGCCCCTAGCCCACTGCAGCTCCAGCTGTCCCTCCAGGGTGGCATAGAGGACCCTAACACCCCTAGCCCATGCCTTTTGCTGCTCTAGCTCTGGCCATCCCACCAGAATTAGGATTTCAATTATACATGGAATCTAAAAACCAACAAAATCAAACTGAAACAGACTGGTAGATACAGGATTGATGGATACTGGTTACCAGAGGGGAGGGATTTGGGAGGCAGACAAAATAAGTGAAGGGGATTAAGAGGTACCAATTTCCAGTTATCCAATAAAAAAGTTATGGGGATGTAATGTACAACATAGAGAATATAGTCAGTGATATTCTATTAACTTTGAATAGTGGAAGATGGTAACTACACTTATCATGGGGATCATTTTGTAACGTACAGAAGATATTCTGTGTCAATTATACTTCAATTAAAAAAAAGGATATTCTCTCTAATCACCACAGTACAGTAAGCATTTCAGTTAATGTAACATTTGTTCAGTATTTTGCCTAATCCACCATCTTCTCTTTCCTAATTTTATCAATTAATCAAATGATGCCCCTGATGGCATTCCCTCCTCCAGTTTAAGATCCAGTGTAAAAGGAAATAATCAACAAGACTAAAAGGCAACCTATTCAATGGGAGAAGATATTTGCAAATGACATATCCAATAAAGGGGTAGTATCCAAAATACATAAAAGATATAAAACATCCAAAAAACAAATAATATAATTAAAAAATGGGCAGAAGACATGAACAGACATTTCTCCAAAAAGGACATCCAGATGGCCAACAGACACATGAAAAGATACTCACCACTCATCATCAGAAAAATGCAAATTAAAATCACAATGAGATATCACCTCATACCTGTCAAAATGGCTAAAATCAACAACACAAGAAACAACAGGTGTTGGTGAAGATGGGGAGAAAAAGGCATTCTCATGCACCACTGGTGGGAATGTAAACTAGTGCATCCACTGGGGATAACAGTATGGAGGTTCCTCAAAAAGTGAAAAATACAACCACTTTATGAACCACCAATTGCACCACTGAGTATCTATTCAAAGAATACAAGAACACTAATTCAAAGGGATACATGCACCCCTGTATTTATAACAGCATTATTTACAGTAGGCAAAATATGGAAGTAGCCCATGTGTCCATCAATTGGTGAATTCATGAAGATGTGTTTTATATGTATATACAGTGGAATATTTCCCCATGAAAAAGAATGAAATTTTGCCATTTGCAATGACATGAATGGAACTACAGAATACAATGCTAAGCTAAATAAGTCAGTCAGAGAAAGATAAATACCATATGATTTCACCCGTATGTGGAATTCAAGAAAAAGACAAATAAACAAACGGAAACAAATCTGAGAGAGAGAGACAAATCTAGAAACAAACTCTTACCAATAGAGAACACACCGATGGTGGCCAGAGGGGAGCTGGGTGGGGGGATGAGTGAAATAAAAGATGGGGATTAAGGAGTGTACTTGTTAGGATAATCACAGGGGGATGTCTGGAAGTGCTGAATCTCTGTATTAGACAGCTGAAACTAATATAACACTGTACATTAACTAACTGGAATTAAAATATAAACTTTACAAAAAGATCCAGTATAAGAGCTTATTTAGCATTCATGTCTTCTTAATATGCTTTAATCTCCAACATTTGTCTTTCTTCATTTTTCTGTTTAATGATACATCCCTATCCCCGCTCCCATGCCCCACCCACATGTTTGTTTGTTTTTAAATAGAACTATACTTTATTTGGGGTTTTTCTGATGTGCATTGGTGATGAGGTTCATGTTATGTATTCCTGACCAAACACCGTATTGATCAAGCCCCGGCCTTCATGGGACATCACTCCGAGTGGCACAAAGTATCTGCTGCTCCTCGTGGGTGAAGTCTACCATGATCACTGGTCAAGATCTTGTCAGCTTTCTCTACTGTACGGTTACCATTTTCCTAAACTGAAGACTGCTTAATATTCTGATTGTGTATTAGACAAGAAAAAGAGGTTGTTATGTTTTCGTTACATACTGACAAAGTATGCACATTTTTAAAAGCTTAGTGTGTTTTGTTCGTTTTAAATAATAACACATGCACACCATTTTTTACTTCCTGTTGTCTACCACTCTGGGCTGTAAGCTTTTATTATGCAAAAGCTGTGGTGTGGGAGCTACTGTTTGTATGTGTTCCTTCAGGCCCTCTCACCGAAACAACACAAACCGTACAATAACCAACAAATGTGCCCTTTCTTAAAAGTGGTCCAAGGGTGGGTTTTCACATTTCAAAGAGCATCTCAGGCTGTTCAAGGTGAGAGACATTTGAAATCAATTGGTCCAACCCACTCATTTTTACAGAAAAAAACAAGGCCTAGGGAGGAAAAAAATGACTTGCCCAAGATCACATAAACACAACAGTTCTTTAGAAACAATTATAAAATCAATTCAGAGGGCCATGATTGCCATGTTTTAAAGTGAAATACAATTTAAAAAAAATATCTGAGCACTTAGCATAAAGCAAGGATAAATATTGCTTGGTCAAAGTTTTGTTTTAATTACAAGTGTTTATGAATGGGTATGCTCCCCTCTACTGGGTAATGACATAAAATATATTTCTTACTGAAGGTCATATTTAAAAACCAGCAGAATCTAGGTTTGACAACTTAAAAACCAGGAGCCATTCTACTACAAAGGTGCTGCTTAAACTTTAGTGTGAAAACAAAGGTTGAAAGGCAGGTTCTGATTCAACAGGTCTGGGATGGGATCTGAGATTGCATGTGTTGAAGAAATTTGTTTGTGGGTGTTAGCTTGTGGGCACCTTTGAGAGCCTGATGAAAACACCGTATCCCAGTTTACTAGCTTATGGGAAGGATATCTACATAAAGTATATATTTGTTTTCATTTGTTAACAATTCGATATAAATTAATTCTTGAAAATGTTTAAATTAAAGCAAATAAACAAAAGCCTTCCATATAGAATCAGCTCACTGCATAGCAGGAAAAAAATATGTGCCAATGGTGATTACTGAATATTGGGGGGCGCCTGGGTGGCTCAGCCAGTTAAGCATCCGATTCTTGGTTTCCACTCAGGTCATGATCTTGCCGTTTGTGAGTTTGACTCCCACATTGGGCCCCACACTGACAGTATGGAGCCTGCTTAGGATTCTCTCTCTGCCCCTCCCCTCTCTTCTTTCTCTCAAAATAAATAAATAAATAAGAATAACATTGAGATTTCCTGGTATTCATGAAATGCCACACATGGGACCCAATCAATAATCATGCAAGGTGGGGTTATTTCCCCCAAATTATAGAGGAGAAAAGAGATTCAAACATCTTACTTTCCCTAAGGTCATACTGCTTGTGAGTAGAGGGCCAAAAATTAGAATCCTGCTGATTCCTAAGGTCATGCTTCTATCATACTCACTGACTCACACATGTATACTATTCACACACATATACAGATGCTCTAGCTACTGCTTTCATATAAGTACATATGTGGATATGTACATTGACACCTTCCTGGACTTCCATTTTTACAAACAGTATTCATGTGAAAGGAAACTAATATGTCAAAATCAAAGTCCCTAGAATTATGTGCCTTCCCAAGTGGCTCAAGCACCATGTATATTGTCTTAATTAATGGGATCTGTTAAAAACAGTCACACTAGATTAGAGAGACTGAGTTTGAAGGCTGGTGGGAAAGAGTATGAGAGGCCAACAGCCAGTACTCCAAACAAGATTCCATCATGTGTGTCTCAGACTTCATGGGGTATATTTAGTTCAAACCCTGGTACTTTATACAAATAGGTTGTCACGTAAAGTGCAAACAACTCTCTTTTGACAAAGTGATACTGCTATGGTACCGGGTTGACGGCTTTATATACCGCAAAGCTCTTTAAGTGACAAATGAAAGCAGTGACTTGAAATTATGGTGATATGGAATTACTGCATAAATCCTTTCTGGCTCTCAGGGGGAGCAAAAGGAGAGTGTTTCGCAATTAATTAAAAAGAAAATCTGAGAGGACGAGGTTAGATTTCTCTAGTCTTGACTCTGTAAAACAGACTTTGAAGTTGCTGGTACAAAATTGAGAAATGGCCCTGAAAACTTCTTCAAATGAGATGTACAATGTTGTTTAAAGATCTGGCTGAAGTGCAGCTCTTGACCCAAATTATGCCAGGCACGGGTGCAGTAATTATCTTTGCTGGACATGTTCAGTGCCCTGACGTGGAGACCTTTTGGTATGTTTGATAATGCAGCTTTTTGTGTACACACACTGCTTGTCCAAGCTGTCTCCGTCAGTGGCAAGTTCGAATGAAGCCTGATAATTTAAAAGGGTCTGCTTTCTTGCCAGCTTTATTTAGCCTGAATAAACATTTCCAGTCAATCACGTATAAAACCTTCCTGCATAAATTCAGCTGACCTGCTCTCATCTCCTAATAAGGATTTTTACAAAGAGGCCTGTTGGGCAACATATTTCTGATAGATGATTAATAAGAGATATAGGATTTCTTTTTTTAAATCATACTTTGACTTTAAGAGGGCAAATTCATTATCCATAAATCAAAAGGAGCACAGGATTTCAGTTTTATCAAAAGCCTTATCTGACTTCACTCTGACAGTTAACTTTAGGCCGTAAATGATTAAATAAAAGTTTAAGTTCACCCAAGCCAGGGCAAGGAAAAAAAAAAAAAAAGAAAAGAAAAGAAAGAAAAGAAAGATGGGGGGGAAAAACCCCTCAAAGCCCAGAAACTTCAAATAAAATAAGAAAAAGTCACAGAATTTTCAGCCTCAAAAAGAAATGGTGAGGAGATGTATTATCTACTGGAAATGGATTTCAAGTGGAGGGTTTCTTCAGTTGGTTTTGCTTTTCAGAACTAGATTCAAATCTTATACTACCCTCCAAAAGAGAAAAAAGTTTTGAGAGTATTACTACTGATTTTTCTTTAAAAAAAGTTTTAAGTGATACATATATAAACAAAATACAAATGGTCACATATCTTTAACATCCCTTCCACTGAAAGG
The DNA here is from genome assembly GCF_027475565.1 of Acinonyx jubatus. NCBI lineage: Eukaryota > Metazoa > Chordata > Mammalia > Carnivora > Felidae > Acinonyx > Acinonyx jubatus. Next base: position 138,146,313 of record NC_069383.1, on the reverse strand, counting down.
TGGGATCTGTGTCCCCCTCTCCTGGAGTCTGGTGGGTTAAGTAAGTATTTTCACCAACAGAATTCCACAGAACCTACTATGGTCAGGTCTTAAGAAATTGGTGTTTCTACCCACTCTCTGAAAACACTTGCTCCTAAAGCCATGAATTTCTCTAAGGTAAAAAGGCTGACTACCTCAAGGCCAACATCTTGCAAGGAAACCCAACAGAGCCGTGTAGAGAGGGAGAGAGATGTTCAACTCCCTTGTAGTCAAAGGAGTCATCCAAGCTGAGGCTCCAGACATGATTAAACTGGGATAAGCCAGCCATCCCTGCCATGTCCTGGGTGAGTCTCTGACCCACAGCACGGTGAGATCTAATAACAAAATCGTTTTCAGCTGTTATGTTTTTGAGTGCTTTATTACACAGTAGGTGCCCCAAGCATATAAAATGGGATATTAAGTGTATCGCTCTACAGTTTTGCCTATGTATTCCCATATGTAACCACCGCACAAAAAAATACACACACAACCACATACACACATACACAGAGGTAACCACTCTTCTAACTTCTATCATCACAGGTCAATTTTGCCAATCCTTAATTTTATAATACCGTACATCATACAACACGTACTCTTTCAGTCAACTGTCCCTGAGATTCATAATTGTTGCTGTGCGAGTCAATAGATGGTATATATTCATTGCTGTGAAGTAACCATTTTATGTCTATTACATTAAGTCAATCGGTGGCTGAGGGACATTTGAATTGCTTCTAGCATGGGGATTTTATAAATAAATAAAGCTGTTACGAACATTCTTGTACAACAATGCACCCACTGCTCTTGGGTATAAAGCTCACAGTAGGGTTGCTAGATCATGGGCTAGGGCATATGTTGATTCAATTATTAGTTCAGATTCTGACCACTTATGGAACTGTCCATCAGGGTTATGATGCACGTAGGTTTTCTCTACATACATTGAACAAATACTGAGAACAATCATGCCAAGCATTAAATTAAGCTATTTATGATTTGTCCTTCCATATTTGACCTTTCCTGACTAACTGCACAATAGTATTGTTCTCAACAATGTCTACTGTCATGAAAATGACACTGTTCTTGGAAAAATCCTATCAGGCAAAGTCAACCTCTAAAATAGTACTGTAATAAATATGCAGAAATGTCACCTTTTGCATTAGCCCAAAGGTTTTGTATAGCTTAAGGATATGTGCAGTAAGCTAACTATAAAAATAGAAACTTGACAGTGGGGATGTATGTGTGTGTCAAAATAATATTACTCTTTCTGGAAGTATGGCAGAAAAAATGACACTACATCCACCAGCATGATTTTTATAGATCTGCCTCTTTGCCAGATGTCACCTTTTATAAACTGCTTTATAAAAACATGACAGTATAAGTGCAGTAGTGTGTTTATTGCTTGATAAACTTTAGTAATAAACTGAGGATTGGTTGAAAATTAAAGCCTTAGAGCCTATTCATTAAGCATTTAGGACAAGTGAATAAGCAAAAAATGCAAACTATTAAAATGCTCAATGTATGCAGATCAAGCTACTGGCAGCCAGCACTATTTCTCTGTTGGTTTGTCTTCTGGAAATATCTGCCAGTTTCCTTGTCATTGAGCTAAATGCATTACAGCCACATCTAAAGGATGTCGTTTGCATCTCTACCAAGTTGAGTGAAATCCAGAACCTTACAATTGCCACAGGCTCACTGAGTGAGAATAAGCCTTTTTCAAGTGTTCTGTAATTTAGCACAACATATTTACATATGGAAAATGGTGGTTCCAACAACTATTTTTCTGAAAATACTTGAAAAGACTTTAAGGAATCTCCTAAAATAATTTCATAGCACACAATAACTATTTTCACTATTGATGGACCATATATAGCAATGTTTCTTGAAGGATAGCCTGAAGATTTTTGGATTATTTGTAGTTTTTGCTAAAACTAGAGGTTCCAGGATTCACCCTTAATTGATTAAAACAAAATTTCATGGTAAGGGGCCCAAGAAGTACTATTTTATTATATAACTCCAAATGATTCTTATTCACAATGAAATCTGTAAATCACAGCTGTACGGGACTCTAATAATAATAAACTTCAGGGCAAAGTATATTGCCCCAGCAGTGTGGCAATTTTAAGCGGGTCTTTTATAATTTTATATTCTAGGATTAAATTTATTATTTAACTTTGTATTTAAGAAAGCCAAATAGTTTGTACCAATTTAATTTTTTTGTGATGGGGACAAATGAAGACCCACAAAACAAAGTCTAGTTAAGGAATTTAAAAAAATCAATCCCCGTGACAAATGCATATACAACTAAAATTTCCTGAGGATTCTATTTAACCCAGGACTGACATTTGTAATCTTTGTAACTGACAAACATGAAAAGCAGCAGTTATCAGAACAACACAATCCCTTTACCTGATTGTCTGTTAGAAATCCTCTATTGCTCATCAGATTTTTACTGCTTACTAGTCACAGTGAATCCCATCCACACCCAAATGTCATGGAATATTACAATAGTTAACTATCCCAAAGCTACCAACATGCAGTTTGTGTGGGGTGAAGACTCATAAAAATGCTAATAAAAATATCAAAATAATAATGAGTTCCCATTAACAAATTACTGCATCCATAGGAACACTAATACCTGAAAGAAACTGTCAAAGCTTCATAGGTGCTATGGAACATTAGTACTGGGAATTAGCAGTCCAAGATTCCACTTCAGACAACTAAATAAGCTTAACACGTCATGATACAATGCAGTGATGAAGCAGTGTAGGATTTTTTGGACACGAAACACGTTGAAAATAAACACCCTCTCCCCGATCCCAGTAAGGAACAAACAGCAACTGCTGTTTTCCTTGTAAGTTAAAAGAAAGAACTTGCAAAAAGAAAGTCAAGTTCAATTTCAGATAGTTTTATTTTTCTTCTCTGCAAGAAATAGCACTGAATCAAGAGTGAAATAGAAATCAGAAAGTGTATGGAAAAGTTGCAAAGAAAGGTGCGGAGATGGGTAAAGGAAATGTTTCTTCACTGAAACAATCATGCTGTTTTTGTTTTGTTTTGTTTTGTTTTCAAACACCTTAAGGAAACAGAAATTGGTCAAGCAAATTTTATCCAAGTCCCTGGTCCTTTGGGCCTTGTAAGTGTATGTACACCTCATCAGAAAGGCCAAGACCACAATTACTGGCATCCTGACCACGTGATGCGGGGAAGACCACGAGACTCCCAGTCAGCATAACTGTCGCCTGGTTTCACTTGAGTGCCCATTAACTGACATTTTAAAAACTTAGGAATCTCTGTATTAATTCCTATAACTGCTGTAACAAGTTACTATAAACTTTGTAGCTTAAAATAATGCAGATTTATTCTCTTATAGTTCTGGAGGCTAGAAGTCCCAAGTCAGTTTCAAGGAGCCAAGGTGTGCACTGGGCTAGTTCCTTCTGGAGGTTCTACAAGGACAATCTGTCTCTGTCTCCATATCTTTTTCAGCTTTTAGCTGCCGCGTGTATTCCTTGGTTTATGTCTCCTTCCCCTATCTGCAAAGGGCAGCACTCCAATCCCTGACACTGCCTCCTTTCTGATGCTGACTCCCCTTGCCTTCCTCTTACTGACACCATTGTGATTAAGTTGGACTCATCCAAATAATCCAGGATAATATCCCCATCTCAAGATTCTTAACTTAATCACATCTGTGAAGACCTTTGTGTCATAGAAGGTAATAGGAATTAGAACAGATTTCCAGGAATTAGGATGTAGACATCTCTGGGGGCCATCTTTCAGCCTACCACGATTTCTCTGAGTTTTCTTTTTAAGACTAATTCATTCATTTCCTTATTTATTCATTTACCTAACCACCCACCCACCCACCCCCTTCACTCTACAGGAATTGGAAGGGGGTTCCCAACCAGTATGGCAGAACAGATTTGTACACTATGAACCTCCAAAGCATATGTTGACAAATTCTGATCAATATGTAAAATTGATTTTTGCTGCAACTGTGTATACATTCTGACAGGGTGATATTTCTCAGGGGGGAAAAAAAAGACAGTGAGTAGAGGGGGTGATGGAGTACTGTATAGATTGGGATAACTAGCTGCCAGTAAAAGGGCTGAGTCAGTGCTCAACATTAAAGGGAAACTAGAGAAATGTATCAGATTTTCTGGAATGTGCAGAACTGGATTTACAGGAAGATACAGGAATTTGTCTTGTGAGCACATAAAAGACCATGGCAAGGATAACAAAAGGCCCATATCAAAATGCAGCATGGCCACAGGGAGACCAAATGAATGAAGTGGTAAATGTAGAAGCTTCTAGAGATGCTGTGCAAAGCTGCTCCTCTCTGAATGATTGCATTCAGAATGATTGCAATTCAGAAATTGTTTGGGGTTGCTGAACTTTTGGTCTTTTCAGGCCAGGATGCAACCCTGGTTCTGGGGATGGAGTCTTCTTCCTATAATCCTATCATGGAGGGGTGGATGCCTACACAAAATAAGATTCTCTTGGGAAGGAATCTGGGAAACTATGGTAGAGCCCCTTCTTAAGGAATGTGGTGGAGGCCATCTCAGAACAAAGCAAGGCAACTTGCAATGTGGCCCAATCAACTCCTATACACATATGCATAACTCTGACACGACTCTGTAACTTGGACTATGTCCCATCAGACTATATGCATCACCATATATGGAAGACAAAGAAGTAGAAATTGTATAAAAAACTACACCCCACTGTGCCTGGGGCTCAGCCTTTTTGGGGTCTTAGCCTACTAAGCCCCTGCCAGGGTGAATAAAGCAGCTTGCTGGAAGGAAGAGCATTGGCGTCCCACCTCTTTGTGCGAGAACCCTGCTATAAAACTTTCAGGTAATTCACTAAGAAGGTAGACCATAGCATCTCTCCCACAAAAACACAGTCACGGGGAGCTCTTCTAGTACCTGGTATTCAAGTGCTGTGCAGGTTGATATCGAACATCTCTACTTCTCCCACACAAGGTCTCCCTGAAATGACTTTCCCTATACACCATCTAGTCCCTATTTTAAGTAAAACCACTTAAAATAAACTTTTCAAAATCAGTTAAAATCACCCAGGCATTTTTCCTAGTTTTATGTTGTCTAAATCTAGATGAAAACAATTAAACTTCAAGTTTGCCCTTAATTTTAATTTTGCTTATCCTTGTACAAGATTCCAGAAGCAAGCCTGTTCCCTCCAGGCAAAGAAAGACTGATACTGAAAGAGAGTATAGAGACAGTGGCAGTGTTAGTGTGACTGGGTGGTGGGTTAAGAAAACATTTTCAGGACAAAAGCTTGAAATAAATTTGAGTGCCACAAGTAAACTCAAAGGAAGCAACAAGTGACAAAATGGCTAATTGGAGAGAAAAACTCCAGTTTTCTTCCTAGTATTTTAATCGCGGCAGAGTCTCCAATAAGGAAAGATTTTAACAGGTACACACAAACTATGATGCTTTTTACTGGTGATTTAAATTCAAATGTTAAACCTTGCCCAATCACTGTAATGGGACTAATGACTATATATTCTGAATGTTACATTTGAATAAGGTGGCAATTATCTTCTGGGTATCAATTTCAGACATTCACATAAATCTTAAAAAAAAATGATAAAGTTACTGACCTAAACATATCCAATCAAATAAAAAGAAATATGCATTTTTATAAATACTGTGCTATAAATTTAAAATTACATGTAACATAAAAGGAAAGATGGATAATTCTAATCAGGGAGATATAAATGTGAAACGGAGGAACATATAAATATTTTAAACTTTATGATAATTCTTTAAAATTGCCCATACTTTTATATCAGCAAATATTGCCTCGAGGACTCAACTGAAACCCAAATCACCCATTTAACTCATTTATTAAATAAAACATGTTCAATTATACACTAGAACTAATGATATGGACAGAATCAAGACAGAGCTACAAAGTTCAGTGAGAACTGGGAAAATTAGTAAAAGTCATTTGACTTGTTATCTGTGTGACCAGGGAAACCTGAAACATGCTTGTTTTTCTCCTTTCTGCAGACTCAGGGCTTCCCCAACCAAAAATTACAGTTACCCTATCTTTTGCCATGTGGTACCCATCTTACAAAGAATGGATAGCCAAAATCTCATTTAATTCATATAGCATTTTTATTTATTTTTGATTTTTTTAAGTTTGTTTATTTTTGAGAGAAGGAGAAACAGAGTGTGAGCAGGGGAAGGGCAGAGAGAGAGGGACACACAGAATCCAAAGCAGGCTCAGAGTTGTTAGCATAGAACCTGACATGGGGCTTGAACTCACAAACCATGAACCACAAGATCATGGCCTAAGCCAAAGTCAGACACTTAACCAACTGAGCCACCCAGGCTCCCCAAATCACTTTGAAAGAGAGGTTTCACTATTTCCATTTTAGAGATGAAGAATCCATTTAGAGATGAGGGATCCATTAACTTGTCCAAGACTATAGAACTACTAAGTGTCAGAAGAACTCCCAAGTCTACATGGAAATTGCTACAGTCCAAGGACTTCCTACATATAAAAGGAATCCATCTCAACACTGATGCCACATCCACAGAATTTTTTAGAAATATACTTGTCGAATCGTAGTCCATACAGAGGTTGTGTCCCCAATGCCTTCTTTTAATTACATATTTCCAGGTAAGTATGATGCCTTCTGAGTACACAACACTCCTAGTCTCTATATTACCAGAGATCCTAGACTATCACAGAACTGAAACTCCTGTGGTTCTGTTTGTTTGTTTTTCGTAATAGGACTTCATACTGGTATTATAAGCATTGAAATAAATAGCCCTACAAGGTTAAGGTACATTCACACATGTTACCACATGTGACATTACATTCACCTGGGCAAGGATGTTAGGGAAAGACTGGTTATAATGTTCACTTAAGGCCTGAGCCACCAGGCACAAAGGAAGCCCCAGCTTCTTGGAACTTGGAGGCAATTCAAACATTATATTACTGAATCCTTGTGTGTGATTTACAAGCAGTTATGGTCCAGAGAGGTACACTGACTTTTCCGAGATCACTCAGCTAAGAAACAAGGGCACTAATCGTAATTCAGCTCCTTCAATTCTAGATGCAATGAATTACTTCTAGCAACACTCCACCCCAGGGGCCTGCCTCCAGCTTCCTTTCCTTATGGCCAGCAATGTTGTACCATTATTTTCACTTTACCAATCACAAGGATACTAGAGAGAACAAGAATTTTAGAGCCTGAAGATTCCTACTGGGTAACTTTGAGTACCTCCTGAAGGGAAGATACATATTATGTTGTTAGAGAGACCTCAGTAAGTCCCAAAAGCTACAGAAAATGAAGCTCAGAGAGGTGACAAGAATTGCCCCAGGTCACACTGCAGGCTGGAAACAAGGCAGGAACCTGAGGTCTCCAAACACCAACCTGAGAGGCTGAGCTCCCCTGGAGTGGTTCTCCACCTGCAGTCAAGTTCATAGTTTTGGTCTCCATTCTGTGCTTCCTGTACTTTCATTGGGCATCTATTTTCTTTATGTCTGCTCAGTTTGTCCTTAAGTGACTTTGATTTAAATGGAAATGTTCTATCTCTGCTATAACTAGAAAACCAGTATCATCTCCCAGAGATAGACAGTTAACCCCTGTTAACCTTGAAACAAAAGAGATATCAAACTCTGCTAGAAGGGATCCCTGCCTGAGGCTCAGAGCCTGGGGCCTGTGCATGGCTCTGTAAAAAGGAAGCTTAGCCTGCCTTATAAAACTTCTCCTTGGCTAATGAGAAGGGCTTAAAGATGAGAGAGAGAGTAACTTCCCAAACTTGCCAAAAATGCCCCTTAGAATAGTGGTTTCCAAGCTTGCTTTGAGCCACAGAACCCTCTGTTCAGATAATAACACTAACAACAATGTGCTGCTGACAACAGCTATTTGCATCAGGATACGTCAGGCATCTAAATACAAGCCAATGTGATATTGACAAATATGAACTCATTTACTCTTCATAACAAACCTGGGATGCACAGAGAGACTAAGTGACTAGCCCAAAGTCTCACTGCTATTGAGGGATGACCTGGAATTTAATCCCTGGAGATCTAGCTTGAGTCCCTGCTCCTAGAGAGGACCCAGAATGCCTCTTAGAATCTCAGTTAGCAGCAGTCAACAACACAGCAGTTCTAGTTGAAAAGGGATTAAAGAGCTGAAAAATCTGCTTCTTTCCCCTTCCCAAAGAAGTGCTGCTAAACAGTTATAAACGAACAGCAAGGGAAGGACAAATGAATCCACTCTATGGCTTGATTTGATTAAAGATAACTCATATTTTACTTCTTGACTTTTTGCTTCATGGTAATCACTTTCAACTCTCTTCTCATTTTTCTTGGCTGATGACATCTTGGTACACTCTCGTCTTTACTCATAAACATGGGTTACTGTGTCAATACCTTAGCACATTAGAAATCCCTTGGTGAGTAAGGTTTTCCTTTTTTCTTTGAGTATGAGGCATCAGTGAAGTGCATTTGAGGATCATGAGCATTCTACGTATTTATGAATTCACACTAAATGAAGGTGATTAGACTGTTCCCATTGTGTTAAATATATCCCTTATTCTTATTCTTAATACTTATCAAAGAATATACCAGAAGTTTATATCCAGAGAAAAATAGCAAACCGTTTTTTTCTTTTTTCATATTATTCATGCATGTATTTTTATAGATGATTAAAGAAAGAAAAACACATGCTGGAAATGTAGATATATGAAGGCATGTTGCATATTTTATAATTATATTTTATTGCATTCTGTTAAGTGGCCAGAGGGTTTTCAGAAAGCAAAAGATGCTTCCAAATTAAGTTATTATTATTAAACCCCTTAAGCCTCATATTCAGTTTAGACTGTCACTAGAAAGGTTTGATAAATTAAATAATATACAGTATATAAGCATTAGACATACTTTAATATATTTAAAATAGTTTCCTTACACCATATGTAAGTGCAAACAGAGACCTGGAATGTTGGAAATACACTTTTCCTTTAGTGAAAGTGTTTTGTTTTAAATTTGTTTTTTAGAAATCTAATTAATGAAAGCTACAAGGCAATAATCTAGTATAAAGAAATGCCTTGAGAGTTGGGTTTAACACTTACCTCTCTAAATTTATTCTGTTGCTAAAAATGATTTTTTTTACTTTGAGTCTAATAGGATTTGTTGAATAAAATAATGTAGATATGTAGCTAAATTTCCAATAGTAAAAGAAATTTCCAATGTAATAAACCAAACCAAAGGGGAATTAATAATACAGAGTCAAACTACAGTGGCTATTTCAGAACAAAATTGAATCACTGTCCCTTGTCCAGCGTGGGAGGGCATTTATGGGAGGAGTGGGGACCAGGAGGAAGATGAGTCTTACAGGATAATCATGTTATGTTACACTTTTATTGGATGTACTTACATTTGGACCCTACAATTTTTCTTGAAATGTTTCCAAATGTATGTAATCATCAGCCATGTAATGGTAGGTTTCTACCTAAATTTTGCAATCAAAGGGGAAAGGATGCAAATATATCTAGTGTAGGCATTTCCTATCACTTAAAGCAGATAAGAACTTGATGATTAGCTAGCAATACATTTACCAACATCCTAAATCTTACATGTATGCCCCCCTCCATCTCAGTAATTGCCAATTACTATGTATTGAAAAAATGCAGGGCGCCTGGGTGGCTCAGTCTGGTGAGCATCAGACTTCGGCTCAGGTCACGATCTCATGGTTGATGAGTTCAAGCCCCGCTGCGGGCTCTGTGCTGACAGCTCAGAGCCTGGAGCCTGCTTCTGATTCTGTGTCTCCCTCTCTCTCTCTGCCCCTCCCCCACTCATGCTCTGTCTTTCACTGTCTCAAAAATAAATATAAACATTAGAAAACACATATTTAAGAAAAAAACGCAGTGTCCCTCCACAGAATTCTCTGCCTTTGCCAGGAGCTACTAGTAACACTGAGCACCAACTGAGGGATGGAGCTAGAGTACATGTTCCTGCTCTGTGGCCCACATCCCCACTTTGCTAAACAAGACACCAAAGGATCCAAGACCAAAGGATCACCTCCATGTTTTCCACCAGCTTTCTATTACTCATGGATGCCAATACTTGACAAGTAACCTTCTACCTTACAGATTAAAATTTGATAGACTCAAGCAATGTTAATTATGTAAGTGAGAGGAGACATGAAGTAGAAGATACAGGAAATGAGTACCAGGAGAATTAGGCTGAAGTTCTCCTCTTCACTGAGGACTCCTCAGCCATCACACGTACATCACAGCACTGCCCATCCTCCTTCCTGCTTTTATTTTTCTCCCTAAACTTTACCACTCTATAACATATTACCTACTTTATACCTCATCTTCTTTACTGTTTTCTGTATCTCCTACAAGATGTGCTTCACAAGGGAAGTGTTTGGGGTTGTTTTTGCCACTGCTGTGTCCCCAGCAAGGAATCACGGATGATGTCTATCTTATTTACAATGGATTCTGAGACCTAGCCCACGACTCTGTCACCTTTTTTAGTTAAGTGTCAGATGGCAGATGTTTCAGGCTGTAAACCATATATTTCTCTATTAATTCTGCCATTGTAGAACAAAGGTAGCCATATACAATATATAAATAAATGGACATGGCTGTTTTCCAATAAATCGTTATGTGCGAAAACAGCCAGAGGGTCGATCTGGCCCAGAGCTGTAGTCTGCCAACACCGACCCAGACCACGCCTTGCATATGGTAGGTGGTGAATAAATGTTCAAGTTAGTAAATAAATAAATGTGATATCACAAAGGCAGCCAGCTTTCCTGTTTATTACCCAGATCGAGGTAAACCCTTGTAAAAGGTGACCACAAACAATCTTTAAGGTAACAGGTATTACATGACATTAAAAGCTGAGCAGGTAAATAAAACCTACAGTTTGTCTGGAATGATAGGGGATGGCCTTCGCAGAAGGAGAACCAGTCACCTGTCACCAATTGGTCTAAGTTTTATTTTGGAGGAGAATATCCTGCTTGCATGTGACATGTGACCATGGAGAAAAAGAACAAAGAAGAAGAGCATTTTACTCCTGTTCCAATTAAGAGTACCTTTGCACAGATTGGTAGGGGTAAGTCTCAAGCACTGGGTATAAACTTCCTTCTTTAGAGGCCAGACTTCCTCAAAATATTAGAACTACCTGGGAGCTTCTGTAAAGTGCAGAATCTTAGGACTCACTTCATATTTACTCCGGGAATCTCCCAAGGGGTAAAGAGGCCAAGAATATGGATTTTTAAGCACAGTCAAAGGGTAAGACTATTATATACTGTCTGAATGACCTGCCACCACTATATTAGGGTCCCAGAAGAAACAGAATCCAACTCAGATGGTTCAAATGAAGAGACAGCAACAAGAGGATTGTTAACAGAAGATCAGGCAGGGAAAGGAACCAATAAAGAAAGTGGATGCACTCAGAGAGTAGCAACAGCAGGAAGTCATGCCATCCCTATACCTCAAAGGGCAAAGGAGACCATGGTGATACAAGGGCCCGGTGAAGGCTGGAGCATGGAGCAGGGGCAACCAGACAGGGTAGCCATTGCCAACTGTAGCACCCATAAGGGAAGAAGTAGGAGAACCCCAAAAGCTTTCTGCTCCAGTCTTCTGATTTCCTGCCTGACCATCGTATTCATCAACCTCAGATTCAATGTGTAAGCGAGCCTGGAATCCACAGGACAGAAATGGCAGAGACTAGACACAGAGTAAGGCTGAAGGGATAAAGACAGAGATGTGGGCGAGAATGGCAGAATAACCAACACACCGATCAATGGCGATCAAAACAAAATCATCCTTGCGGAATATAAATATCTCCAGTTCCATACCCTCCACAAAGGAGATTACCAAAAAGACCACCAGTAATCAGGACGTTCCCCACAGGTACACAATAACCTATCCCAACCCCAAATTTTGTCTTGATTTATGCTGCAGTCTTGGTTACGGGCAGCTTCCTCACCCAGGTCACAGTCTTCAAAAATTGGAACCAACATTACCCCGAGTCAGCAATAAATGAAAATGGTACCTTTAACTTCAAATTATAAGGTAACACATTGATGAATAACCATGGCATGATTAGTCGATTCAGGACCTCAATGCACAATGGAAGAATCCATCCATTATCTGTTCAACGTAATTCTTTCATCCCAGCAACTTTAAAAACAACGGAGGGAAGTTACTGTCCCTTAGTAAAGTCTTTTGAATTTCATATGCATTTAATTAGGTAACTGCCAGCTCAAGGACGAGAACCATGACAAATAGTTGTTCTTTTCAAATTAGAAGAATAGACTGTTGAAAGAGCAAAATTGATGTTACACTTACTTATACAGGAGTTTTGTACTTTTTTTTTTCAGTTTAGCTAACCATTTTAAATTTTAATAAAGCTTTTGTGACCACCGTTCTCTTAAGAATTCTAGCCACTGGCTTTTAAGAAACAGCCAAGAGCAGCCTCTCTGTGTGCAAAAAACACCTTGTTCCTCGCCAGAGGCTCCTTGACCATCTGCACTGCTACTGGAGTGTTTTAACAAGACCATCTTTAGAAGCAAACAGAATATGGATCACCAGACAATGCCTCTACTAATCGTAAAAGAAGTGCTCTAACTTAACCCACAGTAATGATCCTAGCCCAGGTGCTCAGAAACAGGTAGAGCTCATTTATTTAACTAAGGAACAATCTGAAGGGCACTAAATGGGTTAGGACTTGGGGAGGGGGCTTGATGGGTAGCTAGCAGCACAAAGTACAGAACCTTGAGACTACACAGCTCTCCTATCTGCATTCTTGCCTTTTCTCAAAGGGCATCCAAGCAAAGTGGAACGCTGAGAACAAAGCTGTCCAGCCCTATCTGCCATGCTTCCTTCTAGCCACGCTCCCCTCCTCTGATGCCCCCCCACCCCTCCACACATATGTGAACAAACTCAGAAGATCAGACATACATTTTGTAGCTACTGATAAACAATATATGTTTTTATATTTCTATACATCTTTAAAATTTTTTGTATTGCATTTGGTAAGTAAACATCTCTACGAGAGATAAGAAACACAAGGGAAAAACTTGGTATGATCAAAATTAAAAATTCATTGCCTCATAATTTCAAATAGTAATTTATAGCTGATGGTGGTAAGCAAACATACTGGATACAGGCTCTGATGTTTTTATTAATATACTTAGCAAAGATGGCTATGGAACATGACAATAAAATATTTCCAATCTCCAGGTCTTTTTGATAATTCACTCTGTGTTTTACAAACAATCAGGCTCCCAGGTTTCGAAGGGATTCTAAGCACATCGCTCAGACTGACAGAGCAAGTATTCCAGACAATTGGTTCCCTGAGGGTCAAGACAGTGATGCTCGATCAGGATTCAAACGGGTCATAAACCCTTCATGGATCTCTCTCAAGTGGGTGTTGATGTCTCCCTAGGGCCGCTCATCATTTGCTGCTACAGTCAAGCACTTGTCATTATAGACAAACACCCCGTCAGTCTTAGGCACTCATCCAATCAAGTTTGACTGCAACCAGGGAAGAGGACCAGTGGTATAAAGAAGTCCAAAGAGAAAAATTAGGCATGCGTGCCTACCCAGGCATGACTGCTCGCTACACGCTTCAATTCTGTATCTGTGCTTGCAGCATGGCCACAGAACTCTGCACCTGTTTATCTACTATGATTACAGGCATCCAAACCATCCAGGGACCATATATGTCAAAAACCCTAAAACACCAAACCCATTTCTAGAAATTTATCCTAAGGAAATAATTGGACAACTGTCTAAAAGATGTATGTACAAGGTTGTTCATTGCTGTGTTCTTTACAGAAGCACAAGATTGGAAACACATCAATCTCAGTTTCACTGTCCACCGAGTTGGATTGCAAAATCTTATTTACACCTGTTACAATTATATCTTGCCACCTACGACCAGGAGCAGACTAAAGGTGGCTTTCAGCTAAAGGAACATCACAGTGCTCACTGTCTTGGAAAACAGAAATCCAGTGTTGTATGTATTTTGTTTTTAAATGTTTATTTCTAAAAGAGAGAGAGAGAGAAAGGGAGAGAGAGACAGACAAAGAAAGGGAGAAAGAGAGAGAGAGAGAGTAGGGGAAGGGCAGAGAGAGATGGAGACAGAGGATTTGAAGTGGGCTCTTTGCTGAACAGCAGACAGCCTGATGCAGGGTTCAAACTCATGAACTCTGAGTTCATGACCTGAGTCGAAGTCGGACGACACTTAACCGACTAAGCCACCCAAGCGCCCCAGTGTTGTAAGTATTTTAAAGTACAAGTTCCAGCCCCCAGTCCTGCTCACATCCCTTCCCTGAAAGGCAGCCAGACAGAAGTTTTATTGTATAAACATGAACCAAAAGTCTCCTTATTCAAAACTCTTTTAAAACTCCTTATTACCACCAGGACCTTCTGAATACCTTAGCATAGATCTGAGGTCCTCTACATAAGTCTTGCTTACTTCTCCAACTCAGCTATGGCCACTCCTGACCTCACCTACACTGTGCTCTAGCCACACTGGCTTTCAGGAAATACTCTTAACTTTAGGCCTTTGCATACACTGTCCATTGATTCGGCCCAGAGTGCCCTTCCTTACTCAAAGGCCCAGCTAGCTCCTACTTGTCCTGCATCCCACACAGGCCTGTCCAGATCTCTCTCTCATTCTTTCCATGTGTGGATTCCAGCACCTCTCCCCCATGTTTTTTGGTACCTTACACATTATATTGCACCTGACTATTTTCTGATTGGTTTTCCCCACCAGAATATTAAGTACAGTGGAGGCATGGACTATAGCTTGTTCTTTTTTTTTTTTCTTTTCTTTTCTTTATTTCTTTCTTTTTTTTTTTTAAGAAGACAAAGAAAACATTTTTGGGCAATCTCCAACCTCTACTCCCATGGCTGCTCCGAGGTGCTAGGCTTTGGCGGTTTCTTTCTTGCTTCGGGTTTCTTAATAAAGAAATCTCCTCCACTGAATTATGCCCTAAGAGCTGTGGCTCATGATTCTCCCACAGTACAAAGGCACAGCTGTCCTGAATATACATGCCCCTCATCACCAGTTCTGTATGTTATGTACCCCCAAATGAGGGGTGGGTCCAACAAGTTAGGTGCAAAGTAGGGCAAGTACCATTAGGTTATTTTACAATTCCATAATGCTTATTAAATGTTATATGTACTTATGTGTGTGTACACATATCTATACTGTATTCCATTCTGAGCATTTTACATATATTAAGGCATGCAGGATTCACAGCTACCCTAGGAGACATGTCCTATTATTATCCCCATTTTAGCAGGAGAGGTTAAAAAAATCACCTACAATCTCAAAGCTACTAAATGGCAAAGCCAGACTTTGAACTGTGTGTGCCCTGAAACACCAAGCTATGCTGCCTTTCCAACATACCCCTGGTGACTCAGCCCCTGGGCATAGGTAAAGGAGATGGTTACATGAGTGTATCTGAGCAGTGGAAGGAAATTCGAGCACATCCTATCATCAGAGAGAATCCAGGCGGAGTATCAAATAGGCACAGTGGAACAAAAAGTCACGAAGATGCAAGGCACACACTAGCTGAACAGCTGCCCCATTCTCCTCCCTGGAGGGGCTGCCTGAGCTGAGAATGGGTGTTAGTAATCACACTACTTCTGAATCTCAGGTACGCATCAGAGCCTGTGGGAGCCCACAAGAGGCTGGAGTGATGGCAAGGTCACTCGCTGGCTGATTTTCCTCTTATTGCTATCATTCCTGGGGCTCCCTGGTGTGAAAAGGCAATTGTGTTGGGGAGAACAGCTTTTAGCAATGTAAGACTTTATATTTCTAACTTCTATCCCTTGTCCATCCCTTGACTCCCTCCATCTCCAACACAACCAGGAATATGCTCTCCAGAAACAAAGATGACAGAAATAAAGTTAGAGACATAGAGATGCTATCACAGCCGACTCAAAAAAAACATTTTACCCTCCCTTATCTCAAAACCTGGCCTCGCCGACACTGTGTCTGCTCCTAGACGTCACTTAACAAAAGACTTTAAATAAATTGTTCCTAAAGTTTTTAAAGAAATCTTCATTTCCAGGATCCTATGACTGTGTTCCAAGGTAATAAAATATAAATGAGAATAAAGAACAAGCTAATAAACTGAATTGAAGGCTGCATTACAATAATAAGGTTTGAGAACCATTTACTAACCACGTGTATCTCACTCCCATGACTTATAACATTGGCTGAATCACTTAACAGGAATGAGAGCTCCTTTTGCTTCTGTTATCCGATGTAGATGCTTTTTGGAGCTGAACAATGTGACATTTGCTTCAGAGCACTTGTATCTAATCAATACATAATGCTAAATGTGATTTAAAATCAATTTAATTGTATGCTTGCTCTCTCATAAGTCAAGGGGGAAACAAAGGTAACATTTGAGATATGAAACCATTCAGCTGTATTTCCCGAAGAAGGCATCGGTCCCTTGCCTCTAATGGAGTCTAAGAGGTAAACACAGTTGTTCATACTACGAACTTCACATTTGAAAAAGAATCATGCTGGGACAGCTAGGATATTGTGTCCTAACAGGTGTATTTGAACTGTGGTTCTTTTATTTCAAACCACTTAACTACTAAATTTTTTCACTTGTTATAAGAATTTTCCAAATTATAGGAAATTTGAATAGAAAAAGCATACAACAAATAATAAAGTACATATATTTAATTTCCTAAAGTATTATATACGTAACTATATACTTCTTACTTCATATATATTGTAGCAATTATACACTTACACGCACAGCTAACTCTGAGTGTTTACAATGGTCTGGACTCCATGTGTGTTACCCCTACCATCCATCCACCTGACCAGTAGTTACTGAATCCCAACTCTGTGCCAGGATATATTGTTTACACTCAAAAAAAAAAAAAAAATAGGTTCAGAGATATTTTAAAAGCACAAGATTCAGGACTCAAATATCTGGCAATCCAATCTAGAAACTCTATAGAAAAATGTTTAAACAATTCCAAGAGAGTAAGTTTCACCTAAATTTTCATATCTCGTCTTCTTATAAAAATATGTACTAATTACATCAATTGACTATTTGTGGTTAACATAGATATAGCCTCTGAATATTTTTTCTGTCTATATTCAAGCAATTGTACAATTGCAGTATGTAAGAAAGAGAAATTTTTAATGCCTTTTCTAACATTGTCTGAAAATAGAGAGCCCTATACAACACAACCAGGCAGAATCTTGTATTTTAAAATGTGGATTTGATTTATACAATTGTGAAATAATAAAGTTGTATGAAAAAACATCTAAAGTACTAGTTGAAGTTAACTGGAATAGAAATATTTTTGTTTTATTAGAATAAAACCAATGTGAGTTTTGCCCGTAAAATAATCTCCAAGTTGTAAATTAAAAAAAAAAAGTAATTCTCAAGAAAATCCCCAATTTTATGGCTCCTGTGTTAGAAAAGAGACAAAATGACAAAACTTCTACAAACTTAGAATTAAAAATGTCTTCGAACCCATGGGGGGGGGGAGGAAAAAAAAAAAGAGGTTAGAGTGGGAGAGAGCCAAAGCATAAGAGACTGTTAAAAACTGAGAACAAACTAAGGGTTGATGGGGGGTGGGAGGGAGGAGAGGGTGGGTGATGGGTATTGAGGAGGGCACCTTTTGGGATGAGCACTGGGTGTTGTATGGAAACCAATTTGACAATAAATTTCATATATTAAAAAAAAAATGTCTTCAGATGTTGTCGCAATCTGAGCAGGAAAAATTGAATGCACCCAAAGTGTCAAGAGATATTTTAAGCCATAAGTATATTCGTAAACATGGATCCCATATTATCGTATCTTTGTCTTTCCTCTTGATCAAAGTTTCAGAGTAAATTCGTTGATGACAGGTCATGTAGTAGTAGATGCCTTGATGATCTCTGCCAGTAACTGATAATGCCTCATTTACTTTCTGGCAAATTACCCTCAGAAGTTCAAATATGGTTCGCTATGCCTTCGGTAAGGATCGAGAACTGCACTATCCAATAGGGTATAGCCACTAACCATAGGTCACTATGGAGCACAGGATAGCTGGCCAGCCATATCATGTGCTTTAAGTATAGAATACACACTGGATTTTAAAGTGTCATCAAAGAAAAAGTAATACAAAGTATCTCATTGACTTTATACTGATCACATTTTTAAATATTTCAGATATACTGGGTTGAATAAACTACATGAAAATTAATTTTACCTATTTCTTTTTACTTTTTTTTTTAACATGGCTACTAGTAAATTTAAAAATCACATTTGTGGCTTGTACTTTATTTCTATGGGACAGTGCTTGTACACAGGATAGGAAAAAAAAAGATGATACACTCTCATTTTTTTTCAGATGCAACATACATATTTTAACATAGAACATATTCTGACAGATCTGACAGAAGACATGAAAAACGTGTGCCTTCTATCATAATGATTATTTTTCTAATAACAACAGCTGTTTGCCTGTACAAGCAAGAGACTGTTTTTCCACATATCAGCAAGTACTAGCATTCAATCATGAAAGAAAAATAATTCTCTGAGGCCTTTCCCCACATGCTTTACATCAGCAGCAAGCTGTGCATTCTCATGTACTCTGAAAATCTCAACCAAGTCAGGGCTGCTTCCTGCCTGACTACTTTGCTAATTTTTTCTTAATATGGCAAATACAAAGTGCTCACAATGGGCTGATTCAGAAGGATGTGTATCAGTCAAACCTGTACAAATCCCAACCAAAAGGACACAGGGACAGGTGAGTGCCCTCTCTGTTCTTGCTTAATTACAAAGGAGATTAGAAGACAGTGATCTCTTAAAGGATTATAAAAAAAAGTGGTTAAAAGTCAACCATTAAATAACATACTCTTGTCTTATGACACTTGAGAACAGCTTGAAGTTCTCTCACAAATTTTAAGGTCTCGTTTTTCACATGTTGTGGTCATGGAGCACCTCACCTGTCAAAAGCTAATTAGATCTGTGCTACCCAAAATGGAAGTCAACAGTCACACGTGGCTACTTAAATTTAAGTCAACTAAAATTGGATATTCGATTCGTCCATTGCAATAACCATATTTCAAGGGTTCAATAACCACGTGAAGCTACTGGCTTCTATACAGGACAGGGTAGAACATTTGCATCATTGTAGAACATTCTGTTGGAAAGCATCATATTAGATAATAGAACACACTAAGTTAGCAATCTGGGAAAACTTTAAAAAACAGAAGTGAGTAGAAGGGTAATAGAAGTATGTATTTGGAAAGTAAACTAAGGGACTGCTTTAAAACAAAACAAATCACACCCTTGCAATTACAGTCTGTCAAATCAAACGAAAGGAACTTTTCATTGTTAGGTACGCTTAGAGACGTAGACAGTAAGATAAGTGGAAAGTTGTTTTCTATATACTGGTTTGATCCTTTCCTTGGCCACACACAGACTAAAACTCAAGTAAAAAGTCAGCCAGTCCTAAGTTATAGTTTGCGTTTCTACAACAGGACGCTAGGCTCAGTGACATCCTTTCTGGGCTAAGTTCACCTTAGAGATACTGGTTCTTGCCTTATTGTGGTAAATTATGGTGCTCTATGTTAGAGGATCCTTTATTTATTTTTAAATTGAAGTACAGTTGATGAGAGAATAAATACTTTTTATCTCAAGGTAGAAAAAAAATCACAATATATGCATTTTCTATTTTTTCTCACTCACTTGGAAGAGAGAAAGCTAACACCAGGGGAGTTCAAATAGTCCAACAACGGCTAAAAGCCTAACTCTGGAATCCTGAGAAACTGATTTTTTGTGGCTTCACTACTTTCTAGTTAGGTGTGCGTATACTCTGCCTCAGTATCCTCGTCTGAAAAGCCTAAAGGAGATAATGCCTCAACAATTCTCGGGTACACACAATTTTGGACTAAAGGTATTCTTGACCGATGCAACCATTCTTCCTCTGGTGCTAATCATGAACTGAAAAAAAAATGCATAGCACATTTTGTCAGAGTGAATACAAGAAAGAATAACTTAAACGACAATACTACAAAACCATGGCAAAAATAAACAAACAAACAAACAAAAAATTGCCCTCATCCCCACAGGCTGCTTTTATGGTGCAGAGGTTCCTAACACTGTACTGTACACAGCACAGCGAGTGCCCTAAAAAGCCTGGGTCACGGTACTGAGAGACAGCACCGAAATGAGTCAGACACATTCTAAGCATCCTTGGGAAGCCACGTGAGAAAGAGGATCACTCGGGATTTCCAGAAAGTCCAGGGATAGCAGGGATGGAGTGAGGAGAGAGCATGAGAGACTAGAATGTCTGAAGATTCTGTAATAAAAACAATCTGCGGTCTCAGTCACCGACTATAATCAGACTCAGGGAACTCTTTGTAAGGACACTGGAATGCGCCCTGAAATATGTAATCACACATTACCGTCAAGCCTGAGCATTTCCCACAGTCTGAAACATCATATACGCAAGCTGCCATTTGTAAAAAAAAAAATTTCCCAGAAGTTATTTTTTTCTTCCGATTTGCATAGAGACCTTGAGAAAAGTATCATATCTGAGATGCAGCAGGAGGCATGATGGAACAAGTTTTCTAGGGAAGCTTCCACAAACAGAAATAGAAATAGGTTCTGCCATCAACAGAATGAATTATAGGAAATTGCCCAAATTCTACCACATTCCACTTCCAGACTAGCTTTTCCATGAGTTGCAACTACCCTGAAGAACACCTGACATTGTAACCATACATGCCAGATCGTATGTGCTTGATTTTCCACAAGTGTCTGTACCACAAAAATTTCTATGTCATTGTCTGTATAAATTATCAAAATATTCAAAATTTCCAATAGTATAACATCGTAAGTATACGTATCAAATTGTTTCTTGTACCTGGAATTAACAGAAAATTCCTTCATCACTCTCTGTCTTCCAAAAATGAGTCCTGGAAAGACAGGGAAGATTTCCAGTTGTTAGACTTCTTAGATGGTGCCAAAAAAAAAAAAAAAAAAAAAAAAAGAGACGACACCTTTTGTTTTGTTTTTTCATTATATGACCCACCTGAACAGCTAGAGCAAATACAGAAAACCAGGACACATGATGGTGGCACCGCCATGGTGATCGCACAGTATATTATGTATTAAAGTATATAAATTACCAGCTGGTATATGAAGGACCAAATGCAAAGTCGGCCTTACCTCACTACTAGATAAAGCCTGGGAAGTGAAAAGAGCACAGGGCTTTGGTGGGGCGAGGGAGGCAGTCAGATGGGCCTGCCTCAAACCTCAGCACGCTTCTCAGTAGCTATATAACTTCCACTTACTTGACTCTCAAATAAAGGTAACAATGCCCCGCTTGAAGACTTCCTGTAGGAAGTGAGGGAAGTGACCAAGAACAGAAGATACCATCCAGAATATAGCTTAAAAAAATTTAATGTTAGTTTATTTTTGAGAGAGAGAGCAAGCAAGGGAGGGGGAGAGAGAGAAGGAGACACAGAATCTGAAGCAGGCTCCAGGCTCTGAGCTGTCAGCA
This sequence comes from Acinonyx jubatus, assembly GCF_027475565.1. Classification (NCBI taxonomy): domain Eukaryota; kingdom Metazoa; phylum Chordata; class Mammalia; order Carnivora; family Felidae; genus Acinonyx; species Acinonyx jubatus. Next base: position 138,124,759 of record NC_069383.1, on the reverse strand, counting down.
CAGAGCCCGAAACAGGGCCCTAACCCACGAACCACGAAATCATGACCTGAGCCGAAATCAATGCTTAACCAACTGAGCCTCCCAGGCGTCCCTAGAATATAGCTTGTAATGGAATTTGGGACCCTGTGTTCTACTATAGCCCACGTCCATGGCAGATACCATTTGTCAATCTCCACATTTGCTACTTTTGTTATGTATGAGTGAATACATACACTTCTATATTTCTATTAGGAAGGATATATATTACTATAATATATGCATATACAAATATGTATGTGTTTATGCATCTGTGTGCTTATACATAAAATGAGTGATTTGGCTCTTTGATCTTCAAATTATTTTCCTTGGATGTCAACTTTTCTTTTTTTCTTCCTGGATTTAGATCTCCAAATCCAAAAATAACCTAGCTTCACCAAATCTCCTCATTATTTGTTAAATGAACAGTGAGCCACTGTGAGCCCACATGCTGTATTTCTTATCCATATCTTAAAATGAAGAAGGTCTGAAAGTCATACTCTTATTCCCAGTTCTCACCTAATACCTCCATGGAAGATAAGGAAATTAGCTTATCAGATACCAGTAATACCAGATACAGTGCAACACACACAGCCTTTCTAATGACAATCAACTCTCAACACATCATACACATGTCAGAGGGATTCTGGCCCATCAGTCTACCCAGCCTCCTTACTTATTCTCACTTACCCTCTTGGATTTTATTTCCTCCCTCAGAAAGAAGAATACCATCTGCTACAAAGAAATATTTGTAGCCAAGACGACAAAAGTGGAATCCCTACTTCATAACAGCTGTGAATCAAAACACCAGTGACTGAAATTAACTGCATTGTGCTGCCGAGCAGATGTGCATGGAGAAACAAATTCGCGCTCTTTTGTTCCCAGGCACCATGTGTAAATCATCCACAGACAACACGGTGGGCCATGTTCTCACCTCATTGTTATTCAGTTCATTCTTAAAGTTCCCCCAACTACCACAGACTTTGAAATCAAAATTAAAAAGAAAGAAAGAGAAGAGAAGAGAAGAGAAGAGAAGAGAAGAGAAGAGAAGAGCAGAGAAGAGCAGAGCTTGGGATCCTTCTTTTTTTCCAAAAGAGTAGATTCTCAAAGTTGCCAATCACTCACTAGAAACCCTGACTAAACAGATGGGTTTTGATACCTCTGGTTTGATTTTAAATGCAAACATGTCAGTTTATGCTCTGGCACAGGTTCTTCTGTCTCAGAATCTTTTTTGGGTGTATATATTTTTTTTAAAGTTTTGTTCTCTGAACTCGGTTTTTCTTACATTAGCAGTGAAGCCAATAGTGATCTTACTACAGAAATACTTATGTAACTGTGACATTTTAATCCAATAGTCTTAAATCATTTTAAATCTAATAGTCTCAAGCAACTTTATTAAAAACCCTACAGAATACATTCCAAGTGAAAAGAGACACCTGCAATTGAAGTTGCCTATTTATACGAATATAAAAGAATAAAAAAATTGGGGTTTTTCCTTGGTGACTCTTTGCATAATGAATACACACGTATTGTGTTCCCATAGCCAGGACTAGCAACTCAGTGGCACATTACCTCCAATCTTTGCTCTTATGCCCAGGATAGGCACTGATAATCCACTTGAGAATTTCAGCCATCCTTGCGTGTTAGAGCATTAGCTGCTCCCTGAGAGACATAAACCAAGGACAGACCTTAACACCAACTAGTTGATTATCCAGTTAGAAAGAAGAACTATACACAAATTAAAAGACTAGAAATTTTTTTTAATGTTTAGTTTTGAGACAGAGACAGAGATAGAGTACCAGTAGGGGAGGGGCAGAGAGAGAGGGAGACACAGAATCCAAAGCAGGCTCCAGGTTCTGACCTAACAGCACAGAGCCTGAAGCAGGGCTCACACTCATGAACCATAAGATCATGACCGGAGTCGAAGTCGGATGCTTGACCAACTGAGCCACCCAGGTGCCCCAAAATGACTGGAAATTTTTTAAGCAAAATGGCAAAATATGTGAGATGAAAACCTATAAGATAATTACTCAATTACTGAGAGAGTATATTTATTTTATTCTACCGTGAAGTTGGGTTGTTTTGAACTGGTTATTTCCACACAGTGCTTTAGTTCACAAGGGTAATGCTACGTTAGGCTTTGGGGGGGCAATAATATGCTGACTTTATCATTTTATTTCAAAGGATTACATAAGCAGAATAACTTTAAATGGTGAAGTTAAAATCTGCTCAATGACAGCACTGTATTTTAAACTCACAGGTACGTGTACTCTGCAGAAGCCTGAAGAATCAGGTCCACGTGAAGACCAAGGCAGCAGAGAATGGGAGAACATACTTTATCACAAGTCACAGGTGCTTGTAGAAAATCTTCTTTGCTGCACTCTAGACTCTATTAATAGCCATATATTGAAAATAACACACTATTTATTGCCTCCCCCTCTCTTTCTCTCAACCATCTTTTTCACAGAATGAAGGCAGGAAATGCTATAGGCTTGTCTCTGAGAAGATGCCTCTAGCCAGCTTTCTGCTTTATAATTGGTATCATTCTTTCCCCAATTCTAGCATTAGACTGACTTCCATCTTTAATATGGGTGTGGTGGTTTCTATTCTCTTTCTGTGTCTTCATGGGTATTTGAGGGAGAGCTAGGCAAAGACTGCATGCTGGGCTGCCAGGGAAATGCTCACAGCACCTGGGTCAGTGCCCAGTGTATACCAGGAGCTTAGGAAGTAGTTACTGAATGAACAACTGCACGAACAAAGTTTACGAGCACAATAGCTCTTTGCATAGCAGAGCAGGTAACTGATCACTTGGGCATGATTTGAAAGGCACTGAAAAGACTACTTCGGTCCCTTAATCTAGTAGATAAAATAAGTACCTAGGTAATATTCCACTGGATATATATATACCCCATCTTCTTTATACATTCATCTACTGATGGACACTTGTGCTGCTTCCATATCTTGGCTACTGTAAACAATGCAATAAACACAGAGGTACATGCCTCTTTTCGAATAAGTGTTTTTGTTTTCTTTGGGTAAATGTCTAGGAGTGAAATGATTGGATCATGTGGTTACTTATATTTTTTTTAACTTTTTGAGGAACCTTCACATCTTTTTCCACAGTGGTTGTATCAATATATAAATATGTTTTGAAACATAGAGTGCCTGAAATTCTCACATTATCAATATTGTGTGTTTGGACACTGAATGCCCTTGAAAAAAAATTATTGTGCTAAACTATACATAACACCAAATTCGTATTCTTAACCATGTTTAACGGTGCGGTTTTGCGGCATTTTTATTCACATTAGTGTAAAGCCTTCAAAAAGAACAAAAAAAGATTGAATATCCTTTTCTTCTGATCAACATCAAAATAATTTATATAATCTAATACAACACTGAGTTTCCCTCTTCCCTCAAATAAAACATAAAGACTTAAAATTAACATGAAACACAGTAAAAGAAGAACTTGAAGACTGACAAGATGTTGGCTTTAAATGAGGAGCCAAAAATTTAACAGACTCAGAGGAGGTAAAAATATTTTCTGGAGGCAGTGAAAGCTGAGAATTACACAGAGTGGTTAGAAGTGAAGAAGTTAAACAGATTGAGGGAAAACTGGGAATAAGCTCACACTTGCTGGCTTTTTAAGCAAATGTTGGCTTTTTAAGAAGATTCTTCATTCAATCTTCTCAAGGAATTCATCATCAGCCTCATTTCTCAGCTAATTTTGAAGGAGAAAAGTTATATGCGCAGAGCAAATAACTAGGAGAGCCCAAGTTCAAGCCCATGTTGGTCGAATCCAACATTTATGCTTGTTAAACTCTGTTCTATCATCATTTCATATGAAGACAAGACTGACATCCTGTCAAGAAAAAGTGAGTGCTAACAGAAGTTTTGGTCCCACTATCACTTGATAATTACTCCTAGGACTCTTCTTTTCTCACCTATACTACTCCTTATTTGGGGAGCTAAACCTTCCAGACTCATTTCCTCTGGGGAGGAATGTGACAGAAGGCTGAGGAAAAATGGAAGCTTGCTCTGGCTTTTGTGTCTTAAGACCTAGTACTTGAAGAAAGAAATCAAGTTACAAAAAAAAAAAAAAAAAAGGAAAAAAGAAAAGACAAGAAAGCAAAAACACAAGAAAAGGTCAGGATTAAGAACATGTTCTCTCTCTGTCCCAACCCTAAACCCCACTCCCTCCATCCAGATAACCTGGGCTGAAAGTAAGGAGAAGTACAGAGCAAAAGCAATGACAATAAAAAAAGAATTTGCTGCTCCCGGGGTAAGCCTGGGAGATGACTAAACTTCCAGATGGCTTTGGGGAATCCAGGAGTACAGCAAGACCTGTCCCTCCTTCCACAAGGAAGAACCCTACAAGAACAACAAAGCTCTCATTTCGGCCTTTTCCTTTCAGGATTTTATACTCACATTCTACCCCAAGTTTGTGGCGCTCAAACATCATATGAAAAGTAAATGCTGTCCCAACAAATGCCATGGCCAAAATGGAAACCTCACCACCTACATGCTTTGCAGACAGCAGCAACATATGGGACCCAGTCATGCACACACAGACAGAAAGGACAATTAGGACAATGGGTGTCTCCTTGGGCACCAGAGTCAACAGATCACATTAGGGACCAGATGGGACCCTGCTGTATTTCCAGAACATGGACACAACCTGGGGAAAAGACAAAGAGTATCCCTAACATATTGATATCATTCTTCCTACCAAACTGATAGAATGGATATTTGAAATAGAAATCAAATTAAGTTACAAAATGATTATATTTTTGCCTTAGTTTGTGTAATAAAGCAGATCTTCTGTATAATCTTTTAAAATTTAACTCAATGTACTAAAATACTACAGGATATCTCAGCATAAACTGTTGGGTGCACAGGTGCCTAATAGACCACACTAATATTTCAGGAAAAGGTATTTACTTTGCCCAATCTATTGAGATACTGAATGTTATCTGAAATTTTATTAGAGTGGGGAACAGAGGTTAACATGGACAGAGGGTAGGGCAAGGGACTTATCTAATCATAATGCTGATCAAATGGACACATTCTCTAGCGGTCTAAGGTAGAACTACAGAAAAACAGCATTTAATACAAGGGAAAAGCTATAGGTCAAGCTACTGACTCTGTTTGTTTAGATTTCACGTAGAATAAGTCTACATACATAGTGAAGAAGAGGGGTGGTGATTAATTCTGTTGTCACCCAGATATATAACAAATACCACCCCAAATTTTCCAGCACCACTTGTCACAAAATCCTCTGTGGCCCCATTAATATTTTTTTTTTCTGCTGGTCTAGGCTGCAATTTAAAATTAGTGAGAGCAGAATCTCTTTCTTTCCCCCAACCACATTCTAATATACTGTAGACAGAACTGTCCACAACAATAGAAACGCTTTCCTTTTGCTTTAATGTCTCTTATAAAAGCCTTGGATTCTGTTAATTCTTGCCAGAAAATAACTTGTATCCTAATAATGGCAGACAACTCGAATTCCAATGAGCCTGCTTTTGGTGACTTGTGTTTATAAAAACCATGTATCACTTTCTCCTGTGATCGGTCATCAAATGTGGCATAATTTAACGTGACAGCTCCAATTTTAAGGATGGTATTTTGCACTCTGCTTTCAAACTCTACAACTACAGTTATCCAACAGAAGCTGGCTGACCTCAGTGGAGCAGACGGGGAACTGTTAACAGGTTGCCAACTTTAAATTACTGCCGAGTAGCTTAGCATATCTCCAGAATAATTCCTTTAAAAAGCAATTAATCATCATTTCCAAAAGGTCCTCGGTGAAGTTTATTTTCTGTCTTTTACTTACGGGAGGCATTTTATTGAAAACTGCCTTTTCAAGCTCGGAGAGAAAGATAAATCATGAAGATTTCCAGGATGCAAACAAGGTGAAAAACTGGAGCTTGTAGATGAGACCATGGTGAACGAGATCAAGGATCTAGAGAAGCTACAAAATCATGATTGAGACTAAAAAACAGCACTGTTCCTTTTGTCAAATTCATGAAGGTACCTTTGTTTAAAGGCAGTAACACTACGTTGACCTTGCAGTATCCGCTACCTTTAAGAGGAATGAAGTAATAAAATCCCAGACTATAGGAGTTTAATGAATCTTAGATGACATCAATGTTAAGGCCTACCATTGTTTTAAGAAAACATTTTTAAAAAACTATGGCATGCCATCAGTTATTAAAAGAAAAAAGGGGGTGCCTGGGTGGCTCAGTAGGTTAAGCATCTGACTTTGGATCAGGTCATGATCTTGTGGTTTGTTAGTTCAAGCCCCATATCAGGCTCTGTGCCGACAGCTTGGAGCCTGGAGCCTGCTTCAGATTCTGTGTCTCCCTTCTCTCTCTGCCCCACCTCTGCTAATGCTCTCTCTGTGTCTGTCAAAAACTTAATAATTGTTAAAAAATTTTAAAAAAAGATCTGATTTCACAAATGTCGCCACACATAAATGCATGCCATTATTTTATTTTTTTAAGGTAACACTTGCTATTTTGTGTCTCACCAGTAATTTCTTGATATTAAAATCACAACCAAAACTGAGATGGGTTTTTCAAGTTCTGTTGTTGTGTGAAGCTCCATCTTATCTCTTATAGATTTCATTTCTGCCAAATCAATCCCTAGGGCAAAGGGTTTAAAGCAATAGCGAAAAGTCCCGACCAGAGAAGAAATGCCTGTTCTCTGTCAACATTTGCCTTTGTCTGTACCCAAACCCATAGTGACTCCTTTGAGAGGCCCCCAGAAAATGTTCATCGATTCACACTTTTGTTCTCAGAGGCTGGTGTCCTTGACAACTGTAAAGATCGAGAAATTCTGCCAGTTCAGCCAGGATATGCTAACCATAACAGTAGTAGAAAAATAACCAGTTGGCAAATGCCATCTTGGTTTTACCAATCAAAACAGCCATAAGCCTACAAAACTATTCCATTACAAATGTGAAAATTATAATAATAATAGCTCTTACCAATTAAATATTGAGGAGGAAATGTTGAAAACATTTTACCACAAACAATGAAGAAATCTGGGGGGCGGGGCGCAAGGTGGAATTGGCTGTTGCAGCTGGATTCCAGAAAAGCAACATGTGCAGTATCATTTTTGGCATCTCCTTTTGATAAAGCATTTTGGTATCTCCTTTTGATAAAGCAGAAAACCAACTCCATAAAGAGGGCCAATTGAAAAGGACCTGAATTTAGTTTTTGATGCAATCTATTGTACTGATGTTGTTTACTTAAAATTTTTTTAAGTAGTTTTTCTTTCTTTTCTATATACGGAAGCATTTTTTTCTTCTATGAATTATGTAATACTTAATTTCTTTTATAAAGCACACCATCTTGAAATATTATGCCTGTCCTATGACTTGATAAAAAAAATGTTGCAGTTGCAAGTATGCTTTTATGATGTTTTTTGTTTTGTTTTGTTTTTTTAAATGGGAAGATTCCCAATCCGCCTACCAACTGAACTGTTTTGGTCATGAAACATTACCTTCTCAGCATGTGGTATGCCCATCAGCAGAAAAGTAGTAAAGAAGAACAGACTAACTTTATTTATTACATTTGCATTGCCTACAAAGCCATTTACTTAATGGATGAGTCTCATTAGCAGTCCAACCACAATATAAAGAATACAATGATGTGTTTCATAGGTTCATTAAAATAATATTTCAAAGGAGTCATTAGAAAAAAAAGAAGCTAAACATTCAACAGACAGTAAGTTGTCTGCAAATAAATGGGACGGAACCAACATGTTTTCAAGTAAGTTAAGAAACATGTTTACAAATATATTACAGCCATTAAAAAAGGAAACATCAACTTAGCCAGAGCTGGGGGGACAATTACTCATGCAATTTACTAAAACAAAACTGTAACACTTTTACATCAACATTTATTGTGGATGCAAACAGCTATAGGTATACAAAAATGGGTCTTAAGAAGGAAAATTTGTTCTACAGCCTGGAGATGATTCTCTTGTTTGAAGCAAAATTTAAAACATTCAATCCTCTTTTCAGATCACTACTATTTTTTTGATACACCCTTCTGTGCTATTACCCTAAATCTACTAATCCTTTCATTTAAAAGAGAAAATCACAATAAATCAGCAAAACGAATAGTCCTGAAAAGACAAAATTTACACAAAGAAAACCTGAGGCAATTTATACCCTTGCATTCAAAATACAAAGTTCTATAAAGTCCATATTCTTTAACCACATCTAAGGGTTGACAAACGTTTGTTCAACAAATGAATGGATGAATGAGTCAATGAACAAAACAATTACTTAACCAAAGGGAGTTTTTAGGTTAGGCTGTTCATTACTGTTGCTTTTTTCACCCAGTATTTCCACCTAGAAGCAAAATTAATAGTTTTTATTTATATATTTCTAACTTTGGAGGTTTTTTACATTTAATAGTGTCAAATTTTCACTAAGGATATAGATTCTATATTGAAACCAAGGATTTCAGAGGGATTCATTTTTGGATTTTTTTTTCCACAAAGAAAACTAACATATACACTAAAAGCCTCTAAAGAGAAAAAAAAGACTGCAGTTATTTAAGTCTTTGAAAGGGCTTAGTTTTATAGTTCTGAAAAAAAAGAAGGTAAGACACACACACAAAAGTATACCCACAATTTTGAAATAAGTCATGGGCATGGAGAATATAGCACATGTGGCATGGAGGGATAGCAAGGATGACCCCATGTAAGTCTGCAGGGACCTCTCACCTGCACATTGGACCTCACCCTTAGATGCTTAAGTTATCTGTGTGACTTGATTTGGTCAATGGAACACCAGCAAATGTGACTCAGAAATAGGCTTGGAAAGCACTTGTGTATTTCTGTTTATGTTTCACAAACCCTCTCCCTCCACTGCTGTCATCATGAGAACATGCCTAAACCATAGCCTGCTGGAGAATAAGAAATACTTGAAGCAAAGCTGAGTCACTCTAGTCAAAGACCACCTGGATGAGCCTAGATGAGCCCACAGCCAACTACCTCCCAGACATGTGAGCCAAGATCAGCCAAGTTGCCTGGGGAGCCCCAGCTGAGGCTAGGTTCATCAACAATGAACACGACTGTAGTGTGGAACCACTTCATATCCAACATATTCATGCCTAGGCTTTGTCTAAGATCCACCTGTCTAATGGAGAAACCAGGTTTAATAAAGTCTAACTAGTGTTGTAACTTATCAAAATAGTTAACAAACCATTATTCATTTACTTTTTAAAGAGAAAAGAAAAATTAAGATTTGTATGCAAAGTTTCCATTTTTAAGTGTTGAAGCTAATTCAACAAAACACATCACCTGCTGAATTCAACCCACATATCACTAAACATCAACCCCTGTTCTGGGTACTAAGAATGCCCCCTGACCTCAAGTCACTTACAAATTTTATGGGATGGATAAAGAAGGCATGATATAAAAGAAATTAAAATGATCATATCTTAATGCTTACCATGTAAACCAATGTAACAACTATGGATTTCTAAATGCCTGTTGGAATGCTTACCTAGATTACAAAACTGGCCACTCCCTACAATTAAGAGATTTCAAACTTATTTTTAAAACATGTAAGCAATAAGCAACCATATCCCAAGGGATTAATCACAAATCTAACTTTTCCTGGGGACTATAAAAAAACAAAGATATAAATGTCTCTGGATCAGCAGTTTGTTCATAAACTAAAGACTTCAGCAAATACAGCTTCTTGAGAAAAAAATAAATAAAAGACAATTATTCAAAAATCACTTTTTTCTTTTAAACTTCATTACAACTTGGATAATATTTTCCAAAGAAAGGCAGAAAAATTAGATCAAATGTATCAATTTCTAAAAAAAACAGAGATTAGAAAGTAAATCTAAGTGCTAAATTCCTAAGATACTATCTTGCGAATCATATATTACTATTTATGCCTAATGTCATATATCCCTTTATAGATTGTCAGCTCCCTGAGGATAAGACCTGGTTATGTAGACATCTGTTCTCCCAAGTATTTACAGTTCCCTGGTTCATCCTGTCCATTCATGTGGCTGCAGAAGCTGAACTTTTTTGGTCATGAAACAATTCTAGTACCTTAGACGCCATCATTCAGATAAAAGAACATGAGAGGGTTGGTATTGGTGTGGTAGCCACTCACCTGAAAGTGCTGTAATGATCATGTTCTATAGAAGTAAAATTAATAGATTATTAGAGTACATACTACCATAACTACAGCAGGGGTGAAATGATTAAGGGCCACCATAAAAAGAACAATGCCATTTGGGACTGAATAACCAACATTCCTGAGGAGGTCTATCTCAAATGCTTGAAGAAACCAGGGTAGGTAAAATAAACAAGCAGAACAGGTCAGATCTCAGGGTAAGTGTGCACATGGTTTCTCAGCAATAGAGATTTGAGTAAACTAAACTATAAAATTTGGGTTTCTTCTACTAAGCCCTAGCCAATTTTTTCCATGCAGGAAGGTAGAGTTCCAAGCTACTAGAGCTTTCTATTTTTTAGAACAGAACCGCAAATAGAATTTTTTACATATTATTCCGAAATGTTAAATGATGTCACATTTTTTTAAAAATCACTCTGTAGAACAAGTAAAATACATGCTTAATCATCTGTGTGCTGCAAAAGATGGTATCATCTGTGCTCCAGTCAAGGAAACGAGAAAGGTCTCTCCCACTTCTTCCTCCCTCACTGGATTCCACCAATAGTGCCACTTCAGGCATGGTTGAGAAATACTGTTGTTCTCCTCAACCTATTTATTCGTGGCCTCAGAAGACATAAAAAATGTGGTGGACAGGTAATAATCACACCCCTATTAGACCCCTTCACTTGTGTGAGACAAGATTCTGTGACTTGCTTCTAGAAAACATGCAGAGGTGACAGGCTGTTACATCCATGATTACTGTACAGGATGTGAGACACTGCCTTGCTAGTAGACCTGCCCTCTCTTCCCCTCACGAGCTGTGAATAAGTGAGCTGCCCTGAATCCTAGAGCCACAAGGACATGGATTCTGTCCACAACCTGATGGAATTTGGAAGCAGATCCTTCCCCAGTCCAGTCACTGGTGAGACCACAGCCCTGGCTGAAACCTGGATTGCAGCCTAGTGAGACTTGGAAGCAGAAAAGCCACCTAAGCCTTGCCTTGACTTATGACCCACATAAACTTAGATAATCAATGTGTGCTGCTTTCCATCACCAAGTTTGGCATAGTGACATAGTAATAGGAAACCAATGCAAGGAGTTTGCCTGGAAATGTAAATCAATTACTTAACTAGGCACACTGCTTACTTTGGATGGCATTTATTTTTCATAATAAAACTTTACTTTTCAAAATAAAAGAAGCAATGCATTCCATTCTATTACGGTGCAAGCTCCTTATCTCAGAGCAGACCAATACTCTGAGTAGCTCTGTTCTACAATTCCTTTGCACAGTGAAAAGACAGGTCTGGTCTAACCATGTATGCAGAAAAGGAGAAAGGTGGTATTATTAATTTGACTTAAAATTTTGTCCAATGATACGTGCAACAAAGGTGAAGAAGGGCAGAGTTTGGGAAGTAGGGACTATGGGGACCGGTTTTTACCATCTATCACCCTTCAAAGTTACATCATAAATATTTTTATACTACGGTTAAAAGCAATGGGTGAGCTAAGTGATATTACCTATAAGCTGATAATAACAACATGATATGGTGAGGATAGTAAGACAAGAAAAATCCTATAGAATTGTCATACTACTATTCTCATTGGGGCATTTGAAAATCTAGAGAATTTAACAAGTGGCAAGGAAACTCATCAGTCATCTTTGTCATCCTCTACTCACATTTAACACAACAAAATCATTTTTAGACTCTTGCTAAAACCATGCATTTACTTCTCAGTCCTAACTGTGACTAACCCCTATGACCTCTAAAAATTTAACTAGGTATCCCTTGTTCCAGGAAGCCTTCCTGGATAACTCTCCCTCCTCATTGCTTCCCTAATATCCTGTGCAACCTCTATGATCCCATTTCCTACCTTATAATATAAGGTGACAGTCGTATCCAAAGGAGTAATTGCTATTTGAGATCAGGGAGTATGGTTCTCATTTTTGGATTTTCAGCATGTAGGAGAGTGCCCCACCCAGAGTAGGCACTCAATAAATACCAAGTCAAGAGTAAATAAATGAATATTGTTACCCAAAGCTGTACAAGAGCTAAGCGAAGCACTTTAACCATGATGAGACAATAGTAAGCTTCAATGATGCAGGCAAAAACATGCTAAGAGCTTTGAAACACTGAATTTGTTGGTAGTGAGCTTAAAGCAGGGGTCTTCAAAGGTAAAAGATTTATACAGAGCAAAAGGAAACTAAGAATCTTACAACCCATGTTAAAATCGGAAGAAATATTCTAGGTACCCACTCTACCCAGATGTTAACATTATCCCCATCTTGCATCAAGCAAGACAGGCATATTATTAACTCATATCAAACACAATGAGCTATGCTTTCCTAAAAGCATTTCTTCTTAGGTTCCTACTCAGCTGGGTTTTTTGGGTGCCAGGAAATAAGGGTGTTCCCCTGGTTGGTAGGGCCTTGCCGCTCAGTGAGAAAGATACAGTCTGCTGCTCACACCTCCCTCAGAGACCAATTCCATAAATGCAACAGATGGTTTGCCAGACAGCCTTAATTTTCAGCAAAATAACTTTGATTTGTACAGAGGCCAGTTCTTCACATTCATTTCAATGTTTTAACAGGATAAACGTGAAATCATTCCTCCTGAAGAAACTTCAAGGTGTTCTTAATATTATTCTACCACTCCCATTGTGACCACTTTGTCAGAGACTTGACTTCTAAAGAACACTGAAAATTCCGATGCACCAAGAAACTGAATCCTTTCCCCCTTTCTCCACCCACTCCTCCCCATCAGTAGCTCCTAAGCACCAAATGATCCAGGACTGGGTTTTTCTTTTCATGCCCATGCCCAGTCAGTAAAAGATTAACTGCAGGAGCAACTACTACTATGTACTATCTTAAGTGTATTGCAAGTTAAATACTTTGCCGAAAACAGAGTCAATTAAAAAGACTTAAGATCAAGAAGTGCCAAAGGGAATTCTTCACCTTCCCCCCCCAGATCTCACGGGACCCGCACCATTAGTGACAAGACATTTCCTATATCTCTTTGTGCTGGTGAGTCCAAGTCTGAATTAATCTTCATCCAATCAATTTAGAAAATAAGTTATTAAGCATTAATTCTGCTTGGCATAATAGCTTTAATCAAATGAAAAAGAAGCGAACTTTCTTTTCATCTTGCAAACACATGACATTCAGAAAAGTAAGAGCTTTAATATAAAATAGATTTTACAAATTAATAATAATAAATAAAGACACCTCGTAGAGATGAGACGGGTAAAGAAAAAAAATGCACTTGTATTCAAGCAGTGAATAACAATGAAAGGAAAATCTCAATAAACAAAAATCTAGATTAAAATATGACATCATGTTCACTGTTAAAACTGCTAAGATTTTTTAATATTATACAGGAAGCATGCAAAGAAATAGACATTCATACAATGATGGTGGGCCGGATGGAGAAATTTGATAGTATGCAGCAAAAGCATTAACAAACTTTATACATTTACCATAAATATTCAACTTCTTGCAACTCTAAACAATCAGATACCCAGGGATTTGTGTGCCAGAATTTTTTTAATTTTTATTAATGTTTATTATTTGGCTTTGAAAGAAAGAGAGACAGAGTGTGAGCGGGGGAGGGTTAGAGAGGAAGGGAGACACAGAATCTGAAGCAGGCTCCAGGCTCTGAGGTGTCAGCACAGAGTCCAATGCGGGGCTCAAAGCCACGAACCGTGAGATCATGACTTGAAGTGAAGTCAGAAGCTTAACCAACTGAGCCACCCAGATGCCAACCAGGTGCCCCCAGAATTTTTCTATCTTGATGTGGGCTAGGGTAATCTAAATGACCCACAATAAAGAACTGGTAATATCAAATAGAGTAAATGATTCAATGAACTACCAAGTTTTGAATGTTTTTTTTTTCTAATTGACATGTGACATGAATTTGACATGTGAGCAATTAATATGCTCACAACATATTAAGTGGAAAAGCAGCAGGTACCAAACATCATTTAAAACACAATTATCATTTTACTTTTAAAATGTATATAAATACAGAGGAAAGTTAAAGTATGCACATTGAAAAGGTATTAGTAACTATCTGTGAAAGGTAGTGCTATCCGTGACTTATTTTCTTTTCTGTATTTTTAAACTTTTTCTACCCATGTAAGTGTGGCCCATAAAATTCATAAAAATGATGAAAATCTAAAGCTTCATATTGGAAGGCATAAAGTTCCTATACTCTGCTAAGTACAGACTAAATTTTAATAATATCTCCTTAGGTTCTAACATAGGACAATTCTCCACAAAGCTCCAAGCCAACCTGTTCTCATAGCATTTTATGCTTGAAGTATAAATTAAGATGTTTCCATGTGGGATATGAAGAATCAGAGAAAGAATAGTGATCAGAACAAGAATCCAATACCAGTTAAGTTACTTTTACCAATTTAATTTTAATAGTAGGCCCATTTCAAAGAGCAAAGGTTTAAGTCATTTAGTATTATTGAGAGGATTAGCTCATTGTGAATATGAAAAACAATTATAAATTAAAACCAACTAATTCAGTCTGGTTTTTAAAGGTCAATAGATGCAGGTTCCCTCAAATTAATCAGGTTTTACCTGATTCTACTTAATTTATATATCACTTTTGTAAGAGAATCAGCAGCGAACTTTATTGATGTTATTCTTTGGTATTGTTAGTAGCCAGAAAATTGGATTCAACTTTGATAATGGCATTGGCAAGGAAAGAACAGAAGGCCCTATGGTCCCTTTCAGTCCTAGGGGTCTGTATTTATTCTTAAAGCATATCTACTAAATTTATGTTTTAATTATAAATCACTCATCTGTATGAGAGGACTTTAAAGAATCTTGAGGCATAAATCTTTTTAATCTGCAATGAATTAGACTCTACATTTGTTAATAATTCAGTCAAACAAAATAATGGTAAATTAGTCATTTTGTGTGTCAGATGAAACACACACACACATACACAGAGTGATTATTTGTTCTCCAAGGATTTTGTTATAATCTCAATTCACTTGTCATGTTACACTGGAACAAAATGGTTACACTAATTATCCAAAATCAAGTTTCACTTCTCGATTTATAAGCATTCCATTTTATTCTATAAATTCTTAGCTGTCACAGAGTCAGAAAATTATTACTGTCATCAATAGGAAGATTGTTTCAGTGGTGCAGATGGCTGTCCTTTTATAGGCGAACTTAATGACTTATTCTTATCTAATCTGTCATCTGTTATTTAGTTGTCATTATGAACTTTTTGGGTTTCATATCAATCAATTTTCCATGTTTGCTCAACAGATGGCTTTAAAAAAAAAAAAAAAAGGAAAGCAAGAAAATGACATTAAGTGATTAAAAAAAAAAAAACTCCAAAGGCTACATACACTTTTTAGTGTATCTAAATGAAATTTTTAAAATGTTATTTAAAAAAGTAGATTTGAAGCCAAACAAATAGATTTTAAAACTCAATGAACATGCAAAGAAACAATCGATAGCAGCTGTCCACAAGTAGGATGAATTACTTGAAAATAGGAATAGCTTTTTCTTCCAATATTTAATATGAAAGTTTTTAGAAATCTATCCTGACAAATCGAGATGACAAATGTCAACTGATATAAATCCTTGATTCAGAAGCTCTTTATGTTGTAATTCACAGGTATACTTCCTTTGTTGACGGTAATCTTTTTCAGAAAGTAGGTAATCACATACTTTCATTTAGTAAAAATCATACCTTGTGTTTGTCATCTTTTAAGACACTTTTGTTTAATCACTGTGTTATTATCAAATTGACACTTCAACGCAAGACACAAAATGGTAAATTTAAATGCCTTACATAATTGAGATTAGAGTTCATGAAATAAATACATTGCATCACAGAAGAGCACTGTGGTTCACACTGTACTAGAGAAAGAACTTGACAGGTAGAAGAAACTAAAATCTATTTTTGTAAAATAATTTGACATTTCATTCGTGACAGTGTATTTAAGATTGTATGTGTGATTATGCAGGAGGGATATTGACCAAACAAATGAAATGTGCTTCATCAGTCCTGAATAATGATGCAAAGATAACAGAGAAGACCTTTCTAATATATGTACAAAAAGATTCCAGAAAGTTTCCCAGTGCCATGTCAACCACATCTCCCACTGTTGAATGAATTGAGTTCACCTGTGGTTTTTACTTGCCCAACTTCAATTTTCCTTAGCAGTACAAACTTGACAATGAGGAAGATTGTGAAGGCCTAATTCTTAAAGTCCTTCAGACAAAGTAGAAGAACTTAAGATGGCAAGCCAATTTTTCAAACAACACAAATCTGTCTCAGTTTATTTCCTTATATGATAAGTGCAGTAAAATACAAAGCCAGTGTAGATAGCCATCAGTCTACTCCAAGATATTCAGAGGCTTTGACAGGATTACACACACACACACACCAAAAGAAAATTTAATACCAGATACTTGAGACACACAATAATTTTCAATTTCCTCTTATGAAACAGAAAATCAAAAGGGTCTATTATATATCAGAAAGCCAGAGACTTTAACTCCAAAGAAAGATTTAAATCCTACAAACAGCTTTACTGAAACTTGGAAAGAGAATTTGTACCTTAAAGACTTCTCTTAGGTCTTCAACTCAAATCCTTTAAGGCCTAGAACACATGTTTGATGTCCAATGTGTGCCTGGAACTGAGCCAGGTGCTCTACATGTACTAGATCAATTCCAAACAGCTAGTGAATGCAGTCCAAATTCAGCAAATGAAGTTCTTAAAGCAGTAAGGTGAAAAACCACATTGTTGAGGAAAGTCACACGACAAAGTCAAGCTCTGGCTGTATTTTTCTTATCTCTAAGTCTACTGGTCCATGTGAGGTTTTAATCAACCCCAAATACTTTACAGTCATCTCAACTTATCAAAAACTTGAGACTGCTTCAGGTGATCATGTCTCCTGCAGGCAAACACCAACCAAGATGGTTTTCATGGGTCCCAACACATTAAATGATCATTGGTCAACAAAGCTCTACACACTATTTAAGGATTTGTTGGCACAAACCCTCACCCAAAGCCAGAAAGTTTATTACAACATAATATTCTGTGGATGTAATACTTGAGCATGCTATCCTTTGCAGTGTATATCTTCATATTATTCCATAGCTAATATATTTCAAAAGCTTTCAACCTTGGTCTATTGGTGCTTTTCACAGAAGCAAATCACACTGCCATCATAGCCCTTGGGTAAGACCCCTCCTTGTTTTGAGAATGTTTTCAGTATTCTGTGCCTCTGATTCATAGTGGCTCAGACTTGAGAACTGGTCTTCTCCCACTGGATCAGTGGCTCTTTAAGTGTGGTCCAGGAATGACAACACTTAGGGACATGTTAGAAATACAAAGTATAGGTCCCCAACCTAGACTTGAATCAAAAACTCTTGGGCGGCGGGGTGCCTGAGTGACTCAGTCGGTTAAGTGTCTGACTTCGGCTCAGGTCGTGATCTCACAGTTTGTGAGTTCGAGCCTCGCGTCAGGCTCTGTGCTGACAGCTCAGAGCCTTGGAGCCTGCTTTGGAGTCTGTGTCTCCCTCTGCCCCTCCCCTGCTCATGCTATGTCTCTGTCTCAAAAATATTTTAAAAAATTAAAAAAAAAACTCTGTGGGGTTTAGCAATCTGTGTTTATCGACCTGTTTTGAATCACTGAAGTTTTGAAAGCCATTGGATTGTAACCTTCTTCAGGGCAAAGAGTGAATCATTCAACTTAGCATCCTTCAATGCACCTAACAGCAATTAATTAATATTTAATAAATGTTTGTGATTTCAATTAAATTGCAATGCACCCAGGACAAAACCCATTTTGGAGAATAATCTAAGCATAGGCCTCCTTTCCAGCTACTACTTTAAGATCTTAACACCAGAGATGTATTTTGCCAAGGAATTTCCATTCCTTAACTAGGCATTACTAAGTTCTATTAATTTGCCATTAATTGAAACCACAGATAGGCCATAATCAGAACAAAAACAGGTGGGGAAAATCACTTTATTCTGTCTGTTCACTTGGTACAAAGATCCCAGGTGTTACCTATATCCTTAAGAAGTCACATTAAGTTAGAATAATTGAGCAAATAGTAGTGTGGTATTTGGGGGGAGGGGGAGTTAATATTATGGCACTTTAACATAAACAAATTCAGCTTTATGTTAGGGACAGTGCATAGTAAAAACAAAAGCCAGTTCACACTGTTAAGTAAACTGGGGAAGGATAATAACACAAGTACAACATGACAGGTATACACTGCCTAATGCTCGTTTTCTACCCTAACAGTCCCATGCACTATGGCACAACAATCAAGAGCATAGGCTCTTGAGCCAGATTAACTGAGTTATATGTCTCAGATCTTTACTAGTAGGTCCTTGGGGAAATTCATCATCTACTTTGTGTCTCAGTGTCCTCATAAAGTAGAATAACAACTAACTCACTGGATTGATGAAAGATTTAAATTAAATAGTGTAATGTGTGTTGTAAATGTTGAAAAATCTTTTGTTGTTATTTGCCAGGGGTTGCAGAAATCAAATACACATCAGCCACTACATTTAAGGGGTTGGTAATCCTACTTGCCCAAGTTATAGGACACAAAGCAAAAGGTTGTTACGTCATGGGGAGAATACTGTCAGTGTTGACTCAGCATTGGGGACACAGTATATGTTGAGTAAGGGCAGGCCAAATAAGACAGATTATACCACAGTACCAGGAACCCTCCCCCAAGAGTGATGGATGAATTCTAGAGCAGAGACTTTGCCACTTCACAGAACCAAGTAGACTTGCTAGACTTCATGGGATCTGGATAAAAAAACTAAGAAAGGTTTCCCAAATACATGATTGCTTTAAATATTAAATTATCTTTTCTAATGGCTCCCAACAATCCCAACCTTCTAATATTCAAGTCCTTGTGTAACCCCCATACTTTGAGTGTGGCCTGGACTTAATACCTCACTTCTAAAGAGTAAGGGCAGCAAGAATGATGATATGTTACTATCAAAATTAGGTCACAAAAAGCTTACCACTTCCTGTCTCTCTCAGAAGGAAGTTGTCATGTTGCATGTAGCCTTAAGTAGACGTTCACATGACAAGGAACTTATGTGTCTAGCCAACAGCCAGCAAGGGTCTAAGGTGAGGTCCTACCGGATGCAACTACCAGATGCAATGTGGTCTTTGATCAGATACTGATGAAAATATACCAACTGCAAAAGACATTTTTGGATCAAAGCGGGAGATATGAATGTGGACCAGGATTAGATTAAATAAAAATTAATGAACTGGAAAGGTAGAGACTGTTAACTGTGGGGGGTGCATGGAACAGGTTCATAATAGCATGCTCATTATCTCATTTTGCTAAAAATAAAGCAAAACCCCAAAACAAAAAGCATTCACTTGTATGTGTGTGTACATGCACATAAAAAAAGATACAGCCCACCTTATCACCCAGCAATTCCATTGCTAAGTATGTGTGTGGGTATCCATATATATCTCCAAAGAAAAGTGGGTTCATATGTGTACCAAAAGGCATTTTCAAGAGTGTCCATAGCAATTTTATTCATTGTAGACAAAACCGGAATCATCCTAAATGTTGAACAGGAGAATGGAGAAATAAGTTATAGTATATTCTTACAATGGAATACTGCAGCAATGCAGCAATAAAAAAAAAAAAAGACCAAATTATTAGGACACCTGGGTGGCCTAGTCTGTGAAGCATCCAACTCTTGGTCTCAGCTCGGGTTTTGATCTCAGGGTTGTGAGTTCAAGCCTCACATTATACTCCACAACCAGCATGTAGCGTGCTTTAAAAAAAAAAAAAAGACCGAATTTTTGATAAATGCAACAAGGATGAATTTCAAAAATGTAATGCTATGGGAAAGAAGCCAGATACAAAAGGGTATACACTGTAAAATCCTTTTTTACAAAGTTCAAGAACAGGTAAGTCCAACCTATAAGTGGTAAGAATCTGAATAGTTGTTACCATGAGCAGCTGAATACTGAATACAAAGAGGTATGAGGAGAACC
This sequence comes from Acinonyx jubatus, assembly GCF_027475565.1. NCBI lineage: Eukaryota > Metazoa > Chordata > Mammalia > Carnivora > Felidae > Acinonyx > Acinonyx jubatus. The sequence goes on along the minus strand of NC_069383.1, from coordinate 138,104,565 downwards.
AGGGTGAGGATAACATAGAGCTTTATTTAGATGTGGTTACACAGCTATCCATATACAGATATGCACAAAGTTATCAAGTTGTACATTTAATAACTGTGTATTGTATACAACTGAATTACACCTCGATGTTTTCTTAAATTTTACAGAAACAAAAATCCAGAAGGATCACATCTAAAGTGTTAAAAGTGGCAATTTCTGGATGGCAGGAATATTATGTTTTGATTTGTTTTGTTGTTCTTCTATATTTTCTGATTTTCTATAATACTTAAGTATTATCTCTGTAATAAAAGATTATGTTTAAAGGAAAAGATATATTTTCCTAATTCTACCATAAGTACCTACATATGTCACTTGTCTGTAACCAGTGAGACAGGAGCAAAAGGTTCTGGTTTTTATCATCAGAGACTTAGCTTTTTCTTGAAAGATCATGAGATTCCACAGTACTCCAGACAAAATCAGCTTCACAGAGTTGATTGTTGTCATTCCCGAAAGTGTAGCAGCAACATACAGACACATCTCAGGGTAATAGAATTTTACACACTCAGAGGCTGGCTTTCTACTGCACACCAATACATGCCAAGAGTGATGGAAAGTACAGAATGTTGGAAGGAAAAAGGAAGGAAGGGAGATACAGAACTTAACAGAGATCTTTTAAGGCAATTAGCAGAGAGCAAGGATGAAAAGCAATTATACAAACACCAGGACATTTAAGGCTCTTTCACTCCAAGGAAATAGCAAGATCCCTGCTTTGGACAAAGAATACCAATGGGAAGCTCTCCAAGTTTTCCACTATTAGCATCCTCTACTTTAATTCTATTTGGATATTGGGCTTTTAGGGTTTATGCTACACTTTGCAGCCTAAATACTAATGACTACTCTTTCACATATTAAATAACTCAAAATACTAAATCATGGAAGAGTACAAGGGCTGAGTAGGGGTGAGGCAAGAAACAGCCAGAGGAGGGAGGAATTGGTGGGCCCACACGAGATGAATGGAATTTCACGAGGTTGAAAGGAACAGGGGAAAAATGCTAAGAGGACAACCTGATAGAAGACATTGAGGACAATAATGAACAGTTTACATACTGAACCTGAGTGTGCAAGTGATCAATTTGGTCTAAAAGAACACTGTAGTAAAATACAAAGCCCAGGTCTTTTCAACATGGGAGCCCTGAGTTTCAATTCTGTTTCTTTGCAACATGTGGCAAGATACACAATCTCAATGAGATTTATTTTGAGCACCCACAAAATGAGGGCAAAGATACTTAACCATATGAAATAGGTAAAGAATAGCAGCAACGTGTTGTGAGTGTGCAAACTCATTCCTTTCTCTTCCCTTAGAACAATATGCCTGTTGTTTTCTTCAAAATCACCATGAGCAAAATCAAACTCACACCTTTTTTCTTACAAGCTTCCATTCTCAACCACCCTATCCTGTCAGCAAGGCCACTTCATCTCCATTGACCCAAGCTTGGCATGTATGACTGATCGCTGCCCCAATGCTCTCCTTCAAAATTAATGCCCAAATTATATCCCCCCAAAACTATTGATTTCCATTTCTTTATCTCTATCAGCTGCAATCAAAATCTAAGTCTCAATGACTGCAAAGACCTTCCATCTGATCCTCTTAATTATTAGTTTTCCTCTCGCCAATTCACCCACATGCCACTGCCTGGCAATTTTTTTTTTTTTTAAGAATACTGACATAAGGCACCCCTCCAGTGGTTCCTTGTTTCTTTTGACTCCATTCATTCATTCACTCAATTAACACTTACTAAACACCCATCAAACACTAAATACTGTGCTATGTACCAGAGATGCAAAAACGAATAAATTACGCCCTTGAGAGCCCAGCAGGGAGAAGGAAACAGGTGACAATACAATGCTCTAAACAAGAAATAGGAATGTGGAAGCTCATCCTGTAGGATGAGGAGGATAAAATCTCATAGACATGAAGCCATATCTGCAACACCTCCAGAGATAAAAAGTGTTTGTCAAGCAACAAAGAGAAGGGCACCCTTTTCCTCTCCTAGGGTACAAACCTAAAAGAAACAAACCTGTATGTTATACAAAGAAGATCCTCCTCTGGAGGGTTAAATGGAATCACTGCTGCAGTAAGTGTGTCACTGAGTAATTACCTAGGATGCAAAGACATTTGACAAAGGAACTGAACAACAACAACAACAACAAAACAGATTCCTCACAGAAGGTGCAGTGGTGATGGCTAAGAGCTCCTCGGGGCAATTACTGATTCTGCTGTCAAAGTTGAAAAGGTAGACAGGGGCGTCTGGGAGGCTCAGTCAGTTAGCATCCGACCATGATCTCATGGTTGGTGGGTGCCAGCCCAATATTCCAACACTGAGATCATTGTGGTCAGCACAGAGCCTGCTTCAGATGCTCTGTCCCCCTCTCGCTGCCCCTGTCCCACTTGTGCGTATGCTCTCTCTCTCAACAATAAATAAAACATTTTAATACTAAGGTATCGAAATTTAAGGATCAAATAAATAGGAGATATTGAAGGCAACACAGTATTACAAACACTGGCACTGCACTGGCAAAAGAAAAAGGGGAAGGATGGGGAGAGGAAAAGGAGGGGAAGGGGAAGGAAGGGAGAAGGAAAGGGGAGGGAGGGGAGGAGGAAGGGAAGGGGGAAGAGAGGGGGAAGAGGGGGGAAGAGAGGGGAAAGGGAAGGGAAGGGAAAAGAAAGAGGAGGGGAGAGGAGGGAAGGGGAGGAAGAAAGGAAAGAAGGAAACAGAGGGAAGAATATTAGGCCTCAATGGCAATGAACACAGAACTAAACTACCTTTTAAAAAATTTTTTTTATTGTTTGTTATTTTTGAGAGAGAGAGAGAGAGAGAGAGAGCAAGCAGGGAAGGGGCAGAGAGAGAGGGAGACACAGAATCGGAAGCAGGCTCCAGGCTCTGAGCGCTCAGGGAAGAGCCCGATGCAGGGCTCGAACTCATAGACTGGGGATCATGACCTGAGCCGTAGCCAGCTGCCCAACCGACTGAGCCACTCAGGCAGCCCAGAACTAAACTACTTTTTAAGGAACAATTCTTAATGCAACTTCTCCTAACCCTCACAAAGATCATCAGAAGGTAAGTCCTTTCAAGAGCAATGAGGTTTATTTAATGTCACCTCATACCTAATCTCATATGGATCCACTCATGGGAAAGTCAAATCCTGGAGCCTATTCCATTCCAGACCTCATTTTAAAACACATGTGCTTCCTCTATTCTAAAACCAGGGGACACGGGTCCACTCAAGACCTGCAGCATCGCACAATAGTACTCAGCCATCCTGCGCACAAGTCTCCTGCCACGGGTGGCCGGAGTCTGGGGTTGAGATGGAGATCTACTACCCCAAAGTTCAACACACGTCAAAGATGAAAGCTTTTCTATTTTTTTTTTTTTTTTTTGGCAGGGGGCACAAAATTTTTTCTTTTAATTTCTTTTTCATATCAAATTAATCTTTCTTACCATACTGTGTGTTTTCTAATACTAATGATCCTTCCAGATGTGTGTTGTGTGCTCATCATGGGTGAAAACAGGACCTCCCTTACTTCTGTTACCCTACCACCTGCTGTGTCTAGCATTTAAGTGTTAAATTAATCATGGGAGAGTAAATGACATGTGTATCCTATGCAGACATATTGTCATTGCATAGGTAAATGAGGCTGAACACCCTACCTATTCAATAATACATCCAGTTTTGTTAACTCTTCGGAGACTCAGTTTTTTCATGAATGAAATGTGGATCATACTGCCTTCCCCATAAGGTAGTAATGAGGGATACACAGGGTAAGGTATACAAAAAAAAAAAAAAAAAGCTTAATGAATCTTTAATAAAGGACCATAAAATTCTGAACCAGAGCAAAAACAAAAACAAAAAAACAAAAAAACAAAAAACAAAAAACCACCATTTTAGGAAAATCATAAGCTAGCCAACAGTGGACTGTAACTCTAACGGAACCTTGGGAGTTTCCCCTAGCCTTGCAGGGAGCTCCTTCAGTTTTCTCAGGGTGGGTAAATCTAGGAATTTTAAGGGAAAGATACTGTTCTGTCAAAATGTAGATGATGGTTAGGGAAGCAAGGTGGGTGGCAGGCAGACGTCTCAGGGAAGGTGGGGCAAAAGAAATGAGTGGGAATCGCAAATTCCATGTGCCCAAGAGAAAAGGCTATTTTCTTCTCTATAATAACAGTGTCCCCTTCCATGCCAACAACCCCACAATGATCCTTAGATCCTTACCATTGCTCTTCCCTGTTTAATTCCCTGCCCTTGAATTGTTCACTGAGTCCGAGTGATGTGTGTCTATGTGTGTAAAGTTTTAAGGAAAATTTATATACAATTTTGTGTCCTTGCTTATGAAATCTACATGGAAACGTGGAAAATTGCTTAATGTTTTAAAACAAATCAAATTATGTTACTATCCTATTTATATATATGGTAATGACCATAATTTATTGAACATTGAATGCCTGGCACTTTCTTATGTGCTTCATATGGATCTCACTTATCTCCCACAATTCAAAGACGTATATTTTCTTCTTAGGCCCATCTTACAGATGAGTGAACTTGAAGACAGAGAAGAGTTAAGTAGTCTTTACAAGGTTATACAGCTAGAAAAAAAGCGGCAACTGGGATTAGATCCCACTGGATTTTAACTAGGTCACTATAAAGCCACTAGCCTGGATATGCTCCATCTCCCTCCCACCCTCTCCTGGCCAGACCGCACTCCCACGCCCTCTCCATCTTGCTCTGAGCTCCTGGAGGCTGACCTCTGTGGACACAACCAAACTTTCCCCTGGCCCTCTTGGCTTCAGGTTGAGTTTGGAAGCGCCTTCAATTTACTCAGGTTAGATGCCTTCAGAAATTGAAAGGGAAAAATACTGTTTTGTCCAAATGTAGATGATGGTTAGAGAAGCAAGGTGGGTGACAGATAAAAAGCCTTCAGGGAAGGTGAGGCAGAAGAAACAGACAGAAATCCCAGATTCCACTTGCCTTAAAATAAAAGGCTGGCTGGAGGGAGGGGTGTATTTTCCTGGAAAGAGTTGAGGCAGGAGATGGGAATACAGGAAGAGAGCAGGTGAAGATATTTATTGCTGTTCCTCCTTGCCAGGTCACCTGTATCTGAAGTCCTCAACCAAAGGTCATGGCCCTCTCAAGAACTCTCTCCCTTGTAGTTCCAATAGCACCTGCCTCTCCTACTCCCTTTAGGTCATGCACAGTAATAGCTCTACTATTCCTAACCTCAGTTCATATAATATTTTCCTTTGGTTCCACTCCATTCACCCCACAACTTGGTAGATAGTCCCATTGTAAATAAACTCTTCAACTCAATATGATTTGAATATGCCATCTGTTTCCTATTGAGATCCGGACTGATATAGCCTTCCAAATAATCCTTTGGTCTCAGAGCACCATGATGCTTCTGCTCTCCAAACAGTCCATGCTTTTCTACAACTCTGTCCCTGTACAGTGCATGCTGCTACGAGGTGGTAAAGCTCTCCCACCTTTCCCACCAAGGAATTCCCACTTATCCTTTATAACTTCTCAAGGCAGCTCTTTTGATCCCACCATTGGCAGAATTAGGGGCTGCTTCTGTCATACTCAACAGGCATCTATAACTCTGAGAATGCATTATATTGTATACAGATGAGGAACAGGCAAGTCTCAACATCTACCAGCAGCTACCCAGTAGATACAAACAAATCAGCACTGAATACTTGAATGAGTCTATTGCTGTGTTATATACTTTCTTCCTTCAGTTCCTCCCAACAAATCCATCAAATTACTGGTGTTTAATTTAGAAACATGGAAGACCACGCATCTCTAACCAAAGGATGAAATACTGAGAGCTCTGAAACTGGCATCACTCTGGGAAACCAAAATCCAACATAAAGATTTATTTAAAAAACACATGAGGGGAGACAAATAAGAAGAGATGCTTTGAATCTAAGCTTGCAAGTAACATGTTTTCCTTAATAACTTGATTTACTGAAAAACACATGCTGAACTCTTGAAAAATAAAGGTATTTTTCAGTTCAGTATACAGTTACTGAGTTTTAAATTCTAACACAATTCACTTTTCAAAAATAGATCCTCAAACTATGCTTCTATAATACATTAAAATACCAACTGATTTAAACTCACCTAAATAACCTAGTGACTCATTAAAACAACTTTCTTTTTTGCTAATAACATAGTTCTTCTTCACATATAATTCATTTTTCTTCTAGTTATTTCCAAAGAAGGTTGTATTACTGTCACAGACCCCCTTCTGTTTTGAGAACTTAGGAGGTCATCTCTTGCAGAGCAAGATGTCTAACATTTACACGCAGATTTTCAAAGATTTAACATCATTCTTCGCTCTTAAGATCCATTCTTATGATATGGTTGCTCAGAAAGTTAACTCCTCATCCAGGATCTTTAAATGATTTGATTCTTTGGATGTTACAACTCTCAACTGTTGTAACTACAGAACTTTTATTTCCTCCCCTTAGGGAAATACCTAGCAATAAAATACACCTGATTAACAGCTGAGTCCATGCAGCATGCAACATTCATAGATGCTAAATGCCTCTTTAAAGTGTACTTAGTATTTACAAATCATCTTGCCTCCCTTTAACAGCCAAAACAGTGCTGTTCTAAATAAAATACGTACAATAATATGGCAAATATTTACTTGCCAGTGAATGGCTATGGCTTGCTATCATTTATTTCCATTTCTGAAAATCAATCAAGAAGCCCTACAAATCATATTTTGTGGGCACAGAACTGAATTTTTGTGAAAGAAAGGGGTTGCCTTCCATTAACATCCCATAAGCTGAGCACTTTGCATGTGATGTCTCATTTTATCCTACAGACCCTACAAAACCAGGTCAGAAAGGCTAAGACACTAGCTGAAGATGACGCAGTTAACAATCACATGAATTTCTGATGCCTAGTCTCGGGTTCTTGCCATTATACCATGCTGTCTACCCACACAGGCAAGAGGCCACACATACATCAAATGAAAATACAGACACAATAGATTCAACTTGCCATTCTTTTTTGCCCCATTATGTTTGCCCTCTAAGGAGAATGAGGGAGGAAGAGAGGTTTTTGTATTAGTTCATTATCACTGATCCTCATCATCAAAGAGCTAGTCTCTAAAAATGAACTCACCCTTCCCTCAACAATGCTAAATACTAGTAGACCCTGGACTGGCCTCTTAGTTTTCATTTTCAGAGGATCAGGGTTCTTAATGTTGTATCATCAATTCCTCTCAATTAAGTCTGGTCCTATTCCTGCCTTGGACGTTCAGCTCCCAGACAGATGGTTTCAATTATCCAGAGTCTCTTTCTCAATCAGTAGCCAATTCCCTGGGATAAAATAGCTTACGTTCCTCAATGTCCCTCCAGAGTATTTTTAAAAAGATTTCAAACAATACTCCATTTCAGTGAATTGTCTAGGGAAAAAAAATGTTTTCATTGGAGGGAAATGTTGCTAACTCTGCTCCTTTCTAAAGACATTGGACATTCTAAGCAAATCTTTATCCTAAAAATCCATGAGGGGTAGGAATAATCCAAACTGACCACAGAATATATAAATCCTCATAGATTATACTCTTGGCCAAAATGCATTTGATGAATTTTGAAATAATTGATACATTTATTAACAAATTCACCTTGGTTTATTGTGCAAAATCATAATCAACAACTTGAATTGATTATTTCACTGATTATTATCGGAGTGTAAGAGTTTGTTGATTTTTAAGAGTTTGTTGATTTATATATATATACAAATACAACTTTCTTTGTTAGATTTATGTATAAGTATTTTCTTCCAGATAATAGCTAGCTTTTTCATTGTCTTAACTGAGTCTTCTGATAAGCAAAAACTTTTAATTTTAATGAAGTCCAAGTTATCAACTTTTTTTCTTTTATAATTACTGGCTGTGTTCACTAAGAAATCTAACCCAAAGTTTCTCTACATTTTGTTCTAACAGCTTTACCCTTTTAGTTTTTACATTGAAGTCTATGACCCACCTCAAAATAGTTTTTCTGTTATTTAGCTGGGATAATTTCTATTTATATGGTGTTAAGTGCATTAACCTCTTATCATGCAGCATCTAATTGACTTTTAATCCCAGCTATTATATTTTTTATTTTAGCCATTGTACTTTTCCCCTCTAGCACCTCCGATTTTTTTTATAGTTACCATTTCTTAGCCAAAATTCCCCATCTGTTCATGCATTATGTCCAACTTTTCCTTTAAGTTCTTGAACATTGTTCTAGTAGGTATGCTAACTCAAATATCTTTTCATTTTGGGATCTGTTTTCAGTGACTGCTTGCCTTTTTGATTGGGTATCACATTTTCCTGCTTCTTATATATCATAATTGCACATGATACACAGCAAGGTTTCTGGATTATCTTTTCTTCCCATATAGGTATTAAGAATTATTCTGGTCGTTATGAAATTGTTGGCAGATGCTTTTGATCCTGTCAGACTAGTTTTTACACTCTATTAGAGTAGGTCTATTTGGTTTCATTCTTAGTTCTAAGGACATGACCCTCATTCTGGATTCTTACTACTGAGGTGTCACTTTGCTATATTCTCAGCTGAGTTTCTGGGCTATTCAACAAGACCTTTCCACTCTAGTAAGGACAGGACTCGAACATCTCACATGGTTTTATGACTTCCGATAACCCTATTAAGCATTCAGCCCTGGGGAAGCCTTCTTCCAGGTTCTATAGAGTTCTGTTGCGTGTGCAGCACAGCCCTTGGCCAGTAACATACATGGAACCCCTATGAGTCCCACTTCTGCATTCTGTACCACTTCCTTCTCCTCAGTAGCCTGATCATCAAATTTCAGCAACTTCAGCAGCTCTGAACATCAAACTCAGGTGAACACCTTACTTAAGTGAAACCAATGCCCTTTGCTATGGCCTCTCCTCTTTACATGGATATTAGTAACTCTTGTGTGTTTCCCTCTTTCTAAGGATCATACCTATACTGTCTTCCAATGCCTAAAATCAGTTGCCTTATGTATTTTGTCCAGGTTTACATGTTGTTTACTGTGGTATGGTAAATTGTGCCAGTTATTTTATCATGGCTGATAAAGAAGCAAATATTCAAGCTTAACATAAAATTGGTAGGCAGGAGACTATATACATGGCTATTTCAATTGATGACCTTAGAATACTGCTGAAGCAAAATCCTAATCAAGGTAACCAGTACAAAGACAGGGTCAAGAATATTTTATAAAATATTTCTAAGCCACAGAGAAAAAAGTCAGGATTAACCATGTTGGCAATAATTTATAAACTACATTTAAAATGTGTTTGCAACATATCTGAATTATCCTAATAAAGAAAAGTGTCTGCTGTAGCAGTACGTGATTCACCGTCTGTGTCAGAGAGCTTTGGAACTCTCATTCTTCACACATAGTGTCATTTTTTTCATAATATATAAGAGGAAGAGCTATTAGAAAAACTTATGTCATAAGCATTAAGCTTATGGATATATGCTTGAATTAACAACATATTTGGCCAAGATTCAAAATGACTTCATGTTTTCTGAGGCCCAGTTCAGCTACAACTTGAGGTCAAGCAAAGAAATTAGGTCTAAAAGCTGACATAAAAATAGATTTTCTCTCCACACTCTTTCAGATACACAATAATATTGTTTGGAGTGCTTTTCTTGTCAAATTCCAAACTCTCTTCCCCAATGAAACAATCTTGTCCCAGGGCTTTCATTAAGTCACTGAAAATGCCCAAATCGAAATTGCAAGGTCAAACCTCCCCCTGGGTTTAAATATTCACTTAGATATCCGCCTTGAACTCAACACATCCAAAACAATTCCTTCTTTTCCCACAAAAATTGCACCTTCTCATGTGCAGCTTCCGGTTGTTCTATGCACTTACCTACCTGGAAGTGGATTCTTATCTCTCTTCCCATTAACCCTTTTATTTATCTAATTAATCACTAAGCCACAGTAGTCCCTGCCTTTAACTATATCTCAATGCTGTCCCCTTGTTTCTATCACTGCTCTAGTGCTAAATTTTTTTCATTATTCACTTAATCTGTTTCCACAGATTGGTCTCCCCTCCAATCTATCTACAACACAGCTCCTGAGTCACCAACTTGAACACATATTTCCTACTTTAAAATCCACCAAATACTCCCAAATATCCCCAGACTAAAGCTCACACTTCTTTTGCTTCAATCTACCTCTCCTACGTTAAGTCCAGTGTCTCTTCCTTGATAATTTACACTATGGCCACACTAATCGGATCGAAGATGACTGCATGATATTGCTTCAGCACTTCAATCCTTTGCACAAGTCAAACCATCTATCTGCCTGAGACTAAATTCCTACTCATCCTTGGGACTCATATCAAACACCTCCTCCTCTGAGCTCCTGAGGTACATAACCTAATTCTTTCAGCTTCTACTATGCCCTGACCCATTTCTTTTACTACACTACATGTGAAATGACCTGTTGCTCCCCTCCTAGATTGTAAATGCCATATAGAAAGGAAGTCTAACAGGGGCGCCTGGGTGGCTCAGTTGGTTGAGCAACCAACTTCAGCTCAGCTCATGATTTCACGGTTTGTGGGTTCGGGCCCCACAACGTGTCCGGCTCTGTGCTGACAGCTCAGAACCTGGAGCCTGCTTTGGATCCTGTGTCTCCCTCTCTCTCTTCCCCTCCCCAACTTGGGCTCTGTCTCTCTCTTTCTCTCTCTCTCTCTCAAAAATAAATAAACATTAATTTTTTTTTTAAATAAAAAGAAGAAACGAAGTCTAACAGATCTATCTTTACTCAACCATGATCTGGTACAACGCTTCACCCACAGTGTACTTCCAGTAATCCCTTGGTGACAGACAGATGAGTTACAGAAAAAAAATGTACACTTTAATTAAAGTACTAAAACTACAATAAATGTCAATTTTGAAGTGTGGGGTGTTGCCCTGTGGCTGTGATGAGGCTACTGAAAGCAACAGCAATACGACAACTGGCTTGTAAAATACAGAAAGAGTAGCTATTTTAATGACCAGCCACCACCTGCATTTTCCTTCTTTCTTTAAAATATGAATGCATCTGACTCTTGATTTTGGCTTAAGTCATGATCTCACGGTTCATGAGTTCAAGCCTCGCAACGGGCTCTGCACTGACAGCATGGAGCCTGCTTGGGATTCTCTCTCTCCCTCACTCTCTGCCCTTTCCCCACTCGTGATCTCTCTCTCAAAATAAATAAAATATGAATGGGTATGTTTTCAACTTTATGTGATCCTTAGCTCATCACATATATAGTACAGTTGGTGCATGTATATATAGGAATATGTACGTGCGCGCGTGTGTGCATGTAGTATATATAATAAGTTGACTCTTGAACAACACAGGTTTCAACTGTGCAGGTCCACTGATATGTAGACTTTTCCAATAAATATACTGGAAAATTTTGGATATTTGCAGTATTTTTAAAAGAAGCTCTTTAGAGATTTGCAACAATGTGAAAGGTAAACAACTCACAAACCATGTAGCTTAGAAATACTAAAAAAAATAAGAAAAGCAGGTATTATTATAAGAATACAGTATATAAAACATATCTAAAATATGTGTTAATCGACGGCCTACATTATCAGTATGTCTTCTGGTCAACAGGAGGCTATTAGTAGTTAAGTTTTTGGGAAGTCAAAAGTTATGTGCAGATTTTCAACTGCATGGGAGGGGGTCAAGGCCTCTAAACCCCATGTTGTTCACGGGTCATCTATGTGTGTGTATATAACTATGTGAAATTGTATACATATATTTTTTTAAAAATCCAGAGACAAGAGGTGTTAGATTTTTTTCCCTCTCATTCTGTGATGATCCTTTGGCAAGTTAGTTTTAAATTTTTCAGTTATTATTTTAAAATATTTGAAGTGGCTGGGAATGCAAGCTAGTGCAGCCACTCTGGAAAACAGTATGGAGGTTCCTTAAAAAACTAAAAATAGAACTACCCTACGACCCAGCAATTGCACTACTAGGCATTTATCCAAGGGATACAGGTGTGCTGTCTCAAAGAGACACATGCACCCCCATGTTTATAGCAGTATTATCAACAATAGCCAAAGTCTGGAAAGAGCCCAAATGTCCATCGATGGATGAATGGATAAAGAAGATGCGGCACGTGTGATACACACACACACACACACACACACACACACACACACACACACACGATGGAGTATTACTCGGCAATCAAGAAGAATGAAATCTTGCCATTTGCGTGGAGGGTATTAGGCTAAGTGAAATTAGTCAGAGAATGACAAAAATCATATGACTTCACATATATGAGGACTTTAAGAGACAAAATAGATGAACATAAGGGAAGAGAACAGATGAGCATATTATTATATGAAATAATATAAAAACAGGGAGGGGGACAAAACAGAAGAGACTCATAAACATGGAGAACAAACTGAGGGTTATGGGAGGGGTTGTGGGAGGGGGGATGGGCTAAATGGGTAAGGGGCACAAAAGAATCTACTCCTGAAATCATTGTTGCACTATATGCTAATTTGGGTGTAAATTAAAAAAAATAAATAAAAATAAAACAAGTTAAAAATAAAATAAAAATAAAATATTCGAAATGGCAACCAAAGAGCATGGATCTACCCAAATGAGTATCTTTAGCAAATCTGAACTTTAAAATCATCGTCCATTTCTTACCTCAAGCTTCTCTCTCAGTCTTATACTCACTTGATAAAGGAATAAGCCAAGGAAGGTACAATTCTAGTGGATCACCCCACTGTTCCCTGTTAGCGGAGATCTAGTACGAGGGGCTACATGAAGAGCTTAGGGTGTCCACAACATTAGGTCAAAAGCCTTTTTAAGGCTTGTGGTAAATGCTCAGTAAATATTTGAATGGTGGATCATGCTAGTGATATCAATTTTAGTTACTGCTTAATGAGTATGTACTATATGTGAAGCCGAGTGTTGACTTTCACATGTATAGACTCCTTTAGTCTCAGAATAACCCTAAGAGGTGTGTGCTATTGCTTTTTTTACAGAGAAGAGGCAACCTAGAGGGGGAGAGGAAGAAAAGGCACAGTGAAACTTCATAAAAAAGGCCCAGGCTCTACTCCTGCCTATGACACTCACTTTCTGTTCAGAGACTACAGCATCTCTAATGCCCCTTCCAGCTTTAGCATTGCCGGATTTCAATCACAATGGTATTAGAATCGTTTGTGAGAGAAACAGAGGTCGGGCTTCATAATAAAATCTCTATTAAAAATGCATTTTTTAGCGTAGTAAAACTTCTCAGAGGAAATGAGGAGGATTAAATCAAAGCAGTCCAATGTAACTAGAAGTACAGAGACAGTGCCCTTGTCAGTGGCAGTTTTTAACTAAGAAGATGTCGCAATTGCTACAGGGCCTTTTATTTTTCAATATTATTGGAATGAGAGGCAATAATAATCTCTAATATTAAAGTTATCATTCTTTTTTACAATTTAATTTAGAAAATATAATAAAATTTCAACACTATTTCTGAAATACCTTTTAAGAAATACACCCAGATAAATGAGCATTTCTAAGTTATTTGATGGCCATGTGCAAAGGTGGGATCATGGTGCAGGAGGAAAAGGAGGGAAAGAGCAACAGGTATTTGAGAACTTAATCCAAATTTGGTGGATTTTTTTTTAACTCAAAATGTTCATCCAATAGGTAAGTGAAAGCTAGGATTCTTCACTCCATTAAAATTCTATTCTCTTTTCACAGTGGGATCCTGATGATCATGTAAAAACTGTCAAGGTCCTGCTAGTGACAATTCTTGTATTTTTATACCATCAGGACTTTGAGCTTATGAGTTGCCAATAAAGGGCCCTTTCATAACAAAACTGCTGCGTGGAGGAGGTTCGGGAAGGGCGTAAATGCTTCATGTAACTTTCCCCGAATGGTATCTGAAGTGTTGGTAAAAATGTCAGTGCTTGGGACCTGGAAATGCTATTTCCAGCCTAGCAAGACTGTCAAATGCTAAATAATCTAGTTCTTGTTTTTGAAAAGTCAGAAAATTGAAGAGGCCTCTTCAGCTTTATATAAACCAACCTTCCAAACTTACCTAAGCAGAGACCACCACTCCTTCACCACCACCTTTTCCTTTCTCTCAAAAATACCTAATAATAACCTGCAAAATATTAGTGGGAGATTAATCTATGACTGTGGGGCACCCATAACTTAGCTATTTGGAACATTATGTCAAAGGACAGATTTAATGACATGAGTCCCTTTGCTTATCTCCATCTCATTTTATTTTTTACTTCTCCTCTTTTGTCTCTTTTCCCTCCTCCATCTCCAGCACATGCCCACACTTGCATTATTTTTTTTAACGTTTATTTGTTATTGAGAGACAGAGAGAGACAGAGTGTGAGTGGGGGAGGGGCAGAGAGACAGGGAGACCCAGAGTCCGAAGCAGCTCCAGGCTCTGAGCTGTCAGCACAGAGCCTGACGCGGGGCTCAAACTCACAAACCGCGAGATCATGACCTGAGCCAGTCGGTCACTCAACCAACTGAGCCACTCAGGCGCCCCCACACTTGCATTCTAAAATGTTGGTCCAAGACCAAGAGAGTCATGAGGACAAATTCAAGTCCATCTACTTGAAGGAACAAACCTACTGACTTCCTGACAGCAAAATTATATGAAATTAGTGACTTCTACTTCAATATGCATTAACCTCTTTTTAATAAGCTACCTCTTTTATCTGCAGTACTGAGTATGCTTTTATTTCTTCCTTATCTGGGATTCGTACTTCCCCCCAGACTTAAAAAAAAAAAATTGGTGGCTGACATGATGAGTACACTTCTTCTAAAATCCAAGTTTCTTTTGATATTGAGTTCAATATATTTAGGATAGAAATCAGATGACTTAGGTTGATGACAAAGATTTAAGTCAATAGTGAAGAATTTAATTTGTTGTTGTTAGGTTTCATAAACAAATAGAGAAGATTAAATCAAAATTTCAAAATATCTCCAAAACTGTATTGAGTTTATTTATTCAACAAATAGTGCCTTTTATTTGTCAGACACAGCTTTGGATGCTGAGCATGCTACCATAACCTTTCTAAAGCCTGTCCTTACCTTCAGGAGATTTTAGTCTAGCAGAAAAGTCAGATATTAATTTTATAATTAAGTTTGTAGAGCTCTGATTACAATTGTGATCATTGTTAGGGTTCCTGGGTGGCTCAGTCGGTTAAGAGTCCAACTCTTGGTTTCGGCTCTCAGGTCATGATCTCACAATTCGTGAGTTCGAGCCCCGCATCGGGCTCTGTGCTGGCAACACAGGGCCTCCTCCAAAATCCCTCTCTCTTTCTCAAAATAAATAAATAAATAAACACTAAGAAGAACAACAATTGTGATCATTTCCATGATGGAGATGACTGAGGGAGATGACAGTTTGTAGGGGTGGGGGGGCGGCGGGGGGGAGTA
This sequence comes from Acinonyx jubatus, assembly GCF_027475565.1. Lineage (NCBI taxonomy): Eukaryota > Metazoa > Chordata > Mammalia > Carnivora > Felidae > Acinonyx > Acinonyx jubatus. The sequence goes on along the minus strand of NC_069383.1, from coordinate 138,089,109 downwards.
TGTGAGGATGGAATCAGAGCAGGATGACCTGAGAAAGTGGCATTTAAGATATGACCTAAAAAACGAGGAGGACTGAGCGAACTTCTAGATAGAACAGCATTAAATGGGAAGAAGCTTGTCATGTCTGAGGAGAGAGAGGGTCAGTGTGGTTGCAGTACAGAGAACAAGGCAAAATGGTGTTGGAATAGTGAAGACAATCAGCAGGCCACCATCACAGGCGCTCAGAGGCCATCTTCATTTAGAACTTGACGCTGATAGCAATGGGAAGGCATCCAAGTATTTTTGCAACTGAAAACACTAAGGCCCTATTTCTTCAGCAATACTTCATCACTTGTGCTTTCCCCGATTCAAAATTAACTTCCTCCCCTGCTAATCCAAGTCTGTAAGGTTTAACTCAGTTTTACCCTGCACAGGACTAAAAGCACTAAATGTAGTGATAGTGTTTCTTTTATAAAAAACAAAACAAAACAAAAAACATGTCCATGTTATTTATCACAACAGAGTTTGGAGACTGAGAGGTATGGTTAGTGGGTTCTTCCATCCCAGCTTTCTTACCCAGTGTGCTATGAAAATGAAGAATTAAACACACTCCCTCACTAGATATTCTACAACACGGTCTCGGGCAAAGTAATGACACTTCTATAAAAGGAATTCTAGATGGAAGTAAAGAATATGCATAATGAAGTAACAACTTGATTCTAAAACCTCCAGAGCCCCAAGTCAAGACCAAAGAGAGCAATCACTTTTCCCATAAGCATTCCCAATAAGGAAATACCCTAAGTATTTCCTTAACATTGGGTTGTGAGAACAGCTGCATGGCAGGGTCTTTTTGAAAACGTCTGTAGAAGAGGAGACCTCTACTCGCTGAATCAGCTCTTACACTTTTCTTTGTTGTCCAATAGCCAAATAACAGGATTATCAGGGGGGAAAAACAAGACAAAAAAATCATGGACAAGTTAATGCATGTGATTAAGATCTGAGAACTGAATTAGAGAAGGTTTGTAAGCCATTTGGGATACTGGAAGAAGAAAGAAGACTTTAAGAGTAGCACTGGTGTGTGGTAGTAAAACAAGGGAGAGAAAGACGGTAAATGATTTCGCCTTACATTACGAAAGGATTCTTCCTTTGTTCTTTTTTTGGGGGGGGGAGGCTTAAAGATTTTTAAAGAATTTTCAATTATTTTGGATGTTCAATTCATTTTTCTTTGAACATAACACAATCCTTAAGCAGAAGCCCAAGAGGACTTGGTTGTGTACAGTTGCAGTAATATTGGGAGTAGAGACACTATTACGCCACCTTAAAACAGGCATGCATGGAATAATAGTATTACCATTCTGTGAACACAATGGCTCAGTTTTCATTCAGGTTACTGCCATACGCTAGAGTTTTCCTCTTTCAAGATTCTTCTCCCTTCTATCCCTAGTCTTCATTGGGTCACTGCCTGCTCCAATATCATATCTAAGCTTAAGTATCTGTTCTGCAGAGAGATCCTCTTAGAACCTGTAGATGTAATACTGTCCAACAGAACTTTCCACAATGACGAAAGTGTTTTAGATCTGTACTGTCCCATATGGTTGCCACACGTGACCACTGAGTATTTGAAACATGGTAGTATGACTCAAGGGGTGAGCTTCAAATTTGGGAGGAAATAAAATTGAAATTAAATTGAAATAGCCACGTGTAGCTAGTGGTTACCATACAAAATCACAGCAAGACAAAGCCTCCAGTCTTGTATTTCATTAGTATTCTGTGTCTCCTTTGTAGCTCTTGGTGCATTTGCAGTTATACAGTGTTTATAATTATTTGTTTAATGACCATCTTCCCCACTAAACTATCAAAATTGTCTTGATCCCACTATGATAGTTCACGCCTGAAACATGGGGGCAATTCAAAGAGCTGTTGACTGACTGACTTACCACTTAAATAAAACCTTTCATTATTTTAATCATATAATATCAGATGTTAATCTGCTGGATATTCTAATACCAAAGGCTGATGTAAGAAAACTGGAATCCTAGCTGTTTACAAGGTGCAAACTTTCCGGTAAAGTCCAGAAAGTGCCACCAAAAATTATCAAAATCTGTGGGAAATGTGTTTGCCACAGATTTTTCCTAAACACACACATACACACAACACACACACAAACACAGCTGCCTTCAGAAAAGAGTCTTCTATTTTGCTCTAAAATCTGTTCTGGCTGTGAAAATGATGACACTCCTCTGCAAAAGAAAAAAATTCAATGCAAAACAAATTCACAATTTAGCTCAGGATGGAGGAGAAAGTTGACACAAAGAAGCTGTCCCTCCATAGATTAAATGAATGTTTTTATCTTTAGATCATGGTAGCTAATTTTCTTAAATCCTTGTAAATATGTTAACTCTCCAGACACAAATGTGCAATAGTTACCCTTTGTCAATGCTGAAAATGACAGAAAATACATTAGCATAATACAGGATGTATTATGGATGTTTCAAATATGGAGACCATTATTATTAAAATCCATAGCGTCAACCCAAATGAGCTTTATGAAGAGTGATGGAAAAGCATACAATTATAACTTGTGTCACAATGTTCTTGTTCTGGGGTGTACCTGTATCTTCAGAAAGCCTATCAGGGAAAGCTTACAAACCAAGACCAGCAGGGCATGTGGGGCCCCTTCCTGTCTTTTCTCAAGATAGGTATAGATCTTGAAATTCATCATTCAGGAGTTGAAATACTAAGAAATTTCTGCCAAGTCCTATTAGCATTCAGCAATAATTTAAATAAGGGAAGTATTTATCAAAAGTACAGAACCTATACAAATTGAACATGTCAAACTAATAGATACAATTATTTTCCTATTAAGGTAATTTCAAAATGGGTATGACATTTTGCTCTTTTATCTTCTAAAAAATGAAAAATATCTTTGAATATCCGTAGCAATGCCTGACCTTCAGACACACTGACTATGCAAGCAATGCAGAGATCACAGTGATTGTTGTAAAAATCTAGACCTCAAGGTCCAGGTTGGGAAGTGCATTTCATGGTCACAAAATGCCTTAAAGATAGATTCAACGTGGACTCATAAAAATAAAGCAACAACAGGAAGGAGAATAGAACCCACTGAAAAGAACCTACAAGTCAAGTAAGTGGTATACATCCCCACTCCTTGCAGAATTGCAAATGTGTCTTGGCTAAAATTGGTCTTGCAAAGTTTGACTTCTGTCTGGTTGTAATGATAAAGAATCCATTTAATCCCACAGCAGTGAAAATGAGAGCACGCTACTGCTTTGGGGTGAACTGTTAAAGGCTAATTGAGTTTTAGATACTCACCCCTAATTGTTCAAGATTTTATCCTAATATCAATTTCTGCATTAATGCACAGGCTCCCTGAGTCCATAAGGAATAGATTTCATTTGAAAATTAAACATGTCCTGCCCAAAAAGAAAAGCATTTTTCCCAGATAATTCTTACAATCAGAATCCAACTTCCTGGATGAAATAGGTCAAATTAATCAAAACTCTCCTCAAACTTCACTTTCAGTAAGTTAGAAACTAAAAGAGTTATCTAGTTAATCAGACATTATAGATACTCAATATAAAAAATTGGGGGCACAAGGGCACCCAGGTGGCTCAGTCAGTTAGGTGTCCAATTTTGGCTCAGGTTATGATTTCACCGTTCGTGAGTTCGAGCCCTGTATTGGGCTCTGTGCTGTCAGTTTAGAGCCTGGAGCCTGCTTCACATTCTGTGTCTCCCTCTCTGTCAGCCCCTCACTTCTCACACTCTGTCTCTGTCTCTTTCTCTCTCTCAGTCTCAAAAATAAATATTTAAAAACATGTTTTCTTAAGAAAATTTGGGGCACTAATTAAATATGAAAATGCAGGAGCGCCTGGGTGGCTCAACCAGTTAAGTGTCCAACTCTTGATTTTGACTCAGGTCATGATTTCATGGTTCATGGCTTCGAGCCCCATGTAGGGCTCTGCACTGGCAGTGTGGAGCCTGCTTGGGATTCACTCCCCCCACCCCGCCCTTTGCCCCTCCTCTGCTCATGCTCTTTCTCTCAAAATAAATAAACACTAAATATATATATATATATATATATATATATATATATATATATATATGAAAATACATAGCATGTAAAGTTTCTTAGGGAATTTTATTTTAACACTACTACTAACACTTTTAATTTAGAAGTACTATTCTCTTCCTGTAATTAGAAAACTGAGTACTGCTGGTTCAAAAAGTGTAAGGTTGACATACTATTTATTCCAGAGCAGGTTGTAAATAAAAAGAACTACCGTACATATTTTTAAGTTATTAAAGCATGATTATGTGTAGTTGGGCAGTATCTTCAAAGATATGCCTACTTATTCTCCTAATAAACCACCTGGTCAACTTTAGAGAGCCAGCTTTGAGAGGTAGGGATGTGCCCAGTTTTCAGAACACCTGTTTAGGAAACCCTCAAATTACAAAAAAAAATGAAATTAAGGGAGACTGATTTGCATTGCAAAAGAATCTCCAGGATGGGGGGGAAGGAGAAGGGAAAGGAAAGACGAAAGAGGAAAGGAAGGAATACCTACCTCAATAACCCTATACCAGTAGCATTTCTAGGCCTTTGTATATTTGGATTTGGTACTGTATCTTATTTAATATGTAACTTTTAAGATATACAACAGCAGTAGCATTAATAACAGTAGCTAAAATTTATGAAGTAATTTTTGTGGTCTACGCACAATGCTGAATCTATGCATTTATTATCTCGTGTAAGTCTCATAGGACCCCTGAAGGTTAGGTGCTCCCATTATTTTCATTTTACAGTGAGAACACAGAGACTCAGGCAACTTCTCAAGAGTTTGCACCTTTGTTGGAAAAAGAGAATAAAGTAAAAATCTTTTTTTTTAATTTTAAAAAGGCTTAAGAGGAATGCTACTGTGACTATCTTTAATGCTTTCATTCATGTCAAAGCTTAATTGCCTTGCTATGTAAGTATTTTCCATCATTTCAGACATATGTTAGAAAAACGAACCAAATGTCAATGATCATCGCTACCAGTTTCCAAGCACTATGAATCTTTTGGCCTGATAAGGCAGAGACGGTTAGAGGTTTCTTAGACGATGTCACTCAACACATGTTATTCACCAGAGAACAGGGGATTGGCAATGTCTTAGTCCAAACAGGACTGGAAGCTTTATAAACTCAAAAATATTTGAGGCACCTGGGTGGCTCAGTTGGTTAGGCATCCGACTTCAGCTCAGGTCATGATCTCACTGCTCACGGGTTTGAGGCCCGCATCGGGCTCGGTGCTGAGAGCTCAGAGCCTGGAGCATGCTTCAGATTCTGTGTCTCCCCCTCTCTCTGCCCCTCCCATGCCCGTGCTCTGTCTCTCTCTCTCAACAATGAATAAATGTTAAAAAAAAAAAAAATTAAAAAAATGTTTACAAACTCCATTTTTTCCCCCAGAGCCACCAATGCCAAGAGGATGACAACAACATATCAAAAGGGCCACACAGAGCAGTTTCTGGTACTTACTGTTATGACCAAAGACCTAACATCTTTTTAGACTCCATGATTTATCATATAACCAAATAGTTCAGAGATTACACCCTGCTGTTTAATGTCATACACAAATGATTCTACACTACCCAAATACTTGGTTCCTGGGATTGGTCCCAAAGATGCTTCCCCCATTTAGCAGAGGTATGCTAAATTCCTTAGCAGAGAACATGAGGGAAAAAATCATATACACAAAAAAACAAAAACCCACATAGAGCTGTTCCACTGCATAGATATAATTTCAAAGAATAGGGAAGAGAGCAGATATAAAAATATTTGTCTGCATGGACTCCTCTTCTCCCTTTCAGTATCAGAGATGCCTCTGTTTAAATATTAGGCTTCTAGAAATGAAACTTCTGCAATCTTAACTCACTAGGATTGCTCACACATACAACCATTCTTCTTCTTCTGTCCAAGTGACTAGACTTGGGCTTGAGGCTGTGATAACTGTGATAATTGCTCTGTAACCATATGGTCTGTTCAAAAGGCCATGAATGGCCACAATCCCAGGTCCAAAACAGTGTGTAAGTAAATGTTTCTCAAAGGCAAGAGCTGTTCTGTCCAACATTATACCTGGTAGCTACAAGGCACTATTTGCATTTAATTAAATAAATTATTAAATTTAATTAACAAATTAAATGTAAATTTCCATTCTGCAGTCACACCATTTGTCAAGTTTTCAATGGCTTCCTGTAGCCACATTTCATTGGCTACCATAATGGGCAGTGCAAATACAGTTCTATTGGACAGCTCTGGCCTAAAGTAACTTTTCCTAACTTGTAACCTTGACCAGGGTTTAAATCAAGACCAGCCAAAGGATTTGGGCTCACACGCCAAAACTGGTCAATTTGAATTATCTTCCTAGAATAGAGAAACAATGCAGCACCCAGAATAGCGAAGTCTCTCTGGGCCACAGAAATGAGGAGTGATAAGACCTTCTACTAACAGCAATATCGAACCGCCAAATATCTAAAACTAAAGAGTACCACATCTTAGAAATAACCCGTCTTTCTACGAGCCATTTCAAAAAAAGGCATAAAACAAGTATTTCCCCCCAGGCACTCAGACTTAAATAAGTCTTTGACATCATCCCTAATCACAATCTAAGTCCTAGTCCAAAACAGACTAGTCTTATTAGTTTAATCAGAAAATACCCTAAAAACTGGTGATACAGATAACACCAACGCAATTTTTAAAATGCCTTATTTACCTACATGAAAACTTATCCTCTGAATATCATTTCTTTTTGTTGTTGTTGTTGTTAAGTAAACAGCTGAGCCACTGTTAAAGGCCTCAATCTAGAGTCCGTATTGTTCCCTGATGGAACTCAATCTAATCAGAGATTTTCCCCCTCACTTAGAAATCATTTTTGGATACTCTGACTCCAACAGGGCTTTCATAAGCCACACAGAACTGTGTACAACATCTCAAATATAGCATCTGGTTTAGTCTAAATTTCTAAATGACAAGCACATCAAGCACAACATGCATTTGGAATTAGGCAGAGAATAGAAATCAGGCCTCTAGCTATCATTAGCAATAATCTTCCCCAGACACTGCCTCTACTCCCTACCCCACCACCTTTACCTTCCACAGACCTCTCGCTGATGTCATGATTAGCTTGTCAAATCAAATTCAGCAGGGCACAAGCATCTATAGTGACATTTCTCATTTTGCATTTTCATTCACTATGAAGGAATGAACTCTACTTAGTAGGCAGATTATCCATTATCTACTGCAAGTCTAAACCATTTGAGTTGTATTACTAAAATCAGTTGGCACTGAAAACAGAGTAATAAGAATGTATATTGATAGAAAAGTAAGCAGGCACAAGGAGTCTCTTTTGTGCTTACTTTCCAGTGAATTCTTAGAGCTTCAGTGAGGCCACAGTGATGCAGGTGATTTCAGCTAGGACCACTGGGTGAGATCTCAGTCTTAATGGCCTTTATGGCCTAAAGGCATTAAAAGCATTAATGGCCTTAATGACTTGCCAGTCATGGTTGTGACTGATAATAAAAGAGAAAGCACTTAAAATTTGATTTAGATATTCCTTTCCCCAATTTCTAGAGGAGTATTTCTCAACCTAGGGACAATCTTGCTCCTCACTCACCCCTTGGGGTATTTGGCAATGTCTATTCATACTTTCGCTTTTCACAATTGGGGGTGAGGATGCCACAGGCATCTAGTGGGTACAGATTACATATGCTGCTACACATCCTACAACGCACAACAAAGAATTATCTATCCCCAAATGTTAATAATTCCGAAGCTGAAAATCAACCCGAAAGCTATATATGATCACTATCACTTACTTGATTATTCAATGACTTAAACTTGCATGGACATGAGCTGCTTAAAAAATAATAATAATAATAATGTCTTCTGTCCATTTCAAGCTTAAAAAAGCACAGGGAACATTTAGAGGGGGGAGAGGTACATCTACTAGTAAAAATAATATTTTTCAACATAAGCTATTTTGTTATTTGTTCAATCCTTATTCATTTAGTCTCCCTGATTGAGTAATTTTATCTTTAATCCACCTTCAGCATTTAAATACTGTTGTATCAAGCTCTGTCAAAAAGGTATTAATTATAAAAAAGTAGAATGTGACCATCTTTACATGGCTAAGTATTTTCTGGAAAACTCCTACATCAAACATGCCTCACAATTCTGGAGATAGTTTTTAATTCTATAGGTACTATTACTTATTTAATAATAATAACTTTCATAATCCTTTAGAGTTTATAACAGAAATGATAGCATACGGTGGAATTAAGTGGTGTTGAGGTAGTGGTGTTGTTCCCCATCTGTGAGAGAATCGAATTATAATTTAAAGGTTTGGTATCTTTGCGCACATGCAAGGGCATAGTAATGCATTCTTTTCTTCTTTTTTTTTTTCTTTTTATTTGAGAGAGAGAGGGAGGGAGGGAGGGAGAGGGAGAGAAAGGGGTTGGTTCACGTAGGGGTTGGGGGTTGGGCGGGGGGGGGGGGGAGAATATTAAGCAGGGTCCACACTCAGCACAAAGCCCAATACAGGGCTTAGTCCCACAGCCCTGGGATCATGAACGGAGCCAAAATCAAGAGTCAGACACTCAACCGAGCCCCGCCAGTAATGCATTTTTCTCTCACACGTACCACAGAAATGGAAAAGCAACACAGCAGTTAACCTCTAATACTTCATTAGCATACACATATGCACATAGGGTAGGAATCAATATTTCTCAGCATTTTCAACATTAAAGGCAAATTTTAAAACCTGACAAAATACCGTGTCCACCTGTTACAACTTTCTTTTCCCTAAGTCTTTATTAACATTATTAATAAAAGAAACGTCAAGTATCACTGCTTCAATTGCAAAAGAAAATGCTTGTACTTTGAAGGTAGCTCTCACAATCTTAATAATAGTTGAATACAATAATCTAAAATACTATGGAGAAAATAAATGGCAACATGTAAGTATCATCATGTCTAACAACTCACTTTGCCTCTGAATTTTCAAGTCAATTATTTCATGAAATACTAGTCTTGACTGAATAAATAGAAATGTTCTAAAACAGTCACTATTTTTCCCAGAAGTTGTGATGTATATGACATGATATTTCTATCTTAAAAACATGACTTAAATGTTTCAGAAGGAATCTCAAGCTTTCCGTTTGAGAAAGAAAAAAGGACCAACATTTGATGCTTGCATGGTGATATTATAGTGGAAAATGACAAAACGTGCACAAATGAAGCAATCTTTTACTTACAGAGAAACTCCCAAGGACTACCCCCATTTTGAATCATTATAGAACATAAGTAAAAACTCTAAAAATAAAAAAATAAAATCCCCAACTTGGAGCCAAGGTAGTCTCACTGCTCAAAAATGGAACAACTTGTTCAAACGTGGGGAACAAGTACACACATGCTTTACGACAAACACTGTGTTAACGATGCACAAAAAGCTAGTAGGGATTTATACACTAGCCAAAAAAAAAAAATCATTTAAATGAAAACCTATTGTCAGAAGTCTAATTATGCTCAATGCCACCCCCTCCTTTTACTCTTACACAGCTTTTAAATATGTTCATCTTGCTCTAATTGCTCAGTAATGGACATAGCCTTCCAAGCAAAAACCTATTATTACAGCAAAGAAAAATGAATAGGTAAGTTGCTAACATAACCGACTCTTGGTACAATTTAAAAAAATGCTATACATCTACCACCTTGCCTAACCCTGGTGTCCTACATGGGGGTCTATTTCAGTCCACAATTTAAGATACAACAGAAGTAAGAGATAGCTACCCTGGCAGACTAAAAACTATAAGGTAGCAGTAAGTTTTCGGCCAACCACCCATGGTGGGCGGAGACATATCCACTGTGCATGCAGGTCTCAAGTCCTCAATAACTTTGGACACCGCCTTACATCATCACCCATAAAATACAGTATACATAGCTTTGTGTATTCAATTCTCAAGTGTAATAAAGCTATACCGTCAGACATAGTAAGGGTAAAGGGTCCCATGTGAAAGCTTCATTTTATGGTAATTTATTACTACAAACTAAAGAGAAAGATGCAGAAGGATAAAAAGAGAAATAAAATAAAACAGAAACTCTGAACAGTCACAAGAATAATTATATATAGCATAGAAGTTGTTATCCTAAGAGTATGTATAGAATTCTTATGAGTGAAATATTCATATAATATGATTTCACAGTATTACTTTTAGGAGGTCAACATTGCATTTATTCAGTGCCCTAGGGAATCTGTCAGAAGTTGGGAATATCCTTCCTTTGGAGAAATAACAGAAATAATAACTAACCCCTTCACGCTGACTATATGGCAGGCAATGCTCTGAATGCTACATATATATTAACTCTCCCATGTGTTACTTATGAGGAAACTGAGGTAAGAAGCAAGTAGCATGGCGAGAGGCACATAGCAAGCAAGTAGCAGAGCCAAGATTCAAGCCCAGGCAGTGTAGCTCTGGAGACCATGTTGGTTGGTCTCTTCTGCCTCCAGAAGACCCTCCTACCCCACCCTCTTCTCACCCCACCTACTTTCCTATCTTCTGACTACCATCAAATAGCCATGATCTGAAACCAAAGATCCTCAACCACCTCATACGAGTTACATATTTGTGAGGAATCACCTTTCTGGTAATCAAGGACTAAGGATACCATGAAACAATTCAGCAATAATTATAGAGCAAGGACTACGAAAGAGCAACCTCACCTTATGGTGTCTATAAAAGCATTCACATCGGGGCGCCTGGGTGGCTCAGTCAGTTGGGCATCCGACCTCGGCTCAGGTCATGATCTCACAGTTTGTGAGTTCGAGCCCAGCGTCGGGCTCTGTGCTGACAGCTCAAAGCCTGGAGCCTGCTTTGGATTCTGTGTCTCCTTCTTTCTCTGCCCCTCCCCTGCTCATGCTCTGTCTCTCAAAAAATGAATAAACGTTAAAAAAAAATTTTTTTTAAAAAGCACTCACGGTTATTATAACCATCACTTGTTCCTCGTTCTGCACTCTCATTAATGTTTCAATAGAAACCAACAGAAACCTGGTGATTGCCTTGCCAGCTTTCTCACATACCCAGAGAACCAAGTTTGCACATGTTTTGGTAAAGAGCAATCTTTCTCCAAGCTGGCGTGATCACACACTCTACTTCTGGATTCTTCTCTACATAGTTTCTTCTGTTCCTGTGTAATCATACCCTACCTGCAAAAGAATAGCACCCAACAGACCAAGCAGCCCACACCTTCATTAATAGAGGGCCTACTATGTGAGCCACACAATAAATGGCACATGCTGAGTTCCTTACACGCACCAACAGCTTTTTAAAGCAGAACCACCTCCCTATGCATAACAACACTGAGGATTCATGTCAAACAAGCAATGTGTCCAATTATCTCATGGTTAGTCAGAGGTGAAGGCAAGATTTTAAGCAGGTCTGTTCTAGAAAGTCCATACTTGGTAATATTATTTTTCCCCATGTTTGCATAAGGATCTCTTATTTTTCATTATCTCTTTCACTAGTCTTCACTCTCCCTGGGAGAAAGGACTATATGTTGTTCACTCCCATTTCCATCATACTGCTATGACAGGGGCACTCAGAATTTCCTGAGTAATCAAAAATGAGAGAACAGCACCTAACACTCACTAAGGAGGCACCTTAGTGCTTATAGTATTAAACAGATGCATACAGATTAGGATTAGAAGTTTTAAAAAGACTCAATTTAGCTTAAGTCAAATGCATTCTGATATGACAGTAGCCTCGAATTCTTAGTTCTCTCTCACCTTCCTCCCCTTTGTTCAATTTTTCTATCTTTCTGTTTCTCCCCTCTCTCCATTTATGTCTCTGTCCTTCTCTCTCACACGCCACCACTGTCACCACCAGCCACTGTAGCTACCTCATGAACACGCCATACACACGGTCAACAATCTCATGTGAAACATTCCAAACCACATCTGAGATGAAACACTGAATAAGTACACTAATGGTACTGACATGACAAAGAACTCACCTCAACTCTACCTCAGGTAGCTTTCTGCACAAGGTAAGCCTCCTAGGCTAAAGAGCCCCAAACCTGGCATCTAGATCTCAGATAACAAGCAGTAACTCTCAATCTCTCCCCCACATGTACTGCTGTGGTCTGAAGGATTCCCCACAAAATTCCCATGCTGGAATCTGTACACCCAGATTTTGGTGGTATTAGAAAGTGAAGCCCTTGACAGGTTGATTAGGTCGCAAAGTGGCGCCCTCATAAAAGGGATTAATGTTCTTATAAAAGAGATCCCACAGAGCTCCCTGGCCCCATCCACCATGTGAGGAGACCATGAGAACCTTGAAACCCAGAAGAGGGCCCTCACCCAACCATGCTGTCATCCTGATCTCAGACTGCAAGTCTCTGGAAACTGTGAGAAATAAATTACTGTTGTTTATAAGCTACCTTGTCCATAATATGTTGTTATAGCAGCCCAGATAGACTAAGACATACATGCACTCACATATAATCACTTTCTTTTGGCATATTACTGACATCGTCATGTGACAAGACAGCCCTCCCTACATGCCAACTCTTGAGCTCAAAGTTCTTCATGCACCCTTTCCTGGAAGTCCCCAAGCAATTCCGTGTCATCTGCATTTGACAGATGAAGAGGCCAAGGTAGAGAGGGGCTCATGAGGCTTCAAGTCACAAAGTCGGGGGCCTCCTGGATGGTTCAGTTGGTTAACTGTCTGGCTGTTGAATTTGGCTCAGGTCATGATCTCATGGTTTATGAGTTCAAGCCCCACCATAAGGCTCTGAGCTGACAGGGCAGAGCCTGCTTGGGATTCTCTCTCTCTCCCTCTCTCTCTGCTCCTCCCCTGCTCGCTCACTCTCTCTCTCTCTCTCTCTCTCTCTCTCTCTCAAAAATAAATAAACTTAAAACAAAAATAAAGTCACAAAGTTACCAAATGGAAAATATTCATTCCTAGAACCCACATTCTCTGAACAGAAAGCCTACTTTCCGTGCAGCATCACTCTGGCCGCTTTCAGTGAGCTTGGTGTTTTCTGTGTGGCAGGAACTTCCTGAGCATCACCCTAATTTCTCTTGCACCAGAATGGTATCTTCCTCACGAAGGCACTCAATTTAGTAATTCATTTGCATTCCCTAATTGGTGTGCTACATAAATGGTTAGCAAAGTGTGGTCCCATGTTAGAAATGCTCACCCTCAGGCCCTATCCCAGACCTACTGCATCACAAACTCTGGGGCTGGGGCCCCAACCGCCTGGGATCTTATAAGCTTTCCAGGTAACTCTGATCTATGTTAAAGTTTGAGAAGTACCACTCTGATATTTATTTCAAGTTGTAGGTAATGGTCCCGTTGAAGATTCACTGTTAGAATGAAGATAGAAACTGTATCGTGAGACATCTTGTTTCAGTAACACCCAGGGGCACATTCTGTCTATAATACCTCACACTGTCATCTGTCCTCACACAAAGGCTTTCTGTTCATAATTTCCAAATTACAACCACCTAACAGCTTCTAAAATGAGTGTCTGGACTGGCAGATTTTAAAATGCTAGGAAAGTATCTTTGTTTCCGGATTGTGCTTGTCCAGTGCAGGGGACCAAATCACTCCACCTGAGAGCAAGTTAATTACCCCTTGACAGAAATATATTTACATGCCCAGTATGGTCTATAATGAGGTCCTTCCCATGCAACCATGTTTCAGGCAATGATTCGCTTAAGTAACCGTATTTTAATTGTCATTTCTTTCATTATGTATTCTCTATATACAATGCACCTGTCAAAAGAACATTTCTTGTTTGACAGACTGTCATCTCCTTCTATTTTTCCCATGGTCCTGCATACACCACCCCCACCCCCATCAACATCTATTTTTCCCTTAACTAAAGTCAAGCACTACACAAATTCTTGGGGACTTGGAGGCAAGTGGGACAGTTGACCAGCCCAAGCGATTGGCTGAGCCATTCATATGCTCCTCTGAGATCACTGTTCACAGGTTCTTACAGTATATGTGTCTACAGCAATTAAGGAGTTGCAAAGCTGTTGATGATGAAGTGACATTTGCTCTAAGCATTGTCACTTTTAAGAATACGCAGAAAGGAAAATGAAAAGAGATGTAATTAAAAGTCATCAACCTCAAATTTCATTCACTTACTTGCTTCAAAACTGCCAAATGAAAATAATTTCAGTTTACCTTAATAACAATATATGGATATTCAATTTTTTTTGAAAAGCTTATTTTCAATCTGCATTTCTAATATTAAAAAAGAGGAAAAGCACTCAGTCCAATTTTCTCTAGTCAGAGAAGTTGAACTCTTCACAAAACACTTGCAATTGAGTGGTTGCCTGATAATTCACTACAATAAGTGTTGAAGTGTGTGTTTTAAGCCAAATGCGTTTTAAACGTTTTTTTGTCTTATCTGAATACATTTTTTTTAATTCAAATCACTGTTTGTGACAGAAGGTGGCACCCACACAAGGTATCATACATGATGTGTGCAGTACAATGAATACTTAGATTACATGATATTTATTATTACGCTCCTATCCTCACATTTTCTGTACTAATTATTAGGGAGAAAAAAAGATGATTTTACAAAAGGGACAACTGAGAATTTCTTCCAAGCAATTTTGGAAATTTGAACAAATAGAAAGGCTTTGAGTTGATAAATGTGGATAAAATACTCCTGAGCAGAAGTCAAAATCTGGTGGCAGCCCCCAAATTTTGTTTGTCTCCTGGTAATTTTTTTTCCATTTAATTGTCAGCTTTACAAATGTATGAGATTGTACTTAATTTATTCAGATTTACATTACCTTTCAAAAAGACTGGGCCACCTGGCAACAGTGGGCTCTCTATCCCATATGGCAATGATGAGCTAGCTTCACTCTAAGTTTCCTGAGGGGCTGCTGTGGGCCTCTGAGTGGCACCTCTGTTTTGTGTGCTGTGATATTCAGAGGAAAGTCCTCTCATTACCAGCCTGGAGTCATCTATGAAGATACCAAAGGAGGTAAGGCAGAGGACCAACTATGGAGAATGGACAAGAAAGAAAATAGGGAAGGGAAAGTAGGGGTCTATTAGGGTATAGTAACAGTGTAAGCAAAGCTTCAGGACTGAAGGTGGGAGAGGGATGTGAGGGGAAACAGTAAATGGACCAGTGTGAGGGGACAGAGGTGTAGGAATGGAGATAATGCGAGAAAGTCTAGAGAAAATTGACTGCAGAGTAATTGAAGAGAGCACAGAATGCCAATTCAAGGAGCCTTCTGGGACATTATGCAAGACGCAGATTTTAGCTTCCTTTTGAGAAACCAATCAACCCACTTCACATGCAATTTCAGGGTATTTACATGCCCACTTAAGTGTGGGTAACCTTCCCTACCTCCCAACCCCAATCCTTACAGTCAAGGAACTGCACTTAATATTACTATTGTAATCTGGCAGCAATGGTGCCCAACCTCAAGAGAACTGGTACTGGAAGCAGGGAGAGCAATTGGCAAGGAAGGGGGAAGGCTAAGGAAGCAGTGGAGGGTCATTAAGTACATAAGCACCTGAGTCACCCTGGCTAGGTTCCAAGTCTAAGTACCAGGGCCTTATGCAAGTTGTTTAATGTCTTTGAACCTGAGTTTTTTCAGCTCTGAGGGAGGAAACAGTAAATCAGAATTCTGTCTGATTCTGTTTGTCAGAATGTCAGAAAGCTATTGTGAGGATTTAATAAAGTGATCCATGTGATATATGCTCAGAAGAGTTTCTGGCACAAAGTAAGAGCTCAATAAACATTAGCTATGCTGGTATCACCACCACCACAACCACTGAAACTGCACTGAGTCGTGAAAGGGGTGTCTCAGATTAGATCTGTAGCCCTGGGTGTAGAAATGAAAGTAAACAGATGACAAAGAGGTCATGAGAACACATAGGACTTGGTTATTTTAGAAATGTGAGAACATAACCTATTCACAAGTACTCAAAGATCATCGCACGAACCCGAAGGTGGGTGATACTTTAAGACAATAGAGATGGAGAAGGTCAAAAACAGAATCCTGGCTTCCCAGAAGTCACATTTAAGATGATAGCAGAACAGAGGAGTACAACTATTCAGAAAAGACAGAAATAGAATTCAAAAGAAAGATCTGAGCCAAGATGCACATTTGAAAGCAGTAGTATTTTGTGAGATTGAGTTCTACATGGTAAAGGATTGAGGAGCACAGATAAGCTATATCATCATGGTCATCATCATTAGGTAACACTTAGTTCATGGCAGAAACTTTCCTAAGCATTTTATTTACATGGTCTATCTCCTTAATTCCTCAGCATAACAACCTCCCCATTTAATAGATGAAGGCAATGAGGCTTAGAGAGGTTAAAATCCTTGCTTAAAGTCACTGAGCTCTCAGTATGGATTAAGGGTAGAATCCAAAGTCCACACTCTTCGTCATTTGCTGTATTCTTTCTGATAAAAGGAAAACAAGAAGTCTATGTGTTTTTATAAGCAAGGAGAAAGAGGAAAATAAAAGATACCAAGAGGTAGAAGTCAATGAGTCATGCCTTTAAAGAAGAGAAAGGTGATGGGTTTAGGCTGAGAGCGATCACAAGGCTAAATTGGGCTCTGAACACAGAGAAAAGCATTTAAAAAATACGAGGGATTAAAGAGGGGGATAAAGGCTAGAATAGATACACTTGGTAAGTTGAATACCTGGTAAGAAGCCAAATCATCCCAAGATCAAGTGCCCATTTCAGTTAGAACGTAGGACAGGAGGTAGGATTTCATTGCTTAGTTTCAACAAAGAAATGAGCACCAGAATTTTGATTTCAAATTCATTTACAATAGAATTTTTGAATTATCTATTTTACTTTTTGTCCAGCTGGGGCAGTTATATTTCACTTGAGAGGTTGCCAGGACTTTGATTTCATCCTTAGAGAGACACTGACTTCAGAGACACATGTCCTCTGGTAGGAAATAACATCAACTCCACAACTGTTGCAACCACACAATACCCCAACCTCACCTCACTACCCTCCCACCCCCCACCACACAGCACCACAGACCACAACAACAGCTAACATACAGAGCAGCTAACAGAAAGAACTTACTACCCACCTGGCACCACACTAACTGGGGCCAACATCCTATTTCGTTTAATGTTCAGAGCTACTCCCCCACGTCATTGGTCCCAGCATCAGCCACATTCACAGGTGGTGACCTAAGGTTTGGTCTACTCATACAATATGTAGTCCATTTGTATGAAATAACCAGAAGAGAATTCATGGATATGGAACATAGATTAAAGTTTATGAAGGGCTGGGGAGGTGGGGAGAATGGGGACAAACTGCTTAATGGGTAAGGGGTTTACCTTGGGATGACGGAAATGTCTTGAAACCAGGTGGAGGCAGACAAGCCGCAATACTGTTCACTTCAACATGGTTACTTTATTGTGAATTGCACCTCAAAACAAATTATTTTTAAAATGAAAACAAAATTAAATTTTAGGATGTAGACTAACAAATGGATCTTTCTCTTTTTCCCCCAGAATATTAACAAAAAAAAAATCACGATGAACGATGAAAACATTATCATTCCGATGTTTGGGTTTAATTTGGGAAGGGGGAGGCTTTGTTTTTCTTTTCCTTTTTTTCTCTTTATTACCCCACAAAAATCACATATGAAAATCTATCACAGCAACAGGGAAACTTCTACTCTACGGGCTACAGTCATTACGGTATAAGGCATGGAAAACGAACAAATGAACAGATTTCTTCACTATGAAGATAGTTGTCTCCCCACTCAAAGTATTCAAAGATGAACTTCAGTTAAGGGAAAGAAGAGTAACCTTTAAATTAATTTAGACACAGAACGTAATGCTCTTTGTGTCGATGCTGTTTCTCTCATCAGCAGACCATGAGTCAGGATTAGACATGTAAGAGATTTATCACAGGGGGCAGTGGGCAGAGGGAAGGAAGAACAGAAGACAGAAAGAGCTAGCTGCCATACCACCATGTGAGTCTGATTCCTCTAGAGGAGATGGTGGAAGGTAGTTTTGGGTAGGAGCCATCTTGGGCTCCAGAGTAAGTCCATGAGAGGTTTGGCCAGACCCACAAGGAGCCCCAGAGCCAGTCTTCCAAAGAAAGAACCACACATATCACAGGTATGTGTGTGTACTACTAGCCCACTTGCCTTCATTCATTTGCTACAGGAAGTGTGCCCCTAGCAGGACACAGTGGCAGGTCTAAAATAGCAGCGACTATGTTCTTCAATTATGCTACGGTGACAAAAAATCTGAGAGGCACATATTTGTGGAACCACCTGGACATATTTTCAAAGTCCTCACACTATGTAGGGAGTTGGCACTCTACCTCCCCTAATAGTGAGGGACAGGTAATTGAAATCTGCAAATGATATCCAATTTTATTTTAAGTCCATATTTTTGTAACCTCTCCCCCTACTAAACCTATGAGGTATATTGCTAGGGAGAGAGGAGAAAGAAACTCATAGCAATGACATTCCAAGTGTCCACCCCGCAAGCAAAAGTCCAGCCAGCAAAGAATCTAACTAAAGGAGCAAGTCAACACCAAGGCTGTAATCTACAAATGGCAAGTCAGATCCCGCACATCAAGTGTGACAGTTAATTAACGTTAATTGGAAATGTTAGCAATAAATACAGATTTTTGTCTGTTTAACCATATGGGGAACAGGGTCACTCACTGAAGGATTCACATAAGTGTTAGCACTTCCCCCTACGAGTCATAAACATGTTCTCTTAGAGTAATATGAGCATTTTATAACACATATCCCGTAAGTTTTGTATGTATTACTTTTGTCTGAAATCTAGAGAGATACTTTGTAAGCTATGTTATTTATTCATTAAAAATATGAAGGAGAGGGGCGCCTGGGTGGCTCAGTCAGTTAAGCGCCAACTTCGGCTCAGGTCATGATCACCCAGCTCGTGGGTTCAAGTCTCACATCGGGCTCTTTGCTAACAACTCAGAGCCAGGAGCTTGTTTCAGATCCTGTGTCTACCTCTCTCTCTGCCCCTTCCCTGCTCATGCTCTCTCTCTCTCTCAAAAATAAAATAATATTTAAAAAAAATTTTTTTTGAAATATGAAAGCTAGTGTAGGGCCCAATAAGTCGAATTACATAGGAAGATTAAGGTACATGGAATCAATCTTTGTGATTTCATTGGAACCAAGTAAAAACATTATTTATATACCATAGAGGTAGAAACAAAATCTATGTTTTTAGAAAGAGCAATAAAGTCCAGTTGTGTTACAAGAAAAGGCTTTAAAAATAAAATAATAGTACAAATAATAAAAACACTTGTATGTACATCTGTGTTCTGTTGTCATGTCCATTAATCCACGGTTATTAAATTTGTGCACTTCTGCAAAATATATACATATAACTTTAAAATAAGAATTGAAGAGGGAAATTCCATGGGTAAGAATGAAACTGTATCATATTCTGAGAAGTAAATACCATGCTTAGCAGAGAAGTTTTGAAAGCTGATGCTAACATTATCTGTTTTATGCTACATAATCAGCCCCTTTTAGACTACAATGGACTTCCTGTCAGCTTTTCGGTCCTTGAAGCAATAATCTGCTAACTAGGAACCACATAAATTACCTAAAAGTTAAAGTACACCTTAGGTATTTAATTCAAATCCCAGAAATGTTTTCTCTCATTGTAGTATCTGGGTTATTGAAGAGATTGAGTAAAATTTCTTTATTTTTTTTTTTACAATGGCATCTTTTCCCCTCTCGTTCTAAAGTGAATATACCATTTCCTCCCATACTTAACCCTCAAGATGAAGGAAGTGGTATCCTCCAACATTTTGTGAACACAGACTAATTTCCACACAAGTTAAACTCCATGAGATAGATGCTGAGAACATTGGCCGCCTATGGCCTTCACGATGCCACGATGACCGCCAGGGGCGGGCCAGGCTGCGAACTGCAATCTGATCACAGATCTCTGCCACACACCCCACTTTGGTCTGGTTTCACGTGGGATGTGGGGACATCGACATGGATTTCATGATCAGTAGGCAGTGTAGCAGTCACACACACAATGGAGCAATCAAAAAGGTGAGCAGGTGAATATTCTCTTTCAGAGGATAAATTACCTTTTCCTGGAAAACGATTATTGGCTGACAACAAGGTGGTAATTTACTTCCCTGCAGCCTATAATAAACAAAAATACAAAGTAGGACACCATTTGCAATAGCTATGTGGGTGATTATAATCACCTTTTAGCATTGAAACCAGTCCCTATCTCATCAGCTATGATACATAAATATTGTTTTAGATTTTCATGCCTTCTAAAAGAAAAGCTTTTGTGTGCTCCTATCTCATCAGTTATCACACACACACACACACACACACACACACACACACACACACACACACACATATATATATATATATATGTATGTATTTTTAGATTGCCATGCCTCCTAAAAGAAAAGCTTTTGTGTGTCTCAGCTTGCCAAGTTGTCCCCAATGCCCCCTACTTCCAAACTTGACAGAGTTGGAGATTTCTTTTGAGGTAAATCCTGTTTCTTAACTCAGAGTACCTTCTTGCTTCCCACCTTCAAGAGGGGATCTGAGGCAGGCAGTTCTATCATGGAAATAGGACAGAAGAGGTGGGTTATGGAAGTCAGTAATACTGAGCAGATTGCTTTGCCTGGACAGCAGCATCTAGGGGAGAGTAACAAACACTCTTTAGTTAAGACTGCTTCTTTCAGTGGGTCTTTTGATAATCTAGGGGCCTAATCTGACACAGAAGTTGTAACAAACCACACAACAGCAATTGGGATTTGTGAGTCTAGGTGCTATATAAGGCAGGGGACGGGAGAGGACAGCCCAACTTGAGGACCTGGAGAAGACAGGAGTTGGAACATGCATGGGAGTAGGAAGAGAGGAATGAAGGACCCTGATGGCAGCCTGGGGCTTAGAAGCAAAGAGCTTGAGGAGAAGCTCCACCTCGGAGGGTGGCCAAGATGGTGGCAGGAGACTTCGTACGGGAAGGAATGCCTGCTTGGTCATAGAATCACCTTCTATTATGAGTACACCTCCAGATAAAAGCTGTTCTGAACAATCACCTTGGGTTTGGTGGTGCTCTGGGGACTGGAGGAGGAGGCAAGAGAGGTCTGCTGGTCACCAAAAGCAAGAGGCTGAGTGGGGACACCAGCATGCACACACAAGCAGGAACCCAGGTCAAGAGGTGGGAGAACATCATAGAATCTCTCAAATGTTTGGAAGGGCTGGGGATGGGGAGGTGGGCCTCCAATAGTATGTAGGATTATACCATTTATTTTGGAACAGTACAGAAAGGATGTCAAAAGGCCAAAGAGCTTAAGGGCCATCAGCTCTTAATGAGAGGAATTTGTTAGTTTAAACTACAGGTCTCTAAAAAGGAAAATGAATTAGTCATGAACATTTAAAAATACTTTTTTTTTTCCCCCTAGCTATAACACTTCTTTGGTTAAAAAAAAAAAAGATGAGACAGCCTGAAAATGTCAGGCTTGAATTCCCAGGCACTTCACAGCAACTGATGTCTTCAGAGAGAGCAAGGGCTACAGAGCTCTTAACAGACCCAAATCTAAAGCCCTACGGCCCAGACCAGTTCACTCCATTTATATTCTCTGTGTACGGAAGTGCCAATTCTGCACACCCTGATAGTACAGGATCCAAGGGGTCTACTCATGACAAATAACATATCCTATGCATTTGTAGTGGTTATTTTTGCCTTGCCCATAGTAGCGGCTCAATATAATTGTGGTGAATTCTTTGGTTCTGTACTAGAAGGTGAAGGCAAGTTAATCTGCCTATATACATGGGATCTTCCTATTGGTTTATGATAATGAAAGGCATATGTGCTGGTTATTCTCCATCTGCCCCCCAGATCTATGCTCTGCCCTTACTGTGCTATGTCCTAGCAAGTTATTTTCTATGTATCTGTCAGACTCACTTCTCCTCTGACTTCTGGTAGGTTTGGCCAATGAGAATCATGAGCAAAAGAGCAGTAGTATGAAGGGAGAGAAGATGGGGTGTTTACTCCCTCTAATTCTTCTCATGCTTCTCTAATCTCCATCAAGCCCCCTTGGATAGGACTAGCTCTTATGTGGCTCTCCTACCTGTTTGCCCATTCAGGCATAGAGGCAACACCGACTTTCCTCCGGTGCCACTCCCTGGTGCTTCTTCCACTACTTTTACTTTCCCCCCAGTCTGCTTATACCTTAAAAATAGTCCCTTTACTAAAACCCCCTCCCATTCAATGTTCTGATCGGGCCATCTGTTTCCTGCTGGCACTTGATAGATCAGATGTGAACATTCCAAATTCGGGTACAAAAGTAGTTGGACAGAAAAAACAAAAGGAGGTAGAGAAAAAAGAGTAGATTTCAAACGAGTCTGAAAAAAATGGACCAGTGCAGTCTTGCACTTTGGTCCTTACAAGGCTTACTTGCCTTAATCAGATACTTAAATGGTTGAGTGTTCTGGGTCATTTCGTCTCTGAAGCCTTTCATTTCGTGTGTAATTAGAAACACGCCAGTCTGTAATGATGGCAGCCTTCAAAATGGTCAGTCTGTCACTTTCACATCTCTAACTCAAAACACAAATGCCTGCCTGATTACTAAGAGTCTTATTAAGGGGCCATTGTTTTCGCCTTTCTGCCAACTCCTCCCATCTCCTGATCTTTATCATCTTTCATTCTACTTAAAGAAGGGTCAAAAAGAAAAAAGATAATCCCATAGACATCCACATCAGACTGTATTCATAACCGAGGTAAAGTGCATCTGGTCTTGTCACTCAGTTTTTGTTTTCCTGTCTAAATCTAAGAATAACCTGCAGTCGGTTGCAAAACAGAGAGGAAGTTTTTCCAAGGAGCATGAGGGTGGCAGAAGTTAACCGTGATGGAAATACCAATGTAGAGAGTTCTGGTTGGATTTCACTGTGGCTGCCACTTAACTGTACTAACTTTTTTGGTCATGATATTTAGTGCTATTAATTTGAGGTATAGCTATTATCTTTTGTAAAACTAATCAGATCTGGCAGAAAGTATCCTTTAAAGAGGACACCAATTCTAAAAACTGCTTAATCTCTCTGTTGGCTGAGATAAAGAAAAATAACCTTTATTTT
The DNA here is from genome assembly GCF_027475565.1 of Acinonyx jubatus. Classification (NCBI taxonomy): domain Eukaryota; kingdom Metazoa; phylum Chordata; class Mammalia; order Carnivora; family Felidae; genus Acinonyx; species Acinonyx jubatus. Next base: position 138,065,952 of record NC_069383.1, on the reverse strand, counting down.
TACAAGTGATTAATTCTATTCATTTTTTAAAAACCTATTACTGCAACATTATGCACCCGATTTCTCAGAGACACCTGTTTTCAAATTATCTAAATTTCAGAGAAGCCTTGTCGGGGTTTATAAAATACAGTATTTTACCCATAATAATTTTTACTCATAATAAAGTAATATTGGCACCGAGGGCTAGAAATAGTCCAAAAATGGAACAGATCAGATTTGTAGCTCCTGGAGGGTAGAGAGTATCAGCCACTGTATCTTTATTGATGAACACAGTACCTGGCACATGGTAAATGCTCAATTAATTTTTACTGAATGAAAAGAATGTCTTTGTGGCCAACCATCTTGGCAGACTTCACCCACTCTTAATCCAACATTTAGAAGAAGTATCTACTCTCAAGGACCACCTTTTTGCAGCAGCGCTCATGCCCAGGACACAATTCTGATTCGGCAGAGAGATCTTCAGTACCTTAGAAAGGTTTTGACAGGTTCTCTGCATTAGCATACAAAGCCTACACTGTACCCTGCGGAGAGGCTAATGAGAGTCAACAGTCCTAGTCTTCCTCAAGTGGCACTTACTACGTCTGAAAATAAATGCCCAGGAACACAAAGAAAAAGCAGCACTGAAACCACCAGTGTAAGCAAGCAGAATTGCAATGATGGAGTCAAGGCAAAGAAAGAAGCAATCAGTAGGTTTGTCTTCATGCAGCTTCAAGAGTGCTGGTTGGGGGCACCTGGCTGGCTCAGTTGGTAGAGCTGGAGACTCTTGATCTGAGGGTAATGAGTTTAAGCCCCACAGTGGGCATAGAGTTTAGTTTTAAAAAAGTGCTGGTTGGTGAAATTATCTCAGGAGCTGGTGGTGCTTGGATTTCCTTTCCATGGACTTTGACCTAACAGTGTTTAACCATCTCTCTGGAGAACTGACTAGCCAGGAACACGCCATAGGAGTAAAGGCATCCATCTTTGCCTAGATCACTGTGATCAACTGTTTGTTCATTCCCAAGCTGTCTTTACTAGCACAACAAATGCAGTGCTGAGAAGGGGGAGCAAAGGAGGTATTCGCAGCACACCCTCTCTCCGATAGTGAGGACAAAACGGTGTTGATAGATGTGTTTGGTCATATTGAATACTTTAAGAGAAAGTTATACTTGAAAATTTGTATGGAATATCTACCCCATGAGAGAAGAACATCTATCTACCATCAATCATAGTGAATTAAAATGATCTTCCAATAGCCTAATATGCCAATTAAGAAATAATGTGCCCTTCAGTAAAGATGTCTTCTAACTATATCAGAGAGGGAGAGGCTCATTTAGGGACTGAGTTTTCTTCAACACCTACATGTCTCTAAGTTGTTAGCCTCCCTTTGGAAAAGGAAGCATTACTCAGAGCTCCCTCAACAGCATCAAGAAACCCGATGGCAGGAAAGCTAAGACAGCCCCAGGACCAAACGCCTCTCTGCACATGGTAAACCATTATGACTACGAAAAGAATACAAAATCTCCCCTCTTCAACCTAACACTTTAGAGGCTATTCATCACCTAACAAAACAAGAAAGTGCATTATAAATAGAAGCCCACAAAATGAGAATCTATCATTGCAGGCCACAGAGTCTATGCTAGTGGTTGTATCTGGATGGCAGTAACCAAGACCCTCTTCCTGACTTGGAGGAAAACCATTCATTCTTCAGGACAACGCTGAAAGTCACCTTCTCTGGACATATTCCCTGAGCTCGGGCAGACACTCCTTTCACCGGATTTACAGGTAGCTCTTGATCCCTCTCTCCATCACAGCACTAGTATCCCATCACCATTCTGTTTCTCCTTAATGAGACTTTAGCCTCTACAAGAGCTGGTACCATGTCTGTCTTCTGAGTTCCCAGGACCCGTAACTAAGCATGACAGCCCTTCCGTCTGTTGAACGTAATATGTTTTGTTTTTGTTTGTTTGTTTTTAAAGTTCCAGGACCATGCTTTACAAACCCCATCACCAAAGCCTAAACATTTGCAGAGCTTCAGAAGAAAGAACCCACTTTCTCAGACTCCTATTCAGTGAAGGCACAGTCCTATGACTCAGGCTACACTGTGAAAGACTTAGAAAGCAACAGGAAGCACGGGGAGCCTAGGAGGCTCAGTCAGTTAAAAACCTGACTCTTGATTTCAGCTCAGGTCATGATCTTACAGTTTCTGGGTTCGAGCCCCACATCAGGCTCTGTGCCATCAGCTTAAGATATTTTCTGTCTTCTACTCTCTCTGGCCTGTTCTGTCTCCCTCCCCCTGCCTGCCTGCCTCTCTCTCTCTCTCCCCATCTCCCTTTCACAAAGAAAGAAAGGAAACAAGGAAGGAAGGAAGCAAGCAAGCAAACAACAGGAAGCAGAAGGAGCCACCACAGAAACCCCATTCCTGAAGGGGCATGACAAGGCTACCCAGGCTTCAGTATAGCATTAGCAGAGAGCCTGTAGTGTAGTTCTCCCCTCAAACTAGCTACATCAGTAGTTCTCAAGTGGGTGCGATTTTAGGATTTTGCTCCCATTTCCCCTCTCCCACCCTAGGGCTTTGAGCAATTTTGGGAGACACTTTAGGCCATTACAACTAGAAGGGTGCTACCGTCATTTTGTGAGATAAGGCCAGGGATGGTGCTAAACATCACGCAGGGCACTGAACACACCCCCTCAAAAATGCCTATAGAACAGAGGTTCAAAAATGGAGTGAGAATGATTTTTGTTGTCTGTCACTAAAGGACTATCTTTGCCTCTCTAAGCCTCAATTTTCTTATCAGTATCAAGGCAATAATAATCAACTTCACGGGGGGCTTTGTGGGCTCAGTTGGTTAAGCGTCCAACTTCGGCTCAGGTCATGATCTTGCCGTTACTGACTTCAAGCCCCACATCGGGTCCTGTGCTGACAAGCTCAGAGCCTGGAGCCTGCTTCTGATTCTGTGTCTCCTTCTCTCTCTGCTCCTCCCCTTCTTGCTCTCTGTCTCTCTCTCTCTCTCTTTGAAAATAAACGTTTAAAAAAAATTTTTTTTAAATAACTGCGTAAGTGTTACGTAGTGGGACCTGGCACGTGACAAGTGTTTAATTATCATGAGGTATTTGTAGTAATTGTTATCCTAACAAAAGCCAACTTTAATTCTGCATTTATTGTGACTGTGCCAGGTACTGTGCTAAATATCTGAAAAATTGGTATTATAATGTCATACCCTCCAATCCTGAAAACACACTTGGTAAAATAATAAATGTTGATGTAGGAGTGTTTATTAAATGGTCACATATATAAGGCACATATACAAGACATAAAATGTTTATCAGGACACAATGCTGAAAACAGTAAATTAAATTCCTCTTACTCCATTAAGAATGCTTTCCTCTAAAAAGTTCCTGATCTTACGAACCAGGCAATCTCATACGTAAAGACAAAGCTGTTTTACCCTTGCCTTCAGACAAAACACAATCAAAGGAGGTGTGGCTAAAACCAATTACTGCTGGCCAGGCAGACCACTGGAGCCAAGACTGCCACTAATTGTGTCCTGCTATAGGCAGGAAAGTGAAAGAGACACACGGCACTTCAAATAAATCAATTTCCTTTATTAGCTTCCTTTCTTTATCGCTTGCTTTTACTGTATGTTTTGTGGATCAAGTTAATCATTTTCATGTAAAGATCAATCTCAATATGTGCTTTCACTTGAAAGTTATTATCAGATTTTGTGGTGAAGCCAAATTCTAGAGAAAAATGGGAACTTATACACTAGACTTGTTTCCTGTGGCCCAACCCTTCCATGGGTTTTTGATAAAAGCACCCAAAAAATCATCTTATCCACTGTTAGCAACTGCTGCTAAAGATGTGCCCCTCCCAAGATTATCACATTTCCCAATTCAGGCCAAACTGGATACTCTTTCTTTGAAATCTGAACCTTGATTATGGTTACCAAAAGACTCAAAAAATACATAGAAATTGTTTCTTGCAATGTTTCTGGAGTCCTCAGAAGACTGCTGAGTAGCACTTGCTGTTTGTAACTCCAAATCTAGGCTACATCCTGTTTATTCCCAGGTGTCATTCTCCCATCTCTTATAATTTGTACAGTAAACTCAAGAGACTGACAATAAATTCTTGTTTTTGCTTGAACTAACGAGACTCTACTTCTCTTTGCTTATAACTAAGACAACACTAACCGTTACTGGTAAAGATACTGGACTACTGAGGATACTACAAAACTCTATTAATATGAACCTTCAGTAAGGAAATGATATTTCTGTTCTTCCTCTACTTAATCTCTTACACACCTTGTGCCTCAGTTCATAAGTGTATGGGAAAAAAAATGTTGAGGAAGCCTTATAATCAGGGACGCTTAGGAAGCCACAAGAGTTGTTACTACGAAGTTTCCTATATATCAGGTTACCTGAAAACATAAGCAAGTGATTCTATCTTTTTTCATCTCTTGAAATTTACCTAGATCACACACTTATTAAAGACAATTCAGGGAAATTTGAGTTAAGAAAATTATCCAAGATTACACAATATTCAAGGGTAACATACATATTTAAATATTTGTCTATATGTATAAATAAATACATACCCACATATTTATCTTAATACCTTTACATTTCTTTTCCCTTTGATGAATTAGTTGATCCATAATGAGAAAAATTTCATAGAACTATTACCAGGACCTGCAGAAGTCACTAACAGCAAAGGTCATAGTTCAATTTTCATGTATCAGTGACACGCTAAATAAAGGTGCTACTGATGACAGCACATGCCTCATTTTAAGGTATCTAAGAGAACTTTCTTCAAGTTTCTTGCATCAGCACCTATTAGGTAACTTTTTGAAAATACAGGCAAATTTATATGTGCACACGTATGGATATACACAGGCATATTTATTATGCAACAATCTAGCCTACATTTTGTTCTAAATAAAGCTCATCCTGGGCTCCTTCCCATAACTCTCAGCCCACGTTTGCCTACTGGGTATCTTCTAGAACAACTACCTACATCTGTAACATTGAAAAGAATATAGCTCTCCCGGTTTACAACGTGGCAAGAAACTGCAGTCAAAAGAATGAACAAAAAGAATGAGATTTGCAGAACTTTACAGACACATAACAGAAAAAGGCAAAAGCAAGAAGAGAATGGAAAAGTCATGGGAAGACTGAAATGAGGGAGATGAAGAAAGAAATTTAGGGAGAAAGAAGGATGACAAGGGTTGAGACTGGGAATAACTGATTGAAAATGAAGGTCACTAATTTGGACCAGTGTATCATTTATTTATCAATTTGGTACTTCCTAGTATCTACTGGAAATTGGAAAAATAAGACTTCAATATTGATTCAGTCCTATCCCGGCACCCGACTTCAAAGGAAAGATCAATTCCTATTATTGAAGATGGGCTTTTTTTTGTATGATCCCAAATGACTTTCCTGAGAGTATTTAGCAGAGTTACTTTCCATAGATTTAAGAATGCACATCCGTTAGCTGATGATAACAAGGAGCTTCCTAGCACAAGGTGAAGGCCATGGATCTCCAAGTCTGATGTCAGATTCTCGGGGCTCAAAAGTCAGCATTGCAACTTATTTCGAAATTAGGTGGCTTCTGCCAAGTCCCTAGTAGGTCCCCGAGCTTCAGTTTCCTTCTTTGCAAAACAGGGTAATACCTACTTCACTGGATTCTTATTAACTATGATAGTGTATATTGTAAATTTAAATCATGAGCCCTAAGTTTTTTTGTTTGCCTTGACTAAAATTATAATTAAAACCACTGGCCATTAATTTCAGAGCCGTTAGTGAAAAACTTCTAGGTAAAAAAAATTGTTGACCCAAAGGCTATAGTAAATTTAAGTCCTAGACTAATCATAACCCTCTGTTTAGAGAGAAAGAAGTCTAAAGACAAGTCAAATTTAAGACAAATTTATAATTTTCAAGTTCTTATAAAGTTGAATATTTGCTTAATTCAGTTAACCAAAGATGGCAATGACCTATGTACAAATTGAAACACTTGCTTTAATAAACAACAGCAGTCAGTCTGTAACCTTGGATGGTGGATATTTATGAGAAACCACATTTATTGGAATGTTTGTTTTATTTCTTTTTTGTCACAGAGTTTTGTTATTTAATCTGTAATAACTACTAAGACCTCAATGGTCTAGTTGTAATTTACTCAAGCTGCATAACGATCAGAACATTTTCTTGCTGTTAGTAAAACACCTTAAGTCATCCTTCCTTGGAATAATGAGTTATTTTGCAGTTAAAATAAATAAGAAATGAACAGATTATTATCAAACCAATGCAAAACCCCCCCTTTTCACAATAATACAATTTATTTAACAATCCTAAATACTCCTATGGAACACTAAACTATTTTAGGTTTTTGGTTGAATGTATCTTTGAAGAAGTATAAGAAATATGCGCCAGGTTTGAAAAAACAAATGCATATACAACCCATATGGAGATGGACACTATAAATAAAGTTTAAAAAGCTTTCAATTTTAATAATAAAAGCATTCAATTTTAAACAATGGGAAAATTGAGGAAAAACAACACCTTAAGAAAAAAATGCCATTTTAATGTTTAAAAATTCTGACAATAAATGTCAATTTAAGGGAACAGAAGCAAACATAGGATAATCCAGAATACTAAGAATCCATTATTATTTAGCTCAATGATAAGGTACAATTAAAAATGATCAGGGATGTGAAGTTTCGATACAGCTGCTCACCAGCTGCATGTAGAGAGTAAGGCAAGTAGATCCCGGGCATTTCTGCCCAATTTAGGTGAGGTCATTCACCACTGGTAAGGAAACAGGAATCCATGGTTAACCAGAGAGTACAAAATGGCAGATAACTTTGGATAATTTGTAAGCCTCTCTGGAGTTCAATTAAACACTGAAGAAGAGAAAGTCTACATCAAAAGGAGACAAAAAGAAGACAAAACAACTGATCACACTGGGCACTTTTAGTTACTACTCTGACATAGGCTGATTTCATTCTCACCAAGCAATTATCCATGTATTCTCACAAGGTCTTAGTGTGGACAAAAGTACTGAAAGAAATTCTTTAAAATACACTAACTGACAAAAGATAAATTCATAAAGAGTTCAAATCATTTTTCTTACTTTAAAAATAATTGACATAAGCAGACAATACCTTATGGATGACTATTTAAAATGCATACAAGTTACTTTACACAAAACTGTATTAAAAGGCAGAGTTGAATTCCTTATGTAGGATAAATAGTATATCCTTCATGTCATTTTATAAACTCAAGCAAGTTAATAAGTAATTTTCCTGGAAAACTATTGAATAGGACAGAAGATTCAAGATTTTAAGATTAATTTTTTAAACATTACTTACGAGGTTTATAAAACTGAAGTCAACAATACATTGAAAGCATTATGCACTATGATCAAGTATGATTTATTCTATGGATGCAAGAATGATTCAGTATCCACAAATCCATTACATGATACCTTACATTAACAAAATTAAGAATAAAAATCAAATGATCAATACATGCAGAGAAAGCATTTGACAAAATTTAACATCCATATATGATTAAAAAAAAATACAACTCGCAACCAAGCATGTATAGATGAAATAAGCCTAACATAATAAACGCCATGGACAATAAGCCATAGGTAACATCATACTTCACAATGAAAAGCTGGAAGATTTTCCTCTAAGATCAGGAACAAGATAAGTATGCCAATTCTTGCCACTTTCATTCAGCATAGTACTAGAAGTCCTAGCCAGAGCAATTAGGCAAGAAGAAATCAAAGACATCCAAATTGGAAAGGAAAAAATTAAACTGTCATTCTTTGCAGATGACATTAAGTAAAGAAAACTCTAAAGGTGCCATCAAAAAAAAATGTTAAAGTAAATTCCGTAAAGTTTTATGCAGGATAAAAAACTATACACAAAACTATGTTGCATCTCTATACACTAGTAACAAAATACCAGAAAGAGAAATTAAGAAAACAGCCCCATTTACAATTACATCAAAAAGAATAAAATACCTAGAAATATGTATAACCAACTAGGCGAAATAATTGTATATTGAAAACTATAAGGCATTAATGAAGGAAACTGAAGAAGACATAAATAAATGGAAAGATATTCGATGCTCATGGACTAGAAGAATGAATACTGTTAAAATGCCCATATTATCCCCCCAAAATTTACAGATTCAATGCAATTCCTTTCAAAATTCCAATGGCATTTTCACAGAACCAGAGCAAAGAATCCTAAAATTTATATGACCACAAAAGACCTTAAAATAGCAAAGCAATCTTGACAGAGAAGAACCAAGCTGGAGGCATCACACTCCTTGATTTTAAACTATATTACAAAGCTATAGTAATTAAAACAGGCTGGTACTGGTATAAAAGACAGACAAAGAGATCAATGGTATAGAACAGAGAATCTAGAAATAAACCCACACATACATGGTCAATTAAGTTATGGCAAAGAAGCATAGAATATACAATGGGGGAAAGACAGTCTCTTCAGTAAATGGTGTTAGGAGAATTTAGCAGCCACGTGCAAAAGAATGAAACTGGACCACTATCTTATGCCATACACAAAAATTGACTGTAAATCAAGATAAAAAACTTGAACCTAAGACCTGAAACCATAAAACTCTAAGAAGAAAATATAGGCTATAAGCTACTTGAATTAGATATTGGCGATTTTTTGAATCTGACACTAAAAGCAAAAATAAACAAGTGGGATTATATCAAAGTAAAAAGCTTCCGCACAGCAAAGAAAACCATCATCAAGAGGTACCTGGCTGGCTCAATCAGTAGAGCACGAGACTCTCGATCCTGGCATCTTGAGTTCGAGAGTTTGAGCTCAACATTGGGCTTAAAGAAAAAAAGAAAAAAGAAATAAAAACCATCATCAAAATGAAAATGTAACCTAGTGAATGGGAGACGATATTTACAAATCATATGTCTGATAAGGGGCTAATATTTAAAATATATAAAGAATTCCTACAACTCCAAAAGCAAATACTCCAGTTAAAAAATGGGCAGAATATCTGAATAGACATTTTTCCAAAGAAGATATACAGATGGCTCACAGGTACATGAAAATATGCTTAACATCATTAATCATCAGAGAAATCTAAGTCAAAACACAAGGACATAGCACTTCACACTTGTTAGAACAGCTGTTATCAAAAATAAAAAAGAAGTATTTGCTAGAGTGTGGAGAAAGGGAACCCTCAGGCACTGCGAATGAGAATGTTAGGTGGTGCAGCCACTTTGGAAAACATATGAGGATTCCTCAAAAAATTATACTACAACTACCATATGACCCAGCTACTCCACTTCTATGTATTTACCCAAAGAAAACAAAACCACTTACTTGAAATGATATATGCACCTCCATGTTTATTGCAGCATTATTTACTGTAGTCAGGATATAAAAACCATTTACGTGTCCCTTGGTGGACGAATGGATAAAGAAGATGTGGTATACATACATATATTCATACACACACACACACACACACACACACAGTGGAATATTATTCAGCTATAAAAAATGAGGGAATCCTACCATTTGTGACATAAATGAACCTTAAGGGCATTGTGCTAAGTAAGTCAGACAAATAAAGACTAATACTTCATGCTCTCTCTTATATATGGCATCTAGAAACAGAAACAAGCTCACAGATATAGAGAACAGACTGGTGGCTGCCAGTGGCTGGCAAGGGTAGGGTAGTGGTAAAGAGCTCAAAAAGTAAAAACATAAAAATTAAAAAAAATTAAAACACCAAGAAATAAGAAAGAGGTTCATATATACAGGTGGGCTTCTTTTCTCATACGCATTCTGCTTGTTTAGTGACTCTGTCTAAATACACACACTGTGGTTCAAAATGTTTCTTTTTTCCTTTGTGGAGCAAAAAGAAAATTTAGTTTTCGCAAAATACAGTTATGTTCCTGTCAACTGCTGACTGTAGGATCCTGAGGCAGGCAGGAAAACTTAGGCAGTGTGCCAAAAGTCCCCGAGAGGAGCTGGGGAAGCATTCACTGCTCATACGTAAACCTAAGATGTTCTGCTACTTATGTACGTGTAATGGAATTTCTATAAGGACCTAAGTTCCAGAGTCCTCTGAATTACAAGACACCAATGCCAATATTCTTTACAAATCAGAAAAGTCTGAAACTAGTTCTTATATCTGATTAATTGGTTTTCCCTGATCTCTTCAATGAGACATTTTGCCTCCTACTAAGAAGGAAAGCTATTCTTATTTCTTATTTCAACTTGGAAATTATCAAAGAAACCAGCATCTGCTACAGGGGGTGGGGGAGGTGGGTGGGAAATGGCACATTATTTTTGATGACTTCCCCTTCTCTAACAAAATAATCTGCCCACTGTGTCCAGAAGGACAATAATCCTACTACAATAGTAGGGGAGTAGAGACTCCCAGGAACAGAGCCATTCACAAAAACTCTGAACAAGTGCCAAATGCTGTAGGGTTCATACAGCCACTGCTAATTACAAGGTATATTGTATTCCTGGACCTAATGGAGATCCATTGGCTGAACTTTGTGCATTATGTCCTTCCAGCTGAACGTTGTTTACTTGCCACATAATGCAAATGACAGGGAGGAGGCTGCTCTATTTTGTGATTGTTAAGGGAAGAACTTAAAAGTACGTTTTAGAGCAGGTCAGGACAAATGTGTCAGATAGTGGTTATGGAAAAAAAAATGCTTTCAACAAACTTCATATGTTGTATAATTTAGGATAAAACACAAAAGACCTAAACGTCCCACCATTAATATATTTGAGTTGGATTCACCCAACAATGCTAAAATCGCTGGTGGAAGTAGCTTCCAAGGAGGTGTGAATCTGACTTTTCCGTCTGGAAAACTGCAGGATGACTCCATAGGAGAGTCACATGGCAACATGTTCTAAACATTTCACAAAAGCATCTTATATTTATTATTGGGGGGTGGGGACTTTTTCATCTGAATTATGTCCAATTACATGATTTTAGCCTGGAATGATTATCAAAATACAACGAGCAAAGTTTCTTATCATTGATTTAAGAAGGATCCGTAGAGTGGGGAAAGGGTATGTTTTAGCTTGCACTCCTCCTACTCCATTAGCAGGTTCTTTTCTCAACACTGAACAAGGACCAAAAAAGAAAGACCAGTTTCACATTTAGTTCCCTAAAAGATCCAGTCTCCAACACCCTTCTTTCTGCCAAGGTTTAAATTTGATTTTTAACGTGGCCTCTGGTACAAATCTCTCTCTGCCGTGCTCCTAGTCTCTCCTGAGATCATGGGAACCGTACCCGATATTTGTCACCTGTAAGTGCCATACACTGAGCACCAGAGAGGAACAAGGTCCTCTGCAAATCTCATTCCATCCTCACAGCCATGCCAGAAGGTAGCTGTTATCTCCACTTGACAGATAGGCAAACTCTGGCCCAGGAAGTGAAGAACCCAGGTCAAGTTCTCTCACCTTAGAAGGGGTTGCTCAGAGATTCAAATCCCTATCTAACCTCTCAAACCCACGTTGTTGCTGCTAATGATGAGAGGAAAACAAGTAGATTTTTAGGAGACAGGAAGCTCTTTTACCTACAGGCAGCAAATAAATTTCACCACCTCTTAAAGGAATATCTGAAGTACAAATCAGAGGGGAAATACCTACTGAACAGAAGGGACTGCCATCAAAGAGTTAATAAATTCAGAAACAATTCAAGTGAAGGAAGCATGGGAGGGAAAGACATAGGGCTGGGGGGCAGGGGAGTTGGGGGAGAAACACCAAGGAAAACAAAGGCAGACCTATGGAACAGCCCTGAGTTTAACTATAGGAAAGAGCATAGCTGAGAATACTGGAGTTACTAGGACAATAGAGCTAAAGATCTTGACCAAGAAGTACCATGCCAACTCCATGCCTAGCTGCCAGAACTTAATGTGATACATGTCAATTCCTTCCTGGGCACATGTTAAGTGAAATGAACACTGTCTCTGTTCGAAATTGAAATATCTATAATGGTAAAGACAATGCCACTGGATTTGAAAGCTTGCAGAGCAAGTTGACCACGTGTGTGTGTGTGTGTGTGTGTGTATGTGTTTTATTCTTATAAACTGTTTACAAATTAGTTACAAAACTGATAGTGTGTGGTTGTCTACATCAATAATAAAAAAGCAAACAAGCAGAAACATAAAGCAGATCAGAAGAAATATAACCTCAGTCACTTTCTATTAACTGATCATTCACTCATCCATTTGCTTAAATATTTATTTAACATCTACCACATGCCAGGCACTATGTGACATGCTGGGGGATATACTGGTGAATAAAATAGGTATGGCTTTAGCATCACAAAGTTTATGATCTACTTAAGAAAACAGAAATAAATATATAACTACAAATGGTAGTAGAGTATGAAGGGAACAAACTGGGTGCTGTGATAAACACTAGAAACACAGGTGAGGGGACCAGGGAGGGACATACTTAGATAAGGTGGTCAGAAAAGACCTAGGAGTTAGAACTCCAGAATCCAGCTGGTTCTCAAATAAGCATGTATCAGAATCACATGGAAGGCTTGTTAAACAGATTGCTGAGCCTCACCCCAACATTTCTGATTCAATAGCTCTGAAGTGATGCAAAGAATTTGTGCATTTCTAATGAATTCCCAGATGTTGCTGATTCAGATGCCACTATACTGGGAAACATACTTTGAAAACTCATCCAGAGCTAGGTTAGAAGGTGAGGCAAGGAAGCTATGGGTGTCCTCACAAATGATTAGTGATAGTACCAGGGCCCAAATCAAAATCTGTCTAGGACTTAGAGTCAGTCTTCATAGGACTGTTTTTCTTGCTAAGGGAAGAACCTCTACTATCCTCCTCTAAGCTAAGAACTTGTAAGAAATTCCATCAAGGAATACAAAGAACCTACTTCAAAATCAAACAATGTATTTTACAAGGCATTCCTAAATTAACACAACATCCATCATCCAAAGAACTTGATGTTATCACAGAATATTTAACAGAGAAGATAAAAGAGCCCAAAGGGTGACAGCTACCTTTAAATATGTGACATTGTAACAATTATGGCAAAGAAGGCATTCCTGTTAACAGAGAGGATATGAGCTTATAATTAACGATAAAAGGAACTTAAATTATATGTAAAGAAAATATCCTTGACCTTACATGGTTTGAAATATTTTACTGACTTCAAAAAAAAAAAAAAAAGCAACATTCTTCGCTAGTATTTTTAAGAATAGAAAGCCATCAGAATTTTGAGGGTTTGGTGGTTGGTTCTCAGATTTTGCCCCCAAATCATCTGGGAATTTGCTAACGGGGAGATTTCCAGAACAACCCTCAGAACTTCTGAATGATTCATAGGATATGAAGCTCAAGAATCTGCATTTTGGTGGACATCCCCAGGCATTCTGCTGTTGGTAGAGTAAGGATCACAGTTTGAGAAAAGTGTAGGTAAGGGCTGGTTCCCTATAAAGGGAAAAATTGTCTCAAAATTTGCATTTGACAGAGGTGCAACTGTTATGGAAGGACTATTATACTCCAGGGACTGTTCTGGGCATATCTTAAAAGCACCTCCTCTGGGGTGCCTGGGTGGCTCAGTCAGTAAAGTGTCCGACTTCAGCTCAAGTCATGATATTGCAGTCTGTGAGTTCGAGCCCCGCATCGGGCTCTGTGCTGACAGCTCAGAGCCTGGAGCCCGCTTCAGATTCAGTGTCTCCCTCTCTCTCCGCCTCTCCCCAACTCACTCTCTATGTCTGTCTCTCTCTCTCAAAAATAAATAAACACTAATTTTTTTTTAAAAGCACCTCCTTTAACATTGAACGGTATTGTCATTCATATTTAAGCAAGCAATGAAAAAAGTGGGACCTAGCAAGGCAAAAAAAATTTGGCCAAAGTCATGTAGCAAATAAGTTCAAGAGCCAGAATGTGAACCGAAGGCTTTGCCTCCAATAATAGACCTGCTTTGACTACACTGAGCTCATGATTGCCAGCCTCTGCGATACCACAACAATCATTAAGTGATTTCTGGCACTCACAGGTTCTCCTAAAGTATTAGGTGATACAGACTTCTAAATCAAAGAGAAGCAAGATTTAACTATGCCCTGAGACTTTAAAAGTCCCTTTGGCTAACTGAAAATTTTCACAGGTGCTGGACAAGCAAGGACATGGATCGAAAACAAAGATCCTAGCTTAATGTTTTTTTCCACTAATAGTATGCTTGACACTATTATCCTACACTGTTCAAAGAAACAGAGACTAAACACCTGCATTAAAAAAAAAAATCTGTGCCTATCATAGAGGAGCTGTGTGAAAGTGCGTAAGTGATTAACCTCTTTGAGCCTCATTTTTCTCATCTATAAAGACAATATTAATACTTACCTCAGGGGTTGCTGCAGTGCTCTTATCAAATAGCATGTATGAAAGACTCAGCATAGTACCTAGCACAGAGATGTTCTGTAAATGGTACTCTTACTTCTTATTTACTAAGTTAGGACTTCAAAGAGGCATGTGATGAGGTTAAAAAAAAAATTAGAGAAGACCCACAAAAGACCAAGAAACATTGAAAAGATGAGACCCACTATATTACAAGTAGGAAAAGGCAAAAATTAACTAGAGCAGTAAAATGCCATCTTCCCTCATAAGAGCATGTAAGAGGCAACTTTGATTTTATATATATGTGTATATATATATTATATATTATACACATATATACATGTCTGTGTGTGTGTGTGTGTGTGTGTATATATATATATATATATATAATGGTAACGAGATAGAGAAATAAGTATTGTCTCCTACACACTGCAAATTTATACAACCACTTAAAGAAGCATTTGGCAGTTTATTAAATTTTTAATGCTATGATATAGAAATTCTCTTTCTTCTTACTGACCTTACAACAGAAGTCAGTAAACTTTTCTGAAAAGGGACAAATAATAAATATGTTAGGCTTTGCAAGGCTGCCAGTCTCTGTGGAAACAACTCAAATGAGTCCTTATAGGTAGAAAAGAAGCCACCAATGATACGTAAATGAATGGGCATGGCTGTGTCCCAATAAAATTTTATCTAAAAACACTGATATTTGAATTTCATATAATTTTCTCATATCAAGAAATAATATTCATCTTTTGATTTTTTTCAACCATTTTAAAAATGTGAAAACAATTGTTAGCTTATGGGCCGCATTAAAACAGCAGTGGGCTGGCTTTGGCTGAGTGTCTCGTGTAGCTGTGGAAACCTAGAAACAGCCATCATTTCATGAAGAGGGAATTGTCTAAACTAGAGTATACCAGTAGTCTGAAATGCAATGCTAGTAAAAAAGAATAAAATAACTGTAAAGATACTAATGTAAAAGACCAACTATTCATGGAAAAAGTTGCAGTTCCAAAGTAGGATTCTATTAGCTAAAAACAAAGGCAAAAACAATCCAATTTAGCAATGTTCTATGTCTTCCACTGAAAATTCTCCTGGCATGCAAATACAGTAAAACCTTGGTTTGCGAGCCTAATTTGCGCTGGAAACATGCTCGCAATCCAAAGCACTTGTATATCAAAGTGAATGTCCCCATAAAAATGGAAACTCAGATGACTCATTCCACAACCCAAAAATATTCATATAGGAATGATTACAGGACTGTAATAGAATACAAAATAATAAAGAAAATACAAAATATAAATAAAAATAAATTAAACTGCACTTACCTTTGAAAACTTTCGTGGCTGGTGTGAGGGAAATGAGAGAGGAAGGTTATTGTATAAAATGACTTAAACTATCACTAAGGGAATCACTGCTGTCTATTGGCCCAATGCAATCTTTTTCTTTCCATGAAACTTTAACAAGTAACCTATCAAATGACTTAGAATGAAGCAAAGTATTCCTAAGCTTCCTCTTGTGGAAAAGCAAAGGACTGTCCATAGGTGCTTTGAAGTGACAAAAAAAAAAATACACCAGTGCCAGTTGTGGGCACCTTCCAACATTCTGAAAAATCAATGATTTCTGCCAAACACCATGGCCTGAGACCTAGCATCCAAGCATGAGACATGATCATCCACAATCCCACAATGAGAGAGAGAGAGAGAGAGAGAGAGAGAGAGAGAGAAAACCACCATTGGCTCAGTTGAGATCACATGACATTCAGGGTCACATACTACTTGTATTGCAAGACATCACTAGCTTATCAATTTTATCAAGTTATAATTTATTAGAAATGTTTGCTCATCTGTGGAATACTTGCAGAACAAGTTACTCAAAGTCCAAGTCTTTACTGTCCATTTCTTTCAAAAGTAGGGAAGAATTAGCACAAACTATTTGCAAGGGGAGGGGGAGGGGAAGGGAAGAGGGACCAGGATGGGGGGGAGGGGTATAAAAGGATATGTTTTAATCTGTATTATTTCCATTTTGTTCCAGGAGACTGGACTTAGGGGACAACAATGAAAAGAGCTGAAAGGAGACTCAGCACAAAGGTTTTCGATCTTACACTATTGCAGCCCTGAGGACATGTGTAAAAGCAGAAGGTGGTTTGCTTTTGGTCTGACACTTTCTGACCCCAGAGATAGAAGTAGCCTATTTGCTGAGATGGAGTTTCCTTGCCATTCACAAAAGTTTAGATTTGTCTCTCAATAACCGACAGAGCAATCAGATACAGGCTTGAATGAAAAAAAAAAGAGGCAAAGAAAACAGAATAAAGCCAAGGAACATGCATTCATTAACAGCACTCCTGGGGACTTCCAGACAGATTCCTTGTGCATTTTTTATTGTGAATGTCACCATTCTCAATGATCAAGAGACTGATGACAGCACTGAGAAAATACGATGCCAAGTCACATTTCAGAGTGTGTGCGTGGGCTCCAGTGGCATTAGCTCACCTAACCAAAGCAGAGAAGAAAATGGTCACAGCAGATACCTTGTCTCAGTTCATTTCTCAACACCTGTTAAACATGATTAACAGCCCTGGCTAATTATGTGTTAAGAGCATCTCAGGCTGTAATGGATCCCAGAGGTCTGTGAAGTTGACTTCATTGTCATGTTAGTCTCCTTCCACAAGGTCTCAAACATCACCAAAATCTATGGAGTATTTTATGAACTCCCATGTGAGTCACTCAGAGCTTCAAATACACCAGCACCTTCCAACAAGGAATAGTGAATGCCTAAGATGTACGTTTGTTCAATAAATAAAGCAGGCAAGGTTTGTATTTTATGGGGCACAAATGGGCCTCTTGTTGCAGTTAATAGTGTAAGTCTGCTAACCTGTGTGCATTAAATTAATCACTGCATTTTGTGATCTTAGCTGAAAGACGAAACTGCATTTAGGTGGCAGAAAGCACCCAAACCCTCCTCTATCTCACCTTAAATAAGGCAAAACTGCAAAAATCAGAAACCAATGGGGGTTTCAAGAGAAGATCTTTTATTTGTTTTAATATATATGAAGCTATTACTACATTAGGTTATAAAACTATATGAAAGGTACTATATGTAATACATTATGTAATATTAGATTAATATATATTCAGTATTAAATACACACATACACATATCTCACAGACATTAGCCCAGTCACCGTGGTATATTTCTTACTTCTCTTAAATAGTATTGAACCTTAGTAATTTTGAACCCTTCCTAGAGTTCAGCAAAAGTGAGCTAATTAACCCTTCTCCTTTTCTGGCAGGGGGTAGAGGTGGAAGCAGAAGTTAATTCCTTCTTCATTTCTATTTGCTTAGTCGAGCAAAATAATAAACAAAAAGTAATTCCATCAACAATCGAGCATGATGGAATACTACATCGCAGTTAAAAACACTGGAGAAGATCTACAGCTACTGGCAGAGAAGGTGGGCTGTGATACACCAAGTTCAAAAGAGTAAGCTGCTGAACAAACAGCATACGGCCATCTAAATTTTGTAAAACAGCCGAAGTTAGATTTGTACGCACACAAGAAAGGGTCTGAAAACATCCACAAACACAAGGTCTTATAAACAAACTAATTCTGTCTCCCTTAGTCCCAACGGAAAGTAGGAGTCTCAAATGGCCTGCATGGTTTTCACTACCAGAAAGGGTTTGTTGCTTGTTTGTCTTTCAGCAACCGCACAGCACAGCCCTTTAGGTCATGTGCCCCAGAGTCAGGCAGCCAAAGCGCTAATCTCACATCTACCACTCGCTAGCCAGGCCATCTTGGACAAGTAAGTACATTTTCCTCTGTGCCATTTCCTCATGTGCACAGTGGAGCAAATGGTGTCTCCCTCATCAATTTGTTGTGAGGGTAAATGATTTAATAACTGTAGAGCAGCACTTGGTGTAGCAAGTGCCTTGAAAAGTCCCCTCTCTATCATCATTAGCTCAAATCCTCATCTTATCTCAGCCATAATGCGAACTTCCCTCATTCACGGCCTTTTCTAATTTGCCAAACATGAAACAGGGGCAAGAACCAGCACAGCCCTGCCCCCTCCCCCTCCTCCACCCCTGGGAGCCCCAAATAAAATCTTTGGTTTTTACATTCCTGAAACCTTTTCACCCTGTTATAAATCAAGGATCAAGGTCATCCAACACCACCTTCTCTCTAAGTCGAGTTAATTCTCAGCTGTGGCCTCAAGGTGACAGTGGTGAGGTGGGTTTTTTCCTGGTGGCTGACAGTTCCATTAGCACGTTTGCGGTTTGTATTTTTCCCTTCAATATTCTTTAAAAAAATTCTTTTTAACCTTTATTTTTGAGAGAGAGAGAGAGAGAGAGACAGAGACAGAGAGAGAGACTGAGTGCGAGTGGGGTAGGGGCAGAGACAGAGAGAGACACAGAATCCGAAAACAGGCTCCAGCCTCCGAGCTGTCAGCACAAAGCCTGATGCTGGGCTCAGACTCACCAACTGTGACATCGTGACCTGAGCTGAAGTCAGACACTCAACCGACTGAGCTACCCAGGCGCCCCTCCCTTCAATATTCTTAATGTTGAAATTCTTCCTTCTCTAATGTTTTGGTTGTCTATAAATTTCCATATTGTCTATAAATTTCTGTCATTTTGGTGAAACCTAACCACATCTCCACTGTGTACTAACTGGATCTCAAGAGAGGTACAGTTATCAGGGAGGGTTAGCTTTCTTAAGGATAAGACAGAAATAACAGCACTGACATTTATTTTTCCCTTAGTTTTGAAATAAATTTGATTTTTTCCAGTTATATAATTCAGGCCATTTTATTAAACAAAAAAATAAGTAACAGAGGATAATTAAAACTACCCATAATCCCACCATCAGTCTTAAAAGTCTGTTATATTTCCTTTGAATCCTTGGAAATGTATATATATGAAGGTTTGGGATCAAGTAGTTTAGAGAACCCTGAATCTTAATTTTTTTTTAACTTTTTATCCTCTCTTCTCAGGCCACTTTCAATGTGAACTTTCAGTCTGATATGTTTAACTGAAGACCTTTCATTGTGCCTAACTATATACCCATGATTACAAATATAAAGGCTTTATTTTGTTTTTAACCAAAAAAAGGTATCATGCTTTACACATTACCTATAACTTGATTTGCTCATTTTATAATATATCATGTGCAATCCTCCACATCAAATATATATTCTCATTTGTAATCTCATAATAATCCATGTTACAGACATACCAAAGTCAATTCAACTCATCTCTTACTGATCAAAATTTATTTTGATTCAAATTTTTGCCACTATGGACAATGTTGCAGGGAATAATCTTGTGATTTTGTTTGTATAGAATAAATTTTAAAAGATGAGACTGTTGTGTCAAAGGCAAAGTATATATTTAACTTAAAATGACATGGCTGGGGCGCCTGGGTGGCTCAGTAAAGCATCTCTTGACTTCAGGTCAGGTCACGATCACACGTTTCATGGGTTCGAGCACCACATCAGGGTCTAAGCTGACAGCATGGAGCCTGCTTGGGAATCTTTCTTTGCCCCTCCCCCACTCATGTGCTTGGTCTCTTCCTCAAAATAAACTTAAAAAATAAAAATAAAATAAAATGGCCACAATACATACCGCCCCCAACATTTCTCTGCATTCTAACTAACATGAGATGTTATATATTTTTCAGTTTTGCCCAAATGGTGGGTAAATATCTTGTTCTTTTACTTAGCAATTCTAAGATTAATTCCTCCCGTTTTTACTGGTCATCTGAATTTTTCTCTTCTGTAATTGCCCATCCATATTCATTGCCCATTTCATTTGAGTGACTTTTTAAAAATCATTTCTTATGGAAGATCTTGACATTTAAGTGGCTTAACTATTGGTCTGTAGCATTCTTTTTTTTTTTTTTTAACCTGGGTTACTGGTTGCATTTGCATATGGTCAACCACACACATTGGAAGGCTGTTGAGGGGAACGTGTGCTTTGATACATCTCTGTTTCCAACTTGCCTTACACTGCCCTGCTTTGCACATCAGGGTTAATCCCTCTACCCCACATTTTATTACAATTAGCTTTCTTCCTGGCCCCTCCTGTTCTGAAAGTTCTTTCTTTTCCCTATTTTCTGCTCTCCTGATATCACCATTACCTCCGTAAAGAACTAAGCTTTCCCACCCCCCCACCCCCCACCACAGCTCCCCTCTTTTTTTTTTTTCCAAAGGGAGAATAAAGTTTTGACCAATGACAGTTTTGATGAGAGACTAGAAAAACTGCCTTCCTTCATTGGCATTTACAAAATACTGCTCAGTGGTTTGGGACCCATTTGTTTCTACCACCTCCATCCATCTTTGCTTTATGGCTTTTGACTTTTGCTGCTTTAACTCCACATTCTGTTTTGTTCTATTTCCACTGTTTAGCTGCCAGGTTTAGTCTGGTTTCACTGATTTACTGTATCTAGCCTCATTCTTGCTTTGAATTCTGAATCCCGTCCTAGAAAAGGCTGCTTCCAGCTCCTGGATTCACTCACTTATTGACTGAAGTTTAGTTCAATCAGTGAACATTTTATCCTAAGTGGGTTCAATTCCAGTAGCACAGATGTTTTCTGATAGCTTCAGAAGGTGAAACCCAGAAATTTTAATTATTTTTGCAAAACACTATTAAATAGTGACATAGTCAATTTCATTCTGCAAACTAGAAACATTTCAACTTAGGAGAAAAATCATGACACAAAATATACATAATTATGTAATAAAGCATTATTTATTTTTACATTAGATATTCTATTACTATAGAGAACTTGTACTACTTATGACTTTCTTTTCCAGCATAATTAATGTACAGTGTTATTACTATTAAGCACTATTTTTTTAAATTTTTTTAATGCTTATTTGAGAGAGAGAGACCAAGAGAGACAGAGTGCAAGTGGGGGAAGGGCAGAGAGAAAGGGAGACACAGAATCCGAAGCAGGCTCCAGACGTGGGGCTCGAACCCACAAGCCATGAGATCATGACCTGAGCCGAAGTAAGGGGCCTAACCAAGTGACCCAGGCGCCCATCTATTTTGAATCGTTATTAAAATAAAATACCACACAGTCCAGAAAATCAAGTTTTTGAATTTAACTTTCTCCAATTTTTTCCCATTAGTATCAACTCCCTACGTTTTGCTTACTTGGGAGATAGGACAAAATAGTTTTGTTTTTTTTAATAGTAAGGTTGAATAACTAGAATTGGAGGACATTCTGTTAAATCATACCCCCCCCCCCCCCCCCCGCCCAAGATCTGGGGAAGCACCACTTTTGTTCACTATGGGGGAAATCCAAGGGGAAGCAGAGAAACTAGTTCAGAAGCTGTGGCAAAACTTCATTGGTAAGGTGCATTCAGCTGGGAAACATAAAAGAAGAGGTCAGAGATCCATTTTAAAGGGTGCACTTACAGGCTTTGCCGGAGAGTTTTTAGGCAGAACAAAGGCATATTTTGACATCTTAAAGGCTTCTGTGTTTTAACATTTCTGATCAATTATCAGTTTTGCCCATTGAAATCTCAACCTCTTTATCCCTGCTAATATGTGGTATGTCATATTTCTTTGACTGCAGTGCCCAAATACAACTCCAATTTTCTACGTTCAAGTTCTTCTCATTGTTTACCATATGTCCCAAAGTCTAAACACTGGTAGTGTGAGAATATCCCAAAGATATAAGTGTGGAAGCCTGACACATGAGGAGAGGACAGTCAATAGATTTGTTAACCCTGAGTGTTTTCCAAAGGAATCAGTTTTGTAAGCCAGCACTGCAATGCTCGGGATCAAGCAGTTTTCAGATAAGATGTCTGCGTGTCCCCCTACAGAACACCTCCTGTAGAGCTGTTCCCTTTCATAACTGTTCTAAGGTTTTTGAAGCTCTTCTCATATCTTATCACATTTTAAATATCTAAGAGAATCAATATTTGTCCTTTACAACATTCTAATTTTTTGTTGTTGCTATTGTTGAAGGACAATCAATTGTGATTTGCATAAACTCAAGGGCAATTTAAAAGGCAATCACAATAACTAAGATTGAAACTGGCATGTCTTTCCCTGGTGAGGTGTTAGACATAGAAATGGCCTTTCATCTCCTAACAGAGAGAAGACTCACGTCTCCAGAACACCGTAGTCTTCTCTTATTTTTTCCCCAAATGGCAATGTATACATGTATATATGTGTGTATATGTAAATATATACATGTGTATATATATATATTTACATTTATATAATGAAAATCCAATCCCATCATGTGATTCAACATATTGAGCCTTATCCATGGTTTTCCATCATGCTAAGGATGCAATCCAAATTGTTCAACATCACTTACAAGAATCTATGTCAAGGCTCTCCCAGAGACAGCAGATCCAGCCCATTTTTTTTTTATACTGAGAGAGAGAGAGAGAAAGAGAGTGAGAGAGCAAGACAGAGAGCAAGAGAGAGAGTGAGAGAGAGAAAGAATGTGAGAGGGGGAGGGGCAGAACGAGAGGGAGACAGATCCCAAGCAGGCTTCACCCTGTCAGCGCAGAGCCCCACATGGGGCTCAATCCCACAAATGGTGAGATCATAACCTGAGCCAAAATCAAGAGTAGGAGGCTTACCTGACTGAGCCACCCAGGCACCCCCCGATTTTTAATACAAATATTGTGTGATGCCCTCTTTAATTCCCTGGAATAAGATCTACCAGTAAAATGATTTACCTATGCTCCTCAGGTAGTATCATAACTTTACAGTCATTGTAATGCCTCAACATTAATATAAAGGAGAAATCTTAGAATGGAATAAAGTGTGTTCACAGCTCCCATTTCCCTGAACATACATAAGAAAACATGCAGCCACAACGGGCCCTAGCAGGCATCCCACACCTAGGAGACAAGCCAGCATGAAAGGAGGCAAATCCCGAAGGTGGCACAGCAGAGACACAGAGAACCCAGGTTCATGGTGACTTCACAGAGCCACCAAATCAACCTATCCTGAAGCCCGTACTCTTCAGATTTTTTTACTATCAAAACCAATACATTGTTTGACAGTTAAACTTTCTGCATTGGGTTTTCTGCCTATGATATAAAACATCATCACCAATACATCCAGCCAACCACAGAGCATGAGGAACAGCGCCAACCCTCTCTCGTCAGATGGTCTAAAGAGTGTTTATATGATCACCCCAAGAAAATATGAAAATTAGTGTTTTCCTCTGATTTATGGACTTCATAGAAATGATGTGTCAGTGGTACAACCTAATCTAGGTGTTTTGGAACACATATTCACCTGATTATCCCTAAAGTTTAAGATCCAACTTTCCTGATGTCTTTTTTTTTATTAAAAAATTTTTTTAATGTTTATTTATTTTTTGAGAGAGACAGAGTGTGAGCGGGGGAGGGACAGAGAGAGAGAGGGAGACACAGAATCCAAAGCAGGTTCCAGGCTCCAAGCTGTCAGCACAGAGCCCAATGTGGGGCCCGAACTCACAAACTGTGAGATCATGACCTGAGCCAAAGTCAGATGCTAAACTGACTGAGCCACCTAGGCGCCCCCAACTTTCCTGATTTCTGAAGTGCTTTAACTTAATATATAACATAAGCCTCAGGTCTTTAAGGCAATGCTATCAATATTAATAAAAAATTATTAGGGGGAGCCTGGGTGGCTCCATCAGTTAAGAGTCCGACTCTTGATTTTGGCTCAGGTCATGATCTCACGGATCATGACATCAAGCCCCACATCAGGCAACACACTGAGAGCAAGGAGCCTGCTTGAGATTCTCTCTCCCTCTCTCTGTGCCCTTCCTCTGCTCACTCACTTTCTCTCAAAAAATAAATAAACATTAAAAAAAACTTAAAAAAAAGTTATGAGACCTCATAACCTCTACCTCTTCCTGCCAGTGCTAGTGCAGCTAATGCAGCTGACCATCAGCCTATCTGAAGTCTCAAACCAACGTGGATTTTCATGGTCAAGGCGAGAATACTAAAAGCCCTTAATTAACTTCTTATAAGTGAATACCTTTATCCCTTTTTAAGTGTAATTTCCTTAATATCATAACAAAATAATTTCCCCCATCCTTTTCTCCTCATTCTTTCCAAAAGGGAAAATAACTACTAAAGTAAACTGACAATGTTACCATTTATGTCATACTCCTCCCTGCTTTTCCTCTAGATTAGAATTGTATTCCATTAACTATAGCAATAAAAGCCAACACTTGTATGGAACCATCTGTATATCTGCCTTCTCTTCTAAAACACTTTGAAAACACTAACTCCTTTAATCCTATAATAACCCTAGCAGCTTAATTACTATTTTATCTTACTATTTTACCAATGACAACATTGAAGCACAGAGAGGTTAAGTCACTTGGCCAAACTCACACAGCTATAAGCCAAGATTTGAATAGAAGGTCAGTGCTCTTCATCATTAGTGTTTCAATACAGGACACGCCAGGAAACAGACTGGCTGAAACTGGAAAACAGGTGTTGAAAATTTTAGACAATGAATCTGCAGGCATCTCAAAGCTTTCAGATGCAGGGAGATACACACTATTTTACAAAGAGAACAAAGGTAAACGAAGAGTATTTCCTGAAGATTGGCAAAGCTCAAGTTAGAAACTCATCACTCTACTGTTCCACCTGGTCACCTTAAGCTTCCACATCCTGAAGCTCTTGCTTTCAAATCAGTCACAATCTCTTGCTCTCGGATGCACTCACGCTTACACATGCACATATGTGCATGTGCATATACGTAACACTCAGGTACAAACAAGACCAAATACATGAGAGGGAAATGAAATAAAACCAGTAAAGCCAGTCACTTCTCTTTGTTGATCAAATGTAGCTACAGAGTCAGCAGGGGATAAATATCTTGATGCTTACTTCATGTACAAGTGCTTTGACAAGCACCACAGAGAAGTAACCATTCTGAGGGGGTTGGGGTGAGTGCTGTAAAATCCAACCCCCTGGTGAATGTCATTTCTAGCGGTGAGTTTTGTTTTTGGGTTTTTTTTTTTTTTGGTAGTGCATCTAGCTCAGCAAACAAAAAATAACTGATCCACAGGTTCTGAAGTTTTCATTAGTAATCACCTTTTGCATTCATAAATAAATCAAAATGCAATTTGAATCCTATCTTCCCTCTAACTCCCAACATCATAGCAAATATTTTCTGTAATAGACAACAGGCAAGCTAGGGGACCTTCTCAGCTGAGAAGCAAGGACGGAGCCACCTCACTGAATTTACCCGCCTCTGTGGCAGAGGCACATGGCTATAGTCAGAATGACGATCGCACATCTCTATCAGGGCCAATGGCAGCTATGTGAAGCACCCACATACACCAGGGGATGGAAAATATTATCCTTCAGGAGAGGTGAGTGCAGGGCTGAGCATGGAGGCGAATGTGGACATTAAGCTCAATTATGAACAGTGACTGGCACTGATAGAAAAGCAACTTTTTAATTCCTTACCAGTAGAAAATACTAGAAAGGGGATAAAATAACATCAAGACCTCTGCCAAAGATAAATGATCTTCCTCTCCAGGGTTTAGTCACATCAACTCAACCCTATGGTGCTCTCCCACTCTGTGCCTCCATCACTTAGAGATTAAAACAAAATCCAAGAAGCCAACAGGCAATCATTTTTTCTGTTACTGAAAGTAGTTCTCAGAATTGTAATATATTCATTCTCTTTTTTTTAATTAGGTGAAATCTATTTAATAAAGCAAGAAAGTCCTCAAAGAGGTCACAGATTTATCATGATGTTAAAAGTCATAAAATTATAGTTTTAGGCTAAGTAGTTAAATCCAAATTACACACCACCCCATTAATTTTATAATCAATAGAGATTAAAGGAAATGAGGAAGTAAATGATAGGATCTGAGCTTAAATCAAATCAATACATACTAATTCATATCTATTACGCTTAGCATGCCATGAAGAAGGCGAGGGAGTGTAGAGTCATGTTCTGTGCCTTCAAGGAGCTTACTGTCTGGCTGAGGAATCCATACACAACATGCAGAAAGTTTCCCTGGACAGCAATAACAATGCAAGGATCTCACAAGACTCCATACAAGTAATGACCAACAGACTCACGCAGAAAGTGCTTGCAATGGTACAGAGCGTGGTCTCCAGAGCCAGACAACCTGGGTTTGTCAAGCTCACTGACCTTGAACAAGTAATTAGTCTTTCAGTGCGTCTGTCTCCTGAAATGAAGGGGAGATAGTACCTACCACCCACGTTGCTGGTAAAAATTGAGCCATACATGCCAACTGCTTACAAAATAAGGCCTTGCATAGAGTAAGTGCTATGTAATGGTTAAGTAAGTGAAATACTACTGGGAGAAGCAAAAGATCTGTTGTTTGAAAATTTTTTTTTTACTGTTTATTTATTTTGGAGACAGAGAGAGACAGAGCATGAATGGGAGAGGGTCAGAGAGAGAGGAAGACACAGAATCTGAAGCAGGCTCCAGGCTCCGAGCTGTCAGCACAGAGCCCGACGCGGGGCTCAAACTCACAAACTGGGAGATCATGTCCTGAGCCAAAGTTGGACACTCAGCCGACTGAGCCACCCAGGCGCCCCTAAAAGATCTGTTGTTCTAAAGTTTCCTAAACTTTAGAGGGGGAGTTCTGTTCAGGGAGGAAGCATATCATGTTAATTTTCTCCTTCCCACTGATTCTCTCCCTACTGCTTCAAACATCCTAAAGTTTCAACCATTCCAAAACCTAAAACTGATGACTGGTCCTCTACTTCATTAGCCCCCTGTCAAAATCTCCTCTCTCATTCCCCTCACTGATAAACATTTTAAGATGTGGCTACACATGCACCTATTACTTGTTCATGATCATTCATTCCTCTGCCACGCAAAACCAGGTTCTAGCCCTTGCTATTCCCCCCCAGAGGATGATAAATAGCCTAATGCCTAAACCCAACATTCCTTTTGATCAGTCACCACCCTCCCATCTATCCAGAACATTAAAAATTATTCACCATTCCCTTAGTTCAATTTTTTCCTTTGTAGGCTCTGTCACCACCATTACAATGTTGAGTTCCAGAAACAAGGCACTTTCTTCCTCACATCCACATCTCCTGGTACCCAGTAGTATATCAAAACCTAAATTGTTCTGCTAGACTCCTCTCCACCAGTGTGATAGAGACTTCTGAGATGGCCCCCAAAATTTCTGCATCTTGTGTAGATAGTTATCTAATTCCTTCCTCTTATTGCTGGACAGGACTTTGATATGAGAGCCACACCCCCAAATCAGGTGACTTTGCATTAATCAAAGGGGAGGTTATTCTCAGTGGGCCTCACCTCATCAGGTGAGCTCTTAAAAGAAACTTGGCCTTTCCAGAGAGAAGCAACTCAAAATCCAAAAGAAACTCTGCTAGAGCCCAAGAAAAAGTAAGTTGCCAAGAGGAGGCCATGTAGCAAGGACCCGAGCACATCTTCTAGGAACTAAAAGTGGTCACTGTCCAGTGGCTAACAAGGTAATGGGGAAGTCAATCTTACAACCACAAGGAAAGAAATTATGCCAACAGGAGGAAGTTTGGAAGCTGATCTTTCCCTTGTCATGCCTCCACATAAGAACACAGACAGCTGACATTTTGATTTCAACCTTGAACAATACTTAGCAGAGAACACAGGTTATATATGCCAGATTCCAGCCAAAGGAAATGGAGGTAATAAATCTGTTTTTTTTTTTAATTTTTTAATGTTTTATTTATTTTTGAGATAGAAAGAGACAGAGCATGAGTGAGAGAGGGGCAGAGACAGACACACACACACACAGAATCCGAAGCAGGCTCCAGGCTCTGAGCTGTCAGCACAAAACTTGATGCGGGGCTCAAATTCACAAACTGTGAGATCATGACCTGAGCCGAAGTTGGACACTCAACCAACTGAGCCACCCAGGCACCACTGTTATGTTTTTTGTTTTTTTTTTAAGTTACAATAGTCTCTCCTCATCCACAGATGATATGTTCCAAGACCCCCTGTGGACACCTGAAGCTGTACAGAGTATTGTACCCTATGTATGCTATTTTCCTCTATATACCTATAATAAACTTTAATGTATAAATTAAGCACAGTAAGAAAGAAAATAGAATAATCATATCATTATGCTTTATTATATATTATTATGCTTATATCATACATATGTTATAATAATATGTAATAAAGGTCATGTGAACGTGCACTCTTTCTCTCTAATTGCACTGTAATATACCCACCCTTCTTCTTGTGATAATGTGAGGTGACAAAATGCCTCTGTGATGAGATGAAGCGAGGTGACCATCACAGGCACTGTGACAGTGTTAGGCTATTAGCAACCTTCAGATGATACAGAAGAACGGGAATAACTTGCTTCCAGACCAGGGTGGACCGTGAGAACTAACATCATGGAAAGGAAAGCTGTGGGTAAGGGCACTACCTTGCTAAGTGGATGGTGATTTGTTACACAGCAATAGAAATGTAATATACCACTTCCCTCTTCCCCAATGCCTTCTGTAGCCTTCTCTGGCTCTGTTGTCCTCCTTACACTTCAATGTGTGCTGTTTTCCCTTCGTGTCAGTCTACCCCAAACCTATTTGAGTCGCTTTAATAAACATATGCATGTGGCTTTCTCTAGACCTCTGAACTCTTCTTCCCACTTAAATCCATGTCTAAGTTTTCCTATTGCTTAATGGTATACTTCATCTGAGTACCAAACTCCTCATTTGATGGATCCAAAATATATCCTTGTCTTTGCCCCCTTTACCTTGTGCTCTAAGTAGCTGCTCATTCTAATTGGGCCAGTCCTATTCATGGCATCTCCATTTTCCCAGCATTTAATCTGCAGGCATCGCTAGGATGCCTTCCCTTTTCTGTGATTACAACCAACAACTGGCCAAATCCTGCTGGCTTTTAGCAATACAATTCACATTCAACCCTCTTTTCTATTGCCAATGGAATTGAGATCCTTATTACCACTGCTCTGGGCTTTTCCTTAATTTATCAAAAACCTATTTCACAGGGTACCTGGAATGGCTTAGTCGGTTGAGCATCCAACTTCAGCTCAGGTCATGATCTCATGGTTCATGAGTTCAAGCCCCACATCGGGCTTGCC
Source organism: Acinonyx jubatus (assembly GCF_027475565.1). Lineage (NCBI taxonomy): Eukaryota > Metazoa > Chordata > Mammalia > Carnivora > Felidae > Acinonyx > Acinonyx jubatus. The sequence continues at coordinate 138,036,508 of NC_069383.1, read as the reverse complement.
GCTGTCAGTGCAGAGCCCACTTCAGATCTTCTGTCCCTCTCTCTCTGCTCCTTCCCCATGTGAGCTCTCTCAAAAATAAATAAAACATTTTTAAAAAATGCTATTTCAAAATCTATGTATTTACAAGTAGGTCCTACAAGAGGCAGTAAAACTAACATCACTTCAAATGGGTCCCCAAAGTCTAACACATGTAATTTCAAATCTTAGCTGTGTCACTTAATTGCAATGGCCTCGTACTATGTACTTTTAACATCTCTGGGCCTCTGTTTCCTATATGATTATTGGGGAAGGTGACTTTCACCTCACAGAGTTAACATGAGGATTACATGAAAAAGAATCCAACACAGTTGCTGCCCTCATCCCTCCCTGGGATACTGGCAACAGAACCAGTTTCCTTGCTAACCAGCTGGAAAGCTTACCAAGGTCTCCTATTCTTCTTTCTCTATCCAATTACTGAGCCACCAGGGTGACCTTGATCTATGTCTTGCGTGGTAAGATGGTCAGAGCACGTTCTGAGACTCCGTTCAACAGGTACACTTCTTGGAGAACATTAACAACATTGCTTGTCTTTGCTGGCCTGAACACTGACTACCAAATCTGTGATACACAATGAAGAAGAAATTGACAAGTGGCTCAATGGAAACTTGGTAGAAGGAGAAAAGGCAGGAAAGACCGTGAATGTGGTAAATGTGACAGGCAAGCTTCATCTCACCTAAATTCAAATGAAACAAAGTTGCCCCTGCGTGCTGAGGTTACCCTTAATGAGCAGTCCCTCTTGGGACACATGTTCCCCAGGGGAGGAGGGAGACAGACTCAACTCATCCCATGCAACCCAGAGACAACATCCAGTATCAACAGAACTTTTTTTTGTAATGAAAGGAAACAATTAAGTAATTGGATATGCTTGACAAAATTCGGTTAGCTCATTTGCCCCAAAGGTATAAAGAGTTGAAAACCTTTTTCCTTCTGCAGCTCAACTCTCTATATATAATGGGGAAACTTCAAACCATGTTGCCAAAGAGAGGACAGCACTTACTCTGAGTACGTAACACTGACACAACTTTATTTTCTGTCAAACACAGGTGACACAACATTCATAAATATTCTGTTTCTAATTTATGACAAATAAACCAGGAGGAATCAGTTTAAAATTTTATAAACACCTTCTTTTAAGAAGGTTAGAAAGCTTTCACTGAATTCTTCCAACCATTATTTTCAGAGAATCAGAAAAAGAAAAAAAAAAGCTTTAAGTGTAGATAAATGTTGTAGTCAACATTTGAAGAGGTAAGAACTTACAAAATTGTGCAGGAGGGGAGTCTCGGGAACTGAATATGGGGATAGAGTTCAAAGAAACACCAAGCAGGAAGGAGGTAGGGAGTCAGAACTTTGACAAACAGGTTAACAACCTCAGGACCTACAGGGCATGCAGAAATAAGAGAAGTGAAGGTTCTAGGGGGGCTCTGCCAAATACACCAAGCAGAGAGGAGAACAAGCGAGGCCAGACCAGAGCATTTCTATTCAGCAGTGCTGTTGATAGGATGGATAATGCTGCGGACAGTCTGGCAAGGGTGGTGGGGAGGGCAGGAGAGAACCCACAGACAGATGTGCTGGGTATGAGCACAAGATGGTCAAGAAGAGGATAAAAGCGTTGCTATTTATTGAGAACACTTACGTGTGATTTTATACACAGGATCTCCACAACTAAGGTAACCATCATTATACCCATTGTACAGGTATGGAACTATACACAGGCACAGGCACCAAGAGGCTAAGTGAGAAAGTAGGTTACTGTGGAGCAAACATTCCCTTCCTTTATCCAACATTCATCAGAGAACAATCAACCAATCCCTGCCTTCCCCTTTGAGGTTAGACTTGGCCATGTGACTTACATGGCATGAATGGAAGATAGTGTCCTGTCTAAACCTACGCCTTGCCTTAACAAGTGTCAGCTTTGTCCTTCTAGCAGCTTCTGACTACCCTGAGAAGAACATGCTCCAGGTAACCACAAAGCCTCCATGCTGGGCACCAATGTAAGTAGAGGGGATCCACCTGTTCCCCCACCCCAACCTGCAGGCTGGAGCCACTGCCTCTCCCCTCCCCCCCCTGCAGGCTGAAGCCTCAACACCCCCCTGACTGCCACCTGCAGGCTAGAGCCACTGCCCACTCCCCCAACCCGCAGGCGGGAACCACTGCCCCTCCCCCCCACCTGCAGGCTGGAGCTACTGCCCCTCCCCAGACCTGCAGGTTGGAGCCTCAACCCCCTCCCACCTCCCCACCTGCAGGCTGCAGGATAAAGAAGCAGAGCTGTGTGAATAGAATGATAGTGTTGCATCCCACTAATACAGTACATAACCAGTTTACTGAGGTGTTTAAACACTATTTTCTTTTAATAATTGCTGCTTATTAGCACTAGGCCCCATGGCTGAAACACAGAAGCCATTTTCTAAACAAATGTTAGTTTTCTTGCTCAGAAAGGAAGAGTGGGTGTAGTTTAATATAGAAATGTATTTTCTGATTTCCACTTCACAAAGTCTAAATATAGCACATTTCTTACTGGGTATGTCTTACTTCTGAGCACACTTGATTCTTACAGAGTGTACATGCTTTTGCTCTGTTTTCTTGTGCCTCAGGCTGAGTTTTGGTCCTCAACCTCCCTCCAACCCTAGGCTGCCTTCTTGCATGTTATTTTTACAAACCACATTAACCAAAAAAATTGCATTTTATTCTTTTACATCATTATCTCCCCAAACAGAGTACTTTACTCGCCACTGTATTTTTGTAAATCTCATCTGGTATTTTTTTATGTTTCTGCCTCCTGCACTTATCTCCATCAAGTTTAGATAATAGTCACGGGCTCTTCAGTGAAGCTTTTACTGAACATTGTGGGATTACATCCATAAAAGGTTTGCTGTGCTCTGCTAATCAAAGACCTCTTTCTACCACTTCCAGAAGTTTTCATCCTTTGGGATTAAGCCAGCAGTTTCAAGGGCAGTGAGTTTCAGGGCAGCGATAATCCTTGACTAAAGTAAGACTGCTCCTTTGTCTCAGTTTTCCTGGATATATTTACCAAAAAAAAAAAAAAAAAAATTATCATTCACTTTATTCTGCCCCTGCATCCAATTCTTGCTTCATGATTTCCTTTTATGATATGGGCCTGAAATTTTAGTATTTTAAGTTTTAATAATTAACAAGTTATTAACAATGAACACATGGTAAAAAGGCGGCATCTTTCTCAACATGGAGACTCACCTTAACTGGTGAGTGGGTCAGGAAGGCCCTAGCAGGGCACACTAGTACCCACTGCTGGGGGACTGGGCCTGTCTTTTGTCACCGGCTCTTTCTGATTCACTCCCTCAATGTCCACACACACTTTTTTCTTTAAAGAAGTTTTTTTTTTTTTAATTTATTTATTTACTTTGAGAGAGAGTGTGAGCAGAGGAGGGGCAGTGAGAGAGACAGAGGCAGAGAATCCCACACAGGTTCCGCATCATCAACACAGAGCCCCACGTAAGGCTGGAACTCATGAACCAGGAGATCATGACCTGAGCCAAAATCAAGAGTCAGACGCTCAGCCAACTGAGCCACCCAGGCGCCCTTCCACACACACTTTCTTAAAAATGAACACCTAACGCTTTCAGCATACATTTTAATTATCTCAAACTATTTATTATTTTGCCAGTGAAAGAAGAACCCTCAGCAAAGTAAAATTTCCTAAGGCGACACACCTAACCAAGGGCAGAGCTGTCAGATGAAGTCCCTGGTCCCTGTCTCCTAAGCACTCTATTCCCACCTGGTGCCTTTGCTGACATCCTTCCCTCTGCCCAAAACACCGTGCAAACTCACTCTTGGCATGAGCACTTACTCTCTAATACCAACTCAGTTTTCTCTTGCTACCTTTTCATAAGTGGCCTGAGATAAAATTAACCGTTGCTCCAGTTAACAATAACAATAGTTGTTAACTGTTAACAACAACTGTTGCTGTTTGTGTATCTCTGGCCCCTTGCCTAACTTTATTAGGGAAGAAATGAAACATTATATTTGTACTGCTGTTTACTCCATTGCCATCTAGATCCTTGAAGTCAAGGCCTCATTTTTAATTCTCAGAGCTGAGCTGAGCTCCAGCATATTGCAGGTACCCAAAAAATGAGTGTTGAACCTAATCTAGATAACAGAGGAAAATCAAGATAGCTATTGTAATTACCCGAGAAAAGGAAAGAGTGGATGGAAACGTGTGTGACTACGTATCCATCCTGGCATGTAATATAGATGGGCTATCTATAATAAATCAGGTTAATAGGGTACTACAGATAACCTATAAGGATTATATGCTGATGGAATAATGATAAAAACAAAGTGCAAGGTAGCAGCTAGACATCTCTCTGGAAATTTTTTTTTTAACGTTTATTTATTTTTGAGACAGAGAGAGACAGAGCATGAATGGGGAAGGGTCAGAGAGAGAGAGGGAGACACAGAATTTGAAACAGGCTCCAGGCTCTGAGCTGTCAGTACAGAGCCCGATGTGGGGCTTGAACTCACGAACCGCGAGATCATGACCTGAGCCGAAGTCAGACACTTAACCGACTGAGCCACCCAGGCACCCCTAGAATTTTTATCTACACAGAGATGCTTTTAAAAGCGTCTGAGGATGTCTTATCAATACTTCATAATCAGGAGACAACCAGAGTACAGGTCACTTTTTAAATAACGATAACTTCTAATTTTCACAGCAAAACAACCGAGAAGGGTCGTGGGATCCTTAAGAAAAGTCTTTTGAAGAACAAAAGTTCTTAATACATAAAACTCACATAATTCTACTAGGAGTGGACCTTGTAACAACAATAAGGTTAATGTAACGTGCCTTCTTGGATTTCGCCACCCACTACCATCACCTTACATAAAATCGTTCATAATCAAGGATTAAAAAAACATGTTTCACATTTTTTTTTTTACTTACACGATAGGGTCACGAGCGATCCAAACACTCGCTGGAAGAACTGTCAACCATGATGGCTGGTGGTTACCGTCCACCTCATCTGTACCCACGATTTCTCTCAACGTTTGCTCTTCTCTTTGAGAATCTTTCAAAGTTGCATCCCACTAACCCTCAGCATGTGGACATTTATTCTTCCAAATCTCTAGTGACAGCAACATCTCAAAGAAAATCTCTATGCTATAGTCACCTTGGAAGAAGGGGCAAATTAAATACTCAGCAGGAATCAAAGGTCCCCATGATTAAGTCTTTGTCTCTCAGGCATATTTTCTTCCCTTCCTCCTCCTCCATCCTGTGGGGTGAGGGCTGGTGGTGGTACATATGGGATACTTCAAGGTACATCAGTCTGACCCATCAGGGGCAGAATAATCATGCTATCCTACTCTTTCCTCCACAAGGATTTTGGAGTAATACTGCCACATTTCTCTGCCACTGAAAATGCTGCCTGGTGTACATTACCTTGTCTCCATTTCAGGTTTTAATACTAAATTCAAACTGTCTTTTCAAACCATTTTCTTTAATGCCTTGACAGACTTATACTAGCACTACTCTAGATAAATGCTTGCTTCATCCTGAAGAGATATCAGAAAGAATAAATTCTCTTCAATTTACTCCTGCAATTTGCCTGTTAATTATTTTGAAACATTTTTCTTTGCAGGAGACTGCTCAGTCCCATTATATAAAAAATCTCTCTTAAATTTTCTTAACCACTCCCACCCACCCCCCAATCACAGTTTTTAACATTTTACTAACTACAACATCCATAGTTAAACCAGAGGAAAGAGGTATCATTTGTTACAATGTTTTTCTCATCTGTAACGTAGATCAGAGTTTCTTTCTTTTTCCATTTATTTTCCATTGCCTCCAAACAAATAAATCTGGGGTAAATTAGTATCCCTTGTTTTCTAGACTATGCCATGTAAAACGTAATATACACAGCGCATGACTAAACTGTACTGACTGGACAGAATCAATGGCACAGAAGGAGAGCAGTGATACATCACAGGACCACCCCTTATCCATCAGTCTGCAGCAAGGCTGACTGTGCATGCCAGCGGCAAACCATCAGCATGCACATGTTTTCCTCTGTGATTTGTGCTGAAGCATAGGCTGTCCACTGCATACCAGTCTTTGGCTAAAGCCTGTGGGAAGTAACTGCAAACCATAAACTTGCAGTCTTTTAAAAACATTCTTAATGCATAAACTATGCAAATACAACCACCAACACTTCCAGAGACTCTAACTGATAAATGACTGAGTGTTATTGGAGTTGATTTTTAAATGAAAAATTCAGATGTGATGGCAAGGCAGTTTTTCACAGTTCCCCCCAACCCCTCGCCCATGTGATCTGGGAGTTGATGTCGTATTGAGGAATTATATACTTCATGATGTAATAAAAAATTTAAAAAAAACATAATTTTTTTTTTTTTTACCACCAACTAGGTTTATGAAGAATGGTGGGCATGCCTGCTAAAATATCAAGTAAACATCTCATTTGCACAGGTGAGGTAGCAAGGCTAATGCCTTGTGAGCAGATTCATAAAAACCTAGGCCTTCTTTTGGTTCCTTTACAGAGTAAAATGCCAGGCTGGGTCACTTGTATTCAAAAATCTAATTAACAAGTCTATGTTGTAGTGCAAGGCACTGTCCTAGGTCCTGAGAACCCAGAAGTGAATAAAAAAGACCAAATAACTCTACCCTCATGGAGTTCATTCTAATCCATGCATTTCTGCTTATCTTCACAGACCTGAGCCAAAAGATGTGTATTTTCATTTCTGAAGTATTTTATGTTGAAATTAACCCAGTTGGAATTTTACTCATTTCCCTAGAGGGTATGGATTTTAAAAAGGCAATCATCTGTAGAGGATATTGCCCTGATACCTAGGAAAAGGATTTTTAATCTGAGATTCTTTTAACCACTCATCTATTTCCCAGAATGCGATGCTGTGAACAAAACTTCATGGACTATAGGAAAAGTAAAAATTGTTTTCTGAGTACAAATGAAGAACATCTAAAGCATACCTCCTATTTTGTACTTTTCTACTCGATTTTAAATATATGTATATATTTTATGATATACATCTCTGGCTCAGGTTCACAGATGAGATCTATTAAAACCTTCAGTTCAGTACAGCTTTCTCGAAAATTTTCAAAGTGGCAAACAAATTGAGGAGAACATCTACCTTAAAACCCCATCGCTGATGCTCTTGATCAATAGGTGGCATCAATAAATCTTAGATAGACATGTGGGCAAGACTGTTGGAGCCAGGCAAGGATTTTTCTTAATATGGATACTGATGTCATTTAGGCAGAGAGAAGCTGGGCAGGTTTGCGATAAAAGGGAAGTGATTATATAATACATCCAAACCATAAATAAACATTCCATTAAGTTATAAAATTCTATATGTCCTTAGGAGGGCTTCCTGTGAGCCACTTAACTTAAAAATAAAAAGGAAAGCTCTATGAATCATTCATTTGGCCAAAACCTACTGAATCCTTTCTATAGCCAGCACAGCACAGCCTCATCATCATCATCATCATCATCACCAGCACCACCACCACCACCATGTTGAGTTTATTGTGGACCAGACACTGAGCTGGTTGATTACATATGCCTCATCTCATCAAATGAGTAAGCAACCCTGTAAGTTGGGTGTAATTTTTATCCTCATTTTAGGTGAACAGATGAAGTAAATGATACCAAAGATGTTATGTTATCTGCTTGTGGTCACACAGCAAACTAATCAGGTGCCAACTGTGGGTCTGTCAATGTCCTGGGACTGTGGTCTTTCACTGCCTCCTGCCAGCTTTGAAATATAGTTGACATATAACAATGGGTAAATGTAAGGTATAATAAAATGTGTTGATTTGATACACTGGCATACTGCAAAACTATTACCACAATAGCTTTAACATAGTTACCACTTCACATAAAAACCATTTCTTTTTTGTGATGAGAACATTTAGAATCTACCCTTAGCAACTTTCAAATATATAATGAAGTTTTATCCACACTTGTGGTTCTCAAGCACCACACCATGCATCAGATGCCAACATACTCATCTTATTCCTGGAAGTGTGTAAAGTGTGTACTTTTGGAACAACATCTCCCATTTCCCCCACCCGAGCCCCTGGCAATCACCATTCTCGTCTCAGTTTCTATGAGTCTAACTTTGTTATATTCCAAATATGATTAATACACAGCATTTGTTTTTCTCTGAGTTATTTCACTTAGCATAATGCCCTCAATGTCCATCGATGTCTCGGATAAGATTTCCTTCTCTCTCATCGCTGAGTAAGATTTCATTGTGTATGAATACACACACACACACACACACACACACACACACACACACACACACCACATCTTTATTCTTTCATCCATTGAGTAATAATTAACTTGGTTCCATAAATTGGGTACTGTGAATAATGTGGCAATGAACATGGGCATGTAGATATTCTTTGAGATTCTGTTTTAATTTCCTTTGGTATATTTCCAAAAGTGAGACTGCTGAATTCTATACCTCTTTTCTAAAAAAATTTGAGGAATTTGCATAGTCTTTTCCATAGTAGCTGCACCAATTTACATTCCCATTAACAGGTGCACAAGGTTTCCCTTTATTCCATATCCTCGCTTGTCTTTTTTTTTTTTTTTAGCCATTCTGACAGGTATGAAGTAATATCTCACTGCAGTTTTGATTTGCATTCCTTGATGATCAGTGATGTCAAGTACATTTTCATTATTGGCCATGTGTATGTCTTCTTTGGAAAAATGTCTATTCAGTTCATTTGCTCTTTTTTAATTGGATTTTTTCCTATTGAGTTATAGGAATTCTTTATATATTTTCAATATTAATTTCTTTTCAGATATATAATTACAAATATTTTCTCTCATTTAGTAGGTTGCCTTTTCATTTTGTTGATGATTTCCTTTGTTGTACAGAAGCATTTTAGTCTGACATAGTCCCTCTTCTTGATTTTTTTCTTTTGTTTGTACTTTTGGTGTCAAATCCAGAAAAATATTGCCAAAACTGATCAAGGGGCTTAACCCCTATGTTTTATTCTAAGAGTATTATGGTTTCAGGTCTGATGTTCAAGTCTTTGATCCATTTGAGATGGTATTTGTGTATAAAAGATGGGGGTAAGCCCATGGTCTTAAGTACTCCATTTTATTGTTCCCAAATCAGTTGCCCTATTTGGATTCATTTGTATCATCGGCCTACTATCTGGGTAGAAAAGGATGTTAGACATTAACCAACGAATGATAAACTTCAGAAGATAGTCCATTTCCCATGATCACATAACTTGTTCAAGGCAGAGATGAAACTAAAAGTTCTAATACAAGCTTGATTCTACTATTCCATATATAATTGTGACTAAACCATAATAATGATAATAGCAGCTAACATTTGTGGAATCTAGTAGATTTCAAAACCTTAGACACTATAAATATAAAAACTCATTTACTCTTCACTTTTAAAATGGATCCCACCACCCCCATATAACAGGTGAATAACTGCGACATGGAAAAGTATCTTTCCCAAGGGCACATACCTACTAGGTAGTGGAGCCAAGATCTAAATCCAGATTCATACAGTGCTCAAGGCAAGCTTTTAACTACTATTCTCTTCTGCATCTTGAGAGAAAAAAAAAAGACCCAAAAACAAAACAAAAAAAAAAAAAACAAAAAACAAAAAACAAAATTTCCATGTATCAAACTTTAAAAAGAAAAATCCTCAGCTCCTCTACAACACTTCTTTGGCCACCCCAGTCCAAATTTATATCCCATGCTTTGAAATTCTGACTCCTATCAGCCTGATTCTGTGAACACATATACCTCCTGCCAGCAGATCATTGCTTCTGCGATCAAGGATAGTGTCTTTAATTCTGTCGTTCCCCCAGTACCTAAGTCTCACAGTTCACTGACAGTAGTAGGCAGTCATAAAAATCTTCCAGAACTGGACATAAAAAATGTAGCAAGTAGGTGACAAAGAGAGTTTAAATCCATGTTACTAAATGTGGCACAGGTCACTCATGCAAAACAATTCATGTCTAAATTCAGGGAAAATCAATATCTAAATATAGTTTACAAACAAGTATTTAACTATTTAATATAAGCCATTTCCTACCCTGTGCACCAACATCATGACTAGTTACTTGAATGGGTAAATATCCACATACTTCAAGTTCAACAATAGCTGCCTCGAATAAGTATATTGTGGTATTTTAGAAATTAGAAAAAATTAAGAAAGATCCAACATAATTATATAGGCCAACTATATATTAATCTAAGGAAACCTGTAATTCAAATATAAAAGAAATTATTCTTGTTTATTCATCAATTCCCTTTTAATAAGACAGTAGGACAATAGAGACGTTCTTGCTGATAACCAACTAATCACATTTTGCTGGATTAACCCAAGTTCTCCATCTCCTTTTCAACTGTAATGAGTGATGTCCTTGTGCCCAGAATATTGAAGTCGCCTAAGCTACTTCCTAGCACACTATACAATCTATCTCTATCACCTCAGTTGTATGTTTAACCAGGAATCTCTATACTCATTCTCAAGCCTATAATACCTGGGATTGTGTTTACATGATTATAAGCATAGCATAAACTGATGAAATATGAGTGCAGAAAAGAGATTGGTTGCTTTCATTGCTTCCTTGGGAAGATAAGTCCAACCCATGAGAATAATTGGCTTTATATTAGATACAGACAACTTTATGTGGGAAAAAACATGGTAAAATTCCAAAAGAACTGTACTTTAGATTGCTTTGCAAGTGTCCATGTTTTTATTCCACTTTGAAGAAACTGTAGCATTGCATTATGACTATCATTTACATAAAAAGGTAGAGGCCAGACTCCAGATAGCAAATTCATATTTAAATAGCGTCTGGATTCAACAAAGATTTGGAAAAGAGATGCACATTTCAGTGTCCTAAATTAAAATAAAATCTATATGTAGCATTTTAATTTTTTTTTATTTTTAAAGTAACTTTGTTGCTTTAACCAAATGTTTCAATCAGTTGACCAAGTAGAAATCATAACTGATCCGAGAAAAAGGGCTTCTATTGTACTACATGCAAGCCATGGGCAGCTAGAGGGAAGATGGGCTCTGGTCCTGGGCTTGGCTTCCAGAATCATCCTCATTCTGTATATTCTTAGCCTATTTTCACCTGTGCTAGCTCTGAGAGCCTCACAGCACATCCTCATGTCCTCTGTTATAGCCTCTTATGCATAAGTTCCTTCTCCCTCAAGTTCTTCTTGTGAGGCCCCCGGCATTGTGAATGGCCATTCCTTCCTGCCTGTGCACCTGCTCTTCCTCCCATGCTTCACTGCATCTCTTCTCCACTTGGTTACAGGCATCAACTCCTCCCCTTTCCCCGATCCTTTACTTTTATTCACATCACCACCTCTGTTCCCTCTTAACACCTGATATGTGCTGGCCCCATTTTATGTTTTACTTGGCTGTGTTCATCCTTGCTTGTAAGCCACATGAAGAGCAAGATCCATGTATATCGCTTCATTAACTGTAGGATCCCTAGCACCCAGCACTTTGCCTGGCAGAAAATAAGCGCTCAAACACTTAATGTATGGATATACTAATTAATGAACTAATTTAGATCATTGTGTCTCCAAGATTTCCAAAGACAGAAATTCTTCACTTGTATTTTCTGTAAGGCACCCTGCATAAAGCCACGTAGGGATATTTCCCTGTGCTGAAGTGGGACCTTTATATACTTCTGAACTCTGCTCTTTATGTTTTGGATATGAGCCTGTAAGGACCAATGTCAGGTGACAGGTGCCCAGAGGGGTACCGCCTTGAGTCACACAGCCTGAATGATGTCCCTGGGAGCACCTTAAGTTATTCCTAACCACCAGAACCACAACAAGAATCTTGATAAGATGCCAAATGACATTCTCTTTTCTCAAGACATCATGTGGTTCCTGACCCATGTATGTCAAAAAATGCCTTCTTTAAAATTCTTAGACTCCTGGAAGGGTTGAAGGGCATATATTGTCTTTTAGAATGGAAAGAGTGTTACAGAGAGAATATCTCTGAAAAAAACTGGCTGTTCCTGAGACAACAGTTTTATTCACAAATACTCCCCTTCTCCCATTGCTTTGTGAGCAAGAGATTCACATGCTGGTCCTAAAGCACCAAAGCCATGTTCATATTCACACTGCCGGCCATCACATTTTAGATCCTTTATTCTTCCCTATCACTCACTAACTTACTCACACCCGTGCCTTACACTTGCAGCCTCTTCACCATTCATACTCAGTCACAGTTCCAAACGTTCCAACTTGACCTTGACCCTTGAGTCTCATTTTATAGAAGCAACAGAGTTAAGAGCATTATCCATTAACAAGTCAAAAATTTCTTAAATGACCAAATGGTTCCTAAGCTTCTCTGAGTGGTCCAGGAACAACTCACTGCCCTGGGTCAATTTCTCCTCCCCTTTCAAATTCCAGGCTAGGAATTTCCAACTACCCAGTCATCGGCTTCCAAGACTATTCCACCAATCAGGGGGAAATTGGGCTTGCTTCATTTCTAAGTCATTTCATTCCAAATGTCCTGCTGCCTGTCTCTACTTGAAAGGTGACATATAAATGTAATCATCGGTACAACTGCCATTCTAATTTTTATCAGAAATTTTAGACCTATCTAATTCAGCATATACCAAATAACAGAATATCATAAATAATAATAGAGAAATATTGTGCATTTACTATGTACCAAGTCCTGTACCCAGACCTTTACCTGCAGTATCATTTGAGTCTCTCAGCAATCCTATGACAAATGTACTATTGCTATCCTATCACCAGAAAGCTAAGCAGAAAAAACTTGCCCATAGTCAAGGGGAACGTAAATTCGTTTTTGTCAAATTCCTAGTTCAAACTTTACAGCTCAAAGGATCTCCAAATACAACTGAACAAATAAAATTTATACAGGTCTTTAGTTCTTCTCTGGATGTTCTTCCTTTTCTTTTTAACAATATTCAATGAAGCAACAAATCTCTAGGATTTCTCACTTCAGGATATCTTCACTAAAGGTGGCTCTCTCACGTGAACACTGTCTGGCATTGCTCTCCAGTTGCTCAACTTGGAACCGAGCTTAAGTACAAATAACGTAGGACAATACTGTATGTTACATTTAGCATTTAAAGTGCTTTGGTGTTTTCACTGGAATACTATTCAGTTACTTTAATAAATTGCAACCTAGACAGAGCAACATTTTGTGAGCCTCTTAGAAAGTCATCCTTTCTTGAAAATGTGCAAGTTCATTTCCTCTGTTTCTGTTGTTTTCTTCTCAGAATTGCCTCAAAACCCAATAAGGTAGAACCATAGGGAATCTCTGTTGTCTTTACCTGATGGAGCAGGTAGAAGAGTGGGGGTGGGGGTGGGCTGTGGGGGAGGAGGTGATTTTACCCACAAAGAACTTAACTGGATGTTTCACTAATGTATGATGTATGAGCCCTAGCTTTTCTCTCCTTGGATTCCTTCTTGATTATGCTATCAGTAAGTTTGACCAAGTCACTTGCCTGCTAATAAAATGTCAATAGAGGGTATGTATTTACAAAACTGTACCAAAGTTACCAAAAATGACCAGCAATCATAGAATAGTAAATGCAGATACTCTTCTTAAATGTATTTTCTTGGGAGCAAGAGGAGTCTCTACTCACTTCAACAAATCATTTAAGAATGAGCTGAAGAAAACAAGATCTTTAAAACCATTTATCATCTCAGACTTCTTGAACAACTGTTTCATGTTTTTTAACTTTACAAAATAGACATGGGGAAAAACCTTTTAGCCCATGGAGATCACAACACAGAATGCATTTTTTAATATAGCCACATACAAACTGGTTGATGTAATCAAATCATTGTTAAATGCTTGCTGGAAGTCTTAGACCAAGAATTTCTGTAAAAGTTAATATTTGAGGGATGCCTCAGTGGCTCAGTCGATTAAGCGTCTGGCTCTTGATTTTGGCTCAGGTCATGATCTCATGGTTTGTGAGATGTTGGGCTGTGTGCTGAGAGTATGGAGACTACTTGGTTTTTGTCTCTCCCTCTCCCTCTGACTCTCCCCTGCATATGCATGTACAGGCATGCACTCTCTCACAAAATAACTTTAAAAACTTTTTAAAAAGTTTATATTTGAAAATATATATATATAAATATATATATTTATATATTTATACATATGCTCAATCATATATATATATATATATATACACATGATTGTACTAAATTTAAAGAAATAATAATTTTAGGATGCACACAGAGATGCCTTTAAAAGTTCAACTTTCTATTCCATGTATCTATCCATTGTCCTTCTGAAAGTTGATTCTTTTCTCCAGGTACTATTATTCTTGTCTGTCATTTTAGGTCATTTTTCCTTCCAGTCACTCTTACAGGGATAGGATTTGCTCTTTGTTCAAGGAGAAGGGATTTCTTCTCAATGCCTGATTGCTTTATCATCTAGCTGAGGCTCCTGATTCATCTTCTAATTAAAAAAGACCTTTTACACAGGATCAAAAGAACTTCTGGTGATAGATGGAGGAAAGGTCTATAGAAAAGGCAAGATCTTACAACTGTCTTAAGAAAAAAATCCCTGTAACAGACAAGGTAGATGATGATTTTCCGGCCAAGGAAAGACTGCCCAAAGATCCTAACCACATTAGATTCAAAGATGGATAAATGAACAGTGCAATGTTTTCTTGATAGGGTCCCAAGAGCCTCACCACAGGCATGGCTTACATAGCTGGCCCTGCCTGGTGGCTTTATATGAATTACCATCAGTAAACTAGAGCAGTGGTTCACAAATACTAATGTACTTAGGTATTACTTAGTTTGTTAAAATGTGGTTTCCTGGGCCCCACCTGCAGAGATTCTGATTCACTGGGTCCAGGTGGGGGCCCATGTATTTGCAGTCCTAACAAGCTCACAGGTGATGCCAAATGCTGGTCTGAGAACAACACTCTGAATATCACTCCAGAGCACTGTGATTCCAAATCACTCAGGGTATTGTATCACTCTCTCTGCATCTAAAATTCTGTTCTTGGATTATCTTAGTTTGCAGCCTTAAGCATTTGGTCTTCAAAGAAACCAAACCACTATACTGGGAGGCTGTCCTCTTTTGTTTAAAAAAAAAAGAAAAAAAAAAAAGAAAGGAAGGAAGGAAGTTAAAGTAATGGCTCTTCACTTGGAACAAAGAGCAAGCTGACTCTGGTTTACAAAGTCTTATCTCATTCCTGATCCTTTGTCATTTGAGAGAGATGTGAGTAGTCTATGTCAAAAAATGCACACTGCGCATTCCCAGGAAGCCACTCACATGGCCAACTGTAATTTTATTTAAGCCTGTCTAAACTTGCTTTTCTCATTTTTGCCCTGTAGGCACTCATGAGCATTTTTTTTTCCTTTGCAAGAAAGAATTTGAAGACAAAGACACAGATATGACTTTACCAAAAACTAGCAAACTTTAAAGCAAAAAATAAATAAATAAGAATCAAGCATTTCTGTTTATAACAAGATTCACCCCACAACCCCTCTACTCATCCTCTTATACAAAGAGAAAACTTAAGACCATAATAGCCATTCTTCAAAAATGATTAAATAAAAATCATCCAAAAGTCAGATTACTGAGAACATGATGAAGTCTTTTGTGTGCAAATCCATACGGTGGTGGGTGAAACACCGAACATCTAAGGAAAAAACAGACACACTCTCTACTATAAAGCCAAGTTGCAAATCCAAATGCCTACCGCATAAGTAATGTAATTTAATGTTTGAAGCCAGGAGTAAGGGAAGAGAGGAGGAGGGATGAAGGAGAACCTGAGAGTCCTGCCCTTATCAGCTGCTCCTAATCAGCTGAAGTCCAATTCTGATAATATCAGAAATACATGTCCTGCTTTTCCTTCCAGTCCTACTTCTTGGTGTGCCCAAATATTTCAGGTTGAATTATAAATTCAGTGTATGAAAAACCACAGGAAAACTGGATGAACCTAACTTCCTCCAAAAAAGGTTCATCTGAGGCTATGGTAAAGCATCCTGGGATGGGACGGGTCGCCTTTATCCCACTGGAGATTGAGTTTACTCAAAGTGGGCTGACATTTTGAAATATTCAGTCTGCCTCTTTTGCTCACATTGTTGGATGTAGTTTGAAAGTCTATGGTGTTTATCAGTCTCCCTCGTCCTTCATGGGTGTCAAACTCCCAACTGTTGTACTCTTAGCACTGAGAGACTGTCACAATGAGTGCTTTGCCTTTTCAGTGATTTGCTTCTTAGTTTTCTAGCTTCACACTCTACAAGGAACAAAAATTAGGCAAATGTCTCCAGGCTATTATCTAGTACCTGTCTTCTTCCTGAGGTCTCATCCCCTCAAGTCCCAGCTGCTTTAGCTGAGCGTTTGTCTCTTCTGCCTTGTGAGACTGCCAAGAAAATTGTCTGCCTTCTCTGCTCCCAGCCATCATCTTTTGCCTGGTTTCTCAGCTTTCATCCCAACACAAAAATTAGAGGGACCCCTTAAGTGAAAACCAGCTTGTGGAATTCTGGCTCACCACTTTATAGTTTCCTATGCTCTAGGAATCTTGGTTTTCTTGGCAGCTCTTTTAATGTCTTCAGATTAGGCACATTTCAAATTTTGTTTAATTTGCCAGTAGTGCTGGTTTTCCATAGGCCACCCTAATTTAGCCAGAGGCCAAAGTCCCCAGGTTGGTTGATTGATTCTTTGGAGATGACAACCAACACATACTTTATTCACTTGATTGAAAGCCTTATGGCACATATAAGGGTTAGAAGAGTTGACCTTGGTTTTGTTCACGCTGACTCTAGTGAGTTGTGTTTGGGTTTTCTAGGCTTGAGACTGCTCAACAGCTTCTGCTGCCACTGGCTTGTTTTCTTCCAGAATCACGGTGTGTACTTTCATATGAAATCTGATTTTTAATTCCTTCTCTGGCAATTCTTCTCCAGATTCTTAGCTTTGCATAATTACACCTACAATGGAACCTGGATCCTCAAGGCACCAAGATAAATCCTCCTACTCCAACATCACATGATCTTCTTATTCTACTGTTTAACAAAAAACGTTCAAGGCCAGCCACAACAGATCCCAATGAGCCATACGCCACTGAATCCCATACACAGGCAACATTTTTGACATCTAAAATTGCTAGGAGTTTAGGGGCACCTGGGTGGCTCAGTCGGTGAAGCATCCGACTTCGGCTCAGGTCATGATCTTGTGGTCCGTGAGTTCAAGCCCCGCATCGGGCTCTGTGCTGACAGCTCAGAGCCTGGAGCCTGTTTCAGATTCTGTGTCTCCCTCTCTCTCTGACCCTCCCCCGTTCATGCTGTCTCTCCCTGTCTCAAAATAAATAAATAAATAAATAAATGAACGTTAAAAAAAATTTTTTTTTAATTCCTAGGAGTTTAAAGAGCTTCCCCTTGGCAGGCTCAGTGGGCTCTGGGGCAGCAGCCATGGGCTCTACTCCCAGGTTAACTTAATATAGTAATATAACTACTTCACCAGGAAATAATGTATTTATCTTGAAAACTGTGGGTTAATTTCAAATTTAAACATTAATTCACAAGAGCTATGCAGGAATTATTTTGGTAAAAATAGACTATAAATGTAGTTATACACACACACACACACACTCCATTTCAAACAAGGCATCAAACTAATACATTTGGTTCTGTGATCTCTTTTAAGACAGATATGTCAAGCAATTTTTGTATTTTGTCGGCAGCCTTAAAAGAAATTTCAAATAACCACAAATCATTGTTACAGTTTAGAGTACTTGAGACACTCCAGATAAATATTGGATGATAGATGGACAGTAGGTAGAGGAATGGATTCATCTCATACATAAGAGAGTGAGAAGACACCCTTATGCTTATCAGGGAACAAGACGAGAAGGCTCTGGCAGAATGTCACTCTCTTAGTCGCCAGTAATTGGCCTTACTTGAATCAAAGAGGAAGTTAAATGGGGCTACCACCTGACTTAAGCCTTTCTGTATAATGCAGTGGGCTGGATGGAAATGGACATAGGGTACATGGTAAAACAGCCAAATTTTTCCCATTCCCATATACCACATCTCCAACTGTGGTTTCCTGGGAATTCATCCACAGAACTGCAACAACAAATTCTCTTTATCAAAAATGTTGAAGGTTCTTTGAGATCCCTGCCCTATGAGCACATCTAGCCTAATGGATAAGAAGCTCTCCACCATGTAGGTAGCTTGAGAATGTCGCAGTGGCCTCGGTATAGGATTGTCCACAGTGAATGCTGACTTCAGTTCTTCTAGGACTGAACCGACCCAAGGCAGGTCCCTGCTGAGAGAGTTCTAGTCTCTTCTGTAACATGCCTATATACTAAGAGCAAATACCCTGGCATCCAGTTGATGGGGATGTGGAAAGGCATCAGGACATGCCACATACCCTAAACCAACTGCTTGATTTTCTCAATTACCTAGTTTTTAAGACCGAGTGTTAAATACATACATACATGCATAAACGCCTTAGGCCTATAAACAAATAAAAACTAAATAAAAATGACTAACATGGTGCACAGTATCAGAAGCTATCAACTACTGGCAAAAAACAACAACAAAAAAAAACTAGGATCTGTATATGGCAGGCAATGTGCCAAGGACATGACATGAAATCTGTTCATCTTCATGGCCACTCTTCAAATACTGTCCTAATCCTCCTCTTGATGGATGAGAAAAATGAAGCACAGAGCAGTTTAGGAATTTACTCAAGCTGGTAAGTGGTAGGTAGAGAGTCAACCTGAAACCAGGTCTCAGGATGCCATATCGTAAGCCCTTAACCACAGCGTTTTACAGGTCTCCTAGACTGCATTGATCATCTTAATGTCTACTTCATATTCCCTATACTTTAATAATGTGACTATGGATTACGGACATGTGCTTTTCCTAGCTGTCCTTAAATTTGGAGCTAAATATAAAATTAATGACATCTTGGGAACTGTGATTCTTCCCTAACACATTTTGCTAAGAACATGGCTTATGAAATCTTTATATCTAGTTGAAATGTGTTTACTAAGTCTTGCCAGGAAGTTCATTCTAGGGAGATATTACACATGGGTAATGTAAATTGCTGTAAGGGCTAAGAAGCCTTCATTCCAACTAGCTTTTTGCCGCCAAGTAATAAGTAATTTAGTAGATTTGGAAAATAAGCACCTGGTCTATCCCCCTTCACAAGTGACTAGGCCTGCATAAAGATCAGTTACTTTATACAGAGTTGGAAAATTCCCTATCTGATCTGTGGGGTTTGCCTCCCTGGATGCTGTTCCAAGCAACACATTAGTGTTTAGACCAAGTATCTCTGAGGAGGCACAAACCTGTTCTGAGGGCCTAGAAACTCCACACTGCACGTCTGCATTTCAATGAGCGGTTTCTAGCACTGGAGGAAGGAGAGCTGGTGCCCCAATCTGCAGCCAATATCCTGTTCCTGGCTTTTCTGCCTCATAGCCGTGCAACCGCCATTAAGTCACACTATGAGCTTTAGTTTCCTCCTCAACAAAAGATGCCAACCCGTCTCACAATGTTCTTGTAATGGTGGTTACCCGTGAAAGCACTTCAAAAAAGCATTCACACATAAGATATGTGACATATATACACATAAATACGTACACATGGCACCAAGGGCTAAGGTACACACATTATCCAGATGCCAATGGCTAGATAGTCAACAAGGTAGAAGACAGAAGTCAACTCATCTATCCTCCAGAGGAAGTGAGCCTGTAAGGAAATGCCCGGTTTCCACAGTGATGGGACAGAGCAGTCCAGGCAAAGGTATAGGGAGGGAGAGGAGGGCACATTCTGGCTATAAAAATACATCCTATAGAGCTCCCCTAATGAACATTGGGTAAGTATGGAATTCTGGAAAGAAACAGAAGCAGGCAAAGACTCACTCATCAATAGAAAATAACCTTATATAGAAAGGCTGTATGCCAGGCACCATAAACTAAAAATACCAACATGCAGGATCCTGCTTGATCCTAACAACAAGCCTGTGAAAGTATGCTCTTCTTTACTGACTAGGTATCAGAGGCTTTGAGCAATTTATTAATTGTCAGGTCCATATAGAGAATAAGTGCTAGAAGCCAGGTTCAAATAGGGGTCTGTTTGACAGGAGCTACGTCCCTTGACCACCTTGCTATACTGCCTCTCTAAAACCATTGTCAGGATACAAACCCGCACATCTATCAAGCTACATTCCTGTAAAAGAACTTTGTGTTTAAATACATGGGGTGGTGATGGGGGGGGTGGTGCCTCGGTGGTTCAGTTGGTTAAGCGTCTGACTTTCCCTCGTTCATGGGTTTGGGCCCTGCGTTGGGCTCTACACTGACAGCATGGAGTCTGCTTGGGATTCTGTCTCTCTCCCTCTCTTTCTGCCCCCCCACCCATGCTTTCTCTCTCTCGAAAAATAAACAAACTTTAAAAAAAATAAAAAATAAATACATACAAAGGAAAAAAGTCAGGTATGCTATACACCCAAATGTTCACCACACACTGACCAGTGGGATTACAGGTGATTGTCTCAATATCCTTAAACATTATCTGACTTTTGTAATCAAAAAGAGAAAGCAATTAAAGAATTAAGATGCATCTTTATTTTTCCTTAAGGCAACTTATTTCGAAATGCTTCACAACACCTGTGTGTGGGGGGGGGGGGGAAGAAAGAAGGAGGCCAAAAGGACAGCTTGTTAAGGCTTAAATATTACAAATTTGATTTTCAATAGTTTAAGTATCTGTGGGATAGCAGGAAGCCACTGAAAACATTGGGGTGATCCTAATTTAGTGAGAGAATTTGTGCTTGAGGTTCCTAATGGCAGGGGTGGGGCACCCTTACAATGATGGGGGTCAGTGTAGAGTGCTCTACACACTGGTTAGCCCCCACTCCCAAGACTTTCAGAGAGAAGTCTGGAAAGAATCACCAGTATAGGATGCTCTGTGCTGGTGGGAATCAGCAATTGCACTTCTAATACGTTGGCTGGGAGAAATAAGAATCACTGATCCACCAAGAGATCATGAGTGGAGAGCTATGCAATTAAATAAGACAGTATAGGTAGAAGATCAAAGAAAAGCAGAAAGGAAAGACACAGGTAAGTTCTATAGTTGGAGCCTAGACATAAGATAAAGGGAAATGAAGGGTGGGAGGGGGAGGAGTAAGCAGAGGTGTGGGTTGGAGGTTGTAAATAAGAATATTCTAAAATAAATGTTTATTTCTCATAACCGAAAAAAGCTTTAAAATGTAAAACTGTTTGCTTCAAAGAAAATTTTCATACAATATGTAAATCTTTACCTAGATTAACACAGAAAATGAAGACGCTGGTTTCCATTTAGTATTTAATGTGTGGAACATTGTAATCTTTTATATTATTGGGATGATACCACATAGGCTATTGCAATGAGATTTATAAGCAGATAAAACTTCTTTCAAATTAACTGTTTCCAATAGAATTAAAGTGGATACTTGTGACTTATAAAACAAAAATTTATTTCTAGGAGTTTTTAAGCCAACTAAAAAAGCAATCACAACATTGAAACATTTTGAATTAAACACAAGCAAAAGAACAATTAGTGAGAAACCCAATAACCTTTTATACTGTTCAAAAAATCATTTTCACAGTTTTACCTATCTGGCAATGTTGAACTTAATCTGAGCCCTGTACTCCCAGAAAACAGCCAAAGTCAAGGAATTCTTATTCTTTGTGTTTGGGGAAACACCCAAAACAACAATGACAGATCTGTCCTCGGATATTATGAAATCCACATCCACCCTTCCTCCTCTCATTACATAAAATGTCAAATTTTTACCTCATCTTTGACAACACTTACATAGGAAATGAAACATTTTAAGTGCCATAAATGATACAAACTGCCCTCTATTGTTGGACATACAGCATGTTTCCAATTTTTCAAAACTACAAAGCTACAATAGACATCTTTGTACAAACAAACAACTCCAACTTTTCTCATCCTTCCTTGAGACTTTCCTCATTAATAAACGTTCCCCCTATTGTAACAGCCTGGATAAAATCATCTGCTTAATTGTCTGGTACATCTGGTCTTTGACATACTCCACTATTAAGAGTTTTCCAGAAAAATATAGCAGAAAATAAATCAGACCATATCACACAAACTTTCTCCATGCTGTTATTCAGAAAACATACAAATTCAAAACAAAAAATTTCACAAAGCATATTTAATAGCAATGATAATGCTGGTACAAGGATTCCAAGAAAGTGTAAGAGATTCAATGAAAAATCTCACTGTGCCTGCAGATAAATTAGTACCACTGGAAAATATTTCAAAATTTTTATGTGAATGGCAAAGAAAATAATATTAAGCAAGGAAGCCTGACTTGCTATAATTGGAAAAGACTCTCAACTTAGCAAACCACATAGGTAGCACAGAGGATTTCACAAAGGCCAAAATGTTTGACCAATTGTAGCACGGAAATTGCAACTTTGGCAAAGGAACAAGGTCCTAACCATGACAATGACTTAAAAACACAGATTTCAGGGGTGCCTGGGTGGCTCAGTCAGGAGTCCGAACCCTGCCTCAGGCTCTGGGCTCTGTGGTGACAGCTCAGAGCCCGGAGCTGCTTCGGATTCTGTGTCTCCCTCTCCCTCTGTCCCTCCAACCACACCACCCCCCACCCCGTCTCTGTCTGTCTCTCTCTCTCAAAAGCACAAACATTTTTTTTTAATTTAAAAATAAATAAATGAAGACACAGACTTCAGGCCCATGTGGGATTCAGGAAGCACCTAGTTCCAAATTTCAGCAGGTTGTTGAATCACAAATCCCAGGCACAATTCGGGGCAGCGACTCCAATTAATGTTTCAAAACATGTGATTTCCTAGAGTTTATTTTGCTTGGAGGAAAATCATTAAATATATCACATTTAATTTCTATCCTTCTGTGAGACTCCTTGTGTAAATAAAAGCCCCAAATGGAGGAAGGGGGTGTGGAATATTCTAACCACAAGTAGTTTGGGGTTCTGCAGAAGTGAAATGATGCTGAACTCTAAGGCAGGACGTATGCAGCAGAAGCAGCTCCAGTTGGTACCAAAGCTGCCTTAATTTGGACGAAGAATCAGCAACCTATTTCCTGAGGCCGCAACAAAGGATGCCTGTAGGCTACCCCATTTAAGTCTCAGGAAACTCTTCAAGTTTCCATTTGACAGATGCAAAAGTGAGACATGGTGAGGCTTTATTGTGTGCCTAGGATAACAAAGTTGGTGGAAAGTGGTAAACAGTGATTACTCAGCAAGGACTCAACATGCAGCATTGTGAGAGTCAAGGACATTCAAATTTATAGGAGACCAATAGAATGTGGCCAAATAAAAGTATTTAAAAGTATTTAATGAATTCAAAACAATGATTAGTAATTAATACATTAATCTTCTGGATGTCAATAGATAGTTCTAAACTGCTGGGGAAAAAAATTTTTTTTTCTTTTTCAAATAGTGCTGGAGCTTGCTTGTAAAGTTTCTTCTCTTGAGTTGATTAAATATTCTCTCCAAAATCTTGTTTACATTATTAATTTGCTCAGCAACCCCTGTCTTCAGAACAGTGTAAATTTCTACCTGGTCCCTGAAGAGTTAGCACATATTTTTAATTAAAATGGTCTTGAATAAATTGAGCTGTTATTCTTACAGGCTATATTATTAACAGTATTAACTCTGAATAAGACAGAATGTTAAAAAAACAAGGTACATTATAAGTATGCAAATATAGGCCCCTTGAACAGTGAAAGATTTACCTAAATTTCATAAAAAGATCTGACTCCAAATTATGAAAAAGGGACAGTGAGTTAACTACAGCTTTCATGAACGATTCACAATAATAAAGAATGTAAAGATGTGTCAAAAGTTTATAGGTTCAAAGTACAAACTGAATGCTTCCTTTAGGACAATCTAAAACAAAATTAAACATCATGAGAAAGACTGTGACACTTTTCTTACTTATGATCTAAATGATAATAACAGTTATGTGCATAATGATACAATTGTATGCTGTATGCTGCCAAGAACAGTTTAAATCAAGTACCCTGTAGAACTTCCACATCTGAATGCTTCTGATGTAGCTTTGCCACTCTTTCACTATATTCAATTTTCTATTGACCCAGAGGAGTGGTCTGTACCTTAAAGTGATGCTATTAAAATTCTTTCATTTTACTTTCAAGCTCTTAAAGGCTAGGTACTAATGAAGTTTTGGGGTGATGGGGGGCTCATGGGGTCCAGAGCCAATGGCCAAGAAAGAATTCTGGAGGATGTCTTTGGTGCAAAAAGGTGATTTTACTAAAGCATGGGGACAGGACCCATGGGTAGGAAGAGCTGCGCTGGGGTCCTGATGGGTAACTCATTATATACCCTCAGGTTGGGAGGGGGTCAGGGGTAGAGTATGTTGCTAAGGAATTTAGGAAGCAAGGTTTCCAGGACTTTGAGGGGCTAGCAGTTGCTAGGGAAACACCATTTATTACTCTTTAATTAAGCCTCAGTCATGAGACGCTTCTGATGCATATCAGGGGCCATAAGCTTGGAGTATGATTGCCAGACTATAGCTTGGGGCAGTTGAGATAAAGGAAGTAGTCTTACAGGATCCTTGAGGTTGGGATAATGTTAAGCTAAGATTCTCTTTTCCCCCTAGCAAAGTGTCATCATTGAGACAGCTGAGCTCCTAGAGGGAGGTCACTCTGCCAGTGTCAAGGACCTGTCAATGGTCCGTAGGCAGTAAGGGAATTTAATTTTTCATTTGCCATAGTTTCCCACATGACCATGGCAAGCACTTAAACCCCTCTCCTTTATTGTGGGGGTAGCCAGGAGTGTCCGAGGAATATCACACATATTCCACCTGGGGTGGGGGGGGGTGCGAGCTTGTGTTTTGCCCTCAGCCTGCCCCCTGCTCCCTCATCAGGTACCATTTTGTCATCATCTACCATGCAGAGGGGCTGAACTCATGCATTCTTCCCACTGCTTGAATGCCTCTAAGCCAGGTACCAGGTTGGGATATGAGACAAATGCAGG
This sequence comes from Acinonyx jubatus, assembly GCF_027475565.1. Taxonomy (NCBI): domain Eukaryota; kingdom Metazoa; phylum Chordata; class Mammalia; order Carnivora; family Felidae; genus Acinonyx; species Acinonyx jubatus. The sequence goes on along the minus strand of NC_069383.1, from coordinate 138,011,449 downwards.
AGGCCATGGGATCTTACTAACAAACAAGGAGACTGGAAACAAGCAAGGAACTGTACAACAGAGAGGCAGCTTTGGGTCAGTGGTGTCTATGCACTCAGGTTGCACAGTCAGACCTGGTTTAAATCCTAGATGTGACTTTAGGTACATCACTCAAGGTCTCTCACTCAACCTCTTCCTCATCTGAAAAATCAAAGCAATGGAAGTCCCTACCTCACAGACTTGTGAGGATTAAATGAGATGATGCAAAGCTCTCAATATAATTCCATGGTACACAGTATATGCTCAATGAAAATTAGCTGCCATAAGGATATTATAATATTATCTCTTTTTGCATTATAATGAGTGCCATGATAAGCTATATTAAGGATGCTAATAAGAACACCAGGAAGAGCAATAAATCTCCCTGGAGAAGTTCAGTATGAACAGAAGGGCTACAGAAGAGAGAATGCCAAGTAACCAGTCTTCGCTATCAATGAGGGGGGGGAAAAAAAAACAGAGTGTTGCTCAAGAAAAACTTTCAAGAGAAGATGTCGTGTTCATTTAAGTGACTATTTCATCTTAAGAAAGCAGTCTTCAGCCTCTGATCAAACCAGAACCCTAGCCATCCTGATGATCATTATTATTACCATCCATAAATTCATTTGCTGCATCCCAGCTTGGCATGTGAATGCTCATTTGTTACAATTATCCCTTCAGTTTGACATGGAGAGAAAGCAACCAGAAAGCAACTTCTATTACCCTGGGGGGCTCCTCCAAATAATTAAAATTCTGAAGCACTCCTCAAGCTGAAAGCAGTCAGCCCTCATTGAGGGCACGTTTTATTAAATAAGCAGGCTCATGGTTGTTGTTCTTGCAACCCAAGTGCTTGAGCTCACAAGTCCCACAGCACCAAAAGTCATTATTTTTTAACCTAATTTTTTAAGTCCCCAAATCTATCTTCGAAAAAAAGGCCACCGTTTCTTACACAGGCCTAGGGCCCTTTCCAGGTACTCATCACTGGGCTAAGGTTGTAACATACACGATCTCATCTCACATAGTCTTTCTAGGTAGATGATACTATTCCTGTTTTAAAAGGAACTGAGGCATAAATGGGTTCAAATACTCACCCAAGTTTCGTTAGCTCACACATATTAGAGCTTTGATTTGAACCCAACTTTTAAGTCAATGCCCATAGCCACTATATTACCACATACGCGCCTTGAGGACATATTTTTTCTTTTTCTTTCTTAAAGCGATACTTACATTCAAAATGCAAATGAAGGTAGGGTAGAAGATAGGTGAGGAAGGTGGGGAGAATAGGTGGGGAAAGAAGGTAAACTACCCAGCCACTGCAGGCAGAGGTGAGCTCAGAATCCACATACCATCCTCATGAGTTCGCGTTTTCCTGGAGATCAGACAGGACTCACTTTTTCACTAAAGACTGAACTCAATTTTCAGTCAGAGTCTGAGACAACAAAGGCCACTCATTGCCTATTGGGCTTCGAGGACTCACTTCTGCCCCATTATTGGGCTTCAGACGTGCCATGTGCTCATGGGCCTTTACATGGTGACTGGTGAGTCTCCCTCATGAAGTGGGATGAAAGTGTCTTACCTATACGCAAGACTCGAGAACCAACAATGGAACCAATTGCTGATGAATACAGGGTTGTTGTAACCATTAATTAAAATGAGCTCACAGTTTGTTTAGCATAGTGCCAGGCACACAGTAGGCATTTAATATGTTTGCCCCATTACTAATAACTTTTATGGATATTATCAGGATTCCTAGGAGTCCTTTAAGTAGGATGGGAGCATTTTCCTATAATACATGCCGTTCTCTCAAGAGGATGCAACCTGATAGAAATAACTAAAGCAAATGATTAACTTGTGCAAATGAGGAAACCAGCAAATGACTGCTTTCTTTGACTTGTAACAGCCACATGCTTGACTGGAGGAAAATTTATTTTGATAAATGTTTGTCAATAGGGAAAAATGGGCTAGGATTAGGCTGGCATCAAAAAAAGGAAATTCATAGAGAGGAAAAAAAATAATCATTTTTTTAAAGGATCAAAATCCACTATTAGACAAACCTGCTTACCAAATGCAGTTTAAGTTAAATACCATTAACAATTGGGTAAACTGAGTCTAGCAGTGGTTGGACTCATATAATGAAGTGATTAATTTAACTGTTCAATTAATCCAAAAGATGTCCAGTCCATGAGCATGAAGACCCTGCCAGTGAGTTAGACTAATGGGAAGAGTTGGCATATAAATGGCCACCAGACTCAATTAATTCACATTTGATAGGATCCCTGGATAATGCTGGCTTACAGCTGGGTTTATACAACATGAAATACAGAGTTGAATTTTAATATTAGTAAGTATAAATATTTGAAAAGGTGTACCTTTTTTACTTATAGCCCAGGAGAAAAAGGAAGGTGGCACAATTCCTGGGTACCTCAAATGAGGGAGGTTCCCAGTCTTTGCTCAAATTCAAGAACATTTACTTTACACCTATTCTGTCGCACTCACCCCTGCCCACCTCCCAAGACCAGACCTGACTTGCTACTTTCCTTCCATGACAACTGTAGACATAACTCTCAGTTTTGCAAAGTCGCGCTGTGGGGAACACTACGTCCCTTCTTAAAGACAACACTAATTAAAGAACCTATTTAATCTCTTGCCCCAAAGATTTCAGTGTTTAACTCAACTTCCCCATAATTCACTGCATGCAGCAATTAAATTAATGGAGGCAGTAGCAGCAGCATGGAATCCTTTAAAACCCCTATGGGCTTGTTTCTTTGATTAGACCAGATCAAGGAAGCAGCAGCTATTTGCAGGCAGATTAGAGGGGCTCCCTTTTTTTATTGCCATCAGTGCTGAAGATTGAAAGGTCAGGTGTGTTGACATCTTACTCATAGCCATCTGTGACAGTTTACATTGAGGTTATCCTTAAAGAAGTTTTAAATGCAGGAAGAGGACCATATGGATCGGGAAGCATGAGGCGCCCTCGTACATTTCAAGCAAAGGTACCAAGTGGATTTATGCATATCTGCTTTCTCAACACACCCTGACTGCCACCTCCAGGTGCCAATAATGGATGCAGGAAATCAGTATCCTGATGATCTGGGAGATACAATGGGGGCCCTCAGGGTCATACAACATTTAATTATGCTCTTCATGGTTTGGAGACTATGTTGCATTTGATTACATTTTAACCTTTGGTGGAAAGAAAAGTACTTATTATGTGTTTTGTCAAGTGATTCCCAAATCCAGCTCAATCAAAAAATCACTTCAACGTTTTTATATTAAAAAAACAAAGTTTAAAAACAACTTCCCAAGTCTCATCAGAGAGCCAGTGAATACATATCTCTTGGGGACTGGGCCCAGGAATCTCTAGTTTCTAAGAGCCCCTGACGTGGTTTCTAGTCATGACCCAGTTCAAGGACTCACAGGCACATGTCACAGCGCCTAAGTATAAGAATATTTAATTGAAAAGAATAAATAGCAATGCTCAATTAATCAAAGCATAGGCTGGGAGAGCCAGGCTGCCTGGGATTAAAATCTCATTCTCCCACTGCTAGTAGGGTAGGTGAACCTACCCATTTATAGGACTGAACCTCTATGGGTCTCACTTTTCCTCACTTTTAAAATGGGACTAATACCACCTACCACAGGTACCTGTATGGAAAGCACTTAGCATTGGGCCATAACTATATTAAGCTATCCCAAAGTATGAGTGATTCTTTTTAAACCAGATTCCAGAAATTCTAGAAAACAAAGTATCATAGTAAACAAGTTGTCCACAAAACAGAGTAGTCTTTTTCCTCTCGTTCAATTCTTAACACTTAATACTATACTTCCTATAGATTAGGCTGAACATAATGGCTCAGTGAGAATTAAAAGCTACGTTACTTAATAATTTACTTAATTCAAAGGTACCATCAATTCACTAATAGCTTTCTTGGAATTAAAGAAGGAAAACGAGGATGTGAAGATTGTCAACTGCATCTGCGTTTCAGAAGTGTTAAAAGGTACTAGGCTAAAACAGGAGAATCTCATGCCGTCAAGAACCTAGGAAAGTCTGTGTTAACAAGGCAGCATGTGCTCAAGTGCACATAAAGTCCTCTTGAGCCACTATCGGCAACATGAAATCCTACAAAACATTCTAGAGTCAAATAGTCTGGAAATCACTGCCTACCAATGCCCTCCTTCCCACACCCTCTTTTTCATAGATTCACAATGCGTATTCACATATTAAAACATCTGAAAGTTGAGAAGTCTTTCAACAGCTACACCAGTTGAACTTGGCCTGAACTTTTCCACTTACCCTTTGGGGGATAAACGTGATCAGTACACATTCTGAGAAATATTAAAATCAAGCAAAGTGTCATGGCTACAGTAATTATGAAGATCTTTGTCCAAACAGCTTGTCTTATCAGAATACAAGGTCTATGGGGAAAGAAGCCTCATGTCTTTAAACAGGATTCAAAGCTTCCTTCCAAGGATAATAAGACCCTTTCTTGTTATTTATTAGACTATAAGAAATGAACCATGAGAAAACCAGGAAAGCCATTACTTTTTGCGAGCAAACTTACAAGTCGAGAACATTATTGAGCATTCATATTGCATGATAATTTGACAAAAAGACATTTTTACAGTTTTTAATTATCCCACTGATAAGATTAAAAATCTAGAAACTGTTTATTCCAGTCCATCTTGGAAAAATAACTACATTCAATAAATACAGAATAGAGACAGCTTTAATTTTACATGTGGGCCAGGAGGATCCGTTTCTCCCAAAACATGTATCATCCCATATGTGCTGTGATTTACAATCCCCCAAGCATTAAAGTTTGAATTGTCAATTTTCTGTTTTGGATTCATTGGAATTCTGATCCTATAGTCACACTAAAATAGATGCAGGCTAAAAGAAAAGTCTCCACATTTTAAAGCCAGATGGCCTATATAATCTAAATATTTTTTCATTGCTTGTTCAGAAGAAAATTCATGTTGGAAGTAGTGAATTCATTTAAGTAGACATGAATTTAACGTTTCCTTAGTCATCAGTCTCAAACTTAGGACTCTATTTAAAGAAACTGTATTTTTTAATTAAGTTTAAAAAATAACAAAAAAGATATATATAACAACCCTGGCACAGAAAACTTTTCTTTAAGAGAAATCCTCTAATGTTAAGAAAAAGAACAAAACAATTCTCCATTGCATGGTATAATCAAATAATTTTTTTCTTTCAATTGAAAAAGGAGATCTTTATTTGAATTATGTCTGGCATGATCAAAAAAGGTCTGATTATTCCAAATTGTCTGATAGTAAGTATGTTATTAAAGACAGAGCCTTATTCGTGATTTTCCTTTAAAAATTTTTTTTGCCAAAGAATACAATTCTACCATTCTAATCTTAGACAGATAGAAACTCAGGACTTGGACTGTATTAGGCAACATTCTTAAACTTGCCTCTTGGGATCTCTCTTCTATTGATACAAATATATATAAATATACATCGAAAGACTCTCCAGCAGCCCTGAGAGACATTACCATACTGAGTGATTCAGCTAAATGAAATCAAGAAACTAATAAAAAGCGCTGCAACTTTCTTCTCTTCATCATATTTAACATCTCCGTTCTTCAAGATGAAAGGAGGCAGCTATACCATAGCCTTAAAAATGTCACAGTGGGATCTTCTCTCCAGCACTGTAAGAACTGTTCAGCTGTACAGCACAGGACCTCTTCAAATTATAGTTGACTCTTGAATAACATGAGGATTAGGGGCACTGACCCCCCTGGGGCAGTAAAATCCATTGTAACTTTTGACTCCCCAGAAACTTATTGACTGGAAGTCAATTAACACTTATTTTATATATGTATAATACACCATTTTCTTAAAATAAACATAGAGAAAAAATGTTAAGAAAATCATAAAAGAAAACACATTTACAGTCCTGTACTGAATTTACTGAAAAAAAAATTCCATGTATAGGGGTGCCTGGCTGGTTCAGTCTGTAGAGCATGTGACTCCTGATCTCGAGGTTGTGAGTTCGAGCCCCACGTTGGGTGTACAGATTACTTAAAAACAAAGCCTTTTTATTTAATTTTTTTAACATTTATTTCTAATTGAGAGAAGGGAGAAAGACAGAGCATGAGCATGGGAGGGGCAGAGAGAGGAGGAGACACAGAATCTGAAGCAGGCTCCAGGCTATGAACTGTCAGCACAGAGCCCGATGCTAGACTCAAATTTACAAACCATGAGATCATGACCTGAGCCGAAGTCAGAAGCTTGATCGACTGAGCCACCCATGCACCCCAACAAAGTCTTTAAAAAAATACATGTATAAGTGCACACACACAGTTCAAACCCATGTTGGTCAAGGCTCAGCTGTATTCCCCACTTGGGGTAAAAGGTTGGAGGCTTTTTCCTTCTGCACATTACCCTCATGTTTGACTATTAAGCATTCAAAGTCAGTCTCTCACCAGTCTTAGAAAACAGACCATTATTTTATTTAAGGCAAAGGTCTTGAAAGGCGGTTAGAGGTAGGCTAAGAATGGGAGGCCCCAAACAAGCCATGGTCTGCCCCAACTAGAGCACCTCCAGAGGAATCTGTTTGATAAAGTGAGTTTCCACATAAGATTATAAGTAATTTAAGAAAGGGAATATGCATTTTAAAAAGAAAAATCTGAAAACCCCTAGTTGAATGGGAGTGTAACACACATGTAAGGTAAGTCCAGCATCACGGTGAGGATCCGGGCTAGGATTTTCTGCTTGCTGAGACAGTCCTTGGACCCAAAGGCCTAGAGCAATGGGCCACATTACAGAAAGTGCCCTTCCTGCCAGGGACAAACTAGCAACATCTGTGCCAAGAGCACATCTCTACATCCTCTTACTGACTCAAGTTGTGGTTCAGAGGTTGAAGCTTTCACAGTCAGCCTAAAGTAGGGCTAGCCCACAGTAAGTGCACGCATGCGCGCGCGCGCGCGCACACACACACACACACACACACACACACAGTGAAGGGGTGCCTATCTTGGGCCAGGCATCCTGCCGGGAGCGGGAGGATGTTGTACACAGACAGATAGCATAGCCCCTGCTACCTAGCAGTCAAGTCTAATGGATGAATGGTCATTAACCAAATCTTAAAAAGGAATGACATGCGATGAGCCCCTCCGTGCATCAGGCATCATTCTAACATCAGCCCATTCAATCCTCACATGTCTCAGAATCAGGTGCTATGATGTCTCCATTTCACAGAAGAGGCACTGAGGCCCAGAGAGGTTACAGGGCTGCTAAGAGGCCAAGATTGGTCTCAGGCTCAGCTGAAAGGCTTGAGATGCCAGGATCCCTGTCCCCAGCCCCTCTCTTCTCTCTCAAGCATTATCATCAAATATCAAATGCACACAACGGAGGCAAGTCCTCAAGAGAGAGACATGGGATGCTAAAAGTCTATAATCTCCCAGGGATCTTACCAAGGTAGGGAGTACAGACCAGCACTGCAGGAATGACATTTGAGAGCTGAAAGAAAGGCAGAGAAGAGGGAAGAGGTCCAAGCACTTGCAAAGGACCCTGTGGAGAAAGGCTTGGTGAGCATAAGAACTAACATCCAGGCCATCAGACAAAGAGCAAAGGGCTGGGGGGAGGGGTGTGGTGGCAAGCACTGGGGACAGTGGATGGCAAGTGACAAGGGGCAAAAGGCATGTCAGAGCCATGCTGGGTAGGGCCATGTCTTCATCTCTCAACTAATCAAAGCCTCTGAAGGGAGGTCACTCAACTGTACAGGTGTTTCAAAAGCCTTCCCTGGATGCATCCACACACAAATGACGAGAACCTTCTGACCACATCAGGACTGACAGGGCACAGCCTTCCCCTACACACTAACGAAGACAAAACCAAGCCTGTTCTGGATCATTCTGTTTGCTCCTGATACATGCCTGCAGCCTGCCATGAACTGATCACCTGAGCACTGTACCTGGGTAGTAACTACTCTAATTTCTATCCAAGCTTCATCATAAGAAAATACATCACATTTTCAGACTTCAGCATGGAAGAGGAACTTTGTGGATACAAACATTTAAAAATGATGCTATTCTCTTCAAAAATCTTTTCTTCATTTACAGGTGGTAGAAGGAGACAGATACCATATCACATTATTGAATACCATGGGACATTTGTTCACACTTCCAAGTATTTAGGTGTTATTTCATGTAAATGTTGAGAAGAAAAAAAAATTCTGTTTTTCTTATCTCTTGGGAATCAGGTTCAGTTCCAAAAAAAAAAAAATTCTGCAAATTGACAGACAATGATGTATCTCTACTTATTTCTCTGAAGAGAGAATAATTTTTCTTATTTTGGTATATATGGATTTAATCACATTGATAAGGAATTAATCACATAAGGCAAACCATGGAAGCCTGACCAAGGACAAGACTTTGTGAAATTCAGTTGTTCCGTCACAACTACTTGCCCCTGTAAGTATAATCCCAGTGATAGTGTTCAAATACCACTTTGTTCTCCCCCCATCCTTTCCTCTATTCTTCCCTTCCTTACTGAAGAGAGCAGGACATGTCTACTAAATCCAACATTTATTGGGGGAAAAATGCATAAAATTCTGCATCTTAATAGTCATGATCTTGCCAAGCCATCCATGCAGGAGAAGTTAAAGCATGCCCAGAGGGATGGCCATGGTTTTGGACATGAGAGTCCAAAGAATGTGGACTCTGCCAAGGCTCTGGCTTTGAGTCCTCTCTTGGCTTCAGCATCCACATCTGTAAAACACATAAGGTAACAACACCTACCTTACACTCTTTTGGTAAGATTAAATATTTAGCACAGGACCTAGCATAATAAAGGGGAGTGACAGTCCCCCCCACCCCCGCCCCCACACAAGAATCAGCATAACTTTACCTAACAAAATAACATCCGGGTTGCATTGGACCCCTGTCCTTTCCAGCAAGACTGTTGCAAAGAGAAGTGTCAAAAGTTTCTTTTGTGGGAGAACATATCATTAGCCCTTTATCTACACAGTGTGGGTGTGTCACCAGACATATTCATTTCCCCTTAAATCCTTTGAAAGTGTTGAAGGAAACAGACATAAAACTACCTACTTACTATGCAACACTATGGCAGAACTGAGGCCACTAAAAGATCCTCTCGTCTCTTGCTCAAAATGGCATCACCCAAGGAGCAGAAAGAGATCTTTATAGGCCCCCCTGTCCTTTAGGTCCTGAGTCCTATGCTCCACCCACTGAGCCAGCCAGGCGCTCCTCCCCAACATTCTTGACCTGACTTTAAAACCTCAGGTTAAGTCCATGCCATCAAATCTTCTCCTGGGGCGCCTGGGTGGCGCAGTCGGTTAAGCGTTCCACTTCAGCCAGGTCACGATCTCGCGGTCCGTGAGTTCCAGCCCCGCGTCGGGCTCTGGGCTGATGGCTCAGAGCCTGGAGCCTGTTTCCGATTCTGTGCCTCCCTCTCTCTCTGCCCCTCCCCCCGTTCATGCTCTGTCTCTCTCTGTCCCAAAAATAAATAAACGTTGAAAAAAAAAATCATCTCCTGTCATGAGTCATGTTTTAAATAAAGGGGATAATTTGGGACTAACCCTATTTTTAGTAACTTACTAACCTAATTTTATACCAAGATAGCATCATAAGACTTCACCTTTTAAACAGTTACTTCTTAGGCCATTTATTTCTTCAAACTGAATTCCCACTCTTTCCATGCTGCAAAGTTTTGTAAATGCTCTGCTTTAAAAGCAGTCTAGTCTTTGCTGCCTTTCAACAGTATGTTCTTTGTTTTCTCACAGGGAACAGAAAAACACTGATCATCCCTCAAGAAACTTCTGACAGGATAGAAAAATGCATGATGAGTCCAAAAGCCCCCAATCCCCAAGACATAGAAAAGAAGTTGGGGGAAAAAATTTAAATGCCGGTAATTATCATATCTCAAATTTCAAGAAAAACAAATGCCTCAAATACCATTATTCATTTAAGTTTTCTGACAACTCGACATTTATCTCCTTTGGTCTTATATTATAGAAATGTCTTTTATTATATTCATTTTACAGAGAATGAGTACTTTTAATACTAATGAGATGCATGTTCCAAAGTTGATCCTTTTCTTTAAAAATATAAAAAAAAAAGTTGAAAAAGCTAGAGCTGCTATGTTGATTGCACACCAAAGTATGTTGCAGTAAAGGATGCGAAGGAAATTTAGCAAACAGGTAAATGCACTTGAAAGTGGCACTTCTTGATACTCAAGGTGCTGGTCATAAGATAGGCACCGATGCTAAAACATCCATCCCCCACACAGACAGCCAGTTTCTTCAGTAAAGTTCAATTGATAACAAACAGTAATTAAAGCCCTTAATTTGTATGAGCACTGTTCCAAGATTAACTAAAGAGCTGAGGGGAGCTGGAGGCTGGGAGATCAATTAGCAACCCATTAAAATATTCTGGGAAGAGAGAGAAAGAAAGGGAGAAAGACCGTGACAGTTCTGAGCTTGGGATACGCAAGTGGAAATAGAAAAGAGGGATGTGAGAGACATTCGTGTGACAGAACCAACAGAATATGAAGAAGAGTATTTCAAGGCTTACAAAATGTGACAGTGGGAAGACCATAACCTGATGGAACAAGTGGAAGTTGAAGAGATTTGGTGGGAAAGAACCATCTCTGGAAATACTGAATCGGAGGCATGTGTACATGAAACGTAACCTCACAGAGAATTGTAGGTAACAAACAACACTGGAGCCATATCAGAGTCAGACACGTTATTTTGGGAGATGGTTATGGAACCTTATACTCAGAACAGGAAAAAGTCATCTCCATAAATTCCGATGCATTTTTCTCTCAAATACCGGCAATGACACAATCTGGACAGACACCCTGTCTACTTACTGAGCAATCAAGAGAGAGGAAGTAGATAAGGCTGACAGAGGGCAGAGAGGGTCAATCCTGACCATACCGACACCAAAGGCAAGACTTTCTTCTGGTATAGGAAGCCTAAATAATTTTCATTAAGCTTTTTCTTTCATCCAGGGGAAAATGAACATGTGTTCACATTACAATAATTTTGAAAAACTCAGAATTAATGAAAAAATAAGCCACAGAATCTAATCAATGGAACATAGCAACCAAGGATGGATCAAGCCCCAAAGAGCTTCTGTCATGCTCATAAGTAATAAAAAAACAGCAGTCATGTTTATAGACCAATTTTGTGAATGGTTTTAGAGTGTTCTGGGCATTCCACAATATTCATTTTTATATTACAAGTTTTGCATTTATTAATGATTAGATAAGAAAGTCATGAACTACATCTCCAAAACAGTACAAGTAAGGCACAGGAGGCTTCATTTCACATGGGCAACACTTCCAACAAAATGCAGCTTTACTTTTTAATTAGCATTATTTAAATAGCAAACACAGAGCTGACTGTTACAATGAGCCTAACTATCTGCCACTTCCCACCTCTAGAACTTGGCTCACTTCAAAGACACTATACTCCCTTGATATAAACCAATCACTTAGGGGGAAAGGAAAATAATAGTAGTAATACCAGCAGCAAGTGAGGAAGAATCTACCTTGTGCCAGGCACTGCACCAGGGACTCTGTGTTCCTTATCTTTTCAAACTTAACAGCATCTCTGTCAGTTAGGTATTTTGCGACAGGCATTTGAAGATGAAGAAACCAAAAGTCAGGGAAGGTTAAGTAACACATTTACTTAAGTATATCCCCCTGAGCTAAAATGACAATGCCACAGGGTCTGAAAAGCATTGTTTTTCTAATCAACCATGTATTTACATGAAAAACAACAAATAAACATTAAACTCAATGTCACCAGAGAACAGATTTAACCAGGTGGTTATTGCTTTGAAATCAAAGCTACAGTCTCACCAGAAAACCACACCAGCAAAGCACCAAAGGGCTGAGGAGTTGGAGAAGCAAGTGTGTGCTCAGAACTCCAGCATGCAATGGAGGAACTGGTTGGCCTGTATCTAGCAACCCATGTGGTCAGTACATAAGGGCAAGATGAAGGGTACCAGTTTTGTGGTCATTTACACACACACTTAGATCCCAACTTCATGGGCTTGTCCCAAGAGTGAATCTGCCCAAACCTCGTGTTCCTCTAGTGTAAACAAAATGGAGGTATTAAAGCATCAACCTCCCTGCTCTGTGGTCAGCATTCCGTAGGAACCTACACCCCAAGCACTTAGCACAAGAGCTAGCATGCAATTCACTCAACAGCACAGTTGTCACTGTCATCACTGTTTGATGGCTTGGTACTAACCATGACCTCAAGGAGTTCAGAGCAGCAGGAGTAGTAAAAAAAAACAAAAAAAAAAAAACAAAAAACAACAACAACAAAAAAAACAAAGCCATGAAGTCAATCACGGTAGTCTCAAATTCTAAGTCTCACCGTTAGGGGGGATGGCACCATTTGAAAAGTTATGTATGGTACCTGAACGCTATTGTTCCTGGGGTTAAAATATAAATGAAAATCCTCCCCTTGTGGGGGACAGAGAAATCGAGCTGTTATGTCAAAAATACCACACATACGTAGACCCTGGAACACAGGAAGTTCTATTACTGACAGTATGAAGATGCTTTAAACACTAAAATCAGGCAACAGTTGTGGGAGATGGTGTTGGAGAAGTGAATAAAATACACCGAAGATGGCCGATGGGGCTAAAACAGACTCTGGTCTCTAGCTTAGAGACCCCTCCTCTGGGTTCTTCTTCCTTTGTTTGCTGTGCACGCAAAAACCCCCACAGATATGGAAGCTGACGACTATAAATTACCCTCCCCACTTGCATTCGGCGCTCAGACCTTTGGAGAAACAGTCTCCTATGAGCCTGCCGGTGTTGAATAAATCCCGATCCACCAAGATCTCCAAGTGCTGCTTGGTTTTTCCACCACGTTCCAGCCTGGTTCCATAACATACCTGGTTCCCTGATCGGGAAACCCAACTGCACTGGCCCATTGTTGCCACCGGTTTGGGAGAATGGTGAGGCAGTGACGGGGAGCGAGGGATCATAAGGGATAAGGCGTGCCCTGCCTGAATTTCGGCAGTCTCCTTCTCGGTTGCTTCAGGCCGGCCCCGCTCCGTTGTTCCCGCTGGACTCAAAGAGATCTGGTAGGTGAGGACCTGGACCCTATATCGGAACCAGTAAGGTTGGGGCCCCAAAGAAGTCAGGCCCACCCAAAAGGGTGGAAGGGGGGCCTGATCAATCCCCGGAGGCCTTAATAGGTCTCACAGGTAGAAAATTTTGCAGGAGGGAATGTAATAGACTCTGGTGCGTATGTGCGTGCGTGCGTGTGTCTGCCTGTCTGTAAATGTGAGGCTCGGCCAGGCTTGCCAGTCGAGTTCAAGTTTGTGGCTCTACAGACGGGCACCCTTAAGGTCCCCAAAAGTCTATGGAGTCTGAATGGGCTCTTCTGTGTCGTGGTGAGAGTGTAAGGTCTAGGGCGGTATCGGATCAGATTCTGTGACTGGTACCCTTGCCACAGGTACCCAAGAGGGGCACCCATTAGTCTTAGGTAAGCCTTATGAGCAACAGTGGTTCTTTGCAAGCCTTTTTCCTGAACAAAAGGAGAGCAGATTCCTTTATCTATTGCTGTTTTCCAGAAACACAGGGTTCAGGTAAAAATTAACATTACCCAAAACAAAACTATACCTATAGAGTTCAGTGCTTTTAAGGAAAGAATCTACTGTAATATCAAATTCAAACAATCACCTTCCTTTTTCCTATAAAAATAAGAAATATGGGGGTGCCTGGGTGGCTCAGTCGGTTGGGCGGCCGACTTCAGCTCAGGTCATGATCTCGCGGTCCATGAGTTCGAGCCCTGCGTCAGGCTCTGTGCTGACAGCTCAGATCCTGGAGCCTATTTCAGATTCTGTGTCTCCCTCTCTCTGACCCTCCCTCGCTCATGCTCTGTCTCTCTCTGTCTCAAAAAAATAAATAATAAAAAAAAGAGTCTATTTAAAAAAAAATAAGAAATATGAAGAAGAGTAAAGAAAGTCTGTCATTAACCTATAAAGAGGGGAAAAACAATTTTAACTACTTGAGGATTTTACTTTTTTTTTCAGTTTTTTTAATGCAATTTCATTGATTAGAATGTTTCAGACACAATCTCAAAGATAACAAATATCAGAAAAAATGGCTGGTGCACAAAATGAAGACTAAGAAAATTAGCAAATATTCCACTCTTTCCTATTATTATCCACTCCTTTGCTTTGAAGGGAGATGCAGAGAGGGAAATTGAGTGTTTATGTTCATCTTTGAGTTTCTAAGGGAATTGCGTCTTCTATTAAATCTTTGATATCGTTAGCTTATGCATACTGATGTATGCTACACTTGCCAGGTATCACACTCACTACATCATGTAGTACTTACTAGAGGTCTCTGCACAGCCCAATGAAGGCAGTACCGTTAAAATATTTCATAAAAATTTTGCAAGCTAGAACTACTGCAAAGAATCCTGCATTATTATTCTGATATGTAGATTCCATGCCAACGATTACCTGAAGTTTTTATCTATAATAATCAATATAGTCATGCAAATACAAACACATATAGAATATATACTTGTATGTTTTAGGAATCAAGTAGAGGACATATTAATCATTTTTATCTCGGTGGGCAGGAGGCTCACAGTTGGATTTAATGAGTAGTTTGGAACCTACAGTTATTTCAACCAAACTTCTCTAACAAGAGTTAGAGAAGTTCTAACTTCTATCCTCTATCCTCTGTCCTTCTATCCTCTTGCTGATATGAATGAAGGTGAATTATGTTGGCTGGGTGTGAGTTCTGCATACTCACTTCAGAAAGCAGCAAGTGTACACAACACACAGAAGGACAGATGTTCTTGGTCAGGAAACAGGTAGCAATTTGGTCCTCATTGTAGAAACAACAGCAGCAACAAAAGTAGTAACAAATAATAGTAAGAAGAACAATTAGAGCAATAATAAAAATTATGGCCCTGATGTGCTGGCTGCTCATGACCTGCCAGGCACTGGGTGAGCCACTTATTTTGCTATCAGATTTCATCCTTAAGATCCCCATTTAGAGATGAAGAAATGAGATGGAGAGTGAAGTTAACATAGCTACCAAAAATGGGAAAGAGGAATTGACCCTAGGTAGTATGAAGGCAGAGCCAGTGCCATTCACAATAATTGGATTTAATGGCCAGGGTCCTGTACTGAACAGTATGTCAGAGAATAATCTTAGTCGACAAATTCTAGAGTAAGGGAATCAAGCAGATTAGAATGAACTTCATTTTTGAAAACATTTCACGCTTTTATATGACACCCTTACCTCCAAACCATGATACCTAACAATGATTATCTCAGTGCTCGGTTCCTCTTTTAGCAAAGAAGTCATACTCCATAAACAATAGAATGAGATCTAGTAATGCCATTAAAACCACCACCATTTATATACCAGGCTGTATGCTATTATACATAAAGCAAACAAAAGGTATTCCATAAAGACTTTTCTCCCTACTATGTTGCATGTCCCTTCATTTACCCTGCAAAATATTTTACACATAACAGGAATTCAGATTTTATTGCATCAGTAAATAAAAGAAACAACAGAGTATATTGAAGCTATAGAGAAATTATTCATTAGACATGCTCAAAATTCCCAATGACACAGAATATAATCACGCCATATATCAAATCCAAGCCACATGCCATGGAGTGTGCCACTGAAATAAAATGTAATGTAACTATTGTTTTGGGAATAACAGACAGGATCCAGTAAAAGATACTATATTAATTATATTGTTTTCCATGGAACTTTTCTAAGGTTGCCCAGGACAACAAGACTGTACGACATTCATGATGAAACTGTCAAAGAGGACTACACTTGAGGGACCTCTGGGAGAAAAGAGATTTGAAAATAATGTACTGCCTGCCCATGGTGCAGACGTGCCTGTCTCTGCAAGTATGACCACATTATTGATTCTCCAAGGAAGAAAGGAAATATGACTTTGTCCCTTAACTGACATCAAAGTTATAGTGCTATGCAACAGTGCCCAAAAGCATTTGCAAATATTTTTATTCAGATACAAAGCCTGAGTGTCCTAGAAGACATAAAGCTAATTGATTCAAACTGCAGTGGTCTGGAGACAATGAAAATCTGTGGCAGAATGGGGTAGTGGGACATGGAGGCAGAGGAGAAGTAAATATTTGAAATAAACAAGTCCCTAGAATTAAAGGCCTTGAAATTCCCTAGGAAAAAATGAGGGACTCACAGATATTTTATCTTTCCATATACAGACCCCAAACTATGATCAGTAATGGCAGTGAGATCACAGAAAAAAATAAATAAGTCTGTCTCCACGCTGAAAATATAACTATTTCAAGGACAGTTTCCCTATCATTAGTCATTTGTCTAAGACTTTATTGACCAGCATGAAGACGCACAGTAAAGGACATATTTTTGCACAGCCATTCAAGAGTATTCTCATTATGATGGCTATCTCTAAAATATATATTATCAACTCTAATGGGAACTGAGAAAGGTACAATTTTCCAAATATGATAGAAGGTACAATAAATATTTACAGAATACTTAAAATCAGTGTGTGTAAAATCAAAAATGAAAAGTAGATGACTCAAAGCTGGAATTTCCAATAGGAAACTTTATTATGTTTTGTTTTGTAATTAGAGGAAGAAAGATCAAGCTGTATGT
Source organism: Acinonyx jubatus (assembly GCF_027475565.1). Lineage (NCBI taxonomy): Eukaryota > Metazoa > Chordata > Mammalia > Carnivora > Felidae > Acinonyx > Acinonyx jubatus. Next base: position 137,994,770 of record NC_069383.1, on the reverse strand, counting down.
CAGATGCAATTTAGTTTTTTCAAAGCATAATCTAATCACAAAATAGAGGGTCACAAAGAGAGCTGAACAGATCATAAAATGCATATAGTTTTGTGCACTACAAACAACCACAATCCCTTGAACAATTCCCCCAAAGCTGCCTGACATCAAACGTCAGTTAGTTTAGAATCCATCAGCAAATTTAGGATGCCTCCAAAGGACCTGACAGGTTAGGCAAAAATGCACTGTACACCATCAGTTCTTTCAGCGATGACTAAAGATCTATAGGTCAGAGAGGGGCAGGCTCGGATGTTTCCTCCATTAATTATTTAAGGTAATATTCTGGATGCTAGTAAATCCTAACAACTTCAAATATAAACCCTTTTATGCTTCAAAGATGGGCTTTCAATAAACAAACCAAAACACTTCTCCAAAAAAAAAAAAAAAAAAAAAGAAAGAAAGAAAGAAAGAAAATCTGATGGCACATAATTTTCTTCCAATGGAGATCCTTTCACCAATAAATTTGGATTGAATGATATATTTTGGGTCAACACACAACAACAAGTGGGAGCCTTTCTCTCATTTATTGCACACTCTCTATCCCTATGACCCATCGGCCAAGATATCCATCCTGGTTACCTGACTACAGTTGATACAGAGCTTTGGATAAGTATGTTCATCATGACTAGTAATGATGACTGGGTTTAAAGGTTCTTTAACCTAGTTTTGTTTATTTTTTTTTTATTATGGTAACCTTCAAACATATAAAGAAATAGACCAGTAAAATCAATCTTGGCAGACCTACCACCTTACAAAAAATGACCAAATCATGGCCAGTCTCGTGCTGTGGACAGTCTTCCCCTAATTCACTCCCCAATCTCGTTTGGATGCAAGTCACAGTCACCATAGAATTTCAACTTAAATATATCTGTATGTATCACACTAAAACACAAGGACTTAAAAAAAATAAATAAAAAAAAAAAAAGAACTTAAAGGGGCCTCTGGGTGGCCTCTGGGTGGCTAAGCATCTGACTTTGATTCAAGTCATGATCTCACAGTTCATGAGTTTGAGCCCCACGCTGGGCTCTGTGCTGACAGCTCGGAGCCTGCTTTGGATTCTGTGCCTCCCTCTCTCTCTGCCCCACCCCTGCTTGTGCTGTCTCTCAAAACTGAACAAAAGTTAAAAAAAATTTTTTTTAAAAACTAAAAATTAACATATGAACGATATTAATACGCTTTAAGTGTCTTTTAAAATACCTAAAAAGTTAACAATGACAAAAATTAACAATGTTAACTACCTAGTAAGTGTTCAACTTTCCAATGACCTCATAAATATCTTAAGTACAAACTTAGTTGTTGTTGTTTTTTTAAATCAGTATCGCCAGTTATTTTTTAAGGTATTACAACTTCTCAAGAAAGTTGATTTAAATGTGTGTTAAGTCACTGTTCTATTGCTCTTTCAGTCAGCTTACAAAGTTCAAGTATGGACTGTCAGCTTCCAGAAACACTAGGAGGGACCTGCTAGAGACAAACCATTTCTAACCAAATAACTGCATCATAGGCAAATCGGGTCACCAGAAACCCCACTATGTGATACATGAGTTAGTGTTTGCTAAGGACTTTGTGTGCCAGATCCTTAACCAATCTCTTTCAATTCTACTTCATTGAATCCTCATGACAACCCCTGGGAAGGTTTGATGACTTGAACAAGGACACACAGCTAGTAAGGGGCTGAGAAAGGGACTTACCCAGACAAGTCAAACCCCCAAATTCCTGTCACTGACACCCTACCCATCCCTTGGGGACACAAATGTGAGAGCTCCATGAAGGAAGGCAAAAGCAGGAAGAACATTCTGAGCCAGTTGCAAAAGCTACTTAAAGCAGAAGGAGAAGCTGACTCTCACTGCTACAATTTTATAATTACATTTTTTCTAAGCTTAATTGCTGCTCAGAGTCAGAAACATAAAAGGTAAAATACTATGCAAGTAGGGGATCCACATACAAAACAACAGTGAAGAATCTAAGTGCCGCTCACCTCCCATGTCACATTCCTTTGAGAGGGTTTTGAAGACAAAGCAGATCTGAAGTGTACCAATTAATAACTATAGTTACATCCTTCTATAGGCTACAGGTAATCTATGTTGAATTCATTTCTCAATTACTTCATGCCTGGGGTTTTCTGTGATGCCTGGCTATCTCAAACCTGCTCATGGAGAGAAGGAAGCCCATCGTAAAGTCTAAACACTTCATCATCACATTTTATAGTACAAAATACTGAGTCCCAAGTTTAACTCATTCTCAGACAACTCAGAGACAATAAAGTCTTAATGCCACGCCACTTATACAGCAGTTTTGACTCTTATTCCCATCTTCCTTTTCCTGTTATCCCAAAGATATAGTCAGGTAACAAAGTTCACTATCCAGAAAATCTGTTTCTCCAGCCAAAGCAAAAGATATTTGAATGGACATTCTAAATGCCTGTTCAAAATACCAAGTGATTAGAGGTTCTGTATTCAGATATTTACAAGACCCTGTGTGGAGCCAACATTCTACAATCCAGATGCAAATGCTCGGTGAAGAAAGGGAAGCCTTGAAAGAAAACCCACACGAGGCCCCTGGAGTTATTCAAAGCGTAAAGATGAGTGCAAGGTTCATTTAATAAAAAGCTTTGCTAAGTGATCACGAAACCAAAACAATGGTAGGGGTTGGGGGTGCGCTTGCTGAACAATCACTTAGTTCCAATGATTGCACTAAAACGTTGTATTTGAGATGCTCAGTCTGTCAACATATTACGTCCCCCTTATAGGCACGGCACCTGTGTCCTAGCACTAGGACATGTTTGGTTGTTACATGTTTTCTTTCACTTGCGCAGTTTAGGGAACCTCACAGCAAGGTTTGAAGATACTTTGCGCTTGTATCTGATTCCAAGTAACCATACATATTTATTCAACTTTCATTGTAGGACCATTCAGAGGTAACATTTATTAAAAGGTAGGGCGCATCTAGAAGCTTCTCATGTTGGGAGAACAGGGTCGTGGAGGCCCTCTGTGGAACAGGGGATTAATTCTGTGATTGCTGGAATACAGGAAGGTCTAGGGGATGAACCAGGACAGCTAGAACAACAGAGTTGAGAGCATTCCAGAGAACTCAGGGCAACAGCTATACACAACAGTAACATTTTCATATTTTAATAACCAGTATGGCTACATCAGCATTTATGACTTAACAGAATCTAAGTAACCCTGTGTTGTCTAGTACTATATAGATAATAAGCAAGTCTAAGTCCCACGGTCAGGCAACTCTCTAAGCAATATGGTGTATAACAAATAAATATCATGTAAGTTTTACATAAATAGAAAATAAGTTTACCTTGGACTTCTCAAAAGTTTTTGTTGAAAATGTAGCAAAGAGCTAACGTGTACAGATTCTAGAAAAAAGCGTTTCCAATTTACTTTCTCCAATTCAATAAGCATTACTGTTTCATACATGATGGTTGTTTCATTGGTCACAAACACCTAATAATATTTAACTCTCTCATTCAAGTTGAAAAAATCAAAAGATCTAAAGAAAAACCAGGAAGAAGAGCTAGAGGTAAAATCAAGATAAAAAGTTTGTCAACTTTTTTAGGTAAAACATGGAACTGTAAAGATTTCCTGAATAATTTGAGTGACTGCAAAGAAAGTATAATCCACCTTCAGTAGTTTCTCCATTTTAACACACGTATCCCACACTTCCTGCTACACAGAGGATTTCCATGGTGGATCAAGGGTTGGACTAAATGATGTTAAATGGCTTGGGATTTCTGAGAGAAGGCAAGAACAGTGCTGAGAGGTATTAGGGGAAAAAAAACAAACATGCTGTCATGATGCATAATATACAACAAATAACACTGGTTAGAAAAAAAAAGAATCTTATTATCTTCCTTAAGTAAATATCATTTCCCTCCAGAACAGGTACAGAGTTCTAACATAATACTTCCTATTCATTTCCACCTCTTTTTCTCAGAGGTATGGGTCCTCCTGGAAAATCTGAAAAATCAAACTCAAGTTACCACTGAGTTAGGTGGTAAATTACCCTTAGAAGGCATAGAAAAACACATGATCTCATTAGAAAGTGTGTGCTAGTGCTTTCTATTTCTTAGAAAGCAATCAAAACCCCGGCTTGCAACGCTGTCCAATTTAATGGGGCATTAGTTAAACTCTCTTTATCAGTGTTTGAGTTTAAAAAACACACTGAATTAAACAAGGACACCAAGACTATGATCAAATTTGAGTTTTCTTGAATCTAGCTTATAAACCTTTTGGCCCCGACAAGATGTAGCAATGACCTCACATACATTAACTAAGGCCACCTGTGCCCACTCACTAATCATTCACACCTGCTTCTACCATTCTACTGCTAAGATACTGACCAGAACATCTGCTCATTTCAGATAAAGATTCTGCACACATCTAAATTACGTAACGGGCTTTTAAACTATTATTGCAAAAGGAGAAGCAGTCAATATGGTAATCTGTGAGGCTTTCTGCCTAATTTTCATTAGCTTACACTAATTTCTTTTCCATCTTTGGAAAAAGAGCCTGTGCTTATTTTCATCACCAAAAGATGGCCATGCTCACAGCCAGCCAGAAAGTATGACAATTCCTTCCACTTCAAATTTCCTAGGCACAAAACAGGGAATAAGTGAAATCATTTGCTTGGAGTTTTTATTACTCTGAGCAGTCCCTCCCTCCCCTCTCCTCCCTCCCTGCAGCCTTCTTCACCTTCACCTTCTTTACTGCCTCCTTCACCGCCTCCTTCTTCACCTTCTTCTCCTCCGCCTTCTCCTCCTCCTCCTCCTTCTTCTTCTTCCTCTCTCTCTCTCTCTCTCCCTCTCTCTCTCTCTCTATATATATATATATATATGTGTGTGTGTACGTGTATACACATACACAAATATATACACATATGGGGCCTCGGTGTTCAAATTTAAATAAGGGGTGGAAAGTAACCCCTTTCACATAAATTTACTTTTGACCAAAAGGGGCAGTGATTTTCAAAAGATAAAGACATGGCCAAGTTCTCAAACTCTGAAACAAATCAATGCAAAGGACAATATTCTACGAGCAATTAGGTAATCACAGGCTAAGATGATCAATGTTCATAATGCTTTTGTGAATACAGATATAGTTTTAGTCAATCTTACTTGGTTGTGTGTATAAAGCCCCTCAAAAATGGTAAGTTACTAATTTCATAATGTCTAGTAAAGGAGCAAATTGTTATAAGAGACACCACTATTGCACCCACTCCCAAAATACTTCACTTTAAACAGGTAACAAAAATATGATGTAGGTATACCATGAGACAGTAACTACCAAACTCAAATTGTGTGCCACATGTGTATTTCATTTTCAAATAAAAAGTAACATTTATTCCTAACAACCCATCACTGATTTACCATAATTATCGCCATTTTAGAAAAACAGAAACTGAGACTTAAGAGAGCTGAATTATTTTTCCAAGGTCAAAACCATGAATACTCAAGCCCAGAATACTTAAAACCTCTCATTCTCAACAGACTTGAACAGGGGGAGGAGTTCAGGCAGTGATTTCAATCACATCTCACTTGTTTTGCATAAAGAAAAATGTGATTCAAGTTTCACCTGTTCTCTTACTAATGTGCTAATATGGGTATTAACAACAGCTAGCTTTTTTTGCTGTAAGCCCTTCACATGATTTAACTATTTCTGGAAACAACCCAATAAGGTAGGTATTATCATTACACTATTTTACAGGTGAGACAACAGTTACCAAGGTATTAAGTAACTTGCATAGGTAGCAATTTCAGGTCTCTATCCAAGGCATTCTGGTCCCAGGGTCCATGCTTTGACTACTGTACTACATTAGTCTCAACCTCTGAAAATAAAAGATAATTACAAAGCAAAGGAAAAGAAGTAAGAGATGCTGAGAAGCAATAAGCCTGATTCACTAACCTGAAAAGTACACCTTACACTCAAACCCTCCTTGCATTTCCAAACTCAGGATTCCCTAGTGATTTCTAAGTGGAAAGTAATCTGGTGGGTCAACGGTAAGTGGACAGAATCAAATCGTGTTAAGTTGTTCACTAGAAACACGTTAAAAGACCTATTAAATCAACTCAGAGGGGTGTCTGGGTGGCTCAGTGGGTTAAGTGTCCAACTTCAGCTTCAGGTCATGATCTCACGGTTCCTAGGTTCAAGCCCCGCGTCAGGCTCTGTACTGACAGCTTACAGCCTAGAGCCTGCTTTGGGTTCTGTTCTCTTTCTCTGTCCCTCCTCTGTTCAAGCTCTCTGTCTCTCTCTCAAAATATATACACAAGCATTTAAGAAAAATCAGCTCAGATCTGAAAGGTAAACAATAGCTTACTGAAATATGATCTTAAAATTAAGAACAACATAGTGAATTTACCTTCCAGGAAAGAAATGGATATAATTCATTAATGAGACGAAATAGTCAGCCAAATTGACACCCAGTTTCTTGCCACTCCCTTTACACTCCCCTCTCTCTTCCTTCAACTAGAAGCCCTACAGAAAGCAAAATTATAATAGAAGTGCTGACACAAAGAACCTTATAATGTTTCAAACCCAAAGCTATAATTATATTTTCTAATTGTATACTGGCCGAAAGAAATGCCAACCAGAACAAAAACATAACTAGCTAGACACAGTCTATCAGAATTCTCAGATTACAGAAAATGCATAGGAAACACTATTATCTTCAGCCACAGCCAGAAGATGTCAGACAATCAATTCATAAAACATGCCAGCTTAATAAACTCTGCATACAAAATTTATGAATGCAATAATATTCCTTTTTTTATCACAAGTTATTAATGGTCAATTTAATGAACATCTACAGCTGGAATGCTTTGGTTCTGTATGATATTTTAATCATCTTTAGCCATGGATTTAAATGCATTTCATTTTATAACCATCAGCTTTTTGAGGTAAGAAAGCCTTTACATAAGTATTGACCTATTTGGGGTAGGTTACAAATTTCGTCTTTATCATTCTTGAGTTCCTTAAAATTTTTAAAAACAGAAACAAAACTAAATGTTGCAATACAATAATATTTGCAATTGCAATTGTATTGCAATACAATAATATTTGCTTTAATGTCTATGTTAGAACACAAAAGTTTTCCTGAAGTAGTGCTACACATTCAGGTACTTTAAAACCCCCTTCGATTCCCTTTCCAATAAAGAAATTTCCAATCTCGTTTACACAAAACAACCTTCCTCAAAGCCATTTGGAATTTAGAGGAGTGGAGGAAATAGAAGTCTTTTTTAGATAAATGGAAAACATGAAATTTTGACGTAAGGACAAAAAGTACCTAGGGTGTGAATTTTAGATTTAAAATACTGACTTTTCACAACACATACATCTGTAGATGGTAGGCATTTTCTAAACTTCTCTAATAAGTAGGATATGCATATATCCAGGAAGATCATGACTCATTACATTTCATTTTAAGCTTCTTGAATCTGCCTAAATTTTCTCATCTTATCAGACAAGCCAATGTATGCTTATACTGTGAGGTTAAAGCAATGAACTTATGAAGTGAACCTGTCAAATCAAATTATCAACAAGCAATAGTCCCACTATTGGGGAGTATCTAAGCTTCAATGTCAATTTTATAGAAGTGTGCTTACATTTGCATCTTAATTAGATCACACCTTCAACATTATACTAATTTTGGTTTAAGGCTCTATTTTATTACCATTTCCAAAATGATGTTTTTAAATATGGGTAGCAAGAAAAAGCCCCTACTTTTATTTTGACAAAACTCATAAATATTGAACTTCAAACAGTAGGAACAGGAATATGATTGTGTCTAAAATTCTAAATATTTAGAACTGGATTTAAAAAAACCTTCCAAAAGCAAATTATTCAAGTCTTAGTTAGGAACAAAATGAAAAGTTGGATGGAACATGAAATTTAGGTTCTTCTGAGTGACCAAAAGCTAAACATCCATGCTTTTAAGAAAAAAAGAAAGAGTAAAGGTCATTTTGGTTAAGACTCTCATTATAATTCAGACATAATCTGCATTGTTTATTTGGAAGAGGTGGGAGGAACTAGACAGAATTTTAAGTTTATTTTGAGAGAGAGAGAGAGAGAGAGAGAGAGAGACTGTACACAAGTGAGAGAGGCAGAGAGAGAGAGAGAGAAGGAGAGGGAATTCCAAGCAGGATCCTCACTGTCAATGTGGAGCCTGATGTAGGTCTTGAACCATGAGATCATGACGTGAGCCAAAGTCAAGAGTCAGATGATTTACCAACTGAGCTACCCAGGTACCCTAGAACGAGACAAATGTTTAACTATGATAAAACCCATCAATTTAACCTTTCTCGAGTATAAAATCCAATGTTATTTAGTACATTCATGATGTTGTGTCACCCGCACTATGTTTCAAGAATGTTTGCATCATCTGAAAAGGAAGCCCAGTACCCATTCAGCACCCATTCAGCACCCATTCCACCTCTACCACCAGCCCCAGGAAAACAATTAATCTCCTTTCTATCTCCATAAATTCACCTGCCTTGGATATTTTATATAACTAGAATCATAAAATATGTGGTCTTTATGTCTGGCTTCTTTCACTTAGCATATGGGTTCAAATATATTTAAGTAACAATACTGGGAAAGAAGAAACAGCCAGGTTCTTCATTTCTCATTTTTTTTCCACTCTTCTTATTCCAAAATTATTCCAAAAAGTGTTTGAGGCTTTGTGTTTATTTTTCATGAGATATAGAAATATAAATTTCCATATCCTAATTTTTCTAAACTAAAAAGCCAATGATAAATATCAATTTAAATTAAAAAGTCAACCCATTATTGACATCAGAATTAGATTCCATAAAAGCACAAAAGAAAACCTAAAAACATGGAGATCTACGTTGTCTTCATGGCTGGGGAAACCCAAGATCACCAATATGTCAAATTTCCCTAAATTTAATCTACTTATTTAATGCCATTCCTTTAAAAAAATCTCAATAGGTTTTTCCAGACAACTTGAAAATATGGAGGAAAAAATTACTTGAAAGAGTCAAAAGAGCAAAAATTAGCCATAAAAAGGGATGCAAAATAAAGAATAACTCACCCTTCTAGACATAAAGATACCCTTTTTAACCATAGTACTTGAAGCACTATCTAACTGAAACGCAAAGAAAACAACTGGAATTGGGCAGGCAAGAAGGGGACACACATAGATGTCAAGAAAAAATAGACTGGAACACTAGCTATTTATATAAGGGAAAGTGGGCTGATAATTCACACCACAGACAAAAAATATCTAGATGATATCAAGGCATTTATGAAAAAGATAAAAAAAACAATTTTAGATAAAAATTATAGGAAAATACCACTATGACCTCAGGATTGGGAAAGATTCCTTGAACTAGATCCAAATGCATAGATCATAAATGAAAATATAATAAAATTTAACTACAGCTAAAATTTTTTGATTATCAAAAGATGTACACACACCCCCACTAAAGATCCAAACCAAAATTCAGAATATATTTTGAAATACATATAATCACAAAGAAATTTAACCTAGAAAATATTTTTTAAAATTACTAAAAAATAGGGGGGCCTGGGTGGATCCGTCGGTTAAGTGTCCGACTTCAGCTTAGGTCATGATCTCACAGTCCATGAGTTCGAGCCCCGCGTTGGGCTCTGTGCTGACAGCTCAGAGTCTGGAGCCTGCTTCGGATTCTGTGTCTCCCTCTCTCTCCGACCTCCTCCGTTCATGCTCTGTCTCTCTCTGTCTCAAAAATAAAAATAAACGTTAAAAAAATTTTTTTTAATTACTAAAAAATAATGACCCAATGAAAGAAATAGGAAAGCAAGCACATAGGTGAATGATAAAAGGCACCTCCAGAAAACAAACGAAAAAGTGAGGGAAATGACAATTAAAACAATAATTAAGAGCACCTCAGTGGTTCAGTCAGTTAAGCATCTGACTCTTGATTTTGGCTCCATGATCTCATGGTCATGAGATGGAGACCCACGCCATCACTGTCAGCGCAGAGCCTGCCTGGGATCCTCTCTCTGCCCCTGCCCCGCTCACACACTTTCTCAAAATAAATAAACATTAAAAAAGACAATAATTAAATAATATTTTGTATCTACCAAAGCAGCAAACACTTAAAAAATATACTAACATGATGAAAATGGGAATTCTCACACCTTTGTACGGGGTGTTCACTGATAAAATCACTTAATTGGGATTGCAAGACTATTCTCCAAAAGTTGAAGAACTGCATTCTTTCCAACATGGAAATTGCACTGCTAGGTAAATATTCTACAGAGATCCACTCATCAGTGTACCAGGAGATACATAAAAGGGATATTCATTTTACATTGTCTTAATGGCAAAAAAAATAGCAACACTCCAAATAGGAAATTAACTTGTCATGTATTTAGAGAATGGAATACAACACAGTAAGCAAAAGAATTAGATCTTCATTCACTAATGTGACTGTATCTCGAAAACAATGCTGAATGAAAGAAATTAAAGATGTACAGAAGGGCATGGTCTATAAAAAACTTTAAACAAGCTACACTCTTTGCTTTGCAGAGACACAGACACACATAAGAAACACATAGAGCTCAGCAGGTAGGAAACATACCAGTGTCAGGTTAGTAGATACTTCTAAAGCAGAAGGTCTCAAAAGGGGATGATTTTGCGTCCCAAGCCTATGAGGCGATAATATGTGGAGATATTTTGACTGTCACAAGCAGGAAAATGTGTGCTATCGCATCTAGCAGGCAGAGGCCAGAACTGCAGCTAAATATCCTATGGTGCCCAGGACAGCCCACAAGAAAGAATGATCTGGCATCAGGATTGAAAAACCCAGCTCTAGAGAGAGGAGGAGGAGAATAAGATCAGAGTTAGGGGTGTGGGGTATATCTATAACTTTTTACTTAAAAAAAAAAAAGATCTGAAGCACATATGCAAATACGTTAATTAAAAAAAAAATCCGTGTAGCACATTATTCCCTGTACATTTTTCTATTTGAAAGATCACTCAAATTAAAAAAAAAATAATAATTCAACAAATAGGCAACTTCCACATTTGATGGGGTTTACATAGCTCTTTCATTGGCCTATTTCTGGATATGTATTTTTGGAAAAATATTCTCACACTCATGATCAAACTTTATTCGCACATTTTTTTTTCCTGGTGTTTGTTCTATACAGAGCTATGTAAGTAACGTGGTGGAGGAACTCGAGATTTTTCTATTCTATCACAGTTTCAGGCAAGAACATTCTAAAACCATACCAGAGAGAGCTAAGTTAGTCCTTTCCTTTTTACAGCATATTATAACAATTCAAGTCATTTTTCTGATGAAGCTGATGGTCTAACAGGTGGATCTGCATCGCACCTGCCACCACACTTCCTTAACTAGATAGGTCCTGGTGCGAATTTCTCCCCGCCTGGGAGAATTCCCTGGGAGCTCCTTGAAACTGCTTTGAGATCAGTTGGTGCACAATTTTATTTTTTCATGTAGTTTCTTAGTGCAAGGGTTGGCAAACATTTTCTGTAAAGGGACAGAGAGTAAATGTTTCAGGCTCTGCGGGCCATATGGTCTCTGTCACAACTACTCAACTCGGCTACCGCAGCAAAGAAGCAGCCACAGACACTCATAAAGGAACGATTGTGGCTATGTTCCAAGAAAACATTAGTTACAGAGACAGACAGGGGATTTGGCTCCGGGCCATGGTTTGTGCACACCTGGAGGGTCAGCAAAAATGATAGGACTTTAAAATGCTACTTTAAATTTAAGGCATCTCTAGAATCTTCTCTGGAAGTACAATGTTGCATACATTTTAATGGTTATAGAAATTTTACTCAATTAAAAATGAATTAATAAATATCAAACAACCCCATTAATGACCAAAAAAATGTTAAGTTTTTGGATTCACAGTATATAACTTCTTTCTGGAATTATGCTTTATGATCTGATTTACTCAATTACTAATTATAATTGGCTCCATTTGTTTAAATTATGCTATTAATGATTCTTTGTGGTAAAATAAATACATATATCTTATCTTCAATTTGACTACCAGATTGGAATGACAAGGACAGTAAAACTATATTCACTGCACAAATAATAGCTTTCTATTAGGTTTGCCATTTCACCTGAATAATTCCTTATAATCATGAATAATGATGTTATTCAACAACCTAATGATATCATGGTATGTAGCTTCAATCCATCTGTCTTTGTCAAGAAGGTCAAATATTTGTATTCCACTGCTCTAGACAAAGATGAACCAACAGTTACACAATATCATGCCCCCTAATTTTTTCTCCAAATGAAACCAGCAAGTAGAGTCTAGGATCTATACACTATGCATCTACCTCAAAGAAATTTAACACCTACTCATTTTCTCACAAAGTTTAGGCTCAACTTTAAAAATAAATAAATAAATAAAATGGTTTCAATTCAAGAAAAATCCCCAACATTGTCTAAGAATCTTAATGGGTTGTTGCTGAGAACTTACTCTGCAAATAGAGGTTTGTAACAATCACAATATTCCAGGAACTTTTATATTACAAAGGAATCTGAAATAATGCAGTGTGATACCTTGAAATTGATACTGAAGGTAAAAACAAGGCAAAAAACAAAACAAAACAAAAACAAAAACAAAGCAACACATGACGGATCTGAACTATAGCATCAATCAAGAAATGCTTGCTCGTGTTTGCCTTGAAGAATCTATAACTTCTGGAAAACAATGTGAGATGACTAATACAGATGAACACGCCTCATTCATGGGCTCAGACCTGAGCCCTTGAAGATGGAGGTTGGTGAACCCAGCAAGGTATGATGTGGGGACACTAAGCAACACCTCAGCAAAAGAGTCCAGGTATAGGTCTTTTTCCTTCTTTACATCTCACCAAAGATTGTGCACTGCCCTAAGATCAAGTCCCTAAAAGGCTCCATTAATCTGATGCCAAGCTCCTGGGTTTTCCCTCTTCCTCACCAGGCTTCACTCTCATAGGCTCTCTTTCTGTTTTTTAAACATTCTTGAGCATGCCAACTCGTTTCTGCCCCAGGGTTTTTGTTCTTATTTCCCTCCATCTGGAATTCTCTGCCACTGTCCTTCATGGACCTGCTGTCCCCTTGTTAGTTCCTAGATCACATGTCACTTCCAAAGAAAAGCCTTCCCTGACCACCCTGTCCGGGTAGTCTGTTCTATTTTATTTACAATATAAACTAATGTTGTTTATGATTGCTGGGTTTATGGCTATGGGTTTCATCTTCTACTGTCAGCCTCTGCACACAAGAATAAAAGACCCTTAATCTATTCATGTTCATATATCCAGGGGCAGGCACATACTAAACACCAAATAATTATTACACAATAAATGAACATACTCACTCATTCACAATAGACAACAATATGTCTAATGTGAGGTCTGCAAAACTATGGCCCAAGGGCCAAACCAGCCTAACACCTGTGTTTGTAAATAAAGTTTTATTGGAATACAGCCATACTCATTCATTTACCTATTGTTATGGCAGCTTTCACACTAAAGCATAGTTGACTAATTGCAACAAAGACCGAGTAGCCCAGAAAATATTTACTATCTGTTCCTTTATGAAAAAAGTCTGCTGACTCCTCGTCTAGCGTGCAGTATACTGCCTTTCAAGATATTACAGTCCACTGCATGTTTTTATCCCAACACTCGAATTAAAATCCTATAGCCAAAACGAAAGCTCCTTCAAAGCAGAAATTGTCACCTATCAAGAGCTTTACTTGGTGATCCACTCATTAGGTCAGCTGGTTGAAGGCTTGGCAAGAAGGACCCCAAGGCAGGTCTAGAACAGGTCAGTGAGAGCAATGGTGTAAAGAGTGATCTGGAGCTTTACTGTTTAACACAGTTGCCACTAGGATCTGTTGGCTATTTGAAATTTTTTTTTTTTACGTTTATTTATTTTTGAGACAGAGAGAGACAGAGCAGGAACGGGGGAGGGTCAGAGAGAGGGAGACACAGAACGGGAAACAGGCTCCAGGCTCCGAGCTGTCAGCACAGAGCCCGACGCGGGGCTCGAACTCACGGACCGTGAGATCGTGACCTGAGCCGAAGTTGGCCACTCAACCAACTGAGCCACCCAGGCGCCCCTCTGTTGCTATTTAAACGAATCAAATGAAGTTAAACATTTTGTTCCTTGGTCACACTAGCCACATCTCAAGTACTCAGGAGCCACATGTGGCTACTGTATTGACTGAAGCAGATCTATAGGACTTTTTCATCACGGAAAGTTCTAGTATACAGAGCTGGTCTAAAGGTTCAAAAAATGTCCATCCAACATGTCAGGAGTAGCTTGAGTTCCTTGGATGCTGTAAGGGAAGCCATCGATCGTATGGACACATCTCCTAGGGAAATGACCCCTGAACAGCACAAATGAAAGCTAAACTATGTTTAAAAAGAAAAAAAAAAAATAGTATTCTGAAAACAGAATACATTCTGCTCTCAGTATAGTCCCTTATTTGTAAGATGGGAACAACAACAAGAAAAAAGGGTTTCTTTGGGTTTTTCTGAAGAGTTAACATAAATAAAGCACTAACAGTAACAGTGCCTGGCCCCTAGGAAGTACTGTACAATCACTGGTTTGTTTTTGTTTGTTTGTTTGTTTGTTTTGTTTTGTTTTAACATTGTCTCTAGCAGCTAGCACAGGATTTGGCACATAGCAGGTGACATTCAATATCTACTGAACTGAACAAGAATTGAAGTGAACTAGACTCTGAGTCAGAGGTACTAACAAGCTAATTTGTGGAGTTAGCAGGCAGAAAACTGACTCATTCATCTAAGAACAAGCCATTCTGAGAAACAGGCTGGTCCCTGAGAAACCATTTCTCATCACCCTTTACAAGGGATGACAACCTAATATGATCCAAGGAGCCAGATTTCAATATACATTTAGTGTTTTTTGATAACTTGTTATAGACAGCCACGGTGTATCTTATTTGAGTTATAAAGATTTAGAAACACAAAATTTAAACAATTCAAGCTAAAGCCTTCCAGATGCCATACTTCCAGATGCTATAGTACTCAGTTCTATAGTTATTTCTAAGAAATTCCAACTAACCTACATTGTTACCACCTCTCTTGAGCATGATTAATTTCTGCATTTTGTTTCACTAAACGTCAAGTGTCCAGCTCATTGCCCAACCTTTGGCTCATGGATATACATCACAAGTGTCAGGGATGATTGGCTTGTTTTAAATTCCAATTCCTGGATCTTACATTCAACTTTATAGATAAGGGTAAAGGATTCAGGGCACAATCTGCAAATCTGCTTTTTAACTGACACTTCAAGTGAATTTTTGTCCTGCAATCTAAGTTATTTTAGATCAAGGTTGCATTTACCCATAATAAGAAGAAACACAAAGCAGCTAAATACTTTTAGAATCATTGTTGTTTTTTTATTTTTTGCAAAGATAAGAAAGCAATCATACATGTTTTACTCACACTTATCCATAGAGCTGTATATTACCTGGATACACACACCATACTTGTAGGTACAAAGAATTCAAAGAAATCTAAGATGGGAGTTTCTTTGCCATCAAGAAGCTTCTTCGATAAAGTGTGTACCCATAAATGATATAAACAAATGGACGATGATATATGATTGAGAGCTCAGTCAGTAGAGGGTAATAACATTTCAGAGGAAAAAGCAATCAAGCCAGTCTAGGTGCCAGTAATGTAAAAAATGGCTGCCTCTAGATGAGGCAGGAAAAAAGTGATAGTAGATGTTAAACTCAGTGGGTTTCCCAAGACCTTGTTCTTCTCTCAAAAGCTTCAATTTTAGAACACAAAAAGGCAAAAGCAACAACTACAGCCTTTCTAGTTATTAACCCAAGCAGCCTCACAAGATAGCCAGAAGTCCAGCTGACCCTTGAGAAACACAAGTCCGTTTATACCCAGGTTTTTTATATTATAGTACTGCAAATGTATTTTCTCTTCCTTATACTTTTCTTAATAGCTTTTTATTTTCTCTGGCTTACTTTATTGTAAGAATACAGTATATAATACTTATTCAAAATCCGGGTTCATCGATTGTTCATGCTATTGGTGAAGCTTCCAGTCAACAGCAGGCTATTAGAAGTTAACTTTGGGAGGCATCCAAAATTCTGCACAGATTTTCAACTGCGTAGGGAGGGTTGGTACCCCTAACCCTCACGTTGTTCAAAGGTCAACTGTAGGAGTATCTGAGTGGTCAATGAGGAATGACACTTTGGGGCACCATGAACTGAGCCAGCACGCGGCCCCCACATCTAAGAAGCTGTCCTGGAAAACCTTGCACAGAGCTGTATGCACTTATCTTCCCCTGGCATCAGTGATGAAAAACAACTGGCTGATCTCCTCACTTGACATCTAATCAGATACTTGATCCTGAAGTTACTTTCCTCATGGTTTAGGTCTTACTCCTCTGATGATCCTGTAAAGTTCTGGAAAGAAGGGTATGTGTCTTATTTATTGGCAAGGCCCTAGATGCCTAGCACAATAATGTCATTTAAAAAAAAAAAAGAAAAAGGTCTCGAACTGACCATTTAGAAAACTCTTATGTACCACCTACTACATACCAAACACTGTGTTAGGCACCCAACAGAAGAGACAGCTAGGTCACTGCCAGTGGCAGTGGCAAAAGTCTACGCTCATGATAGCTGAAGGCAGCCCCGGCACGCAGGAAAAGCCATAATTGTATACTTCGAATTAGTGCACTGTATAGCGTGTAATTATTTATCAAGTTATGATAAAAATAAATAAATAATAGCAAAAGCATGGCCACTCCCTAGAAGCCCACTGAGTCAAAGTTGAGAAAAAATACATCCAGAATTTAACTGTTCCTATTTAGATGGATTGTGACATACTCCTAATACTTGGTGGCACTGTACTCAAATATTAAGAAAAACGGAGTGCTTCTAGGAAGCTACAAGACAACAAAATTAAATTTATACAATATTGTACACAGTCATTAGAATCAGAAAAGCATGGGGTCAAATCTCGGTTCTCTTCCTTAGTTGTAGGACTTGAATCAAATTGTTTAGCCTATGGGAGACTCAAGTTCCTCACCAGTAAAACTGGAATGAACTGACAAAAAATGTTGTCATAATACATTGCTAATAATCAAATAAATGCAAATTAACATGATACCATTTTCACTTCTAAAACTAGCATTTATGAGGAGTACCATCACCATCACTATACACAATGGCAAATTGTTTTCCTACTCCTCTTATGGGTATACAATTTTAGGTTTGCAGCATGATTTACAATTGTGAAAAGTCAGAAACATCCAAAAACAGATGAAGTAAATCGGTTACAGAAAATCAAATCAATGGAATTATGGCACAACTGAAAATGCAGTTACAGACTGTTTAAATAATAACGAAAACACCTGTATGTGAAATGAAGGAATAGGGTATTATACGCAGAGCAATTATCCTAGTTTTACTTTAAACTGTTTAGGACGAGAAGGAAACATCTTAAAAGATTAACGAGATTATCCTTGAGCGTGGGATTATCAGTCTTTTTTACCTTCTTCACATTTTTGTGAATTAAAAAAAAATGAATAGCATTAAACTTTTGCTCATTTTATTCATAACAACACATGCAATACTCATTTGAAAGAAGTGGAAAATAACCTCTATTTTATATATGCCACCAGATTATATCATAAAATGAAATTAATTTTACTATACAGATAAATAGCTACATGGCACAAATGATCAAAATAAGAACTATGAGGTATGTTTTCAAAATATAAGCATATCTGCTATCCAACCATATTCACAGTCACCAATGTCAGGGGTTATACTTCAAAAAAAATGTTCAGTAAAGTTGCTGAGTAAGTAATTTGAAGTTCTTTATTATCCTAACCCAAACACTTCACATCACAGCCATTTGTTAATTATAAAATAATTACATAATGCAGTTAATAAAAGAACTGCCAAATACAATATTGATCCAAGGAGTCCCCTGCAGCTTTCAGAGCTTCAGGGATAGTACCTAATCTCTGTACTCAACCACGACTCCAAATGTGAAAGTAATCAGCAAAATAATGAAGAAAATTATTTCAAAAGAGAAAATACGCTTTAGAAAGATTCTTCTTAAAACGGTGAAAAAAATATAAATTGTTCCCTAAAATCATACAACCATTAGCTACATGGTCGGGTAGCCTTTTTGCCCTGTGGTAAACCCAATCGTGGAAATCAAATCTAGCAGTGATTTAATTTATAATTATTTTTCAAAGTTTGAAGAAAACGGATAACTAAATTATATTCAATGGACTGAACAAATTTTTAGATCTTTGAGTTCAGGGTAGGTATCAAAGTACCGTATGCCAGGATGACTTCATGGGTATAAGCCAACAGATACCATGGGGTCTGTCTGGGAGAAGAGCCTGCTTCCCTATTTCCCAAAATCCCAAGACATTTGCAGTTCTAGTAACCCTTGGGTATTCACCAAAGCTATTTTCTCCTTTCCTATTTAGACATGGACTATATAAACTAGGGAGAGAAAAAAAGGGAAAGAGAGAAAAACAGAGACAGACAGACAGACATAAAAGAGAAAGACTTTATTTGTAAGTAAACAAAGGGGTAAACCAGGTCAGCTACCTAGAACCAGGCTTGTTCCAGACATGTGATATGGTCAAGTGGTTAAGGAAATTATTTAGCAATCCAAGTGGCCTCATTCTTATCAAAACTCCACTACTTACTAGTTGGGCGAATCTGGACCAGTTACTTTCCTAATGGTAGTTGTTTTTATTCTCCCCCTGAATGTATGTAAATCTAGTTAACTAAATAAGCCAGCTTTCAATAAGTGGTAGCTGTTACAATAACTGAATATAAAGTTTCATAGAAAAGATATGTGTCATTAATTGTTAGTTATTAGGAATAAAAATTTCCCTAAAACCCAGTTTAAAATGTTTTACATCAAAGTCGCAAAACATGTTTTTGTCTGCTTCTACGTTTATACTTTTCATCTTCTATTCTCTTACAAATGAGATCATCTCTCCAGCTTTCTTCTAGCTCTATCATTCTATGACAATCATACTGGATAGGGAAAACATATCATCCAGGCTCTGGTTTTGATTGCTATTTTTCCTGTGGTAAATCTCAGAAAGCTACCCAAATCCCCTGCTGATTGTCCTGGCCAAGATGGTGATAAAGTTAGATTTCTGCCATCCAGTGGCATTCACCTGCATGGACAAAGGGCTCTTTTCAAATTATGAAAACTTCTATATCATCTTCTTTTTTCTAATGTTAATAAACTTTAATTTGGCGATATTAACCTCAAGGTTACCAAGTGTGGCTTCTTCTTGCCAACCCATGTCAGTTTTTATAGAAGAGGCCATTAGGCCACTTGCTAAAGTCAGGTTTGATTACTTCTCATTTGCGGCCAATTTCCTATCAACTTCATCTTTAGTCTTATTTTCTTAATGTTAATCAACAAAGCCATGAGACAAATGTGAAAGCTTGATGGTATTTTCTAATAATATTTACATAGTTAATAGAACTGAGCATTACATGCCATTTTACAACTTCTTTTTATATAGCGAGTACTAAAGTAGTAGTCCTTAAATACTTGTTACATGACACAATGACTGACGTCTTTTTTTTCACCATGATACTTTGTTAGGCATGGTAGGTAAGTGGGAAGGAATGGATGTATTCCATGGGGTCTGTAGCAACAAGTCTAAAGCTCATTTTACTTCGTAAATATCAACTCTTCAACATTGCTCATCTAGGAGAATGATATATTTCCTATATCAGAGGTGTTCCTTGTATTGGGCAAATCCATGGCTTTAGAGTCAGTATTGGAGGCAGATAGATATTCCTTTGTCTTAAAGTCTTAGACTATTTATTTACCATCTATGGTAGAGATGATAGTATTTACAAGTATTCATTCTTTCTTCTTTCCACACTGTGGATGGAGTACACTTCTCTGCTCCATTTATAATTTTATGGCCACGTGAACTGTTTTGGTCAATCGAACATGGGTGGATATAACATACGGCTGTTCTCAGCAAAAATTTTAAACACGGACACATAGTCTGGGCTGATCTCTTAAGCTCCCACCTTCTACCACAAGAGTAACATGCTCTAGACAGGGCTCCTTTTTCAGCTGAACAGAGAATAATATGACAGGTGGAACAGACCAGACCTAGCCAAGCCCAACTAAGCCACAGCTAATCTACAGAACTGTGAGCAAAACATTAATGACAATATTGTTGTCAGCCACCAAGATTCCAGGGTTGCTTGCTACTCTATAAAAGCTGACTGATGCACTATCCCTAAATCTTAATTATTTCCTTTAGTAACTAGTTACTGAGGGTTTACACTGAATGCAAAACATTAAGCTAAGATTACCATTATGAGAAAAGAATGTACACTTGTAGACTCTCACAGCCTAGAAGCAGCAGATGAAAATTACCTGATCACCCTAGCATATGTGTAATTACAAACAGGTAAATACTATGAAAGAAAGGAACATGGTGCCATTAGAGTTATAATAAAGGAAGATGGCCTAGACTGGTGTGCCAGAAAAGCCTTTCTCAAAGAAGGGATCCATGAGTTGATCCTAGCTGGACAAACAAGTGTTATCAAGGGGAACAGTCAGTGGAAGAACATTCCAGTCAAGGAAGGTAAAAAGTGTAAAGGCCTCATGGTTGACGGAAACATGGTTTGGTAGAGGGGCAGAAGGGGCTGGTATGGCTGGGGGACAAAAGGTTCAGGGAGGACTGCTATGAAGTGAGATTAGAGATAAAGATGGAAGCAGAACCAGAGACCTTTGGAGACCATGTTTAAAAAGTAAATGAGTCTTTATCCTGAGTGCAAATAAGAAGCCATGCACAGCTGTTCAATGGGGTGTGAAGTGGGGGGTTGTGTGACCAGATTCAGGTCTTGCAAGCTCTCTCTGATATATCAAGAACAGACTAAGGAGAAGGTAGAGTGAATACAACAGCATAGTCCAGGTGGGAAATGCTGATAGCTTGGTTATGGTGCTGGCACTGGAAATTAGAGAAACAGACAGATTTTTGAAATTTAGGAGGTAAGCCAGCAAGATCAGCCCTGGGAAAGATATTGTTCGATGTGAGTGGAGGGATATTCTCTAACATCACTATCCACGAAGAGACACACCCTACCATGAAGAGGAAATATAAGAAATAATGTCTGCAGATTGTGAGTCTGATCTAGTTTACCAATTAATTTTGATTACTTTACAATAACCCATAATGGTAGGTAAATTAAACTCCTTGCCACCCACAGTTACAGACGGAAAATTTTATTACCAGCATACATATAAATCACATTTGTGATACTTGTCAATCTCAGGAAGGAACTTGGGATAAGAAGATGAAGTTCAATATAGATTAGTTTAGGAATTCAAGTTGAGTTTTTTCCTTTCATATAACTTGGATCATGTGTTTTAAAAAACAATAGTACTATAAAGTACCTCAAAGACTAACAGAGGTAGAATTGAGTTAGCTCAAAGTCTACTCCTGTTTCGTGAGATTTGGAAAATAATTATGAGGCTGTTTGCTTGGGTGTCCTCAAGTTCAAAGAGGGCTTCCACTGGTCTTTGCTTTAATGTCTGGTTCATGGAAACACAATTTAGCTTCTGAAATAGACAACTATAAAACACACCTGTCACCTGTCATCCAGCCTGCATTCTATACATTTACTTTTTTATTTTTCTTAATTCTAATTCTACAGATGGATCCAAAAGTTGTGAAGGACATCACGATACAGCAAGCATGCATGCACACGTGCGCATACCCATGCACACAAATACCAGCAATTCAAGTTTCCCTCCCCAGACCCATAGCACAGACATCTGTAGTGTTCACAGCTAAGCTTGTATTCCCACCTGAGTTCTTTTAGGACACCCGTCCTCACCCAGAGCAAGGCATCCTGGTAGGCTGTCAAACAAAATACCTCACCTGCCCTCAGCAAGAGACCTAGGCGAGGCCAAAGAGACGGTCCGCTCTGGGAATTTAACTCTTGGCAGTTCCGTGTGACACAGGGACACACATGGCAGGGGCTTCATCATTTCAGTGGCACTATCCCGAGGAGACTGTCATCTCTGCAACCAGGATGCCCAGAGCCACCCTAATTTCATTTATTTCTGAGGGCTGCTACTTTTCAGCTTATTCTTTTCATTCTGTGACTTGCTTCCCATAGCTTTTCCAACACACTGCTTTTACAGAAGTGGAAGGTGATTCTGATAGAGGACAACTAAATTGCCCAACGTCACACAGGTAAGAAATGGCTGCATTTGGACTCACAATTCTGTTGGTCAGATGCCACATCTGTGATCTCATACCGTCACTATACTGCTTCCTACTACCGCATTTCAAATGGAATTGGAAAATGTAATATTTGTTTGTTTGTTAGGACTTGCAATGAAATGTAAACTCCACCTGCTATTTTACTATTTGCAAACAAGATGACTTAAAAAGCACATCCACTTTAACTAGTCCGTGAAACACATTAACATTTTCATAGTACCTTCACATGACTTTTCTGTGGCTATGCTACTAATCCAGAATGAACTCTCATTGTCCGTTGACAATGATCAGTTTCACCTTCAGAGAAAACTGCCCCATGTGCCCCTTTACCATTTGGACGAGATTTCCTTTGGAGACAGAGGTGGAGATGTTTTTTTTGTTTTTGTTTTTCATTTTCTTACAGATTCTTCTTTCATTGAATATTCCATGTGCCTGGTTAGGAGGCCTTGCTATCATCAACCTTTACCCACATTGCCATTCAGAGGGGGACAGATGCCAGTGAGTAAGACCAACCGCAACAGCTTCAGGCTAAAGCTTGGTGAAACTGGCAACAAAGAGCCCTCATCCCCAGAGTCACCAGTACTCTTATTCTATCTGTTTTACGTCTTTGTCTTCTGACAATGAATGCAGTGACAGGTCTGGTAGCAAACATATTGTGGAACTCATAAAACCAAGGCCAGAAATAAAGAATGTAAAAGACTGAGAGTAGCAAAGGGAAACCAGATGCCCAAGCAGGCATCCTTGTGGGGATAGGGGAAAACTGAGTCAGCATTAAAAACCAAACACAGGGGGCGCCTGGGTGGCGCAGTCGGTTAAGCGTCCGGCTTCAGCCAGGTCACGATCTCGCAGTCCGTGAGTTCGAGCCCCGCGTCAGGCTCTGGGCTGATGGCTTGGAGCCTGGAGCCTGTTTCCGATTCTGTGTCTCCCTCTCTCTCTGCCCCTCCCCCGTTCATGCTCTGTCTCTCTCTGTCCCAAAAGTAAATAAAAACGTTGAAAAAAAAAATTAAAAAAAAAAAAACCAAACACAGGCCGGGATTTATAGGCAATGCCTGAAATATATAATTCATCTGGAATCCAAATCCAATTTCACATATTTTTCAAGCACAAAGTACTCCAATTGTCATGAAGTTTCTGTAAGAGTTTAATTAAAACAGCCATACTTCATTTTTGTTCCCCTTACAGGGATTTCAGGATCCCAAGAAAACAGATCTCTTCTACATCTTATTTTTATTCCCTAAATTTGGATAGAGTACCTGCTCAGTATAATGGCAGTGTTTTGGCCTTTCACCTCTCTCACTTTTTGTAAAGCCCATCAAATACCCACCCTTCCAGTAGGGTCAATACCAATGATCTGGACTGGGAAGAATTTCACACACACAAAAAAAGAAAATAAGATCTCATGGGAGACGATAAAGAACAGGCTTCTGAAATAAGGACACCTTCATTCAAATATCAGCTCTAGTATTTACTAGCTGAAAGGCTTTCGGCAGTCATATTACGTTTCAGAATGTGTTTGTCTCACAATATGGATAGTAATACTTATTGAGAATCATTGCTTTAAGAATTCAAAATAATACATTTAAGGTTTTAGCACAATGGCCCATGGGAATCATGACTATACTGCCATTACTAATAACTCATTGAGTACATTTACGTACCATGTAATGCATGTTTGCTGCAGATTCGATAGTGAAACAAATCATGACCTCTAACCTCTCAGATCTTACATCTAATGTGAAAGACACAATGAGAAGTCAATCTAATAAGGGATAAAAAATGTTCTGATAGAAAAATTAAAGATTGCTACAAGTAACTACTTTTTATTAATTTTTAAAAATTTATGTAGAACATAGAGATTAAGAATCTGAACTCTATCATCAGAATGCCTGGGTTGGAGACCCAGGTCTTCCCATTAATATTAGAGAGACTTTTCATGAGATTTTTCATCAGCAAAATCAAAAAGATAATAATAACCACCTCAAAGCATTTTCATGATAATTAACAGAAAAAACATGCAAAGTATTTAGAATAGTGCTGGACACATAGTAATTCTTCAATAAATGTTAGCTCTAATTACTAGCACTACTACAATTCCAGCAGTGCTGAGCTTTATAGAAATAGTTATGACCCTTCAGAATGTCTTCTTATGCACATACAAACATTGTTTTGTGTGTTTTGAGCCAATCATGCTGTAACTAAAACAAAACCTAAGATATCTCTAAAAATGCTTTCAGCTCATACCACTCAACTTTGGATCAGAAATATATAAATATTGGTATTGCAATTCTGAAGTTATTTTGAGTGTATTATAGGATTGCAGAGTAAATGAGAGAGAATGGAAACACAAATACGAAATGAAGGAATGTGAGGAAGAACCCCCATACTGCTTGATTTCCACGGAGGTATAGTATGAACACATGATTTAAACTATATGCATACATACATACACATTTTCTAGTCCTTTCCACAAAAGGGTCTAATAACAATGTTATCCCAGCAGCGATGAACACACCTAATACCTAGACCTTATATTGTCTCCTAAAATAAGCCAGGGCTCTTTGGAAATAGCTAATTCTAGGGCTGACGGAAGGAAAACAAAATGAACTAGGAACACCTGGTGGCAGAAAATAAGGAAGTGCTTAAAGACCAATAGAGTCATGAAGAAAGGACATGGGAAACTGTGGGGCATTTGCTGCCCAACTTTGCACCCTTGTGCACAATTCTATAATAGTACAGATTATAATACCCTGAAATAAAAATAACCTATGAGTCAACTAGATGTGAGACCAAGACAGACAAAAGGAGTGAACAAAAAAGTCAAGGGCTTCTCTAGAGAAGAATGCCCATTAGGAAAGGTAGAAAAAAACTGACAGAATTAGATAGCCAACATTTTGTAAGCCCCATGTTGTAAGTGACTCAGGCAAAGCCAGAAATAGATGCTAAAACTGAACCAGTAGACTGGGAGACATTTTATTGGGGAATAAGATATTCAGATGATAATTAAAGTTGCCATAAGCCTAAGAAAGATTGTTCTATAGCCATGATGACAAGTGGCCTCCAGAAACAGACGGAAGCCTATTCAATCAACAATCTTTTGCTAGTCAACTGGTGACAGCCCATTGTTGCTTAATGTCAGCCAGTTAGTAACAAACTCAACACTTCTCCAAGTACCAACGAATCAAACTGACCAGTACAATTCTCCCTTAAATAAATTTATCTTTGTCTTTTTATTTTCAGATAATGAGTGATGGTCTGCAGTATTACCCCACTACATACTAATTAAGAAGAAAAAAAATTACAAGACCATCTGACAGTCACCGTCTAACCAAGTGGTCAAGACTGGTGATGCCAATAGCACATCAGACATGGCCAGACATGATGTGCCCTGGCATGAGGTGGTGAGAAGTGGACAGCATCATCTATTTGGTGTCCAGGCCAAAAATGTTTGACCTCATCTGAACCATGAGAAAACAGCCGGATGGATCAAGGAAATGCAATGTTACTTGGGACAACTGACCTGGAATCTTCAGATGACTTAGTGCCATGAAGAACTAAGGGAGGTGGGAAAGTATAACAGATTAGAGACAGCAAGGAATTTAATAACCAATTAAAATGTATGGGCTGTGACAGGAGGAAACTGTGAGCTTTGTATCATGGAGAAAAGAAGCCACGTGAGAAAATCTAAGCATGGAAAGTACAAACAGATCACTAAACTGATACGGATTTTCTTGGGGGCACCAACAGTGGCGCCACTGTGTAGGAGAATGCCCTTATTCTTGGGAGATGCATGCTGAATTATTTAGTAAAGGAATGTCTTGATGTCTACAATAGCACACCGTTGGATAGTTTGGCAAAAGAGAAATGTCTATGGAGAAACATGGCGGGGGTAGATCAAGAAGTTAAAGCTGATGAATCTCAGGGAAAAACAGGTGATTGCTGAACTTTTTAACTTTTCTGTGAGTTTGAAATCATTTTATTTTCATTTTGAAAACCACATTAATATAGTACATTTGGAATATCCCAGATATTTTCTCTCTGCTCCAGTTTCTCAGTTACAATCAAAATAAATCTGTTGCCCTGTAAGTATTTTTGTAAGTCAGCTCCTATCTTTTTGGCAAAAAGAATGGCCCAAATAAGTGGATGAAGTACAAAATATTTAATTTGCAAAATGATTTTCCTCCCATGTAAGAAAAAAAGATAAATGTGTTTCAGTGAAGAATAGCCAAGATAAGATTCCCTTTGGAGTTTAAAAATCCTCCAGTCTTTATCGCAATGCATTTTATCTCTATTGTCAATAAGACACCCAGAAGTCTGTAAGAGGAGAAGAATGTTCCCGGACCCATCAGGAGAAATGGCGGCTGTGCCAATGCATTCATAAAGACACACCACTGCGCCAAGGGCATCATGGACTCTGAGCATTCTCCCTGTCTCCCACACTGACACTAGTCTTTGGTATGTCATCTGAGGAGTCTCTCGTGGGAAGACAGGCCTTAATCTGTCAGAAGAGCATGTGAACAGAGGCCGCCCGGCTGGATAAAATGCAGCTGGTTACTATGTCCCTAGGGGGACAGCGCATTGCCACAGACAAGGTGAAACAAGGCAGACAAGAGCGTGGGCTAGAGATGAACAGGCCAACCAGTGGAGCCTGCAGAAAAAACTCTGACCTAGAGCATAGGATTGCAGCTTGAAAAACACCATTAGGCAAGGCAATACAATCCTAGTGTACACAGCTCAAACAGTGAAGGGAACCAACGTGGTCCCTGGAGCGGGAGACACGTTGACTGTGGCTGGCAGTAAGGCTGCAGAGCCTCCGGCACGTACAGGAGGCCCCATCTGGTCTCTAGAACAGAATACAAACAGCGACCCTTGATACGGTGGGGAGGGCAAGAAGGAAAATCTATACGTTTACGGGACATGAACTGCAAGCAATTGAGGGAATTCAATGAGGGAGGAGGGAGGATAGCTTTAGTATTTATGGATTTACAGGAAGAGAAATGCATTATGATATCTAGCAACCCCAGCCCAAAGGGAACTAACCACACAATTAAAAAAAAAAAAAAAAAGTCCACATTCAAGGACCTGGCCCTGCAAAGGAAAACAAGCTAAAAAAGGAAATTTGGGCTTTAATAATACAAATATTCACAAAGAGCAGGAGAGAAAATTCAATAAACATTGTGGAACACAGAATCACATTTGACTCCTCTAGACTCTCGTAACTGCACAGAAACTTAACAATATAGCTAATATTCGACCCCTTCATCTGGGCCAGGGACAGCCTATGCATTTTACATCCATTAACTCCCATGATGCACATAACGATCCCATGATGTAGATACTATTACCCCATTTTAAGCATGAGGCAACTAAGGGAAAGACAGATAAAATAAATCCTAGGGTCTGCTCCTAATAAGGAGGGATCTAGGATTCACACCTAGGCATGCATGGCTACTGCTTCCCAGGGTTCCAAATCACCCTCACCTTTAAGAAATAAAGCCCACATCTTTGGTTTCTTTCTGAGTGATGATTAAAGCATAAAGAGCTGAGAAGAAGGGAGAAGCTATAGCTGAGACACAGGAGTGGGGAAGCACAATTAGAGGGTTCAGAGGAGCAGTTCACAAAATGTGTGGTCTACATACCCCTTTAACTATTGAAAAGTTTTGATGTTATAAAATAATTAGGTTGTGGAGATGAAAAGTATAGCATAGGGAATATAGTCAGTAATAACCCTGCATGGTGACAGATGGTAACCACTTATTGTGGTGAGCATAATGCACACAATTTTCAGTTCCCTATATTGTACACCTGAAACTAACACAACATTGTATTACCTGTCAACCATACTTTCATGTACCAAAAAAAGTATTGATGATACCAAGTATCTCATGCTTATGATGATTATATCTCCTGATACCTCGTTAGGAATTAGAACTGAGAAAATTTAAAATATTTAATGGTTTACTTAAAATAACGAACTTACAACATGTTAACATAAATCAATATTTTATGATAATCATATTTTTTGAAACAAAAAAATACTAGCGTAAAGAGTGGCAGTGTTTTACAGTTTTGCAAAGCTCTCATGAATGGCTTGATAAAAGACAAATACATTCTCATTTGTAGCTCTGCTTTCTATCTGCCATGATAGGTCTTCTGGTCTAAGTGTAGGAAGAAAAGTTGGTCTCATACAGATAATGTAGTTGAAGAAGGAAAGACCTCACAGGTTCCCTGAAAGGCCTCAGGGACACTGGTGGCCCCAAAACCACTGGTTTAGAGCATGGACACTGCAGTTAGAACATTTGGGTTTGAAACCTGACTTTGCCACTTAATACATGCTTGATCTGAATTAATTAAGCTTTGAATATCTTATTCCTTTACCTATAAAACAGAGGTACTCAGTACCTGTCTCATAGAATTGCTTATGAGTATTAACATTTTTCAAATACTTAGACAAATTTTCAAGGCATATATCAATGTTACATGAGTAATGTTAAATAAGTACTAAAATAATCACTTGGTTTTACAAGCAGAATCTCTGTCATGGGTTGGCATCTTCATACTGAATTTTATATTCCCACAGCTGGGACAACAACAAGGATTTCTTTAGCAGGAGTGAACATTCATGGAATCATATCCATGTTATAATAGGAATCCCAGTAAACTGAGAATGGAGTTCAGATACATACTTTGACAGCCTGAGAGAAGGAAAAAAAAATCATTGGAATCTCCACTTTCAGAGGATGACAGCATCCTACCTTCAAAATGCTTCCATGTTCAAAGTCACACCAGACAGTGGTAATTCTTTCAGGTAATGTGTGTTCAGTTTTGTCTATAAAAACATGTCAGGGGAGCACCTGGGTGGCTCAGTCAACTGAGCTCGACTTCGGCTCAGGTCATGATCTCACAATTCTTGAGCGGGAGCCCTACATAGGATCGCTCCTGTCAGCCTGTTAGTGCAGAGCCTGCTTCAGATCCTCTGTCTCCCTCTCTCTCTGCCCCTCCCCAACTTGTGCGCGCGCTCTCTCTCTCTCTCTCTCTCTCTCAAAAATAAATAAACATTAAAAAATTTTAAAAACATGCCAGGAAGTCATTAAGCTGACCCATTCAGACAGGTTTTAATGACCAAAAAGTGGTAAATGGTTAAGAACAATCAAGAGTTAATATTACAGAGAGATCTTTAAATTTCTCATCACAGAAAAAAAAGTACGTGTGGTGAGAATGATCACTAAACTTACATGGTAATCATTTTGTAATATATCCCTATATCAAATCATTATGTTCTATACCTAAAACTAATACAATGTTATATGTCAATTATATTTCAATTTAAAGGCCAATACTTATATGTCCAGTTTAGGTTAAATATATTTCTATATGGACAAATTTCTATTAATTTTATTCCTAAAAACTGATAAAGGTCATTCAGGAGATGGTCTAAGAACTGAAAACAGAATGAAGAATTTATTATGGGTACCTTTTCCTACTTGTATCACTTCTCTACATGGTGTAATTTTGATTCAATGTATAAATCTTCCATTCAATTCCATCAAACCTCCCACATCTTCTTAGATTTTGCCCTCCACTTCATTCAATATCCTCAGTTTTCGTTTTTTTGTTTTTTTCCGAAGACTATCAGAATCCTAGAAAATGGGTTATTTCCCCTGCTTCTCTACATTTACCTCACTAGGGCCACAGGCCGATGACCTACTTGTATGGCTATAGTTTTTCTTGTTGTTGTTGTTCATCAATAGTCAAAGGATGATCTTCAGCTTAATGAAATAATCTGGCTGATTAGGAATTGCCATGTAGGCTTTAATTATTTTCAAGGAATTACAGTATTATAGAATGCATTCCATATAGTTACATTAAGCATAATCTAGAACACAAAACAACACTGTAATATATTGAATGTAAGATCTCTGGTGACTCAGGAGACACGTGACAAAAGTACCACATTCCCCAAGATCTACCTTTTTCATATTACCTTCAGCCAGGAAATACGTAAAAGCGGCAATTAATAATAGAAAGACCAATGTAAGAGTTTAACAAAGAAACATACACGTATTATTATTGTAAGAATGCGAAAGCACATCTCTGCTTCCAGAACAACCACCTGCTTCATTGCTACCCACCCTCTAGTCTCTTCACTTATAATTCGAGAAAAGCATTCATCTGCCTCCTTCAAAGTGATGCCAGGAACATAGAGTGAATTTTTTAAAGCCTGTCTATGAAGTGCTATGAGCTTGGTGATAGCTGACGAAAGAAAGAGAAAAACCTTAAAAAAAAAAAAAAAAGAAAAAATATTTAACTGATCTCAGGATAGAAAGACTTTGTAAGCCTAAAAGAACTGGAGAAACTCACCAATGATAAAGCTGATAAGCTTAACTATGACAAAAGATTAAAATGTATGTTACTAACATCATAAGCAAACTAAAGAAGAGATCAAAATAAGAATAATATTTGCAATGAATACGACAGGCAGAGAGTTAATTCCTAGAAGACCTAAAACTTCAATAGAAAAAGGAGCAAAGGATATTAACAAATAATTAACAATGAAAATAATTCATAGATACATTTAAAAGTTCACCCTGCTATCGATTAGGTGGAAATAATGACATAGATAAATCTTTAACTTGGCAAAGGTTAGGACACATTCAAAAATCTTAAATGCTTAAAGTTGATGAGGGTATACAGTCAGATGTACGTTGCTTGTGTATTGCATTGCTGATGTAAAACACATTTGGAAATATTTGTCAATTTAAACAATGCATAACATTTTATCAAATGATCCTAGTTTAAGAAGTTTATCAGGAATGGAACCAAAGATCCTTTATCAAAACATTCATGATACAGTTTGAATAGTGAATACTAAATTATAATAGATCCATATAGTGTAAGATTCCACCATTAGAACTCTCAGGGTAACATATATATTTAAAAATCAGAAAATGTCAACAATAGGTAAAAAAAATCAGGTTATAAAGTTTTTTTTCTTTTCTAGAGAAATGGATAAAAACAGAAAAAAAAGAAATAAACTGAAATTTTAGCAGGAATTATGTCTAGCTAATGGGATTATAGATGGTATACATTTTATATAATGGGAAAATATTCTTATAGTTAGAAAAAAATAAATGCAAGAATAAAAAACTTGTTACACTTGATCTAAACTAGATTGCTCTTATATAGACATAATTTAGACAAAACGTTTCTTCAGTCAAGCAATTCATTAGCTGGTTACTAAAAGATTACATTAAGAATACCAGATGCTTCTTTGACCATAAGCAACTCCTCCCGTTTCTAACATTTCAGTAGTACTAGAACTACATCAGTGCTGAGTATCTACTGTATACTGATTATATCAGGAGATGAGGATGTGCGAGGCAAGAGAGATGATGAAAGGAGGGGGAAAAAAAGGGACAGCTTCACTTGAAATTGAATAAAAGAGAAGCATGTGGTCCAGAAAGCCAGTCAGCCCAGACCCAAAGCTTTCCAGCATGTGTAGGTCGAGCACTGCAAAATGAAGGCCTATTGCTTATCAGCAAATTGTTAGCAATCTCATTACCCTGAGGGTTGCACAGAGATGCTACACTTAAAAAAAAAAATCCATTAAAATTAGTTCAAAGATCAAGACACAAAGGTGGTGTGAGAGGGTCATTTTTCAGTGCTATGTGTGGAGAAAAGAGACTTGTACAGTAACTCCCGTTACAGTTAATGAGGGTTGAGCATCTAGAATGATTTAAACCCCCTGAGAATTTAATTTAAAACCACCATGGCAAAGCCACTCTCAGCCATGAATGAACCCCAGCTTCCCAGGCATTAAACACAGTAGAAAATAATATGTATTTTTCATCACACCACACAGAAAAAAGTAAAAAGGCTCACAGAACATCAAATTCCCATCAATTTAAAGGTTTATTTTTAATCCTGGGTACTATTTTAATGCCATTTTTAATTAAGTAGTTTAAAATTAGGTCTGGGTTATTTCAGTTGCTATGTGATATTCTTATACCCAGGAATCCAGAAAGTTTCTTTCAGTTTAAACTTCAGTTGACAAATTTAGGGCCACAATTAAATGATGTCCTTTACCCAAACCCAAGCCCTGGACCATCCTTCAAGTATCATGAAAATGGAAAGTAGAAAAACTATAATTATTATTATGCCATGCTCCCATAAGCCAAATCCATTCATTCATTCTTGTCTTCCACATCATCTGAATTTAGTATTCAACATAGTCCAGGAGGTGGGTAAGAGTTACATCTTTACTTTCACATGAAGAACCAAAACAAGGGGTGCCTGGGTGGCTGTCGGTTAAGTGTCCGACTTCAGTTCCGGTCATGATCTCACAGCTCTTGAGTTCGAGCTCAGAGCCTAGAGCCTGGAGCCTGCTTCAGATTCTGTGTCTCCCTCTCTCTCTGTTCCTCCCTGCTTATGCTCTGTCTCTGTCTCTCAAAAATAAATATATGTTAAAAAAGAATTAAAAAAAAAGATAAAATGACTTGACTAGGTTTCCCCAAATTGAACTAAAATCCAGTTCTCCAAATCCTCATCCAAAGCTGGCTGGTAGTTTTCACAAATATAAACAGCTCTGCACCCAAAGAGGGTAAAGGAAGCAACAGACACAGGGGTAGAACTCCTTCACCCTGCATGTTCAACTCCAGAGACAGGACAAGAGCCTCGCTAATCATCACTAGTTACTGTTTCCACACCTTGAGTTCTGTGGCAGGTCAGGAAAGGTCTCTGTGTGGAGGTGAGGACACAGGAACTGGAACCTAAAAGAGAACTGAGGAGGCACATGAAGGTCACAGGGAGGTACACTCCTGGTGGAGACAACAGCAGGTACAAAGACCTAGCAGGAGCAGCAAGTTGAATGAGGCAGGGGCCAGAAATCCAGGAGGCCAAGGTGAAGCCTGGAGGCTTTGTTCTAATTGAATGAAACAACCAGTGAAAGTTCTTAAAAGAAGAACCTGGTCTAATGCCTATATTAAAAAGACCATGCCTTGGGGCACCCGGGTGGCTCAGTCGGTTGGACGTCCGACTTTGGCTCAGGTCATGATCTCGCCCAAGAGTTCAAGCCCCGTGTCGGGCTCTGTGCTGACAGCTCAGGGCCTGGAGCCTGCTTCGGATTCTGTGTCTCCCTTTCTCTGACCCTCCCCCGTTCATGCTCTGTCTCTGTCTCAAAAATAAATAAATGTTAAAAAAAAAAAATTAAAAAAAAAAAAGACCATGACTGCCACTATATGATGTTAAAGAGCAAGGGAGGGAGTGGTTGGAAGGCTTTGTGAACAAGGTACCTAGAGAGGATTGCCATCCAGGCAAGATTCGGCGAGGGGGTGGGGGGAGATAGTGAGTGGTAGACTCAGGATCTATTTCCAAGGGAGAACCTCCATGTGCACTGTAAGGATATTGCGAGCACACTGTCAATCACATATTCTAGCATCATCTCCTTGTGGAAGGATCTGAAGAAAATAGGACTCTCCTCTCTGGTGTTGCTCATGTTTTCGCATTTCCTGAGCAATCAGCCTATTTTTATCTCAAGGACAGATGCTCTTTCCTTCCTTTGGGATGGTGCCAGAAAGCTCAGGGCCAACTTTGTGACCCATCTCTAGCAAGTATATGGAGAACTGTTACCCATTTCATCCACTAATTTCACTTTTGGCTTCATCTTACTTTCCTTATTTTCTTCCTGACTTTGGTTTGGTCTTATTTTTGAAACACTTAATCTTGCTATACTTGATTAGTCAACTGAAGTCATTTTTCAGACATTCCAAGAAATAAACAAATAGACAATATAGCTTGACAATGTGTTGGTTGCTACACAAATAATCATAAACATAAAGGTTTTCTCAGAGGGATTCATCAGAGACGTATAAATAAGTACATGTGTAAGGAACCTGTGTGTGTGTGAAGCCAAGAAGACAGGCTCATAAAAACTTGACTTAAGGAATCAGGAAATTGCACACAGACCTGCTCTACACCCAGAGAAAGCAACATGGTAACAAAATGTTGGAAATCAAAGCTTACCAGATGATGAGATATCAAATCCTATGTTAATTCCTGACATTTAGGAGGATATAAAATACCACTTCAGACAGAGGGCTCAGCCAAGAAATAACGCATTTTATCAGCCTGGCTAGAATCCACATGGAAATCTAGAAAAACTGTGCTGGGGGCAGGGGTGGGCAGGGGAGGTGGGTGGGGTATTTTTTCACGCTCAAACCACCTGTTACTTTTCTCTCTTCCAGAGCCGGCCACTTTGGAATGATAAATGTTAACGATGCATCCAAGTGTGAGTGTGTACACATGTGCAGGTGAGTATAAAATCTAGGTCAACACTCTCTTAACCACTACACAGCATTGCCTGGTGTGAGAATTTATCAAATTGGTCCACTTGTTAAATGAGAACTCTGGTCCCTCCCACCCCCCCTGTTTTTTCTTTTCTTATTTGCTTTAAAGCTAAAAATTCCAAATAATCAATAACCAGAGTTACTCATTTAACAAATATTTACTGAATGCCTGCCATGCCCCAGGGACACTCCTAGGCTGTGAGGACACAGTCTTGAACAAACTAGACAGCAATGCCTGCCTGCCCTTGTGGATGTCCCATTTCCAGTGAGTGAGCCTGTGACACCAGTAAGTTATAAAGTTACAATATTAATGCTACAGAAAAAAAAAAGAAAGAAAGCCAGAGAGGTGTTGCAATTTTAAATAACAGCAAAGGGAAGGCAGTCCTGAGAAGGTGACGTTTGCATACAACTTGAATAAAGGTCTGAAGGAGATAAAACAGCATGGCGTACATTCATCAGGGGGAAGAGCGTTCCAAGAACAGTTGGTTCAAGCGCTGTGAGGCAGGACTGTGCTTAGAATATTCAATGAACAACAAGGAAGTGGGTATGGAAGGAGCGGAGTGAGTGTGGAAAGGAGATCAGTCTCCTGTGGCAGCTGTAACAAATTACCACAAACTGGTAGCTGAAAACAAAAGAAACGGACTCTCTAGCTATGTTGGAAGTCAGAAGTCTGAAATCAAGGTGTTGGCAGTTCCGGGGGAGAACCTGTTCTTCGCCTCACCCAACTTCCGGTGGCCACCAACATCCCTTGATTTCTACCACAACACTCTTCCCTCTGCCTCCCTGGTCACGTTAATGCTTCCTCTGCTCTGTGCAGTCCCCATCCTTGTGTCACTAAGGACGTGTGCCACTGGATTTAGGACAGGTGCCACCCTAAAGATGATCTTATTTCAAAATTCTTAACTGCATTTCCTCTGCAAAGACCCTTTTCCAAGTAAGGTAATATTCACTGGTTTAGGAGATTAAGACAGACATACCATTTGGAGGTCACCATTCAAATCACTAAAGGATGATGACAGTAGATGAAATCAAAGGATAATGGTTGGTGGTGGGGGACAGATGGAAGACTCATGTAGGAATCTTGTAGATCATTGTATAACTGACTTTAGTTGGAAGCAAACAGGAAGCCATAAGCAGAGACGTGACATGGATTCAAGATGTTTAATAGGCTCATTCTGGCTGTTATCATGTAGAACAGTCCAGTAGCATTCAACCCTTAGACTGATACTTCAGATCAAGAGTGTACCATATTAAGACTAGAATTGAAAAACAGAAGGAATAAAACTTGGCATATAGCAAGCCTTCACTGGCTAATTAAGGACACTCTGAAAATCCCCTACTGATCCCATCAGACATACCTGTTAAGTAATTGAATGCTCTTTTACCTAATCAACCTGTTTTGAAACAAAAGTAATATTTTCCCATAAATATTTCTTAACCATCTACTATACTCGAGATTCTGTTCCTAGGAATTAAGGCCATCAACAGATCACATACTACTATCTAACATGGTATTAACTGATAAATCACCTTTTTTAAAGATTTATGTTACCACTTTACTTGTGTAAACAGTGACTGAAGAATCTCAACTCTGGTTGGGGTGGGGTGGGCAAAGACGTGTTGTGCTCATATTCCTTGTTATTGCTCTTCTAATCATGCTACATAGAATCCCTTCCCAGACCCTTAGCAAGGTTTTGGCAGAATCTGTAACTCTGCACTCACTTTTCAGAATTAAAAGTATCTGTCCAGTCTCAGATTAAGGACAGGCTTGAGCGGCAACCTTGACTACTTTGAGCTGTCTTCCAACTTTTTCCCCATTCTGGGGCTGAGCTACTCTGATTTTAGAGGCAGCATGGTCTCAGGTAACTGGTTGTCAGCAGGTAAAAGGCTGGTATCCCGAGTCTAGCTCCAGTTCCATCTGGTGGGAGCTTTTGCAAATATATGGGTCTCAACATAGTTCAAAGCTGATTTTTTTTTTCTGGAAAGGTATTCAAGCTCTACTGTCACTTTATCTGCTTCTGAGGGTCCATTCAAAAAAGGACAGCATGTCTTTAAAACACTGTCAGTGGTATATGACCCAGTCACATCTCTCGACAGGTCAGTGCCTCAGTTATGCCAATATCTACCTGAGCACCCTTGTGGCACATGCCCACTACTTCAGCATTGATGGTTCTGTGCAGCACCAAGGGACCTGCTGAATTGCTTATATGTTTCTTCCAAGGGCTCCAGACAACAGGGGTGTGGTAGAAAAGCTCTTTCCATCTTCTTCTCAGGAATATTACTCCTCAATCCCTTTTTTCCCTTCTACTATAGGCCATTCCAAAAAGGCTCTTCCCATCCTTGCCCCATTCAGAAGCAAATGAGAGGCAGGCACTGGTCTGTGCTCATGTGTAATCCCAAACTCTATAGAGTAGATGGGAAGTTCTCCTAAGGAGCCTATCCTGTACCTACCACACTCCTATCCCATAGCAGTTGTCTCTATAGCCTGCAGGTTCCATAGCTCAGCATCCAGCCAGGGAACAAAATGGCAGCACCCTTTTGTTGAAATCATCCAGCTCGGTTCTTTGAGCTACATTCTGCTCATGACTTTCATGGGCAGTAAGAGTCATCTAGAGGGAGAAGAGTCCTCTGGAATTCTTCATTCCATCTGGCTGTATCTTTCCCCTCACTGATTCTCCTCTTACATAGTCTGGCAGCATGGAAGTGTGGCTCAACATGGTAGGTCTGGTTCTGCTGCTACCCCTTAGTAAAGTGAGTGTGGCTCTCTCTCATATATGAGTAGCTCTCCAGGAAGATTGTCAGCCTTCCTGTTTGGGTTCTAGTTGCTCATATTCTAGGACAATGTGAAAAGTCTCAGTGAATGTCTGTTCTATTCCTGAATTTCAATGACGTTACTGAAGATACAGCTCCACGAGAAAAAAGCTTCTAGGGGTCATTTGGTTTCCAAACAGAATAGAAAATACTAACTAGTATTCTACCCGTCTGCATGAGAAACACTCTAAAGATTTTAATGTAATTTCTGTTGATTTATTTTATCCTGACATATCTTATTTAACAAATTTTAAAGCAATCATCTTTGGTGAATGGAAAGGGATCGTGGTTTACTGTTAAAGTATTAGCACTCAACAGATAAGTCTTAGTTCCTACAAATCTGTTGAACTGGAAATAAATCTTAAAGATGAAAAGATCTCTTGATAAGTACAGCCATTTCAAAAGCTATTAGAAAACAGAATAATTAGAGAGCCAGATGAGTTTTGCTCCTCCTGGACTCATTTTACCTAGGAGCAAAATACAGCTAGACAAGCTAGACCACCTGTCCTCCCACACCAGCACTGCAGAATTCACCAAGGTTAGTCCTATTCTTAAATGATAATGATGATTACACCTAAACAACAAAGCCACCAAAATGTCAGTGAGAAATACAAGTGGCAGAGAATACATTTACAACAACATAGCCATAGAAAGCAGGAGTAATAGGGAAGGTTTTAGACTCTGGGGAAAATAACTCCTTACAGCACCTAACCAATGAT
The DNA here is from genome assembly GCF_027475565.1 of Acinonyx jubatus. Taxonomy (NCBI): domain Eukaryota; kingdom Metazoa; phylum Chordata; class Mammalia; order Carnivora; family Felidae; genus Acinonyx; species Acinonyx jubatus. The sequence continues at coordinate 137,956,584 of NC_069383.1, read as the reverse complement.
ACAAAAAGGTTTGCTGCTCATGGGATGGCAGCTAGAGGGGGTGGAGAGAAGGACACAGTGAGGCTCAAGAGTCCCAGGTGAAGTCCTCACTTCCATCTAGTAGAACCACCATTGGCCTGAGACTCAACCTTCCCATTTCAACTGCTCATTGGTCAACAAGGACAAAACAAAGTAGCAACTCCAAAAATGCATTACTCATCATAATTTATTATTTAAGTTTAATTAATTTCCAAAATATTTTTAACAAAAGATATTATGAAGTTGTATATGTGTATATATACTTTTCACCCCTACTACAAATGCACACAGGAGAAATAGGACACTATCTCAGTCTCCTCTTGCTATAGGTTAAGCTTTACCCTAAATTGTTCTTAGAGAACTGCCAGGTCATGTAAGGAAGGTGGTCATTTGAAATAAAGAACTCTGTTTTCTCGTTTTGTTTTTAGAATAGTTTTTTTTAATGTTTACTTATTTTTAATGTTTTATTCATTTTTTTGAGACAGAGACAGAGACAGAGCATGAGCAGGGGAGGGGCAGAGAGAGTGGGAGACACAGAATCCAAAGCAGGCTCCAGGCTCTGAGCTGTCAGCACAGAGCTCGACATGGGACTCCAACTCACAATTTGTCAGATCGTGACATGAGCCCAAGTCAGATGCTTAACTGACTGAGCCACCCAGGTCTCCCTTATGTATTTATTTTTTAGGGATAGAGAGCACATAGGCAAATGAGGTAGGAGCAGAGAGAGAGGGAAAGAGAGAATCGGAAGCAGGCGTGGCTCTGTCAATGCAGAGCCCAACGGGGCTCAGCCTCACAAACTGTGAGATCATAACCTGAGCCAAAATCGAGTTGGATGCTCAACGGACTGAGCTACCCAGATGCCCCTGAATTCTGTTGTTTTTAATTTATTGGTAAACCTGTGATTCTGCTGGACTCAATGGTATTGAAGGACAAATATCAGGTTTGAGTCAAAGGGTCTAACAGCAGCTTCCTCCTATCAGTCTTCATCTCTCTACAACCAGGGCTGTCACTGAGACATGGCCACTGGCATGTCCATTCCTGTTATTAAACTCTCAAAACCCTTCTGTATGTACTATCCCCTGCATGTTGCTCCTTCCTCTTTGCCTCCTCCCCTGGGGCTCCCCAGACCTCTCCACAATACAGAAATTGATAGGTTGATGTTTGACACAGCAGAGAGTTTCCAAGAACTACCCTGACATTGGTCAGTGCCATGTGTCATACTAATTGTTTGCATATGAAAATAATGCCTCTGCCTAAGACATATCCACCCACATCCTGAGCCCCAACCGTGGCTACATCTAAGCCAAACCAAGACTCCTGAGGCACATTTAAAGCCTGTAGGAGAAATCCCAGGAAATAATTTAGAACACAAAACTAGTTCCAAGATCTACTATTGTAGAGAGTTCCTAGGATAAGGCCCATTTAGAATTTGTGCCCAAGAGCTATTTGCAAATTTATAGTTATTTTTTCAGTCAATTAGTCTGAGAGAAGAAATGGAAGCTAAGTAAATAAATTAGATCATTAATTCGCAATAAATATAAATTATGCTAATTCTAAAAATTGAACATATATACAAACTACATATATAATAAATGAGGAATATACATAAGACTCTATTAGCAAAAGAAAGCTATCTTGACTTATTGTGTTGTGGAAAATCCATGTTTATTCCTTCAATAGATTTTAACAGTTTTGATATGTGTATGAAAATATAGGATAAACATTAACTGCCTACTGATGTTCCAACAAATCTATTTTCATTCCAAATGGAAATTAGAATATATTTTGCATTATTTAAGTTAATTACGTGACATTTCTTATGAATAATGATGTATTATTTCATTCATTACTTCTAATTATGTTCTGTTACAAGTGTGAGGCTGGCAACACCGTGGCCAGCCTTTCCCTGTTCCTTACAATCTGATGGCTTGCATGGGAAGCAGGTCAAAAACATGCCTGGAATATAATGAACAGAGTTCAGTAATTGTTAACCGTGATGATTTAAAATTACCTGGGGAAAGTTTCACATAGAAACAAATAGAAATGGGAAATGGCTTGTCCTGTTATAGGATATTCATTTTTGCAACTAATATGAGAAATATTCAAAGTGTTATTTTAATACCTATAATTACCATCCTACCATTTGCTACAGCAGGAGACAGAGCACCCCTCATACTGTCCTCCCCCGCCCCTCCCTGTGCTCACATACCAACAGAGTTCTATTTTATATCGACAGGCAGATTGTAAAGGTATCTTTTTCTGGTGGTGAAAGTGATTCTATAGGCTTTGTGCAATTCTGAGAGAATGCAGCAACCTCCTAAAAGCTCTACTCAAAAAGCCAGTTGCATTTCCCTCCATTAATGCATAACCATGGTCAGACCTGCCCATTTCACCCCATTCACAGCAGGGCCTGAAGCTAGAAGGTAAATCCTATTATAAAGAAGAGGTCAAGGTGAAGGAAAATCACTCAGAAGAGGAGCCAAGTGAACCACAAGGCCACCATATGCATATCCTCATCAGCCAGCACTCAGCAAGGAGCCAGGGAGAGACCACTGACAGTAGGAAGAGGCCAGGATGAGGTCTAGAGACCAATCTGCACATGCTTTACATCCACCGCCTCATGGGTGAGTCACCTTGGTTTGAATGGGCCAGGACAAAGGGTATAAAATCCACACATTGTTTTCCATCCGATTTCAAACGTTCCCTGCACACATACAAAGCATCTATTAATTCCTTCAGTATCAGGTGCCAACAATCCATCATTGTGTCTACAATAAAAACAAAGACACCAGTCCCAGCTCCAGGAACAAAAAATAAACCTGGGGGAGGCAGAGCTTGGCAAGGAGCGTTCCTCTTTCTCCTCTGGTACCCAAGACAATTACTACCCACTGACCCTGCATGTAGCCTCAGAATCATCCTTAACACTGTGAGCTAATTACCAACCAAAGAAGTGGCATCTGAGATAAAATGCATTTGCTCTTTGTGCAGTAATTCTTCAGATGACCAGTCAAGACGGATGAGGGTCACACAAGGTTTGTCTTGCAATGAGGGTTGCCAAGATCATCTGTGGTGGGTTCTAGATGCTTGAAAAAAGAGATTAGTCAACTTAGTGAATGATAAAAGCATCCAAGAGCTTCCTTTGTCCCTGCTGACCGATGCCATCAAAGACTCTTTCTAGCTACCAACCCAAAGGTAGGTAAACATTTATACGGGAACCTTTCCCACAGAAACAGAATTGTTCTAACTGAACAACCACTGCCACATGCAGAATTCTTGAACACAATAACCTGCAAAATAAAGAAAAATATGACTGTAAGAAAACCAACTTGTCCCACTGCAGCTCAGGACAAAGGACAGCAAGATTGCCCTTGAATGTTTCTCCAAGAGTACTTTAAGCTAGCTAATACACGACAGGCATGCACAGGGTGGGGGGGGGGGGGGGGAAAGACACACTGAGGGAAATTTTAAGAAAGAAAAACTATCTTTAGTAATAAGGATATTAAAATAGTGCCTGTGCTTATTTTATTTGCACAGGAAGGTTTAAAAAGAAACTCTTTTGAGAAATGAAAGATCATCAGATCGCTAATAACTGCAGTTTCCTGAACAATTAAAGAAATTCACAAGATTACAACCTACTCAGGAAATGACAAATATTTCTGATTTTTATGGAAGAACTAAAAGGGCACTTTTATCTATAGCATCCATTCCGTAAGAAGCACTGTTAAGTAATGAAGCTATTTTTATTATTTGTTCATTTGCTTCAGGAGAACTCAACACGGCAATAGTCTAAAAACAGACAACTTCCCATTGCTTGCTTGGAAAGGTAAAATCGTATATTAAAAGACATTTGCCAGAGTTTTCTTTTTTACCTATTAAACTTGGACCTTAGAGAACAATTTTCATTGTGCCCAATTTTTGTTTCTAACATTCAGCAGAAATATCTTTCAAGGGACATAGTCTAATTCTTCACAAATGCACTTTATAAAGCTATCCTCAATGCATCATCCACACAGTGTCTGCACTTGATAACATTCGGTGTGCAATGCTCCTGTTTGGAAAAACCTGCTCTTTTTAAAAACTGATCCAATAAACTGTTGACAAATGATTTGTATAATACAGTATGGCCAGCAAGCCAGGTTTATCTCTGTCATTACACACTGCATTCAACCCGTTCACAAACGTCGCCGTGTTCCCTTACGTTAGGGCCCCTTCTGCCATTCTGAATAGCAATCCAAAGATCAATACGCAGTCTGCTGAAAACACCAGGACATAACAAATGAATAATTTTACTTACCATAAAAGCCCCAGTCTCTAAATGGATTCCACTAATACTCAAATTCATTTTTCATGCTCAAGATGGGAAGGAGATGTAGCACAATGCAAGGGAACGGGGTACGGAGAAGTATTAACCATACTGGCTCAAATTTACTTAAGCCATGAACAATAGCCGGACTGCACTGAGGTCCATGAATAAAATGTTCACTACAGAATTCTTAAGATGCAATCTCCAAAATGATTCTGTTCTCTCACCAAGACACTCTGAAAAGCATTTTCCAGGAACAAGAAATTAATGGATTAAAGACATTCTGACATATCCTTCTAGAGTGTTGCACCACAGAGGCCAAAGCCTGTTCAATCAGCTTTAAACACTGTTTGCGACAAGCAGAAGTATTTGCTTTCGGTGGGGACAAGGAGGGATTCGAGTGGGTCTTTTGAGAATGAAGCCAATAGTCTTGCTTCAAAAGTTTACCTTTGGCCCCTGATCTAACAGTTCTTTTCCTCCTCTGAAAGGTATGAAAAAGTCAGTGAGCAAAGTCCTAAGAAAAAAAGGTTTGGGGAGAGGGAGCAAAATGTTAGAGAGAACACAAGTTCAAAGATGACATTTACAAGTCTCATGAATGGCACATTCCCCAAAGGCCACCTGAATACTCTTTAAAAAGAAAATCATCATAAATACAAAATAATAATTTCCCATTTATGTAAAGATGCCAATATACTGCCCTTAAAATACAGACTTGTCCATTGAAAACTAACAGGCAAAAAAAAATCTTTTTCCATCGGCCATCAATTCATTCACCACTTTTAGACTTAACTGTACCCTTGTAACACAGACATGTAAACAAGATTCCAACTGACAAAGCAGGAGGGGAAAGTTGGAAAAAATATAGCTTTAATAGGATACTAAAAGATCTGGAATAAAATGGGAACAAGATTTGGCTGGTGCTTGGGCATACTGAAAAGGCAGGATTTCCATGGACCCTTGTTGTCCCGCTCCATCAATCGAAATGATCCATATGCTCCTGATGATTACAGCTTCACTTAAAATTCAGACAGGATAGTACTTTGGATGCTGAGGAAAAAGACGTGTAAGAGCTCCTGCCCCACCCATTTCCAGGAACGAAGGACTCGGCACAGAGACAAACAAGAATGCACATAGTTCTGACACAAGGCAGACTGGGTTAAGTGTTTGGCCCAATGCCTGGAACAGAGCAGGAGCTCTGTAATAAACTGCTGCATGAATCGACATGCAAATAAGGAGTCAAGAGTCACAGAGAGGACCACACATTTACTTCCTGAGAGGGCGAGGCGGGTATCAAAACATTTTAGTTAAAACAAAAAAGGATGGGTAGGATCTCATCTCGAAGAGAAAGGCAGGGTAAAGGTGGCCAGGGGTGGGGAACATGGTGAAAGGAAAATACAACACCTGTTTAGGAAATAGTTGTAAAGGGGGAAGGTTGAGTCAAGATAGTGAAAATCTTTTAGGGGCGCCTGGGTGACTCAGTCGGTTAAGTGTCCGACTTCAGCTCAGGTCATGATCTCACGGTCCGTGAGTTCAAGCCCCGCATCGGGCTCTGTGCTGACAGCTCAGAGCCTGGAGCCTGCTTCAGGTTCTGTGTTTCCCTCTCTCTCTCTCTCTGTCTCTCTGCCCCTTGACCAACTCATGCTCTCTCTCTCAGAAATAAATAAACATTAAAAATGAAAAAAAAAAAAGAATAGTGAAAATCTTTTAAGATTATGCTAAAGAGTTTGGACTTTCTCCTTAAAAAAAAAAAAACATTCATTATATTCACTAGTAGTTTGGAAGGGACTAGGAAGGAGAAAGATAGGATTGGGAGCCATGGTCTGAATGATGTGTGGGCTGGAGAGAAGTCCAGGAGCAGGGAGGGTTCAAGATGCTGTACGACTTAGGACACCCACACCAAGGGGCTCATCTAGGGCAGACAGAACAGAGCACTGGGGGAAGATTAAAGCCCGCTGCAGACATCTCACCATTTATTTTATGAAATGTGAGTGGGCAGAGCTATCCACAGCTTCAATTCCCAAATCACAAGACAAAAGAATATCGCTTTCTGCAGGCGAATGAGTAATGTATTAAGATTCTTCTCACCGTTGTCACCTAGCCGAGTTTACAAAGGTAAAGTAAAAAAAATAAAAAAAAAAATCACAAAATCATCATATAAAAAGGATTGTCTGAATACATTATCTACTGGTCCTGAGACCCCTTTCAACCCTGCAGATATGAAATGCCTCACTCAATACACAGATTATAAAAATGTCCTGGTTCTGTTATCCTCAGAAAGGGTCAGCTCCTTCTTGCTACCTTCCAAGCACACTGAGGTTTGCTCACTTTAATGCGACGTCCCTCGTGTCCCTGGCATTTACTCAAAGATAGGAGAACTGACCAGGACCCATTTCCAAAACAGCAGCTCCAGTGCCATGTGGAAAAAGACTAGTCATCATTTACTAACGGCTCACTATTCAGCTTGTGCATTTTCCTAGAGGCAGACACCTCAACTGAAGTACAAGCATGTCAATGACCTATATCTTGCATCACACCTGACAAAATTTGTTAAAAAGACCATGAAAATCAAGTTTTCTACTATCAAGATATGACTTAAAAAATTACAAAGCTAAATTCATTCTATTATTAACCATTAAAAAAGCAGTACAACTGTGCAACCTTCCAGGGCAAGGTATTAAAATTTGTTCATCTAAAATCACATTTTCATCCCAGGTCCCCTCTTTGATAGAAGATAAAAGTCAATTAAAGCTGGCACTCAAAGAGATATGGCATTTCAACCATATTCTTTTGACACCAGAATGCTCAACCATTAAAAAAAAATCCACAGAGGAAAAAGACAACCACAAACTTGCAGCAGAATCAAACGAAAAAATAAAATGCTTCTGTCATTTTAAGAACTTCAAAGTCTCTTAGAAGAACTCCATATAAAATTGACATACAGCTTGAAAATTTTTCTTTTTTTATAGGACTTTCCTGAACCATTCCAGCTTTTATTTTTACTTCAGTAGACAAGAAATGATATTTTTAAATATTTACCATTTATAATTTAGACTATTTTTATAAATTTAAAGGTAAATATCAAGAAGTAATTTGTATTAGTTTATTGCTGTTATCATTAGTTTTATAAATGTACATTATTTAGTCAAAATTAAATTCAAGGAATCCGGGTGTCTACCATAAAATCACAATTCTCTTTTGGTGCTTTTTTTCTTATTTGTGTTTTTTTTCAATGTTACATCAGGATATGGCCCAGAAAGGAGATTATTCCTGAAGTTCTCACACACTTTGAAAATTCCCATAGGGGAAAAAAATTATACACACACACACACACACACACACACACGCATACATACACACACACACGCAATTTTAATTTACTCTGGGAAAAAAATCTTGAGATACTTATAGATTAAAAATTACAGAGACATTTATTTCAAAGTAAAATCATGTCTTAGTGTGGAAAATGTTTATTATCTTAAAATATGAAATTTTATACTTTATTGCCCTCTGCATAGTAAATTAAATTAGAGGGAAAGAGAAAAAAATAACTCTAAAGCATCAGTACAAAAGTCATTTGCGCACAGTCACGAGTGACACTCTAAGCAAACACAAAAATAACTCCAGAACATTTCACCAATTCCTGCTGCTCCCGCTGCAAAGAATAAACCTTCCAATGAAGTCAGCAGCAGGAAAGACAACAAGTCAATGGTCAGAGAGAAATAAAACTCTACCACCAATGATACTGGATGACCATCCAGAAGCTGGGATGCTCTCCAAGAAAAAAAAATGCTATTTCAGATCCTAAAATGAAAATGACTATTTTGTTAAGTATATTGAGGTATATGAATTTGCTAGAATGATCCCTAAAAGGTAAAGACACCAAGTCAATCACAAATCCTTAGGTAATACCTTATTTCCACATCACAAAAGTGCCAGCCAATCTCTATCTTACTATTAAGATTTGCTACTGATAACTGAAAACAAAGTACCCATGATATTCACTAGGCCCACTTTAGAAGCACCTATTTATTTACACAGCTACTATAGTGAAAAGGTCAAGTAAAAATTCACCTCCAAAGCCACGGTTGCTAAGCAACTCTTTTCAGAAAGTTCTGCAACATTGATCAAGCATATTACTGGTGCCACCAACTGGATCCGGAATAAATGCAACATCTTACCTGGTTTCTCCAAAGGGGGAGGAAGGCGGAGCCCTTTTCTTTTTCAGACCAACATTGGAAGCCAATGCTGCAATCCTCTGGTCTATTAAGTTCAGAGGCATTTTATTTTTCCTCTCTTAAAACAAAACAAAACAAAACAAAACAAAACAAAAAGGATACGTCCTGGTACCACAGGTTTCCTGTTCACAAGAGCAAAGGACAGTTCTGTTTTGAGAAAAACCACAGAGGGCTTGATGAGGTGTTGGCCAAATCTGAATGACATTTCCTCACGGTTGAAACCTGAAAAATAAGATGATTTAGGAAATGAGAATTTGTAAAATTCAGATGAGAAATTCAGATTATATACAACTCTAAAAAAAGCAAATTCCAATACTACAGATTGTTAGTTGCAAAGTAGAAATCACTGAAGCTGTTCCCCATTTAAGTCCACTAAGATGGATTCTTGGCAAATCCTCCTAAAATAATCTCCTCTCCTTACCCAGTGTTGCCTTGATTGTTTTTAAGCAGAAGCTCGCACAAGGACAACAAAACAGTCTTCTTAAATCCCTCTGTAATTCAAGTCGTCACCTTAACCCAAAGTTACTAGGTTCCGCCTGTCAGGTTATTTTTATCCATTCATTTCATCATTTTTGCTAAGCTGAAATTTTTAATTGTTAAGCATGGACTATAAACCATTTAATTCTTAAATGCTTTTCTCAAATGGTTTCATCTTTATTTATGTAAAAGCAATTTAGAAAAGGTACAAACACCGTTTGAAGCACTTGCCTATAACTACCGTTTGACCTTGCCTATAACTACCAAAACATGAGCACTTCCAAAGAACTATTCTAGTAAAAATTCCAAAATTGAAGGGAAAATTTTTGAGAAAAAAGAAATAGCATAACAGACTTCAAGGGAAGAACAATTCCTGGTTAATGCAGGTTGTGAAATATTTCATATTCTCTTTTTGGGGGGGCGGGGAGTCATGGGAGTGGAATATGACTGAATCAGTATGCGGTGCTTAGCATTTGGGTACCAAGTAAGGGTTTTCCATCATTCCTATGCTTATGCATGGCAACGTTACTTCCTGAGTAACTAAGACCCTCCTTGGAAAACCACTCATTTTCCAATTCAGAAACTATCCTCCTATAAATCTGTGAGAATAAATCAATCCATGGGAAACCAGAAGATTACAAAACAGACAATGTCAGTAAATGGTTGACTATTTTACAAAGCATACCAACAAATGTACAACTGTTTAATGATCCTCATGTTCTCAAAGACTCAAAAGATACAGAGGGCCATGCAAATGTCATCTACTATCATCTAGAAGTGCCCACATGGCAAGAACCTAACACATGTCAGGGACTAAGACATAAAAGAGAAGGTTTGCCTCAAAGATACAATACTGGTTTTCAGAACATTTACAACTAGCTAATAAAAATGACAGGCCAATGAGGATATTGAAAACCAATGTACCCAGTGGTTCTTAAGGTATGTTTCCTGGACCAGTAACACCAGCATCACCTGGGAACTACTTAGAAATGTAAATTCTGAATTCCTACTCTGGACCTACCAAAGCAGAAACTCTGGGAAAGGGCCAAGCAATCTATGCTTGAGTAAGCTGCCCAAAGGATTGAGAACCATGATCAAACCCAACTATTCTCCCAATCCTTGGGTCCTTCCCTACAGAATCTTGGCCAACTAACTGGCTAGACTATGCATGAATATACCCAGTGATGGGAAGTTCACTATTCATTGCTTCTAAGACAATCAATTCCAGCCATTACATAGTTGCCCTTCCTCCAAGTCTATTTGTTTGTCATGAATTCATGCCTTGGAGAGGATGTAATACGTATCGTGCTAGTGGCAGTGCTTCAGATATTTAGAGTTAACCTTTTTTCATTTCCCCCACAATTTTTTAAATAAACATGGCATTTCATTTCAGTCATTCTGCAAACAGCATTGATTCAATTCCACTACAGCTCTTGGTGTGTCTTATGATTATTATTAACCTTACTTGGTTTTTGCTGGGGGTGGGGGGAAGGTTGCCTGCCTAGCATCTACTTTCTGTATTTCTGTCCATACCATCCTGATTTTGTTTTGGGTAATACCCCCCCCCCCACCATATTCTGTTTGTGGGGCTATTCCCACTGCCTGACTCTAGGGACAGGAAAGTGATTCAGGCATCCTTAGGCTTCTGTCACATGGCTGGTTCAAAAGCAGACACAAGACAAAACACGAGCCTCTGAAAAAAAAGGAGATCCACAAGAAGATTACTGCTGATGCTAAAGGGAAGAACTTTCTTTCTGCTGAGTTGCCAATCTGCTCACATGAACCAAAACAACTAAAAGTTACACTAAAAAGAGTCCACCTGACATCCAGAGAGGTGGGCAGAGCCAAGATAGAGAGACCCATACCTGGTGACATTGTTTGAGAAGCTGGATCTAACAATGCTGTTAGGACTAATGTGCCCAGAATTTGTTTCCTCTAAAGGATGATTGTACAGAATTGACTTCAGCACAGGCTCTAGTTGATAAGCCCCTACTTAGAGTCCATGAAAAACTCTTCATTTGGTTTTCATTTTTCTCATCATTTCTCCTTCATCCTCTATGCCCAGTTCCATTCTTTCAACCACAGAGCTTCACTTTTTCATGATCAACGTATTGTTTATAATCTTAATTGCATTTTTATAAATATTGCCATGTCAAAAATACATAGGGCTCCTGCATGTTTTTTTTTAATTTGTATATAAATCATATCATGCTTTAAATGTCACTCTGCCTTTTTTTTTCCCCTCAACACTGTTTTAGACACTCATTCATGGTGCTCTAGGTATGCGTAATTCATTCCTTCCCAATGCCTATTCCCTCTCACTGGATTACATTGTAGTTTTCCCTCTAGTGCCAAAGGACTAGCTAATCTCCAATCTTGAACCACAAATATCACAGATGACCACCCTTACATAGATTTCCCTGGGTATCTAGGCTAGAGTCCCATTATTTGGTTTTAATATTTAGATTTTCTAAAATAGAAGCACCAGTCTGCATTCCCAGCATCAGTATGTTTAGTCTTCTATTTACTCACATTCTTGCCGGCACCTGAGAGTATCTGATTAGGTAGCTTTTACTGGTATGATAGACAAAATGGAATCCTTTACTTTTGTCTCTAGTGTGGTATGTATAAGTACATATTTCTCCTTCTTGAATTGCCAATTCATACTTTGCCCTTTTGTAGTGGTTTCCTCCTTTCTATTTTCTGATTTTTCAGAGCCCCCTGTATATTTAAATATGGATCTTGGCCTATTAAACATGACAATTATATTCTCACCATCTGTTAGTTTTCCTATCATATGATACATTAAATAGGAAGCATTCATTTTGATGTATTGATCAATTTTCTTTTTATGGTTGTGCCCTGTGAATCTTATGTAACAAACCTGTCTCCACTATAAGGTTACCAAAATAATATCTTAGATTTTTGTCTATCAGCTTTATAGTTTTAACAGGTATTTAATCTACTTGAAACTTCGCTTCTGGTATAAAATATGAAAATGGTTTAATTTTTTCCTTTTGTGAAACAGTTTCCTAACACCAATTGCTGGGAATGATTACACCAAATTCCCTTATGTGTAAAGGGAGGGGTCTGTACTTAAGATATTGTGATTCTATGCCAGATGCTGAAAAACAGGGATGCCAAATTTTTTCTCTAAAGGGCCAGATTCAGCCGGCCACACAGTCTGTTCTAAGCACTCATCCCTGTTATGGCAGAATAAAAGCAGCCAAAGACAATACATAGTAAATGGATGTGGCTGTGTCCAAATAAAACTTTATTCATAAGAACAGGTGGCAGCCTGGACTAGGCTTGTGGGCTGTAATTTGCCAACTTCTGTTGTATAATGTTAATGCCTTGTAAGAAAAAAAAATCCTTCTTTATCTTTATTCTCCCACATAAATTGTAGATTCAGGTCTGCCCCATGAAAAAAAAATTATTCCTGAGATGTTGATTGGAATTACACTGAATTTAAATTTTAATGGAGGAAATGCGACACCTTCATAATATTCAATCAATCCATTTATGAATGCTGCTTTTACGTTCTATAATACCATAAAACTCTTGTAATAGGGTTTTAAATTTCCCTTATATGTTTTATGAATTCTTTCTTAGATTTATTCCTAGATAGCTTTTAGTTTATGTCACTATTATAAATGATATCTTATCATCATCATAGTTTATAATTGGTTATTCCCAATACAGAGGAAAGCTATTGATTTTTATATGTTGCCCTTCCAAGCTGGCAACCTAGCTGAACCCTTGGATTGCTACTAATAGTTTCTGCTGATTCTTTTTGGTTTCCTATATAAATGATTTTCCTTAGAAATAATGACAATTACCTCTCTCACTTCAATCTTTCTGCTTTTGTGCTTTTTACTTTTTTTTTTTTTTTTATTTTTTTAATCTTGCTGCACTGGTTTGGTATCTGGTAATGTGTTGAAAGGTAAAGCAATGAGTTTAAACCTTTGAGTATAAATCCACTAGGAATGATGTCTGCCATACTTTTTTAGTACAAAGACTTTATCAAGCTAAAAAAAATCTCTATTTTAAGTTGGCTAAGGGCTGATTCCTTAAAAAAGAAAAAACTTAGTTTTAACAATTTTTATCCCTTTGTCATTGATCACACAACTTCTTATTCTTTGTCATTAATGTGATAAATTACAGTAACACTTTCAAATGCTAAAACATCCTTTCACCTTTTAAAAAATTACACTTAGTCAAATTATTTTTTAATACACTGCTGGATTTGAATCTTAGTGTTCTATCATGTCCTAAGTTAGCCAATACTTTTTAACCTGGTTTTTGTCTAAAAAAGAAATCCAACTTATAGGTTGGCTTTTCTCTGTTCAATTAGAAGTTTTATAAACAAGGATTTTCTGTTCCTTGAGACTTAAATAGAACTACTTGTCAAACTGTCTAGGCCTATTTTTATATTACAGGGAAGATTGTCTTGATAAGCATTACAATTTATTTAATGCTTACTGATTATGGGGTTTATTTCTTGCATCATTTTTTTTAGGATAAATTTAGCCTAACTCATTTTTTTTCACCTAAATTAATCTTTATTGGTAAAAACTCACATTCTCTTTAACATATTGAAACTGCAATTCGTATTTACCTTATTTTGTACCTATTCATAACATATATATTTTTATCAGTCATCCTGGGATTTATATCTTACCTATTAAGCTTCAAAGAACCTTTTCTTTCCGTTCTTTGCTTTTATTAATTTTCTCTATTACTGCTTATTTTCTGCTCTTATGTTTGTTTCCCCTGTTTTTTTTTTTTCCCCTTTCCTTATTTCTTCAGATTTACCATGTCACAGTCACTCTAATTACTTGAGCCAAACATTGAGCTTGCGGGGATCCCCTTATCATTAGACTGTGTCCTTTTAAATGTACTTTATAAATAATATAGCATTTAGTTTCCATCCATGGAACAACCTACCTTGATTAGTTTAACCTCATGCATTTATGCCAATTATTCTTTGAGCTTATTTGGAACATCCTATTTCACTTTTGTTTTCATCTTCTTCTTGCTTCACTTTATTTTCCTTCTTACCTTCCACTGACTAGGTCAATTTTTTTCCCGTGGATATGAAAATTATACATCCTATTTCATTCAGTAGAGGCTATTCTTTAATTTTTTAATTTATTTTTTTTGTATAATTTATTGTCAAGTTGGCTAACATACAGTGTGTGCAGTGTGCTCTTGGTTTCGGGGATAGATTCCCAGGATTCATCGCTTACATACAACACCCAGTGTTCATCCCAACGAGCGCCCTCCTCAATGCCCATCACTCATTTCCCACTCTACCCTGCCCCTCCCCATCAACCCTCAGTTTGTTCTCTGTATTTAAGAGTCTCTTATTGTTTGCCTCCCTGTTTCAAATTATTTTTCCCCTTCTCTTCCCCCCATCTTCTAGTAAGTTTCTCAAGTTCCACATATGAGTGAAAACATAGGATATGTCTTTCTCTTATTTATTTCACCTAGCATAATGCCCTCCAGTTCCACCCACATTGCTGCAAATGGCATGATTCTATTCTTTCTCATTGCCAAGTAGTATTCCATTATGTATATAGACCACATCTTTATCCATTCATCAGTTGATGGACATTTGGGCTCTTCCCATGCTTTGGCTATTGTTGAAAGTGCTGCTGTAAACATTGGGGTACAAGTGTCAATAGAGGCTATTCTTATTATAGTCTAAACTAATGCTCAATTTCCCATTATAAATGCAGATCAATCTCTAAGTCCCATGGCATATTCTTACCCCCTTAGGTCTCTGTCGGATAGCTTCCCCATCCTTCCCAAGTCCACCTTCTGAGGCATTGAAATAATATAGCATTGTAATTTCATATAGTTACTGATATGCTGGAGCTTTATTTGTACCCTCAGAGATCTCATCTGAAAACAGTGGCTGACGGTGTAAGTAAAGTGCATCTATGTCACAAGAAATATTACCAAAAGTGGTACTATTTATCTCCTTACCCAAATCTAATTCAGCTTCTTCTTTAATTGTGGTAAAATTCTGCCCATTTGTGCTGTTAAAAGACATGCTTCCTCAAGTTTTAGTTTCAGTAGAAAAGGAACACGCCAGCAACTATAAGAGGAAAACAAGTAGAGAAATGGCTAAGAGCCAATACTGTGTGATGGGAAGATTCCTGCATCTCTAGGATCTCAAACTGTCTGCAAGGCTGAGATAAATATTAAATACTCTCCTCTCACATGAAGATGACCAAAAGCAATTGTATTTTAAGCGAAAGTAAAATTGCTGATTTTTTTTTTAATCAAACAAGAAGACTGGATGTACCAATCTTCTGTTGAATTCCTGGAGAAAATCATCTCCCAGGATCTCGGTTTCTTAATAAATATGGAGATGACAGCTACTGGCATCCAGAAAACCAAGCACTGGGTTAAGGACCTCAGCCCCATGTTTAGGCCCTTAGACTTATTAGCAGCCTCAGCTAAGACAGAAATAGAAGGCTGACTCCAGCAACAGTGACTGAGACCTGCATTTGCCTGTTTATAAATAATAGCATGTTAATGAAAACCCCAGGTCTTATATTTTTAGCCAATTCTTTAACTTATATTCCTTAATAATAACATCTGTTATCTTGAACTAAAAATATGTGCCTTCAATGTGTTAAATCAGTCTCTATTTTCCATCATTTCTGCTGTGGAAGTTATTTGTACCCTCTCTTAACCTCTCTACTTCCTGCAACCTGTCTCTGCCTATCTCCTAGAATTCACAGCAGCCAGTAGCATCACGTTATTTTTAGAACTCTGTCTTCAAAACATAGTACAGAGAAAGGAAGTAACGAAAAGGTCTCTATTGACTATTCACATTTAATTTTGTGACTCAGTGGATTTGATCAGTCATTTTCTGATAGGGCTAGATAGGCAGCCTAATTTGCAGTGAAATAAGGTTCAATGGGCACAAAAGCAAAAGCTCTAAAATGTTAAATTTCCCAACCATTAACAACGGGAGATGACAACAGCTCACTTCAGGGTAGATCAGGTTTCTTCCTGGTTTGCTTTCCAATGTGATATTAACGTCCAACTGAAATAACTACCGTATGCTTTTAACCTTGTCCCCCAAAAGAAAAATCAATTCTAGAATTTGAGGCAGAAAAGGCCCACAGAGATCACTTAGATCCAGTTCCCTCATTTTAGAGACATTGAATAAGGGGGAAGTCAAGGGGCTTACTCAAATTCACTGTGAACCTCACAAGATCTCCTTTAAAGGATATTATTCAGACAAGACACCTTTAAGGACTTCCCAAACTTGGGAATCTAGGACTCCAGAGATGGCGCTTTCAGAATCCCTAAACCAAAGGTACTGTCACAATAAGGGAATCCTTTGGTGCCAAAACCACACGGCAGTATCCTTGTAAGTCAGTCATCTGGTGATTCGGAATACATGCCTATGTCCATTATTTTCCCATTATTTTATCAAATGGAGAACACAAAATATAAACTCCCTTTGAGAATGTGAGGACTCTTCAAAACCCAACAACCCAAGTTTGAGAAACTCAGGACTTTAGCAAAGGCACCTACCAGACCATGTTAGTGAGGATGCAAAATCTTAACCAACAGACTACCAGGACCTCGTTTCATGATTACTTTCTCTTTTCCCAAAGCAAATGATTTCTTTGGAACAAATGTTAAGTCTTCACATTTTGCCAAGCACTGCAAGAGGTGTCTACTCAAAATGTGGTCTGAGGACCAACAAGGTCAGTATCACCTGAGAGATGTTAGAAATGCAGATAGCCTAGCTCTCCCCGATCCAAACCCACTACATCATTCTGTAGTTACACAAGATTCCAAGCGGTGTTGTCCATGCATCAAAGGTTGAGAAGGACTTTCCTAGAGCACTTGTTCCAATTAAAATCATTTCGGGAGCTTTTCTAAAACAGTAGATTCTTAAGCTCCTCCCCAGCCCAACCCCAGCAGAACCCCTGGGATAATGAAGTTAAGAACACAGCTCTAGGACAAGTCCGTGAAGTGGGGATAACAACAGTCCCTTGTTCTCAAGGACACATGGAAAGCATTTAGCAAGTATTTTATAAAGCTAGTCATCATACCATTGTTGGTATTGTATGCTGTCAAACAGTCATGCCACATTTCATTCAACAAGTAATTGTTAACTGCCAGCTAACACATAATATTGCCAAGTTGCTTAGAAAACCGCTTTCCTATATCCAGTACAGAATTGTCAAACTAAAATGCAAGTAAAACCATGTATTTGGCACTGCACTACCATTAGGTGACTGCTATTTTCTCCATATTAGAGGCAGAGCAGAGTTGGTGAAAAAGTAGCACCTGATTAAATAGAAATAACAGCTAATACCATACTCAGTATTTTCATTCCAGCCGATTTCTACATAAACACTTATTGAATTCTCCTGACAATGCTATGTGAAATGTGTTCCATACATCAATGTTTGTGTATCTCTTTGAGCTCAGTTCCTAGATGTGAGAATCACTGTGTTCAAAGGATAATGAATCTTCAAAGCTATTGACATGTACTGCTAACTATCTCTCACAAAAGGCTTATAAAAATTTACATTCAAAGTAATATAGGCAAAAGGCCTATTTCCCCATAACTTTGTCAGCATTGGGTGTTCTTCAATTCTCCAGATCTTTAATAAAAATTTGTTATTCCTCAGGAATATAATGTAGGAGGAAATGACTAACTATTCCAGCTAAAACAATCTGTGATGAATAGTCTGCCATAACAAGAGAAGTCTCCCAGGGACCCAAGAAGCCAGGCACGATGAAAAAGAAACACTGTCTTTTTGGTTAAAAGAATGAAAAAGTTAGATTTTACCTTGAAAAATAAATGTGTCATTCCATTATGGATGGGAGTGATAAGATTTACCTTTTTTTTTTTTAATTTTCATAATATTTATTTTTGATAGAGTGAGAGAGAGAGCACAAGCAGGGGGGCAGAGAGAGAGAGAGAGGGAGACAAAGAATCCAAAGCAGGCTCCAG
The DNA here is from genome assembly GCF_027475565.1 of Acinonyx jubatus. Lineage (NCBI taxonomy): Eukaryota > Metazoa > Chordata > Mammalia > Carnivora > Felidae > Acinonyx > Acinonyx jubatus. Next base: position 137,938,553 of record NC_069383.1, on the reverse strand, counting down.
GCTCTGATCCGTCAGCACAGAGCCCAATGTGGGGCTCAAACACACGAACCTTGTGATCACAACCTGAGCCAAAGTTGGACACCCAACCGACTGAGTCACCCAGGCGCCCCACTAAGATTTACTTTTAAAATGATTTGCTCTTCACTGGGTGTTGTATGGAAACCAATTTGACGATAAATTTCAAAAATAAAAATAAAAAATAAAATAAATAAAATAATTTTCTCTTTTTACATCCTGATAAGACTTTGCAAATGGCAGGAATCTAGACCAACCCTAGAACACATGACAAGTCTCTGAGAGTCATCAGAAGAAACCACATTGCAAATAAGTCCAGATACTTCTACCAAGTGGTAAATATGTTTTGATTCCAATTCACTTTATTTAAAAACTGGGGACTCAAAGGTTAGCCAACCAAAAATCTGCTGGCTAACGAATTCTAAGAGCAACCTTACCAGGAAAAATGACCTGTGATCACACTGAGAAACAGCATATTTTCAGCTGGCCAGGCTCTCAAACACATTTTACTGGGGACTTGGAAAACAATCAAGGCACATAAATGGATAGCTGAGACATAATTTAGGTTTAGGAAACTTATAAAACCCTCTTACTTACAGGCAGATGTCAAAATTCCACAGGAGACAGAAGAATATACCATAAGAAAATGACAAGAACAAAAAGAAAGAGAAGACAGCCTCAAGTGTCTGAGAATGCAAGCAAATAAAGGCATACCTTAACATTTTTATACAAAGAAAAACAATTTTTAGTAAAGTAGATTAACTCATCAACCTATGGTGTCACTAAAGAAAAATTTTCAATTGTTAAAAAAAAACAAACCCTCAAGCTCCGCTATTTATAAACAGAAAACACATAAGCATTTCAAAATGCCAACGCTTTTTCAAGCTCTCACTTCATCAGCAACCTCTGCCCCTCCACTCTCCCCTGTCACTTTCATGTGTTGCCACCAACTCTGATCTCACTCCCCTGGTTCCTTCCCCTTCTACTACAAAGGTGTCAGGGATTGCCTACACTCAAGTAGTCTTTCCTTGGATTAGTTCCTCATTAAACTAATCCCGTACTCAGCCAACAAGTATTTATTATGTGTTTACTATTTTCTAAATACTATTCTACCAGTGACCATGCCAGACCAGACCCCTGTTCTTATGGAGCATTGTAAGGGCATGGTGAGAAGCATCAGTGAGCGGTGGGCACCAAAACCATCAGCAAGCCGAGATATACCTGATTGTGATTTGAAGGAAATAATTAGGGTATAGAAGTAGGTAGTGACTCAGAGGGGGATGAAGTAATAGGTTTAGTGGAAAGGGAAGTAAATATCTGAATGAGGCAGAGCTCATTATATTCGAACATCCGGGGACAGAGTGTTCCGTGCAAAGGAAACCAGTGCCCAGGCAAGAATGAGCATCAGGTCTTCAAGAAATGGAAGGAACAGAGGGCTAGTAGGGAGAGCAGAGTCTAAGAGCAGGAAGCAAAACAGAAAGGTGAGGAGACAGATTTAAAAGGTAGGGTAGGACCAGCTATGCAAGGCCTTGTTTGGTAATTCATTCAATGAGTGAAGACAAAGATTTAAATTACAGGACACTCAGTTTTCAAATTCCACTTTTTAAAGTGGGTCTTCACTATTATATGTGAAAATCATCTTAGGACCTTTTTTTTTTTAATGTCCCTATGCCCTCAAATTTTTTAAAAATTGAGCTACAACTCACACATAACATTCACCTGTTTAAATGTACAAGCCAGTGGTGGATAATCACAAAGTTGTGCAATGATCACAGATTTTCTTCACTCCAAAAAGAAACACCACATCCATGAGCAAATAGGTCACATGTCCCCCTCTCCACAGCCCTTGGCAAGCACTAATCTACTTTCTGTCTCTACGTATTTGCCAGTCTGGACATTTCATGTAAAATGGAATTCTATAATATGTAGCTTTTTGTGTCTGGCTTCTTTCACTTGGCATAATGTTTCAATGTTCATCCACGTTGTAGCAGGTATCAGGTGTCATTCCTTTTAAAGGCGGACTCATCCCATTGTATATACGTACTACATTTTTTTTAAAACCATTCACCAGTTGGTGGACATTTGAGTTCTTTCTCCTTTGGGGCTGGTATTAACAGTGTTGCTATGAACACTCAGGTACAAGCTTCTGTGTTAGCCTATGTTCTCAATTCTCTTGGGTGTATACCTAGGTGTGGAATTTCTGGGTCATATCAAAACTCTGTATTTAACTTTTTGAGAAACTGCCAAACTGTTTTCCTTAGAGATTCTACCATTTTACATTATCACCAACAAAGAATGAAGGTTCCAGTTTCTCAACATCCTCACCAACAGCCCTCTCCCACATATTTTAATTTAACTGGCCTGGCTTCTACCTGGAGATCCTTTGGGTTGTTTTGAGGAGTTCTCATGGCAATCCTAATGTGCAGGGTCAACATCCTGACAAGTATTTACACTTACTCCCTCTACTGTCTACCCCAGAACTCTGGATCTGTTAACATTCTGGCCACCACTTCCCACTCAGTAATGACATCTGCTTTATAGCTGATTCTTCCAGTGAAAGAATAAAATACAAATCAGATATAAGATTATATTTATGATATATATAACCTTGTATTTATGGAATTATAACATATAACCCTGTAATTATATAACTATATAAAACCTTATATTTATATAATTACATAACCTTATACTTATATAAATTATATGTAACCTTTTAGAATATAGTCATTTATTTTCAGAGTACAATGAGTAAACAAAAAAATGTTTAAATCATTTGTGTGTATACATACCATAGGGAAAATCTGGAAATTAAGAATGATTTGCCTGTTACAAAATGGGTTTGAAATAATTTTATCGTCTTCTCTGTATACTTTTATTTTCTACCATGATCATACATGGGACAAGCTTTCCAAGGAAATATTTTCAAATATCCTCACATAATGTGAATTATCAACCCCCTTCTCTCACTGACCCACTAGAGACCCATTCTTAAAGCACCCACCTGTAAAAAATATTTGCTCCTAAAGTACTTTTCATATAGTAAAGCAAGATGAACAGAATGAATAAATGACTTCTATGTGTTTTCCACTTCAACCTGACCTTGAGTATTAAACACAGGATCTTACATGCAAAAATGTATAAAATTTAAAATTATTTATGTCACTTAAAAAACATTTCCTGCCAAGTCAAACACAGGTGGTGGAGGTCTAGAACACCCAGTATCGAGGCCTGGAGTCATTTAGAAAATCAACAACCTGTGTTTGTAGATAACCAGCTCAAGAGGAAAAGACAGAAGCCTGAATAAAAAGGAAGCAGATTTCTAAACTGAAGGACAAAGTATGGCATGACTTCTTGGTCTGATGGAGACTGAGGGTCATCTTAGCAGTAAAAATAACCCAAACTCTATCTTCATATAGACTTCAATAGCAGAGGGGAACTTACAGGTTAGGATATTAAAGTAATACTTTATGATAACAAATGGTAGCTTCACTTGTGGCGAGTATGGCCTAACACATAGACTGGTGGAATCATGTTGTGTACCTGAATCTAATGGAACACTGTGTGTCAACATTCTCAAAACAATGTTTTTAAACGTTTTTTATTTATTTTTGAGAGAGACAGAGAGTGAGCAGAGGGAAGGGCAGAGAGAGAGGGAGGCACAGAATCCGAAGCAGGCTCCAGGCTCTGAGCTGTCAGCACAGAGCCTGACACGGGACTCAAACTCACAAACCACGAGATCATGACCTAAGCCAAAGTTGGATGCTTGACCGACTGAGCCACCCTGGCAGACCCCACCTGCAAACCACCCCCCCCGAATTTTTTTCAAATACTCAAGAAAGAATTTGCAGTTGAAAAAAAAAATTCACCTAATGTCATGTATTCCTTCTGGAGTAATCAAATTTTCTACTGCATTTCCATCCATACTATATTCTTCATATGAATCACAAAAGATTCATAAAAGTTCATTTCCACAGCCTGGATAGTTATGGGAGGACGCCAACTCTGAACTAGTGCCAAAAGTTTGTATAGTATATTTAAGCCAACTGTGATCTTCCAGAAGCAGAAACCACACGTGAACATCCTTTGCAGTCCATAGGCCTCCAAGAGGTTAAGAGACATCCAAGGATATTTAACTTTTTTTTTTTTTAAGGTTTCTGGCATGTGAAAAAAAAATTGAAATACCAACACAAAAATTGCCCAAAGTTTTCTATTTTAAACATTAACATTGAACAGATTGACACTCCCAACGCAAATGGATACAAGACGATGATTACCACTGCACACAAGAAACATGATTCCACTACTTTTTAAACATAAAATATCTGGATTTTTGTGGTGCAGCAATGCCGCTAACAGGTTTTTGCTAAAACGGAATAGTAAGGCTAATTACAGTGTCAATTATAGCTATGTGTCACTCACAATTTATCGACGGATGTACTTCTATTGTGAGTATTCTACCACATCCAGCAATTTCTCATTGTGCTATTCAAAATATAATTACATGACTGATAAAATCTATTACTTAACAGTCCACTTCAGGTGGTATGATCCAGTAAGGGAATACATTCAGAAATGTGTGAAGATCTTCCTTCAGTCCTCTTCAATAGCGTATGGAAAAATCGCCTGACACTAAGATTTAAATTCAATGTCTTGAACCAAAGACCATCCCAGGCTACCCTTCCACAGACTTCTCCCAGAGGTCCTTGGATGTGGGGAAAATGAAATCACCATAAGCCAAATTCTAACTTTTAGGTTATGTCCTCAGTAGAAACAACATGGTCAGATCTTATTGCAGCAACCATGAAAGGGTCCCGTGGGTCTTGAACTCAGCTCCCTCCCAACCCCCACTGCTATTCTGCCATCATAAAATATGAAGTAAACCATGGATTTTAAGCCAGTCCAAGTCTGACCCTTCCTCCCCTATCATGGTTTTTGCAGCACAGCATTAAGCCAGGTTCCATCCAGGAGCAGTTTCAATTTCAATGCTTGATAAATGCCTTCTCATTTCCCTGTGCCATAAACAAATAGGTATTTCTCAATATCTCTTGGATGGACAGTGGTGTTTTCTTCTTTTTTCTCATCGTCTCACCATAATGGGCACTCGTCAGGGGATCTCCGTTCCTACCCATCTCATTACCTCTTCATTCTATTTGTCACCATTTGGAAATTCAGAACTCTTAATATTAGCTCACTCTTATGAACAGTAATGAGGTTCAGGCTGCCTACTGGGGAGCATCATCGAACACTAACGAGCGTGCACACCAAGGCCCACACCTGAATCCCATCACGTGGTTCCATTGTTCAGGCCAGGTGGGAGGCTTCTGTCCACAGGCAGCCTTCCACAGTAGAGCTGGAGTTTGCAGGTGGCTATTATGCATTCACTTTGGTCTTATGATTCACACAGCTTTCCTGCATGGTTGTCCTCATTTACATACTGGCTATTACCTCCCTTATAACAACACTATATTGTTTCATTCTTCCTTGTTCTCCTCTTCACTTGTTTAAGGACTTACCGGAGCTGAGAATTCTCAGAGAGAAGACTAATTGGTCGTTTTCCTACTGCTCCTTTTGATCTCTTCCTGACCTCGAAAGAAGAATGAGGCTCTTATAATCATCTAGGTGATCGGTCTGTATACAAACCTTCCTTGATGTCTCCCACAGTGTCCAGCATGTTGCCTCAAATGCAAGAGGTGCTTGATAAATATTAAGTGACATCTATACAGTGTTCTGAGTACCTAAGAAAGACAGGCCCAGATCTACAGGACACAGAAAGACAAAGGATGAAGAAGGAGCCAGTCCCCCCTGCAATTATGACAAGGATGTCTTTGTGGCTCAGGAGGGAAGAGTGGATTGACCTGAAATGCATCTCTTCCTGGACTTAATGTCCTTTCATAGCATCAAGAACCCTGCACTGATGACAACAAATGAGAACTGACTGAATACCCCCCGTGTGCCAGGGCCTACATAGGTGCTTGACCTACATTAGCTCACTTGAAGCCCAACAGCCTGTAGATACTGAGAAAACAAAACCCAAAGAAGTCCAATGACTTGATCAAGGTTGCCTGCCAGTGAAGAGCTCAAAGCACCTCTCAGTAAAGTTTACCAAGTGCTGCTCAGAAAGAGACAGGGCTAGAAGAGAGTGTGGGGCGCATTTGGGTGAATGGTGACACCCCAAAGGTGACGGAGGCCAGCATGAGCAGTTAGGAGCAGTGGCCTCACCCAGGTATGAAACTCTAGCTCTGTCCTGAATAGCCGTTTCCTCCTTTCCCTAACGAATACCATGTTGAACACTGTCTAGGAAGCACTGTGCACAGAGATAGGAATGTTTTCACAGCTTTTTGAAGCTAAGAAAAGACATTTCTGAAAGTACTTGGGGGTCAGCATTTATATATAGGATACCAGCAAGGACACCTCTGATGGATATCCATCATGTAGATACAAACAACTTGTGCAGTAACTTACTTAATATTGGCATTTGTTAGTCATATTAACAACACGGAGAGTCCCACAGCCCTTGCTGTAAGCCAGGCATCATGCTCAATGCTTTCTGTAAATATCTCACTTAATCCTCTCAGTACCCTTGTGAGGTATTTTCATCATTCTGATTTTACAGAGAAAGCACTGAGAGTTTTAAATCACTTGCCTAAGTCCACATGGCCAATTAAAGGTGGCGCTAAGATCTGTACCCAGGGCATCAGACACTGGACTCCTCTTTACCTCCTGCAATGCTAAGAAAGATCTTCTGCCCACATTGTGTCACTCGCTATGCTTTTAATGTAAACAGTCACTGCAGACGTCTACATCCAGGTGGGTGAGAAGAACGGGACAGGAAGAACACAGAAAGAGACATGTCACGAAAGGAGTTTTCGTGTGCACGATTGTTGTCTACAGAGTCAGTCTGGTTTTCCACAGGTGGACAGAGATTACTCGAGCCCACAAGGTGGTCGTGCCAGATCTCTAGAGGCCAAACAAACAGGCCAAGGGCATAATCAAGCCCTTTGACTCTGCACATGGCTCTGCCTCATGGGCTCTCTCAGTTCACCCATGACACGACAGAGCATGTAGAGTTAGGGGCAACTCTGTCTGGAGCGTGTGCTGTTGCTAAGGGTAATTTATGGCAACTTTCATTGCCCAGTGAGCTGTGAAACACAACACAATAATTAAAAGGCTGACAAGCAATCACTAATTAAATGCATCTGCATTGTTGAATGGATTTTGAGTCCTAGGAAAATCATGATGAGTGTTCTCCCAGAGCAGCATCTTTAGAGTTTTAAAATCTTAAAGCCTCTTGCTTTTCAACTAACATTTCGAATACCAGCTATTACAAATCTATACATTTGGACCTTGGTTTAATGACCAAAGTGAGAAAGGGTCATTGCTTTTCAAAACAAAGCAACCAATAGGGTTTTTCTTTGGCTCTCAAAATTTTATCTCAGCTTCAAATGATTTTGTTTAGATGATCCTCACTCCAACAGTCCTGCCAGAAAAGAGGCTTTGTTGGCATAACCTAACTCCTCTAACTCCTTGGGAGGCCACCGCACAAGCTGTTGGAAATCACACGTAGAATTGCTGCTGACTAGGCAGAGATGAGCTTTCTGGACCCCACCCCTCCAAACCACTCAACCTCCTGTGATCCTGACCTGATTCTCTGACTGATACAGATGGCCACATGAAGACATTTCACGGTTCTGAATTTCATTCAGCATGCTCCTTGGAGTTCTAGGGTGCCATTGTTTATCCCTCCTGTCACTGTGTCCGGGAAGAACACTTTCCCTGCTAAAGGCAGATTCCCAAAAACTCTTATCTCCAAAGAGAAGAATCAAAGCTGCCTGGTTTTGTTGATACTGGGAAGGGCCCCTGCCTCGCCCCATGCCTTCCTCCTCCGGTACCAATGACAACAATTACTAATCAACTATGGCATGTCCTTCTAAACAATTTTCTTAACAGAACCTTCCAGATAGTTATTACCAATCAATTAGACTTGCTGTGTGATGTACATCACCTATTTTTCACTCTACTTCTTTAGATGAGTGACCCAGGGAGAGTTTTCATGGAAGTGCTGAGATGATTCTATTCATTTCGGGCTAAGGAGAGGATAACATGTGTAACTCCCAGAATCTCAACTCTTTGAATTAGGAACATGAATAATAAACTTCTAGCACTGAAATAACATGTCCTATGGTAATCCTCTGACTAATCACCTTGTTAATAAATATCTAAAGACCACATTTTTCTCTGGGCTTCCAGCTTCCACGGGAACATTCTGACGGTGACATAATTTTTAAATTAGTAGGTTTATTCATAGTTTTACATTAGTAAATGTCAAGCTTCTTACTAATTAGCAAATTCTGTAAATCCACAGTAGTATTAATTTTCAACTGTACAGCAAATTAATGAGAAAAAAAAAAAAGAAAGACAATTAAAATTTCCCTAAGGGGCACTTACTTCTATGAAATTCAGCACAAAGCAAGAAAACATTAACCCATTTTGAGGGTGCATTTACAAAGGATTACAAAAGATGTGTCACTGTCAGTGAGAAGGAGTGAAGTGCACAGTTACCGTGGAGCACTCTTGGTTACAGATAAATTCTCAGATGACATTTTCTCAGGTTGCTGTGGCTGGGATTTCTCCTCTTGCCTTTGATTTTGTCAAATGCATTTTTTTGGCTGCTTCTTGTTTAGTAAAATTCTATTATTTCTTTGTTGATGTTTCCACTCCAATTGCTGGAGCAGTTTTTTCTGGCCTTAGAGGACAATGCATGGTATAATATTCGGATCTTCAAAAACTGCCCCACAAAAGATCTCTTACTCACCAAGTGGTTGTTAATATCAATCTCACTTCCTCCACTGACTTGTTGAGAGGGTGGAAAACTACCTACCTCTGGGTGGTTGTTTAACCTCCCAGCTCAAGATGAGAGAAAGCACATCCCTTCTATGGGCACTTATGCCATTTCTTTACAAAGCTGTCCTACAAACACTATTAAACAAATCTGCTCTTTTTTTTTTTTTTTCAAATTCTTCTTCAATTGCTTAAGCCTATTGCTAAGATGTTGGAGTCCTCCTGTGTTGGTGGCCATGGAAACCACCTGTGTGCATCATGGCATAAAGTCTCCTCTTTGCTTTTCTGGGCACACTAGGCTGCTGAAGACAAGCCAGAGTCCTATATTTGGAGAAGTACAGAGGTTTCAAGATGATGGCCCCCCAAAGCTTTCAGATCACAGTTCATGCTAAAATTGAAATGCACCATGGTATGCTCAGATGGGCAATGTGCACAATTTTTAAGTATACAAAGTAGACTGTGCACAGACAACTGTAACTTACATTTGGGGGGTCATTTCATTATCATGGCTATTGATGATGCAATTTGTTGCAGAAGAATGAGGTCTTCACGAATTAGTGCAGCACATGTGGAAGGGCCTGGCCTACCACCCTGTCCTATTTATAATACCTGTGACACCCTCCAAATATAACACCCCTCACACACTGAGACTACACATTCACGTCTCCATCTCACCTACTACGTCATGATCTCCTTGAGGGCAGAGTATGCTATCTGAAATCAGGTAATTATCAGCTCCCTTCCCCAACCAACTGAAAAGCCATGTGGGGAGGGAAGAACAGCTTTATGAATGGCTGAGCATTTCCCATCAGTCTCTGAATTCTGTAAGCAAACCTTAACAGGTTCAGTCCAGAAGCCAAATGGGCCTCACCCCAGGGCCCCAGGTCCACAGTGCTAGTGTGACTGGATTTCCCCCTCAGTCCCAGGTTGAAAATGGTAACTGGGAAGAATTAGGCAGGTCTTTTACAGAGACTGATGAATGCACATTCACAGCTATGGGCAAGTCCCACCAAAAGAGGGCAGAGTGTAACACCTTTAAGTGGCAAACTTTCCCCCACTAGCATATAGGCCACAGCTCAGTACATGCCATCTGTCACAACGGAGGGCAGTTGCTACTTTTCCTAATTAAAAGTGTGTGCGTGTAAGAGAGGAATGGCGGGAAGGAAAGAGCCAGAGACTATAAAGAGAAGTTTTTAAGAAAGAAATAAGATTTTCACTGAACATTCCCATACATATAGCAGCCAGCACAGTGCCTGACAAATGGTCAATACCAAACAAACATCATTTGAATAACGGATTCATTCAGTACAATTTTCAATAGCTCTGTCTCTTGTTTAATGTATCCTGAAAGAACAGTTTTAAACCAAGCCAATACAGTAGAATGTCCTAAAGCACTGACATATGTGTAAGAATTAGTCCTTAAATTACCAATCAGATAGATGCTAAGGCAGGACCTATGTAAAAGCCAGTCCCATTTCGAAGCAAAAGAACAAAGCCAAGCTTTGAATATAGCTATGCTTCCAATGCACCCGGGCCACAAGACACAACAAATTTTAGTTCATTCCTTCTCGGTCTCTCCTTCTCTGTTTAAACCAGTTACAGCCAAGTTACAAACGTAGAAACCTCAGAGACTGACAGAATAAGAGCTAGTCGAAGAATGTTTGAGCAATTTTTCCTGGCTTCAGATGATGATGAAATGGGAGGGGGGGGGCAAAAAACACCTCTACCAAGGACGTTGAAAGGAGTAGATGTGCAGTAGCGATCTGGGCAGAGGACAGGTGAATAGCTCAATTCTCACCCAGATGGGGAAAAAAAGTTCAGGCCATTATCCACTGTGACTTGAAAAAGCAACCCAGTGACTGAACTTTTTGATTCTGATACCATTCAAATAAAAATGAGAGTTGGAGACAGAAGGACAAATGGCTCATTCTCTCTCTCATGAAAGTTGGTACCTATGCTCAGAGGGGCTGGTGGACTTCCTACCAAATTGTACCGTCTTTGCAACCTCTTATTAATAGAGTAGACTCTACCACCTTCAAGAAAAGGCCTCTTGTCAACTACTCAGGACCATTACTGATACCAAACACTCCCCACTTTCTTACTGCCCTGACTACAGGGGACTCACAATTAGTTTCTTATTAGAAGAAGAAGAAGAAGAAGAAGAAGAAGGAGGAGGAGGAGGAGGAGGAGGAGGAGGAGGAGGAGGAGGAGGAAAAAAGAAAAAGGCTAGCAAAGTATGGAGATGAACCTGACTGTCCATACGTCAAGTCATACCTGCCAATAACCTGAGCCACTAATTATTACTCTATAACATGCTTTTATGTGCTTAACCTGAGTTCTCCTTCACTTTTTCAATGTCTACCATATGTCACATCCTGTGCTGTGCCTTAACAAGAAAGAAATGGTCCCATCATCATGGAAGTTGTGATCATAGAGTAACTAGTTCTGATTATTTTAGTAACTATATGCAGCAAGCAATGCCCTTTGTGGTTCTGTAGATACAGTAGTCAACAGAACAAAAAAGCTCCTTTCTCTGATCAGGAGCAAACAATGGACAAGTAAAATAAGATTTTTAGGGAGTTAGGAGAGCTGGAAAAAAATCATGGGATAATGAAGCTCAGAGGGATAGGCGGTGGGGTCACAGAGATCAGATGGCTAGGCGGGGTCCCTCTGGGAAGGAATGTCTCAGCTGACACTGGGGTGAGTGAAGAAGCCAGCCAGCCAGGCAGGGTGTCACAGAGGTCCGATTTCCTCCAACCTCAGCTTCCAAAAGGAGCCTGGCACTAAACGTTTTACACGAGTAGGTTGGTTGGCTTAATTGGGTGGTTCAAAACCAACCAGCCCTTCCTGGAGAAGAGCTCTACCACATCACGTGGGAGCTTGTTAGGAATTCACATTCTTGGGTGCCCAGGTAGCTCAGTCAGTTAAGTATCTGACTCTTGATTTTGGCTCAGGTCATTTACCTGAGCAAGGAAAGAGAACTCTTAGGGGCCTTCAAGATATTCTCATTAAAGAATAAGCCCGAAGGCTGCTATGTGGGCCAAGCTCAATTATGACTGAAATCAACAAAAATATGGCCAACGTGGTTGGAGTCTGGTGATGTAAGGAACATGACCCAGAATTAAGACAAAGATAAGTATGGCACACAACATGAACTGCCAGGCTAAGCCATCTAAATTTTATTCTTATTGAAATGAGTAGCCTATGGAGGTTTTTAAGCAAGGGAATAGTATGATCTAATTAAATTTTAAGGAGCTTACTCTGGATGCTGTGTGGAAAATGGCAAGAGAAGTAGCCCATATAGTTAAGAGGCTATCCAAGCCACAGGATAAAAGGTTGGGGCTTGAATTCGTGAGGCAGCTATGGTACACGAAGTGCTCATATTCTGGACATCACTTTGGAAAAGGTCTAATAGTGCTTACTGATGGATGGAAAGGTGAAAGACCAGTTAAGAAATGGGGTGGGGTTGGGGGGTCACAGCAGCTCTGAACACCATGTGAGGCATGCAGGTGGACCCACTATCCCGCCTGCCTAGGGCCCCCCTCCTATAGACCACATGGAGACTCAGCCTGATGGTAAATAACAATCAGCAGCCAGGCTGATCCCCGGCACAAAGTGTGAGAATCCATACACAACAGGAGATTCTCAGTTGACCGAGAAGGCCCCAACACCCAGTTCCTACCCTAATCCTCATCATTGGATTCTAACTGCACTCCTCCTTTCTGAAAAATATCTGATCAGATTTCATGGACTTTAAAAAAAGGGGGGGAATTAATAGTGATTTTAAACATAAACACTAGTTCAAGAAATTTCTTCAGGCAAGTACAAAGCCAAGTTAAAAAAAACCTGAGTATTTAAATTAACTTACTGTCTTACAGTTGATGTTTGGCAATAAGAAACAGATTGTACATTGCTTAACTTCTCAACACTTTAGCAGAGAGTTGGCATCCAACTACTACAGCAATGAACGAAGCTCACTCCTGGAACTCAACCTTTTATCCTCTAGAAAGGCCATGTTTAATGAGTTCCCTTTCAGCTCTATGCTGCACTCATCTTTTTAAGTCCATCTTTATTCAAAAAGCACGCACATAGGTAAAGCAGCAGCAGCCATTAAGGGGTCAGCAGTGAGCATCTTTACATATACAGACAAAGCATTCATCTCTAAAAAGTCACTGTGCTGCTCTGGGGACTTACACTTTCAGTATTCTTTCCAGAGTAACTCATTTATGACAATTATGATGCAGATTCATTCTTTAATTTCAAAAATATTCTCCCTTATATGTTTTCCTGGTACTGGTAGAAAACTGGCTTTGTAATCAGGCTTGCCTTCTTATTCCCTATCTGCAGCTAAAACCCAAACATTTCTCGTATTATAGTTGCACTATTTTTATGTACATATGTACATTTAATACCAAAATTCAGTAGAGGGTTGACAAAGAGCAAGGTAACATTCCAGGCAGGATCTTTTAAATAGAATTCTATTTTCAGGTTCCATGATGTGGAGCGGCTGGTTTTGAATTTGTAACTTTGATACCAGTCTGTTCCTCTTTAAATGTGCTTCTAAGGATTCCTCCTGGCCACCAAAGAAAGCTGGCTCAGCTCATTTCAGTACGGTGATAAAGGGATTTAGAGTTTTACTCCCAAGGGGGCCAATTCTTTTATCACGTCCTAAAGCCGATTATTTTGCAAGTTAGATCCACTGGTTATCTAATACAACAATATGTAGAAAGCATGTGGGTGAGTAGGTCATATCCACCAGTACTTCTGCAACCATGCCTGTTTAATCATTGGTTAGTAGAGTCAACATCAAGTTTGAATAGGATGGTGTAGTTATGAATATCAACTCTAGTCTCAGACTGTGTCTTTATTTCATCCTGGCTAACGAGAAAAGTTTGGGCAAGTTCCTTGGTTTCTTCAGGTCTCAGTTTCCCCATTTATGATGCTTCCCAAATTCACCTAGGATTTTTTTTTTTAAGGTAGGAGTTCAATTGGGATATGATGTACCTACCATACAATTCACCCATTTAAAACATACAGTCCAATGGTTTTTAATCTATTGAGTTGTACATCCATCACCACAATCAATTCTAGACCATTTTCATCACCACCCTGGGTTTTGGTTTTTCTTTCTTTCTTTTGGTTTTTTAATCCCAATCCCCAGGCTACAGCCCAGATCAATTAAATCAAAGTCTCAAAGGCTGGGAACACAGGCTGCAACTGTTTGTGAAGCTCCCCCATTGATTTAAAAGTGCAGACAAGCTTGGGAAGATATGGTTCATTGAGTCCATGAAAATAGTCCATTGAGTGCATGGAAAATAAAGACACAGATGGAGAAATGGCAACTTCTCAGCACATAGGCTGACCTGTAATAAGCCCTACAAAGGTAGTGGGACTAATCATACTGGGGAAGAAGAGAATGGGGAGGACTATTCAAATAGTTATACTGAGGCTTGTATCATCTGGACTGCACTGATGAATTTGTCCTTGGAATACATTCGACAGAAATGCACTGCCACGCACAGCCTATTCTCAGAGAGAACCTAACCTGGGAATGAGAATTTTGGAGGTGGGACAGAGACCGTGAAGGGATGAGAGTCTACAACTTCTCCACCACAATTTAAGCCATCACCTTAGCCTTCAGGACAAGGGGAAAGTGCTACCTCTCTGTGAAACATTTTCCCACTGACTTTACTCCTTTTTTGGGCCTTATCTTCCTGCACACCACATAATACTTACCACCCTGTTCTGGGTCCATTTAGAAGTTAGTCTCCCTCACCAAGGGGTGAACAACTTCTAGGCAGTAACAATACCTAATACATTTTTAAAAATCATCTCTAGAGCATAGCACGTGTTTTGACATGGCGCACACAAATGTTTGTTGGATGGAAGCACAGTGAATTCTTATCAAACACTGCCAGTCCAGGAATGAAGCAAACGGTGCACTCATTCTAAAGTTCTCAAGATACTTAGTGGCCATTGTAGCTCACAGAAGATTGGCAAACAAGACCCGTAATTTCGCTCTATAAGGCACGTCCTGAGAAGCACTGCTTTGGGTACTTAAGAACTCCAGTGAATAAATGGCACAACCATAAGCTGTTATTAAGAACACTGAATTATGTATTACCAACACAGAGATCAGGGGGAAAAATACCTGTCATCGAGGGGAAAGAGATTAATTAACATCAATTAATTTTCCTTTACAATAGATTATGCAGAAGTCTTTAGGCTTCTGAGGAGAATTTCAGAAAATTTTATAGCACACAGGGAATTCGCATATATTCCAGGAGCAAAAAGCAGGTCCCCAGATGGGCTAACAGGGTAATATTCAAAATGAAGAACAAAAGACAGAGGCATTTTTGCAAGTGTAGAGTCATGGGGGGGGGGGTGGAAATCAAAGGCAGGCAGGCTGTAGAGGGCACAGGAAAAGCTTACGGATTCAAAAGAAATAAAATTGTAATTACAATAGCGTTTACATGGTTACACAATAAGTAATACCATTAAGTACCCTCTCTGGAAAGAGTGTTCTTTGAAAACCCAAAAGCAGACAGTTAACAAAAGCCATGAGGTAGAGTCCATCAGAGGAAAGATTCCTTTTCATTAGCATCTTCCTTCAAGTGCAAAATAATAACGCTTGATTTGTAGCATGAAAACAGAAATGGAAGAAATTCATCAGATAGTAAACTTGGGTGTATCATCTCTTTGGTCTTTGCATTTCTAAAATGAAGGCCTTGGATCAAGATAGTGCTTCCCCAAGTTTGTTCTGGAAGATTTAATAGGCATTACTTGAAGAAAATGTTTCATGTTCAAATAGATTTGGTGGAAAGTTTGGATAATCCAACTACACAGGTTGCTTCCTTTCAGGGCTTGGCAGAAGATTGTCAGTGCTGGTTCTGAGATGGGATGCTAATCTGCAGTATTTCCCCAACCACAGAATTCTTTGGGGACAAACTATTATTAATAAGTGACTAGTGTTACACTGAGCTCACATTAGAAAATTCTGGATTATAGGGGCGCCTGGGTGGCTCAGTTGGTTAAATGTCCAACTTCAGGTCAGATCCTGATCTCAAGGTTCGTGAGTTCCAGCTCCGTGTCGGGCTCTGTGCTGACAGCTTGGAGCCTGGAGCCTGCTTTGGATTCTGTGTCACCTTCTCTCTATCCCTCCCCCAACTTGTGCTCTGTCTCTTTCTATCTCTCAAAAATAAATAAACGTAAAAAAAATAAAGATAAAAAAAAAAGAAAATTCTGGATTATAAAGACCTTAATCCTTTTCTGGATTAAAAATCCATGAATTCCAAATTATCATCACTTGAAACCACCACCACAAGATAATCTATCAACAGCCAACTAAGGTAACAGGTATTTGTGCAGAAATTAGATACAAAATCTCCAACTGCAAAACACTACAAAGCAGCACTAAGTTGGGGGGCACCTGAGTGTCTCAGTTAAGCATCTGACTTCAGCTCAAGTTATGACCTCAGGATTCGTGGGTTAGAGCCCCAGGTAGGGCTCTGCTGACAGCTCAGAGCCTGGAGCCTGCTTCAGATTCTGTGTCTCCCTCTCTGTCTGCCCCTCCTCCTACTCACTTTGTCTCTGTCTCAAAAATAAATAGACATTTAAAAAAAGTTAACTGGTATTCTTCTCAGCACGTATATAGAGAATTCCTTTGTTTTACCTTAATTACCCTAAGCTGAGCATCGTGGGGCTAGATTCACACTATATTTTTTAATATTTATTCTATTCATTAAACATATCCATCATATTCTAGTTTCTAGACATGTTTACAAATAACACAGGGGGGAAAAAAACAGATTGTTGATAACAATAATGGCTTAAAACTCCACAGCCAACATTTTCCAGAAGACCCTCTCCCTCCACCTCCTTCTATATCCAATTATGAGGTCCAGCGGTATTCTCTGTGTTAGTCATGTCCTGTGGTCTCTCTTCCCATACCCTGCACAACTCCTACCATGCAGAGTCCTAGCATATACAAGACAAAATGCGTGGTCTATTGAAAGAAAGGAAAGAAAGCTTTAAATGGGAGAAAAGGCCAAATTCACCACACCATTTCTTCTGACCCGAGTCAAAAATCCCTTCAATAACCTCTTGGGAAAAAAACAGGGGACGGGGGCGGGGGTGGGGCAGGTGGCTGAGTGGCTCAGTCAGTTAAGTGTCTGAGTTTGGCTTAGGTCATGATCTCGCTGGGCGTGAGTATAAGCTTAGAGCCTGGAGCCTGCTTCAGATTCTGTGTCTCCTTCTCTCTCTCTCCCTCTTTCTCTCTGCCCCTTCCCCACTCACACTCTGTCTCTGTCTCTCTTAAAACAAACATTAAAAACCTTTTTTTTTTTTTTTTTTTTTTTTAAAGAAAAAGAGCCTAATGCTGGCCGGGGTTGGGCGGGGGGGACAAAAACAAAAAAGAAAAATGGCAAATAGAAAAAGGTAGTGGAGAAGAGGTCTGGGACCAGTTGGTTCACAACCAGGGGGGTTACGCCATCACCGCTACCGATTTGTTTCACGTGTAGCATTCCATTTCCTCCCCCTGGCATCCTCACAAGGTTGCCCTATTGTTCCTATTATTTGGTTGATAAAACGGGGGCTCAATGAAATGAAATCAATTGCCCAAGTCCTCAAGCAACTAAGCCACAGGCCCAGGACCTGCACTCCGGTCTGTCCAATGCAAACTCTTCCCTAGAACGGTCTGCTTTTATGCCAGAAAATGTGGGCTTAGAAACCTTTCTCCCTCCACTGCATAGAGCGTCCAGGTGGCAGGGCCTAGACAGACTCCAATCCTGAGGTTCCCACGGTGTGCTGGCCATAATTACGACCATTTCCCTCTGACACTGTTCTTCCCCTACAGAAGTGACCATCTCTTTCTGCATTTCAATTTCTATAGAAAAGCAGGTATTTGCCCACAAATGCCCCTGCCACAGCCTGGTCCATTTGCACTTCTGTCCACCTCAAATCCCAAACTAAATATCCACGGTGAGAAGAGGAAGGAAAAGCTAGAAGACTTGGGCCCCTCCCAACACCCTCCTGTGTGTACTTTCGTTCCCTAAAAATCTGTACCCGTTCTTCCGGAGCCAAAGTCTGACGTGCAGGAACTACAGCATCTCCAGGAAGCAGGGGAAGACACAATACACACTCCGCTCTTGCGGGGCTTTCCGGAGAAAAAAGGGAAAGGGCAGCTGCCCTCGGTTAAAGGCTGGAGTAGGGGAGGGGTCAAAGATTCTCATCACCTGGATTCTGACCTTTCTCCCACTGAAGACAGAACTGAAGATTCTCCCCTTGGTGATAATTCATTGTGTCTTCATTTACGTTTTGCACGCTTCTCACTACTGTGTTCAACTTCCCAATTAAAAATGGTCCCAGTAGCTGGGAGGGTGAGAAATGTCAAGGCGTCTGGGAGCTCTTCAAGACTTCCAAGGCTCTCCTTTTCTCTTGTCTTCTGCTTTCTCACTTTCTGCCTTTCCTTAAAGAGCAACAAGGGGAGCTACTCCAGCAAAGCCACATAAGCTTGAGATTTGGCTCACAAATTGTCAGCTGCATCCTTGTATCTCGTTCTCCATCTGTGCTTTCCACCTTAGTGCTTTAAAAAAAAAAAAAACTGTAACTCTTCCTATTGATTTTGAGCATTGTTAGCTCAGAATAACACAAACCAATGCTGCATTAGCCTAAAACAGTACTTCCTGGGCATCACCTGGGAATGGGGCACAGCTGAAGAAGGCACGGAGCTCTCAGAAAAGCCATCAACCACTGCTGAAAACAATGTATTGCGGAGCTTCCGTAAGTGCTACGCCCTTCTTCTAAGCCCTCCAGAATCACAGCCTGGGAATGGAAGCAGCTGCCAGATGGTAAAGAGTCCATTCCTTGGACAACAATCCCAACCTTGACTACACCATGGTCCAACTGATCACTTACGAACAAAGGCATTACTAAAATGTGTAGCCCTGGACACCCCTTGTTCCTGAGTTAAAAACAAAGCTCCATCAGTTGTTGACTTATAGAGCATCCCTTGCTCCTCTCCACTCACTCCTTCCACCTGCCAGGGTAAGAAAACTCAGGGAAGACATGCCAGCCTTCCCAGAACTCCCGCCTTCCTCCTGAGAGAATGAGTCGCTGCACCTCTATGTTTTATCATGGCCCTCTTCACACCAGGTACCCCTTCTTTTTTTCTTTTTTAAATTTTTGTTTAAATGCTAGCTAGTTGATATACACCACAACATTGGTTTCAGGAGGAGAATTCAGTGATTCATCACTTACATACAACTAGGACCTCTTCCTTATGTGCCTGTCTCCGCAGTTGGCTGCAAATGTCTTCAGGTTAAGGACACTGCTGTCTTGGGGCG
The DNA here is from genome assembly GCF_027475565.1 of Acinonyx jubatus. Lineage (NCBI taxonomy): Eukaryota > Metazoa > Chordata > Mammalia > Carnivora > Felidae > Acinonyx > Acinonyx jubatus. The sequence continues at coordinate 137,919,354 of NC_069383.1, read as the reverse complement.
CCTGGGTGGCTCAGTCGGTTAAGCGTCCAGCTTCAGCTCAGGTTAAGATCTCACGGTTTGTGAGTTTGAGCCCCGCATGGGGCTCTGTGCTGACAGCTCAGAGCCTGGAGCCTGCTGCCAATTCTGTGTCTCCCTCTCTCTGCCCCTCCCCCACTCGTGCTCGCTCTCTCTCTCTCTCTCTCAAAAATAAATAAACATTTTTTTCTTAAAAAAAGGAATTCTGCTGTCTCATCTTGATAGCGCCAAGAACGGAGATGATAGACAAAAGTGTTTGAAGAAGTAAAGAGTCAATAAACAAATAAATTAGGAACAATTTTTTTAATGTAGTCTCCAAAACATTTGTCTCCTAGTAGGTAAGTTGAAACATACGGTAAAATACATGAGACAAAACAGTAAGTGATACAGATCAGAATAAGAAGTACAGGAGGAAGGGCCCTTTGGACTTGGCTAAAAAGGTAGTGGCAAGCTTGTTAGGAACATGAGTACGAATCAAATGTGTATAGGTGCACAAACAGAGAAGAAAAGGTTCTGTTTAGGGGGAGCATGGTCTACATTCAGGGTCTGCTGAGATCCAGGTGCCCAAAGACCTTTAACACCAAACAAAAGATTCTATTTTTTTTGTTTTTGATCTGGACATAAGAGAGGAACATACAAGAAATATTAATGTGGTGGACAAGGTGGACTGGAACTAGCATCAGGGGGACCCATGAGATGGACAAACTAGTTTACATAGCAGCAGAGGAAACCCTTACCAGTTACCCATTTTAACAAAACACGATTTGTATTTGAAAGAATAAGACAGTTAAGAGGACCACTGAGCAAACAAGAAGAATTAACATGAACAGAGAACAAATGGCCTCAGAGGCAGGGGTCAGACAGGAACTTGCAAATATAAATTCAAATTCTCAGAGAGATTCAGGAACATTCTGCACCTATAAGTTAAGAACAGGTTGTTTACCCATCAGGAAACAGAATTCATTCCTGATGGTCATATGAAAAGTCATAACTAAAGGTGTGGGCAATGTTAAACAATCAAATGATGGTTGGTGGGGTACCAGAGATTATCAACAAGGAGGAGCCATCACCCCCACTGCAGAAGGGACAAAGGGAGGAATCCGGTTACTTAAGGCCAGCCAGTGCTTCCTGTGGAGGCCAAGCTGTCCAGAGGAAGCTGTAGGAACAGAAGTACACAGATGACGCTGCAAGGCAAAAGAGGGAGGTAAGAAATATCCTGACTCCATTCTCTGCTCACGCCTCCCATTTATACCAATGCCTCCCACTGGGCAAACCAACATAGAAGTGGAGGGATGCAGGATAGGGAATAGTGGAGAATAGGCTTTGGTAAAACCAAGCTTAACCAACACAAGAAGCCATAAAAAAGGAAAAATCAGACTATGAGGGGCAAGAGGGTCATTGGAATCGAAGAATATAATTGATAAACTAAAATTTTAAAAATGTGGAAGGCAAGGTACAGAATATTTCATAGGGCAAAAAGATAAGGAGATGGAAAATATGAGAGAAGAGTGAGGAAGCATGGAAGAGGGGTCCCAGAGAGAGCTCTTGATTACTAAACACCAAGGGTACAGTGTCAGGGAAGGCTCTGGCAGAAAACACCAGCAAAAGGGAATAAATGAACCCTGATCATTCTTTAGGAGTCCATAACATGTAATGATAAAACAGTTGCTTTACCCCTGAGTCCTTGGAGCATAAAGAAATCTGGGACAATCTGTTCCCTTACCACATCAGAAAAGCAGCTTTTTGTTTCAAAGGTCTGTGGTGAGACACCATTCCATGACGTTAATCAATTTATTTCAATTGAGAGTGAAACCCAAATGAAAGGTCCCCATTTCCGAAAAGGCCATGAAAATGTGAAGATGTTATTATTTCCAAGCTGAGAGGAGAGGCGAGATTCTCTGCCTGGCACATTTCAGAAAGGTTCAATCAACCAGGGCAAGGGAATAGATTTAAAATAGAAAAGTAATGGGAAAAGGGCTTTCCACATAACGGAGACGGTGACTGATGGAAAACCATCCCTCCAGAGCCAGCTCTATTAATACCCATTTCTTCCAGGCAGTCTGGAAAGTTTGAAAACCTATGTAGCTCTCATTTCCTAAAGCTTCTGAGCCTAATTACATATTTGTATCCGTACATATATATATAAATCATTCAGTGATACAGATAGCTGCATATTCAACTTGTAGATCTCCATCTTTAAATAGAGATCTAAATATGGAAAAACATCTGTATGCTGTTTTTTAAAGAAATAAGAAGGAGAATATTGGCCCCAAACCATAACCCCCAACTCACGGATTCATTCTTTTATGCAACAGGTATTTATTGGGCATTTACCCTATCACAAGCCTAAGACCCAGCACTTCATGGTTGCAGCCTTCTCAAATGAACACTGAGTCAGTTCAGGGAGCAAGCTCTCCTCAAGCAAATTGTGTAGCTACGTTTCAGCAGCAATTTGAAAAATCCAATGTATATGCTCCCCAAGTGTCGAGAAACTACCCTGGTTCCCCTCCCTTTAATTTATCCCCTTACAATTAGGTGCCCTATGCTCTCTTGTAGGTCAAAAATAACAGGGCAATTTAATGCCTTATGACTGTCCATTAAATATCTAAATTATGCGTATTCAGATGAAAGCTGCAATAGTATTTTAATAAAAGCACACTAACTAAGGCAACTGGTAATAAATCTCTTAATAAAAATGTAGTCAATGGTGCATTTAATTTGATGGCAGAGTCCATTTTCAAATAATCCAAAAATTGATTTTTTAAAAAAATAAGATGCAAAGTCTATGTCTCTCATGCTGGTCTTAAAAAAATGTATTTGCCCACTTAGAAGACATCAATGTTAAGAGGCTTTCTTGCACATTTGAATTGGAAATGATTGGAAAACTTTGTTATTTACTTCAGTTAAATGAATATACATAATTGTCCAGCTACCCCAGGACATTTATGAAAACAAGATGTTCTGTCTTAACAAGGTTAGTTTTAGAGTGACATTTGAATCATCAGATGCCTCATTAGTTGCTATGAAAACAAACTTCAATCTTCTGCTTTCTCTCTTCTGCTATTATCCAAAAAGAACACAATTGCTTCAGTAACTCCAGGTGAATGTGGTTTCATAGCAAGCCCCTCCCAAGGCCAAACAGATCAGTGTTAAGTTCCTAAAGACTTGAGACTAAGTGTGTTTATATCACTCTGTATGGCCCCATCCCAGCATCACGCACTAAGGAGAGGAAGACAATGAAAAAACAAAACAAAACAAAACAAAAAAGATATCCTCCAAAAAAAAAAATCTGTCTCTGAACATAAAGAAAAGACATTTAAGTACAAAAAAAAAGGGACAGAGAACTACAATCTGTTTTAGTATCTAGCTGATAAATACTTATATCACCTGCCCTTTTGTCATTACCCAACAGTTTAAAATGGAAAAAAAAATCTTATAAATCGCCTGCATGATTTCATTTGCTAGAAATCAATTTAATTTCTATCCTATGTAGAACACACTTTTTCCATGAGGACATTTTAAGACTGATGTAAAAGAAAATAAGGTGAAAAGTGAATATAAAACAAAACAATTGACTCCAAAGGGAAAATGTATCTTAATTGATCCTTATGTTAATACTCTAAAATAAATAAAAAATTTAATAAGGGGAGACATACTCCATCACTGCTAAAGATAGTAAAAACATGTCTATGGATATGATTATATTTATTGGTACAGACATATTTCCAAATTTCCTTTATGACTACTGGGGAGAGCTCATTCCTAGAATGCATTTCCTAGATGTCCTCTTTCATATGCCATGTCTTTGGACATGAAACTATTCCAGGCAAAGAAATAAAATACTCAAAAAAGGGAAGTAGTTTTATAACCTGACCTTTAAGGTTATTTCAAGAGACACTGTCATGGGTCCTTGGTCCTGGTATCCAGGCATCTGCAATTATCCTTTTACCCATCTCTTGAGGGTCAAATAGATTTGGGTATGGAAAACTTCGAAACCATAAAAATGATGTGTACATTGACTAAGTTAATGCACTGGGGAAAGGATTGTTGTTTCCTGGAAATTTTGAAGCTAATGGCTATAGGTTGGTTTAAGTAAAATGACATACATATATACATATACATACAGATATGTGTAGATATACATACATATGAACCTATGATACATACGTATAGATATATAAATATATAGATTTCTTAAATGTTAGGGTCTCATATTACTTAAGCTATTATTACAGCTTGAGATAAACCAGAAATGTGAAAATTGGGACTTCCTTATTTTATTTTGAGGAGGGGAAATTTTGGCATGTTCTCCAGAGTGAAGAAAGAAGCCCCTCCATGTCAGCCAGACTCTTCAGAGGAACATTAACATCTTGAGATTTCTAGCAAATTAACGGCCCAGGTAACAAAATGCAAGGAACTCTGGCCAGTCGCTTATTCACTCAGTTGGATCTGGCCACTTCTCCATGTATTCCCACCACACTAAATGGAGCATGAGTCATTTGAGTAATGAGTCAGAAAATGTTTAGCAGCCTCGATGCAACAGCCAACGTGATGCTTAAGATAAATTTCAGAGGTACCAGGATAGTGTTTTCATTTCTGCTCTAGGCAGAAGATATCTCTTGTTGGTGATGAACCAAATTCTTCCCTCTTTCCCAGGAGACAGAAGCAGGATCATATGCTATTTCAAGGTTCATTCCAGCCCTAAGATGTAAAATTTCAAGCAAAAACAATTGTAAGAGGCAAAGGCAGTGTACCAATGCGTGCCCACCACAAAATGTGTGGTGAGAAATGCCATCTAATGAATTTGTGGTCACTTTAATGACAACTTCACCCGGTAAGTATTACACATCCTTGTTAAAAAGGAAGTGCTTGAAGTGAAAAAGCAAAAGTTACAGAAACTGATTTTTTTTTAATTTTTTAAACATTTACTTATTATTGAGAGACAGACACAGAGTGTGAGTAGGGGAGGGGAGACAGAGGGGGAGACACAGAATCCAAAGCAGGCTCCAGGGTCTGAACTGTGAGCACAGAGCCAGACGTGGGGCTCGAACTCACCAACCGTGAGATCATGACCTGAGCTGAAGTCAGTCGCTTAACCAACTGAGCTACCCAGGCGCCCCCCAAAAATGAATTTTGGAATCCAGTGGCATTAATTTATCATCCCCAAATTTTAAAATCACAATGCCTAGATTCTACAATATAAATTACCATTAGGCTTTGAGCTTTCATCACAGTAACACTTGGCTGATTTTAACTTCTTTCTTTCCAACCCCTGTTTTACTATTTAATGCTATTTTATCCTTCTGATTAATATTAATTTCCTTTTTCACCATCCAGTTGCAGCACAAAGCCAGTTCTACAATAGTTGTATGTTGCTGAATGGCATCAGGGAGGCAGTGCAAAATAATGTACTGGTTTTAGGATAAAAGCCCTGGATTTGAGCACTGTCTGGGCGATTCACTGCTTTCCTAGCTCAAACAAGTCACTACTTCAGTGCAGTAAGTTTCTACTGCTCTCAGTTTCATCTCGCATGACAATTCCTATCAGCCAGTTGAGGGCACCTGGTGTGTGGACAGGATGCTGAGGGATGGAGTGACATGTTTGATGGGTGATGCCTGCCAAGGGCGTACTACGGGGGAGTAGTGGCGATTTTGCCTTGGATTTGTCATTCATTGACTAGGCTAGTGCTGCTCAAACGTGCATGCAAATCACTGGGGATTTTTTTTTTAATGCAGATTCTGATTCAGTAAGCGGTGGAGGGGGAGGGGGTGGCGGGTGGCTGAAATTATACATTTCTAAGAAGATCTCAGGTAATGTGGGTGCTGCTGGTTCAGGGACGATACAAGAAGCAGGGTAAGGTCCCTTGCAACTCTGACTGAATATATAATCTACCTCTCCTCAACACATGCGCAGACTCCGTTCCTATTTTATGTATGTGAAAAGGTGCTTACCATATGCCAGAAATAGTGATAAGCACATTAAATGCATGATTTCACTTATTTTTCAACCACCTCCCCTTGCTCCACTAAAAAAGTCAGCTCAAGGTTTCCAGGTTAAGGAAATGAAGATTTAAAGAGGGTAACTGATATGCCTAACATCACAAAGCTGATAGGTAGTCTCGATGAGATCTGAACCCAGAGAAACTAACATAAGGATCACTCTTGTTCTTGACCTCTAGTATATGTGGTCTCAATGTCATTGCAACATTGGAGTGCTTGCTTAGTGCCAACCACTAGGCTGTTTTACACATATTATCTCTCCCTCTGTTCTTCACAATCCTAGGAGATGGGTCATATCATCATTTTTATTTTAGAGATAACAAAATTAATTAACCTTCCTTCAACTGCATCAAACTCAGTGAAACTATAGCAATTCCTATTTAAGTAAAAGATTAGATCAATAAAATATCTATAATGAACTAAACACAAGGAACAGTAGGCTAATGAGAAGAAAATTTAGCAGCATGTATACTCACCAGGCTAAAAAATGCATAAGGCTTTCAGTGAATATATAGGAAATAGGCTCTTATAAATTCATACCATGTAAAAGCATTTTTGATAGGTGCTTCTGTAGAGGTTAGCTTCTGTAGAGGTTAGCTATGAGGTCATCAAAGTCCAAATGACCAATGGTCCCAAACAAAACCCATCAGTGGGATTTACAGTTAGAGAAGTAGCAAAGATTCATTTCTTATCACCCTCTATTGCTAGCTAAAAGACCCTTCTTTATTAACAAGCTAATGAAATAAGATTGTATCAGTAAATTTCCCTGGAGATGAGACTCCAATACAAGCAGTAGACAGTGGATGCTGTTCTTATGCTTGCTTTAGAAGAGCAAATACCATAGGAACATGAGAACAGGATTTTTGCTTTATTTTAAGAACAAATTGGAAACCTAAAGATTTAAAGTGTGATTCTCAACCTTGGCTGTAGGCTGCATTTTGTAATCGAGTGTGTGGAGGGGACATTAAAAAAAATGCTGATGTCTAGATCCCATCCTCAGAAACTCTGATCTAATTGGACTGAGATGCAAACTAGGGATCAGGATATTTTATAGCCTCTTAGTTTTCTACTGTATAACCTAGATTGAAAATGACTTGATGAAGGCAATGCCTGCACTGTGGCAGGGGCAGGAGAGAGGTGGTGAGTGCAAACAGCTGTCAAAGAAATGAATGTCTAATTGGTGAATGTCATCATCAGAGCAGACTGTGCAGGTATTGAGATAGTAGAGGAGTCTTTCTTTCCTGAAGGTATGTTTAGATTTCATAAGCAGATACATTGTAACAGTAGAGAATTTTCTAAAACATCTGCTAGTCTTTGAGACCAAAATTATTTTCTCCCCTTACCAGAACAGTTTCCATTAGAGGGCAGTCTCTTCTTGGGAAGAAATGAATGGGGACATTTAACCTTCTCGCCAGACCAAAATGTAAAATGTTGGCTGAGACTGTTAATAACTTGCATGAGTTTCTTTCAAGACAATTTCCAGGAGATGAAGTATGTGGGGTGAAAAAAGTTTATATTATATGCCAAGCTACTGCCAAATTAAATATTTATTTCTGTCTGCAAAAGCTAAAAGGAAAAAAAAAATTCTTACCCCAAAAGATAAATATGTGCAGGCATGGAGTGCCCTGAGGTGTACAAACGTAATAATAACAATAAACAAATAAAAGTAACATTTATTATATGCTCCCTATGTGTCAAACTCCTGTGCTATGGAATTTAAATATTTTACTTGATTCTCAGAACAATTCCATATTTTATACATGAGAAAACTGAAGATGTGAGCTGTTAAATTTGTCCAAGACCATACATCAAATAAGTGGCTGAGTCAAGGTCTGAACCCCATTTGTCTGACTCCAAAGCCAGTCTTGTGACCACCATTGATACTCCTTTACTAACTGAGTCAGAAGCAACAGGTCCTTGTGCATCAGGAGACCATGCAACTTAGAACACATCAGCATGAGAAAGCATGAACCTCTTCGTGTCAAGTTATAAAAGAAACTGCAAAAAAAGGTAATTAGGGCAAAGTGAGAAATTCTTCATTTTCCTTACTGGTTTTCATATTTTAAGGATTTTCACAAGCTGTTTATGGTTCCCTTCAGTTTCTTATGCAACTCCTTTCAATCCCATTAAGAACGATGTTGGCATTCCTAGTGGTATCTCTTCCGTCACTGTACAGAACCTGGAGGCAACTGGTCACATTTCCTCAGAGATTTCTTTCCTAGATCAGGGGCTGGCAAATGTTTTCTGTAAAGGGCTAGACAGTAAATATTTCAGGCTCTGCAGGGCCCCTCATCTCTACTGCGACCACTCCGCTCTGCTGGTGTGGCATGAAAGCAGCCAGAGATGATATGATGATGTCAATGATAGATGATATGAACGAAAGGGCAAGGCTGTGTTCCAGCAGAACTTTATTTATGGTCACCGAAACTGTCATTTTCATGTGTCACGGAGTCTTCTTAGTTTGATATTTTTCAACCATTCAAAGATGTAAGAACCATCCTTAGCCTACAAGTCACACAAAAACAGGCAGTGGGCTGGATTCGGCTGATGAGGGGTCGTTGTCAACCCCTCTCCTGGATGACAAGGTGTCCTGTGTTAAAGGCGCTTGCCGTAATGCGACGTCTGAAATGCAGTGTTTGTCATGTTCGAAAATGGCAATGGCCCCATGCTCAGAGAGCAAAAGCATCCCCAGGTACTCGTGTGTCATAATCACTTGCCTTCCCTAAAACCACTCTGAATACTCTTTGCATGTTCTCTCTGTACCAAACGTACCCCAGCTGAATCACCAGGTCTCTAGGAACCAACCACAACAAATAACATCAATATCAACTTTTTAAAAGTTCATCACACACTATTACAATGTATTCTTGAGAGAGAGTCATAGACTCTGGGCTCTAAAAGGGATTTGAAACATCAGAGACCAGTTGTTTTCAAAAGGCATTCTCCAGAGCTTCCGGTGCCTTGACGACTATCTGTGGAAACAACCCCGCAAAATGACCCTGGGTAAGGAGTCTAGCATTTGCCACAACATGGGTGGACATAGAGGGTATGATACTAAGTGAAATAAGTCAAACAGGGGAAGACAAATACCATAGGATTCCACTCATATGTAGAATCTAAAGAATAAAATAAGAAGCAAACAAATGAAAAACAGAAAGACCCACGCAAACAGAACAAACTGGCGGCTGCTAGAAGGGAGGGGGTGGGTGGATGGACAAAATGGGTGAAGGGGAGAGGGAGATACAAGCTTCCACTTATGGAATGAACAAGCCACGGGAATAAAAGGTATAATAAAAGGGAATATAGTCAGTGGTAGTATAACAGCACTGCGTGTGACAGATGGTGGCTGCCCTTGTGGCAAGCAGAGCTTAATGTATAGAGTTGTCCAATCACTAGGTCGTACTCCTGAAATTCATGCAACTATTCTTTGACAGGAAGGAAGGAAGGAAGAAAGGAAGGAAGGAAAGGAGGAAGGAGGGAAGGAGGAAATTCTAGCAGAAGTATGCTAGATTCAGCTCCCACCAACTCATGAGGACTCCTTGTTAAATTTTCAGGATTTTGTGAGCCAGCTGATGTCAGATTGATAACCTGAAACTGGCCAGGGTGGGAGGTTTTACATCACAGAAATCTTCAAATCTGCCAATGCTGCATATCAAGATTGTGTTTTTTTTCTTTTCGTCTGAGACCCAGTTGTTAAACATTTAGTAACACACCACTGCCCATTTACCCCCTTCCAACAAAGAGGCTCCTCTTAGATCTGTTTTATACATCCTCTGTCTCTCTCTCTCTCTCTCTCTGTCTCTCTCTCTGTCTCTCTCTCTGTCTCTCTCTCTCTCTGTCTCTCTCTCTCCCTCTCTCTCTCTCTCTCATTAATGAACAGTGAGTCCAGAAGAAAGTAGGGATTACCCCAAACCATAAACAGTGGATGTAGAATCTATCACTGTTTTGTTACCATCCTTAAATCACGGTTCCCTTTGTAATCCCGAATGCACTCTCATTTTATAGTAAGTATTGTCAACTGGAAACTAAAGAATTCAAACATTCTACCTAGGACCAAAACTGTATTAGAACCTATCACCCCTCTAATTATATGTGTTCTTCTAATACGGAAAAGAGAGAAACAAACGACACGGGACCACTCTCCTTTGTACAACTGCAATTCCAAAAGCACCATTTCCACTCCCGCATAAATGCTAGCTAATTACCCACAGAGCTCCAGCCCATCCCCTTGTTTCCTTGCTTTTGGTATTGCACAACGAAGATCCTTACAGTGTGGTATCTAGCAATGCCCTAATGTTCCTGTATATGTTCGTTTTTAGGCGGGAGGTTCTCTGATTATTCCTGGTTCCTAGTCTCACTCCACTAAACTACATGAGCCTATAAACTTAATGTAAACAAATCATTGTGAATTTACTTTTTCTACATTTGCTGCCTTCATCTTAGTTTTGCATCACTTCAGGCATCAACAAAGCCATTTTAGTACAGCCCTTTCCCTTTAACTGTGCAAGATTAGAAAATAAAAAAAGAACATTTACAACTGCTAGTTGAGCTGGAATATCTAAAAGGGGATTATATCCCTATTTGTCAGTAAATATGAAAACAGTTCATATAAGAGTAAACTGAAGCTGAGCGGTCTCTACCTAATACTGAAACACATTTCTCTCTAAGGTTTAGAAAAGAATACCCAGGACTCAAATGTTCCTGAGACTTTGCAACAACATATTCATGCATAATCAGAAATGTGCAGACTTTAATAAATCTACCTCTCCAATCTTCAGAAAGCAATTTTTGGAGCCAGACACAGATGTATTTTGTTAGACTTCAATTGGAACTCTTTACATTATATGGCCATGGTGGAATAACCTGGGGTTATTCATATACAATTTTAATTATTTATTTATGAACTCATATGGTGTTATTTTTCATTCAGATCCACAGCTAGTCACACGTTCTGCAGCAAAATATTTAAATGAAATTCTGAGACTCACAAAGTCTTGCAGTGAAGGCAAGAAAGATCTATCAATAGTCTGTGAGTCAACAGCACGCACCCACAAATTAAACCAGGCTTGATACTCAAATGCACATCTCAACATAAAGTTAATACTTCAATACATAAATTCTAACTCCAGTTGCTTTTCAAGACAAACCTTCCAGAAACCTATTTTTTCTTCTTCTTCAATCAGTTCACAAGTAATAGAGCAGAATCAATTACCTAGAGCCCTTTCATAGTCTATAAAAACATTTCCCATTCTGAGTTCTGTGGAACACTATTATGAGAGATATTACAGGTGTTTTACTATCTTTTAAAAAGTTCCAACTTTGAGTAAGTCTGGGAAGTGCCGGATTTAACCAGTTTTCTTTCCTTGGGAGGTCTAGGAGGCTTCATATGCTAATATTCTTTGGGGTTCTCCAAGGAGGGCATTATAATGTACAGAGTTTTCCATGCATTTTAAACCAAATTTTAAACATTCTTGCCATGGAGCACCTCAAGAAACAAGTGTCCCATGAAACTCACTTTGAAAAATGTTGGTTCAAAGAACACAGCTGGAATTTAAACATGGGTAACAAAATGAGGCAAGAGACAGAGGAGAGAGTCATGTGAGGTCCCTTTCCCAGCAGCACACCAGCAGCAGTAAAATGACCCATCAGAGACAGAAGAATTCTTCCTCAGTCATTTCCAGATCCTATCAAGAAGTAAACACGCTAAGGGGGTCAGGATGGGAGATCAGCAATCCTGTGGGAAAAATTCCCCCCAACCTACTTGCTTGTTCCCATGACTTACCATTTACTCATGGAAAGAGTCAGATGTGTTCTAATTCATCAAACTTCAAACTTAAGAATTTAAAAAACAGATTGAACTTCACGTGCAGCTAAGGAGAGTCAACCAGAGGCAAAGGAATGCAAACATCCTGCCTAGGATGACAAATCGAGAGAAAAGACTTCCTTCCATCTAAGCTCAATATGAGAAAAGTAATAACTTGATATTCATTGGGATAAAGAAAGGGATTTTAAGAAATGTTTTATTTTGTCCCTTGACTTTGGAGGTAAAACGACAGGTCCTTAGAAGCCACATAGTTCAACTTTTTCATTTCATAAATGGGAAAACTGAGGCTCAAGGCTTTTAATGGTTTGATCGAGGTCAAGCAAAACATTAGCTACTGGCAGACTTGGGAGTGCCACTCACATCTCTCGACTAATGGGTCCATTGAGCTAAAGGAAGTACCTGACATGCGATTACCTCTTTGTTTCTTGCTCCTTTATTTAAGTCTTTTGCCACCATTTACTGAGGTTCTGATAAATGCAAGCACTGCATTAAAGTGTATATAAATATTCTCTCATGTTATCATCTGACCATGGTAATGTGGTCAGTTTTATCGTTATTTCACAGCCATGACACAGAGAAATTCCATGCCTTGTCCAACATCACACAGCTTATCAGGAGTAGAAAGCCTAGGAGGAGGCAAGCCAGCTTGACTTCAAAACTCATGCACAACTCAGACAACTTCACTTGACTTTCTCTTTTTTCCATTCCACGCTCCTTCTGCCACTCTTTCTCCTACCTATTTCCATTTAAAAGCAGTTGTGATTAAAATCAAAGGTCAGCTGCCCATAACTTAACTCAAATGTTCCTTCTTCCTTGATTTTGGAGACATATTACTATCTTCCATCATCCACATAGACCAAGAAGGATTTAGGCTGAGATGAGTATGCATAAAACAACCTGGGAGTCTTTACAAGTCGGGCACTTTGCAGGTGGGGGGAGGGCAAGGGGGTCATTCTCTTTGCCGTTATGGAAGCTAAACTTGGTCATAATTCGTTTTTGTCCACTGAAAAAGATCAACGGACACAGAATGGATGAAGTTGCTAATAACTTACTACTGATTACTTTAAAACAGGTATCATCCATAAAGGAGGCACACAGTAAAATGACTTTGGAATTCAGAGACAGGACCTGAAAAACACATCTCCAAATTTTTCAGAGAGAAGGGGCATACAGATCATTTGCATCTGAATCCCCTGACGCTGGAGCTTCCTGACCCCATCCCAGCCTAAGTAAATCAGAGTCTCTGGGATGGGATCCAGGACTCTGCATTTGAACAAGCTCTCCTGGTGATTATAACTTACACCAAAGTCAACCTAACCTAAGAAGTGACATCTAAGTGCGTGGCTTATGGGACTCATATGTTTCCCAAATTTTCTTCAAGAAACCAGAGTCCAGATGCAGGAAGAATTGCTCATAAATATAATGATGACATCATATGCTGGAGACAATGTGTGTGTGAGTCCAATAAAGAGTGATGAAAACATGGGGCGCCTGGGTGGCTCAGTGGGTTAAGTGTCGAACTTTGGCTCAGGTCATGACCTAACAGCTGGTGAGTTCGAGCCCCGCGTGGGCTCTGTGCTGACAGCTCAGAGCCTGGAGCGTGTTTCGAATTCTGTGTCTCCCTCTCTCTCTGCTCCTCCTCCACTCATGCTCTCTCTCTCTCTGTCTCCTTCCCTCTCTCTCTCTCTCCAAAATAAATAAACATTAAAAAAATTTTTTTAAAGAGTGATGAAAACATTCATTAGGAGGGAGTGCTATCGGGGGTGGTTGGGATCTGCCTAGCAGGTGACTCTGCCAAATCATTGGGAACAATGCTATGCAACAAGAGTATCTTCCTTGGTGCTAATTTTAAACTCAACAAAAGTCAACAAGAAACTATTTGAATGTTGTCTTAACTTTTCTTTTTGATGGAAAACCTAATACATGCAAGCATAAGGTAACACGTTCAAATAGATGCTAAGCATTTCTAGTGGAAAATGAGTCTTCCTGCCACCTAGTCCTTCCAGGGATGACCACTGTTTTCCTGCATTTCAGAAACACACTTTGCAAGTACCACATATATGTGGGTATTCCATTCTGTTAATACCACAGGAGGAAGCCCATTGTACACATAGTTCTATATCTTTCATTTCCCCCTCAATAAGGTATCTTGAAGACCATTCTCCACATTACATATACCTTACATAATTCCTTTTAACAGCACAACAGTTTTCCATTATACAGATAAACCACAGATCTTGACCAGTTCACTTTTGATAGATATTATGTTTCTCCCATTCCTTGAGTGATACTACAAGGAGTACTATTACTCATATGTCTTTGCCCACCTGTGAAGATTTATCTTTAGGATAAATTTTTAGAAGGAAAATAGCAAGGGCAAAGGATATACACATTTTTATTGGAGATGTTGCCAAATTTTTCCTCCAAAGAGGTTGTAGCAATTTATACTTCTATTAATAGTATATGCTACTGCTTTGTCCCCTGCACTCTCACCAATACAGTGTATTTCTGATTGTAATTTAATTTGCCACTGAGACTTCTTACTGGAGAAAGTGCTGACCAGATAACATGAATAGAAGTTGGCAGCTATATTTCTCCTGGAGAATGAACACATTGGCATTCTAATTTATCATCTTCTCATGAGTTAGGTAAGTAAGAGTCCCTGGCCTTGACCCTCCTCAACTCTGGATCAATGTAGAAACTTGAGTTTCTGGACTTGCAGACCCAGGTAAACAGTGATGCAGGAAGAAATTACATATCTATAAGGCTATTGAAACGAGTCTTCTGCTAACTTTCTCTTTGCACATTTGGACATAAATCACAAAAATAGAATATCCCTTCTAATCAGTCAATTATCTAAGATTTAAGTACATTCAGAACATTTTTTAAATGACTAGGAATGAAGTTTCGTTGCAGAAATATGCAAGAGGGGAGGTACCCTGTTGGATGCTTTGGACCAAACCTCCTTATCAGACAACAAGAATCTAGTTCAAACACAATCTACCTACAGACTCAACGCTTTGCTCCATGGGTTCAACGTTAATAAGAATTCATACGATCGAATGTTGTCACTATTGTCACCACAGAAAATCAGAAGCTCTCTTCACCCATCATCTCTACACTCCACCTTCAGGGAATAACAGACAATATGCTGTTTCTTCCAGTAATTCTCAAGATGGTATCGATTTATCATTCTTCACAGAGTCCATGCACTTAGGAGGAAACAGGGTGTAATATATATGCACTTTCAGAAAAATGCTTTAATGTTGTAAATAATATCCCAAACCATTAATGAGCCTCTCAGAGGTGTCTGCTTTGCAATACAGAATTACTTAAGCACTGGAAATCCAATCTACAAATATTTATTTTGCACCTTCTATTCACATGCCTGAAATTTTTATCCCATATGTAAAATAAGTCCCTCTGGAAAAATACATTAATTCAACACATATTTGCTGAGCATTTATTCTATGCTAGGCACTGAGCCAGCACCATAGCTCCCAAAGGGAGGAAGACAAAGACCCTGCCCTCCAGTTAGAAACAGCCAGATAGAAGATATAGCCAAGTTGACAGATTGTTGAGAGTGTAGGATCAGAGAAAGAGGGCTGCTAATCAAACCTTGAGGGAACAAGGGAAGGCTTCCCGGAGGAGGCAATCTAATATGACTTCCAATTAGGATTCGGCCAAGGGAAAGAATGGACAGAATCAGGGAAATACTATCCCTTACTCACATAAACTCCATGAAAGTCAACAATGGAACAGTATCCATTTGAAACATCATGAACCAGGGCTCAAATATGTGCAGCCCTCATGATATACAACAAATGTCTAAAAAGCTTTCTGAAAGTCTATGGCCCCTAAGAAGAATAAAAGAAAAGCTTACACCACACACTGACTCAAACGAAAGCATATTTTTCCATTACAAACACTATATGTTTTCACAAAGTCTGAAAAAATCGAATGGACATTTTATGAACTCTAGAAGAATTTGTTCCCTAATTCCCTCCTTAAACTGCAGCATGAACCTCTGGTTTTGAGGCCCACCTTCTCTGCACCTAAAACTTTCAAAACCTAGAGGCAACTAGGTCATGATCTCATGGTTTGTGAGTTAGCCCCACGTTGGGATCCATGCTGGCAGTGTGGAGCCTGTTTGGGATTCTTTCTCTCTCTCTTCCTCTCTCACTGTCCCTTCCCTACTCATGCGTGCACTCTCTCTCTCTCCCTCTCTGTCTCGAGAGTATTTTTTTAAGTTAAAATAAAACTTTCAAAGCCTAATTAGAGATAGTCATAGAGAAAGAAGATGGGCTTGATGGACTTAGATGTATTTTCCTTCACTGCTGTACATATTATTTTGACAGCAAGGGAGCCTAAAGTTGGAACTCGTTCCAAGCAAACTCCCCAAAGAATATCAATGAGGAAGAACAGCCACTGAGCTGGGCAAATCCACTTGCAACAAACTTTCATACGCACATAAGTAGTGTATGAAGTTTAATCCTTATAGGGAAACAATTCAAAACCCAGGTACACATAACTGGGCCTCCCCACATCCTGGGGTACTAACAGTAGTAGCTATTCAATGGGCTATGCTAGGAAGCAAGATGAAAATGGCAAACAGGAAAATAAAATGAGCCTGCTGAGGTTCATTCTTTAGCTTGTTCATTCAAGTACCCTGCAGAAGGGACGTTCCATAAAGAAACACTCTCACTTGTGCTGTTGGCAGAAGAACTGCCTGACTCTCTCTAACACTGGACACTTCCAAGGGCCCCAAATCATGCGGCTTTGGGAGAAGACAGAGTTTGGGGTGGACAGAAGTTGGACAGGAACATTCACTGCTACCATATTGAAGTGATTTAAGAGGAATCCATCTGAGTTGCGACAGTCACCCTGGTTACATGGTCGATGTGCCAATCAGAATAGCTTCTAATATGCTCTTTTCAAAATTTAAGGGGAAAAAGAGGAAAGGAAAATTAGATTTCAAATCTGCCCTTTAATGAAAGGTTGTTAAAATGATTTATCTTAACTAAGTGACCTTCAAATTAGAAGCTGTATGCATTCTTACAACATTCTGAACTCTACATATCTTATCAAAATTAGATAGAAAAATATTTTTACACATACAAGAATATATTTAATGTTACATATCTTACAGATATACCATGTATCTGTGACACAATAATCTACTGAAAGGCTGAAGGTAATGCAAAGAAAGAAAAAGAATATATATATATATATATATATATATGCAAAAGAATATATATATATATGTGTATATATATATATATATATATATGCAGCCTATTAGCTACAGGTTTAACTATATATAGTGTGTATATATATACATATATATACCCATAAACACACGGACACGTCAAAATAACAGTGACTTAAACAGACATGGTTTCATACTCCCACATGAACCTGGGGACCAGAAGACCAGAACTGGTCTGGCCACTAGCTCTGAAGTCATCTAAAACCCAGGCTACTTTCAGACTTCTGTTATGGCACCCCTGGAGTATGGTCCTTATTCTCATGGTCCATGATGGCACTCCTGCCATCCTACCCACTGTCTAGACAGCAGGATAGGGGCAAGGCAGGCATCCAACCTTTAAGGACATGCTCTAATTTTTGCACATACTTCTCTTCATTCCCATTGGCCAGAATTTAGTTACACATCTAAGAAGGAAGGTGGGTTGAAAATGTAGTCTTCCTTCTAGGCAGGTAGGTAGGCTTACAGAAGCAATAGAGCTGGATTGTTTAAGAAAGGAAAGTATCACATGTAGAAGGAGAATAGCCTGAATCTGTTAAGAGTGAAGAAAGGTTCCCAAAGGGGACTCCCAGCAATGGCAGTCCTCAGCGTGGGCCCTATATACGTGCCTGAGGTTCAGTATCACCCTGGTGGCTGCAGCACATGTCCCAGTGGCTGTGTGTGGCATGAAAGAAGTAAACTACAGCAATAGCAAATCCTGACTCTGAATTGATGGTTCTGTTCAGACTAGGACAATAAGCAGCTTGTCTGTCACGTGGGTGTTCTGATGACCAGAGCATTTCTCCAAGTTCTGGGGGACATGTAAGCATTCAACAAGTGGGCAGTGCCTGCATGTTTTCATTTTAACTAGGACACACACTTGAATTGTTCCTTTAGCGATAATCTACAGTTGGTTGAATGTAGTCATACTCACTCGGCACCCTTGAGACCGTAAGCAAGACTGTTCTTGATCAGAAATAGGGACAGGAAACCATATTTTGTCCTCATGATACCAACTTGCACATGGAAAGTATTGCTTTGGATTGATATTAACATTACAATATTATAAACAGCAGCATTAACCCAGGTGATGTGACACTACTCTATAATAATTTTCCCTGGCACAGTATTTTACGCATGCACGCATATTACTGAAGAAAAGCGTTGGGAGTTTCCACCAGAATAACAGACCTGAAATTAGTGCTGAAAAACATTCACAGCCAGGATTTCACTTCCCACCCCCTGGTTATCTATTTTAGCTTTCTACATTGGCAACTTTTAATTTTTGCTGCTCAATGAAAATGATAAATAGCTTAGTTTTTTTAAAAAAATACTCTTGAAATCCATTACCAGCTCAGCGTTAACTGAAAATGAATGCCATCTCCAATCATCTGACACAACGTGTGACTTTCTGTTACTCCATCCTACTGACATCTCCTATGAACAAAGCAGAGGGATATTGAAGTACATCTCTTTTAAAGGGAGACTGCCCTTTCTGTGAGCTGACATCTCTCTAGAATGAACAACTCACAGCCAGCCAACGTGCAAAACCCTTCTCCCTGGTGCCACATTCTTAGGTAGGTCAGAAAGTCAATCAAATTCTACTTCACAAATAAAACTAATTCCTATAATATGAGATGGGAGGCCACATTAATATTTCTAAGACCAAATATTCTCCCTCAAGTAATATAAATTTATAGCTATGACTTTTCCCAATGCTCTATTGACTGTTCATGGTATATGAAAGTAATTAGGCTTCTCTGAAAGCCATAGCTGCATTGAGAACTATATTTGAGTAAACACAAAAGAAAAGCATTCTGAGTGTTACTTTTAATGTTTCCATAAAAGTTAACATCTATAAAAATATTGCTTCCAGTTTTCGGTATAGAAGCCAGCCCCCTTAGTGTCTGAAAGGGGACTGTGGAAACAGTGTGCTGGCACGCTGCCATGTGGAATAGCGCAGAATTCTGTTACAACTCAGCTCTGGCCAGGCCACACGTCAAAGTGTGTCCTGCAAAATATGGTACATACATACAGGGGAAACGGCCTCTGTCACTTTAGTTCATGAGAGACTTAATATGCAAGGGATGGTGGTCAGATCATATACAAAACATAGAACTCTGACCCACAATCTCCAGCAACCAGTCCAAGAAGCCAAACCACAATCTCTGAAGCATTGGTCCTAAGTGGTCAGTACTTTATCAATAACTGCCAATTTCCCCCATTTTTTTCCCCTGGCTCTTTGGAGCAACCAGAGAAAGCTAAATTTGCTCTCCTCACCAACCCCATAGGATGTCCGGCTTCCAGATGGCCTGGCTCCAGCTTTCCCATTGCCAACAAGCTCTAGTAATGGCATACCGGAATCCTTCCCGCTTTGCCTGTATAAAGCTGCCACTCCCATTTGCCACTCCACTACCTTTGAGTCTCTGCCAAATGCAAGCAATGGTGACTGACTCTCTTTGCTTTAGAAACTCTGAATAGTTACCTGTTGCATTTTCTTATTATGGTGGCTTTTTTTTTTATTTGCACAGCCGGTTCCCCCTGATGGCTCTGCCTGCCTAGACCTGCTCAGTTTTCTCCTCCCATTGTCCATTGTGCAGATTCTTCACTCTTCCCTGCTGCATTGGGCAGTCTTCCCGCAGGTGAAGTGCTCTTCCTCTATTCTTCCAACTGTATTCTTTTTTCAGTGTCTCTCCTCCTCCTTCCTAGACCTTTCGTTGAACTCTATCATGCCCTTGGTCCCACACACACCAATAGGACAGCAGGGGAAAAGTCATAGGGCATCCACTGGGCTAAGCAGAGTCAGGCTACTCTGAGGACAGGATATGAAAAATCAAGACCTTGGCCTAGCCAAGAAAAGGGATCATTACAGATTGATTTACCTGCGTTAAAATTTGAGCCAAAACTGGGCAGCTAGTATCTGGAAGCTAAGACAACAAAGAAAAAAGCCAGGAGCCAAGAGCAACCACCATTTGAGGGGTCAGAGGTGGCCAGCATCAAGAAAGTGGACAAAGGTAAGCAAAGAGGAGAGGAATCAGAGGAACCCTCAGTAAGGAGATTAAGCCAAGGACACCATGTTAACCATTGTTTTTTTTATACTGAGCTCTGGCAAAACTCACCGAACCATGCCTTCAAGGAAAAGAATGTGGAAGGTCACCAAGTATTTCTGTCCAAAATGTATGTCCCTTTGCAACAGTCTATAGTTAAGCATTTGAATCCCACATAAAGTATAATAAAACACTTCTCACCAGCTTCCTCCTCTATGGCTCAGAAAAACTCTTTTCTTTCCATTTGTCTTCAACCTCCTCTTTGCTATTGATTCCTCTACTAATTCTTATGTTTCTTTCTCACAAATAAAAGTCTGCTCAACCATGTTACACTCTCAAATTACCAACTTTGTTTTCTCCTGTCATTAACCACAAAAGCTCCTGAAAGAATCTTCTGAATACCCAGTCTTTGCTGTCTCCTCAGCCAAATACAAAGTTGGTTTCTTCCCTTTGCCATTCTATTGGAATGGCTGGCCAAGGTCACTAGTGATGGCCTCAGGCAAAACCTGATGGCTTCCTTCAGTCCTCATGGGCCACCTGCTCTCCTGGTGGTTGACTTTCTGCAACCTTGGCTTTTTCAGCCTCCACTCTCCTTCAGGACCCCCTTTTTGCAGCTCAGCTATTAATTTTGCAGTCTTGCCCATTCCCCTTTTCCCCATCCTTCAGTCTCATCTGCTGTGGAAATTTGACCTGGTCTCCAAAATCCACACCAGTTTCCTCACAGATCTGAGGAAACAGACAAGATTAAGTCTTCTTTTGCTGTTCTTGGTATTTGAATTACTCCTGCAGCAGCTTCCTGTGCAGTTTCATAGTAAGATAATCTAAGTGTTCTAGTTCTCCCTTAGTCTGTAAGCTCCTTGAAAGCAAAGATTCCATCTTATCTATCTTTGAATCTCCAGATCTAAGAATAAAACTGAACAAAAAACAGGTATGGGCTCTGGAGTCTGGCCACCTACAGAGTGAGCATGAGGATGGTTTCTACCTCACAGCACAATGCCCAGCATGCTGGCTGTTATCATCATCATCAAGAGATGATAGTTAAATCTGACTGAATCTAATAATATGAAGGCAGGTGTGAGTATTGTTCCCCTGTGAATCTTCTGTTGTATTTGATTTCAAGTATTTCAGTAAAAATAAAAATGTGCTTTTAATGATCTGGAAGATATCAGAAATCAAATTTATCAGAGATTTCTGATGTTCTCAGTTTTGTACAAACAGAACTATATATTAAATTATTTTATACAGCCCCATTTCTGCCTCATTTCCTGTAGAACCATAGTATGTCTATGTATTCTGGAAGGAAAGGGGAAGAAATATTTTAAAAAATCAGAGAAAAATAGGAAAAGTGCACAGAAATTAGGCAAAGTCAACTGCAGACAACACTGATGTGGGGGAAAAGATAGGGCAAGATTTTTCTCACAACCCTGTATCCCAGAGCCCTGCACACTTTCACTGACTTCCAAAACAATGGCAATAGCTTCTGTTATAAAATTATTTTTAAGGCAGCTAAGAGGCATTCAATATTTAATTTATATTAAATTATAAAATATTATAACACATATATATAATATTATAACATATATAGGAGAGTGGCACTATTATTTTATAGGCAAGAAACTTGGGCTCATAGAGGTCCAATAACTTCACGAAAGTTTTGCATTCACAAAGCAGCAAAAGCAGCATCTGAACTCTGGTCTTTCAAACGCAAGGGCCCTTACCCACTTTTAGTCATATCTACACCACCTTTCCAAAAGAGTCACATGAGGAAATAATCACTGCCCAAAGAAATTATCCAGCTTTTCCTCCATGATAAATGTGCTGTCAGGTACTAGGAGGATCCAAGCAAAGTGTAAGCCTATAAGTCCTCAGTTTCCAACACCAAGAACAGGGCAGGAAATTAAGACTGTTAAGAATTCGCATTTAAGGGTAACTCTTAGGTCCCTCTTCTAGTGAAGTCTGAATGGAAGCTAACAAAAACTGAGGTTATCAACTAATATGGCCCCTATCTTGAAGTCCCGAAGGAGCAGGCAGGCTATGCAATTTGTGTGTGAAGAAACTAAAACAGCCAAGAGACATTGAGCAAAGAACCCTAGTCTTGTAGCTGAGAGAGAGGCAATAAGCAACAACACTGGATTGCCAGATACCCAGAAAGAAGGAATACAGAAGAGGTTCAGTACAAAGGAGTGTTGAGAGCTGTTGCTATCGGGAGGGCTTCATAGAGAAACTGGCATCAGAGCTCAGAATGTTTGGATCATATCCTTTCATCTCAAAATTGTAAAAACAAGTCTGAAAAAACGTACCGTGGTAAGTACCTCCCACCCGATGTACACTGCAGAAATACAATTCCAGCATTCATACTGCAGAACACACAGGAACGTAATATTCAGAAACAAGTGGATGATTTTTAAACAAATTAAAGAAAGGACATTTTCTAGATTAATGGAGAGCAATTGAGGAGATGTGTTCTTTGCTTAGAAATCCCAGAAATAATTGTCAGCATGAAAGGTAACCATCAAGCAAAATGTCGACAATTTTTCAGGTTGTTTTTTCTCTCCCCTCTCAGACTTATTAATAAACTTACCACATTTTGGTTAAAATATTCGTTCACAGGGAATATTAATTTACCCAAAATGAATATGATTATAATATTTAAACGTGTATTTTGCCAACAGAAATTAATTTGGGTTGAGTTTTTAGCATACATAATTCCACTGGGCAACGAAAGTCACTTAATCTTCCATGTTGTCACAAGAGCAAAGAAAAGCAACTGCATTTTAAATGTTTAATTAGAAGCAAAATCAAGTTTATGTAATGATATACCACACTGCTAGCAAGTAATAAAGATAAACACCTTTGCACATTATCAACATTGAGAAACACCGTCAAATATCACTTTGCTTACAGATGGCAGAAAGAAACTTCTACAGTATTAAATAGCTTTTCAGATTCGACTTCTGAGTTTGCTGTTGTTCTTTCCCCAAGAACTTGTGGTTGGGATAATGTGAGGCATTAGAGTTCTGACAGTGACATTTCCTTGTAATTGAGAGAAGTTTGTGAAGTTCAGCCATGATTGTGTTTGCCTTTAGCAAACACACCGTTCACATTTTGAGAAAAACTGCTGATGTAGCTCTAATGAAACTGTTCCAGCCTTGCCAAATCACCGACAGATGTGCTTGTCTGCCAAGGGATTTCCCTCGGAATGTTCTAATTTTCTTTTATCTGTTTAGAGAAAGTTCATTTAAAATCTGTTAAAATGTATTAATGTGCAGTGTTGCATTATAGCTTGCTGTGGGCATCCTGGCAAAAGAGAAGTTATATGCAGACTGGCACTGGGGCATCTACCAGAAACTTAAGAGATCCATCTAAAGCAGAAGGCTTCCCTGCCCCCAGCCTTCCAGGAGGGAAGCCTCATCCAGTCCACAGAGCTTATGCTGCAGAATCTCATAGAGTGTTAGAACAGAAAAGGGCTCATCTGTTCCTCCACACCCATTTAAAAATATGTTGTTGCCACTGCATTCTAGGGAGATTAGCTGACTTGTCCACAGTCACATGGTCTGTTGTCCAGTGACCATGCAATCACCTGCAAACACCAGTTTTATTAAGAAAACAAAAGGTAGTTTTTACCTGTTAGTTTTGTACAAAGTATGAGGCTCAAAGATAAGCTCCTTTGAGTATGGAGCTAAAACTTTTATTTATTACCGAATCAATGTTTCTACAGTTCCTATGGTGATGATACAGGAATCTAATTTTGGAAACTTCATTAGAGTTACAAACTTAACCATTACAGGGAGGATTAATGCAGCTTTCTTTAGTGAATTAAAATGGACTTACGGGTGTTGGTACAAGTGTAGACAATAACACAAGGACTGTATTTCCAAGGAAATAAAATGTTTAATTCTTCAGTTAAAAAAGCCCAGTATTTTTCTCTTCTTTTCAAATGAATGCAATGCTCAAGTCTGAATGCAACTGGTACACACACCCATTCCGGGATCAGTGTGAATGCCCATCTACCGACTGCAAAGTATAATGAACAACTATTATTCTTGCCTATCTAAACTCCTGTCCTTCAGGGCAGGATTTCTCCCCCTCAGTGCTATTGCCATTTGGATCAGATACTTCTCTGTTGTGGAGTGTTGTCTGTGCATGGTAGATATTTATGTCTTCTACCCACTAGATGCCAGTAGTATCGCCTCCCCCATTATAACAACCACAATGTCTCCAGACATTGCTAATGGTCTCTGGGTGTCGGTGGGGAGGATGAACCACCCCCTGGTGAGAACCACTGCTCTAAGAGCCCTTTCCTGCTGCACTGTGGGGGCTGCCATTCACATCATGGGCCCAGTGGATACTCAGAGTGCAGTAACTTCACAGCCAGCACCCTCCCAATGTCCACCAGTCTGTCCTGCTGAGGGCACCGGATGCCAGCTCTTCTTCCCCAGGATTTATTCTTTCATTCCATATACTACCCAGCATCCTCTCAAATCTCGCTTTTTCCCCCTGCCTAAGTTGTTCAAAATACACAACTGCTTACAACTAAGGAAATCTATCTGATAAAAAGCTAAGCAGAAAATAGTCAATACAAGAATCCCCCCTCCTTTTTTTCCTCTTCTCTCTTTTTTTTTATTGTACTATATGAGAAAATGGATATTAGGTGAAACTATTACAGTAATCATTTTACAATATATGTAAATCAAACCATCATGCTGTATGCATTAAACATATGTATGTCAATTATTTCAATAAAAATGGAAACGAATGCAAAATAATATTATTTTCATTTGTGTTGGTAAAAAATAACTTTAATACATTTGTTATATATTAATAGTACAATGAGGCAGAGGTTTAGAATAACACACCCCCAATCACTCACAAAAAATAGCAAGGAAATGACAAGCATTTTTTAAATTTATTTATTTATTTTGAGAGAGAGACAGCACTAGTGAAGAAGGGGCAGAGAGAGAAAGAGAGAGAGAATCCCAAGCAGGCTATTCACTGTCAGTGCAGAGCCTGATGCAGGGCTTGACCTCACAAACCATGAGATCATGACTCGAGCTGAAATCAAGAGTTAGATACGTAACCAACTGAGCCACTTGGGCACCCCATGATAAGCATTTTTATTTATTTTTTTTTACTATTTTTTAATGTTTATTTGTTTTCAAGAGAAGAGAGAGAGGGAGAGAGAGAGAGAGAGAGAGAGAGCATGTGCCAACATGGGAAGGGCAGAGAGAGAGAGGGAGACACAGAATCAAAGCAGGCTCCAGGCTCTGAGCTGTCTTCACAGAGCCCAACGCAGGGCTCAAACTCACGAATGGTGAGATCATGACCTGAGCCAAAGTTGGATGCTTAATCGACTGAGCCACCCAGACACCCCACCCTGATAAGCATTTTTAAAGACTAAAATATTGTCACCCTCTATAAAACCAGCAAAGTAGTCAGTGCTTTTGCTAAAAAATTTTAAACTATAAGGAAATGAACATTCTGGTAAAGTCAACCTCATCAACTCTCCCTACCCCACCCCTACACACACCCAGAAGTAGCACTAAAGAAAGAAAGGAAGTAGAAAGAATGTTTAAAATTGTCAAAAATACTCTAAAACTTGTAAAGGTGAGGAGTGAGGAAAGGGGAGCGATTAGAGAAACTTGGACAAACTCAAGGACTACAGCTTTATTACAGAAGCCCTTTCATATTATTTAAAGACCCTGCCAGTTATATACTACAGATGTTCCTTGTGCAAAGATCAGAATTAGAAAAGGCATCCCCTCCTTTGGGCTGAAGCAGCCCTGCACCAGGCACATTTCCTGTGGGCAGAATGCTGACTGAATTTGAGTCCCCACTCAAGCTCAGCTAGGTGTCTCTGTGCAGGTACAAGACGCACAACAATTCATGGTGGCCCTGCCAACAGAGGCAGAAAGGGTCATCAGAGCTTGTTGATTTCCACAGCAACATGAGAAGCGAAGAAAGTGGTCTAGCCCAAAGGCATAGAACAGCCCTTGCTGAGGAACAGGCCCAGGATATTTAACAGGATCTTAGAAGATAGAGCTGGGTCAGGATATTTAGTAGAGTCTCAGAAGACAGAGCAGGGCTCAGGTCCCCAAGCATGGGCCGGGCTTTGCTTCACTAAACCTTTCCATCCCCACATCTGCACAATGTTTATTGCAGTGGCTTTCAAATTTTAAGATGCACCAGAACCACCCAGAAAGCTTACGAAAACATAGATTGCTGGTCCACATCTCCAGAGTTTTGGACTTAATAAGGTTGAGTGGGGCCCAAGAATTTCCTTCATGAATTGATGCTGTTGGTCCCAGGACCACACTCTGAGAAACAGCCATCTTTAGAAATATAGGTAGAAAGCAACAACCAATTCTCAAACTTATGGCTCAAAATTTGGAAGACAAAGTAGTCCCAAATATTTTGAGAAACGATCAAGGAAGATCCATTTACATCAGTTCAGAAATAAACATAAACACCTGTCTTACTAGTAAGCGGGATACAAAGAGAAAGCATGATTTTCTAGCAGGCAGACAAGCCGTGGATGGAAAAATGAAAGGAGGAGAGGATCATTATGCAAAGGACAGATGAAGAGCTCAGCTGGAAGCAAATACAACCCAACGAAGAGATACAAATGCCCCATGAGTGCTTTGTAATATTAAAGAACTTAATAAGAACATTCAATAAGAGCTCAGAGTTGAGAAAAGGAAATTTCAGAGCTAAGCAAACACTCTGAAAAATATTATGTACCACTGAAAATCTAATGAATAAACTAATTAGAAACAGAAATGGAAAAAACCAAAGCTAAACACCAAATTAACAGAATGATGAAAAAACTCAATATAATGAACACATAAGGAAAAGGCAAGGGACTTGTTAAAGCAAACAGAAAGCAAAGCTTTAATTTGGAAGACAGGTAAAGTAACCCAACAGAAGCACAACGGATGTTCCCCAAAACAGTGTACCACGAAAAGGAACTCTGGAAAAGGAACACTGAGTTATCACACAGAGACATTTCCCTAAAGGTGAAAGGACTGAGTCCACAGGTAGAAATGATGCATCATATTGAGAAAAAAAAAGTAACAATCAGCATTAAGACATCCTAATTAATAACTAGAGTTATTCAGGCATCAGGGAGAAGGAAGCACACCAACTTCAACAGAAAAAAAAAAAGTATCAGCCTGGCTTCACACTTTCTATAACAACATTCAATCTCTGAAGATCATGTAGCAAAATCTGTAAGCTTCAGTGGCAAAGAAAAGGCAACCCAAGAATATCATATCATCCAAGTTGTTACCCAAGAATAAAGGCAGTACATAAATATTTTCAGAAGTGAAAAATCCCAGCACCTGGGTGGCTCGGTTGAGTGTCTGACTCTTGATTTCAGCTCAGGTCATGATCCCAGGGTTGTGGGATTAAGCCTTGCATTGGGCTCCACACTGAGCTTGGTGCTTGCTTAAGATATTTTCTTTCTCTCTCTCTCTCTCTCTCTCTCTCTCTCTCTCTCTCTCTCTCCCCACCCCTCTCCCCCACGCTCTCTAAGACAAAAAAAAGTGGAAAAATCTCAGAAAATGTAACCTTTATGAGGCTTTCTTTATAAAAAAAACAAACAAAAAAACCCCAAAAAACAAAACCTTGATGAAGAAAGTTATACAACCTAAAATAAGTCAAAAAACCTAAAATAAGTCAAAATAAATACTCCTGGGATGTACAAGCTGTCTTGAGATGTGTAAGGACCAGTAATGAATGGTGGGTCCAAATGAAAACAGAACCAGAGCTAAACAAACAGGAGGATTATGCTTGCAAGACAGAATGAGGATGTTGTAAACCTACCAGAGCATATGTAATGCAAGCAACAAATTTGGAAGGTAATGAGAGAAAAGTTGAAAGAAATGAGAGAAACCCATCATGTCATCTTTTCTAGTAAATGATATTGTCTAAAGTCGATGTAGTGAGAAATTCTCAAGGGCTCCAACTTTTTAATTACTTCAGATTTTCTTCTTAACCTTAGGGATGATCTTTCAGAAACAAACAGAAGTGATAGTAAAAAAAAATGTCTGAACTTTAGCAATTCCTTTATTTTCAGTTTATTTTTCTTTTCCTCAATTCAAGTACAATGAAATGTAATGCCTCCATTTATAAAGCATGTGTATTATGGTCTTGAAGTTAGTCCCATTTTTGTAAGCTTAATACTTGCAATTTTTCTATCTTTGTATCTGTACATGTGCAGTAAGAGACACTCTTCAAATGGTTCACAGTGGACACTTCTGACTGATGGGATTTAGGATGATGTGTTACTTCCTTCTTTATAATTTTCTTCACTGCTTACATTTTTTTTTAATTCAAGTATAACTAACATAAAGTGTTATATAGGTTTCAAGTATACAATATAACAATTCAACAATTCTATACATTACTCAATGCTCAAGATAAGCATGCTCCTAGAGAGGTTCTGGGTGGCTCAGTCAGTTAAGCATCTGACTTCGCCTCAGGTCATGATCTCATGGTTCATGAGTTCCAGCCCTGGGTTGGGCTCTGTGCTGACAGCTCAGAGCCTGGAGCCTGCTTTAGATTCTGTGTCTCTCACTCTGCCCCTCTGCTTGCACCTTGTGTCTTTCTCTCAAAAATAAACATTAAAAAATGTTTAAAAAAAGGTAAGTGTACTTTTAATCCCCTTCACCCATTTCACCCATCCCCCCAACCACCTCCCCTCTGGTAACCACCAGTTTGTCCTGTATATTTGAATCTGGGATTTGTTTGTTTGTCTCTTTTTTTGTTTGTTTTGTTTCTTAAATTCCACACATGAGTGAAATCACATGGTACTTATCTTTCTCTAACTGACTTATTTCACTTGGTATCCTACCCTCTAGACTCACCCATATTGCTACAAATGGCAAGATTTCATTTTTTTTTATGGATGAGTAATATTCCATCATATATATATATATATATATATATATATATATATATATGGAATGGAGAATGTCCATTCACCTATCGATGGACACTCGGGCTGCTGGACACTCAGGCTGCTTCCATAATTTGGCTATTGTAAATAATGCTACCATATATATATATATTTTTTTTTTTTTTTGCAAATTAGTGTTTTTGTTTTCTTGGGTAAATACTCAGTAGTGGAATTACTGGATCAAATGGTAATTCTATTTTTACCTTTTTGAGGAAACTTCATACTGTTTTCCACAGTGGATGCACCAGGGTTAATTATCAACAGCACACTTACATTTTTAATTGATGAGAATAAGTCACTTGTAAACAACACATAATCATCACTCTAAAATGAATATATAAAATATGAGACAACTTTTCCAATTTAGTAACTGAGTATAAGTGAACTTTTTTGGTGACCGAACACCTTGAATTACCTCTATATGATGCATCATTATAAAAACACATCCTCCTTATACAGTACGCTAAAAGGGAATGGTATATAAAAATGAGCACAAAGGAGCCAAGGCAATTACCCTGAAAGGTGCTGTGTTTCCTAAATAAGTCTCTGGCTTCTGTTCCTTTAATTAACAGTACTTAATATTTATTGAGTGCCTACAATGTGCCAGGCAATCTGTTCACGTACTTTATAGGTATTTTATGGTTTAACCTCAGAATAAATATAATGTGATACTAGTAATTATAATAATGATGATAGTAATAGCAGCTCAGATTTACTGAGTGCCTACTATGTGCTAAGTGCTGGTACTAGGGATCAATCAGCATGGGCAATAACACTTTTCAGTGGGAAGTCCTTATCACAATGGAAGTCCATTGTGTAGTACAAAGGAAAGCCATCAAGGTTAGCTTTCAGAAATACAGGATTTATATTAGTATATTTGGAGCAAGTGCACAAGTAAGCCTGACCTTGTGTGGAGAGAGAACACAAGGGAAAAAGCTGGCAGATTCATAGAACTAATAATAATTTGGGCCACAAAAGTGAGAGGAATTGAAACTATAGTAGGACTTTGACCACGTAGATACAAAGACCTTGGTCAGCTTCTGGTTGTCCTGGAAACAGGATTTCAGTCATTATACCGAGATAAAATCACAAGGTAAAAAGGAAAACTAATTAGATTTGCAGCCACACACAGAGCCTAACTCCATCTTGGGAGATGTTCTAGGAGGAGCTTCAGATGTATTTTTGCCACAAAGAATTAAATCCTGAAGGGGAAGGATTTGGTTTACTTATGAAAGGGTCAGTGTGAAATGGCATGCTCAAGAGTAATGCTATTCTGACTGTTGCTTCTCCTGGCAGCTCTGACCAAGACAGTGTAGGGATTGAATTATGTAGGTGTATATAGCCCGGTTCCCCTCACCAGTTTCTCCTCTATGTAGGAAATAGCGTGAAGAAGGAACAAAACAGTACATCCTCTTGGTGTCCTATGTGATTAACCATGGGATTGAAGAGATCTCTGCTCACTCTCTCAACCTCCCCTCCAATTGCCCAGGAGGTCTGGATTTATGCAGAGTGGAGAGTGACCAAGAACCAACGAGTTCATGTAATATCACAACTTTATGGATAATATTCTGCTTTTACCAGATTCATTTCCTAGATTCCACATCTGCCAAGAGGAATTATATTCAGAGGGTAAGTAACCCATCCACAGTCTATTTGACACAAGAGCTTTGTGACTTCATTCAGACTCCCTTCTGTTTGCTTGTGATTTCACTCTTCTCCAAAACATTTTGGTTCGGAATTTTTAAAATGATTTCTAAGCTTGTGTATATGCCTTTGTTCATATCTAAACGACTTTGCTCAAGCACACACACACACACACACACACACACAGTATAAATAAGAAAGGAAGATAATTTCTGCTAAAAATACTGTCCACGAATTGACAACTTGGGTTATAGCTTAATATGGTTTGGTTTGGTGCAGTTCTATAGAGCTAGCTTTGTAAATGAAAGGTGTGATCCTTGAAATCACTGTGATAAAAGTGATTTGAAATCATACTACTGACAGTCATAATAGAAACAAATGCCTACTTACCACTCATAGCTCAGCTCTGGTGAGAACAAATCAATAGAGTAAAATGCTTTCGACTTCTTAGAGAAAGGTTCCACCTGACAGATACCAGGAGATCAAATATTCACACTGCTTAGGACCAAGAAGTGTATGGATTAGGGCATATTTGAGAAGGCAGCAAGAGGATAGAATCCCACCCTATGGGGCCTTTGGTTGCCTGTCCTTTATCTTTTCATTTGTTCATCTTCTTGTCTCTGTCCTGCGAGTTAAAACCACAGCAATAAAAGATGCATTTCCTGCATCAAGGAGTTCTCAGTCCAGTGGTGCAATTAATATATGATTTTGAACTATGTTCTCCTAGAGGTGTGCACAGGGTGTGCTATGGGAACACAATGAAGGGGTACCTATTTTTTCCTAAGGGGGTTTTGAGGAAGTTGCCTGAAGTAGCATTCAGAAACAGATTACAGGGGATGGGAGAGGAGAAGAGAAAAAGCAACAAGGACCTCCAAGACTTTGGGTATGTCAATTTTTATATGATATAGCATTTTGTCACTCCATCATAGATAAAAACTTTCCAGGGGATGTCGATCCTATATAGCCTTCTAGAAACCGGAGGATATTATTACCCAAATTTACCTGGCTACTTTTAAGAAGGCCCAAGCTCTAATTTCTCAAGGATGATATTCTTCTTGCCCGTGATTGTTACTGGAGCCAGAGATACCAAGTCTTTCTACCTAATTTCCTGACCAATGAAGAATTCTCCTTTATGATGTTCCTAATAGAGTTTCAGTCCATTTCCATAGTAAACATTGCTTGTTAAATTTTGGCTCCTCAGCCCCTTTTCCCTTTTTGTTACTTCATTCTTCTTCCTTTTTGGAAAACTCCCCCCTATTGTAGGCAGTCTTTGTAGTATAGTAAATTGAGTGCCCTACCTTTTCACTATAGGATTTGAAGACATCCCTGGAGACCTCTGGTAGATGTTCTGTCCTCCCTACTCTACATGGACAAAGGATGAACATGTAACTTAAGCTTGGCCAACCAGCCCTTCTCCCCTCTTCCAGAACTTTAAATAGTAAGGATGGTGACACAACACCATCATTCATCCGTTATTACAATGACACCTCAAAGGCCAAGTAGATTCCATCTTGATTCCTGTTTCAAGCCTGGTCCTACAGCATGCATTTTTTTCTGTTAATTCTCTGATAACCTTCTAATAAGTTCCATTTTAGCTTATATTAGCCCAAGTTGGTCTCTGTTACTTGTTGTCAAAGTACTTTACTTCTGCTTGAATCCTCCCACTCATGGGAGTATCACTACTTTGTGAGGCTGATTATCCCACTGGTATGCCTCTGAATTTGCTACAGTTATTAATTTAAGCTACAATCAGCTTCCCTATTACTAGGGTCTGTCATTGGGAACCAGAAAAACTAAATTTTTGTCTTTCTATATAATAACCACTTTAGTATCTGAGGACAGCAAATAATCACAATAACCACACCACAAATGCCAACTCATTCCTTCCTCAAGTTAGAAACCACCATTTTCTTTTCTAACATGATGTAAGTTCCCACACAACAGAAAGAGAAGAGTTGGATTGTTGATGGGCATCTTAATCTTATTTTCATGGGGCCCCAGGGAAGTAAGAAGACACTTCTTCAACACGTCTCTTTGAAAGAGAGCACTTCTATGTTTATTGTCTGCCGGGTTAGTGCATGGTAGAATTCATTGATAGGATGCCGAAAGCCTTCTTATCAAATAACTATGAGGTTTCTCTGTATTCCTCTCCAGTCTGCCCCCAATTAACAGTATATTATCTTCTCTACTGAAGTTGGGATAATTGGTGGTTATTTTCAGAGCAACTCATCACAATGATAGAGATTGATTATTTTTAATTGAGGTAGTAGAGGTGTTGAACATTCATTGGGCTCTGAGTAAATGTTGCTAGGATTGCAATTTCCCAAACCACCTGTCTGATAAACATCATGTCATCAACATTTGCAAACAATCCGAAGTCATCCCTCGCCCGTTCAAGTATTCCCCCTTCTCATTCTCACATCCAGTCTAACTACAAGTTTATGATTCTCTATTCATTTCACTACTTCAGAAAAACATTTACCTACAAAAAATGTATCTATTCTTGAGCAGTAGCAGGTCAGACACTGGAGTTTTCGTGACAATCAGAGGAGAAACAGAAGGAATGGACAGTCCAGAGAGAAAAGGAGCTCCACTTAGTACCATGCTTCCTTGTGGCAGAACTTTCAGAAGAGCATAGGGTAATGTCCATCTTCTCTCTTGCCGGTTCATGCAGCAGATGACTTTCTCTCCCCTCCCCAGCCCTCCCCTACCATGCCCTCCCTTGCCCTCCCTCCCCCTCCTCTCCTTTCATCTTTACTTCAGCTGACACCAGCACCACCTGAGGATAATGTGCTAGCCTGAGGAGGCCTGAGGCAAGTAGCCTGACCAGCACCAACCAGCACTGAACATACTGTCTCCTACTCTGGCTCCGTTTCTTCTAGTGCCACGGGTGTTCCCAGTTGGCTATGCCTCCCACTGCTCAGGAGAGATTTGATACTCAACAAGGGCTGAGGAGTAATAAACTGTTTTGGATCCAGGCACTGCAGCTGTTTTAATACAGGCAAAACTATTCACCAAATGTTCACTCCAAGTCACCATGGTTCTACTTGGGGATGTAGGGACCCAGGGCAGGCTGCCCCAAGATGGGATGTTCTGGCATAAAGCTTATTTTGAGTTAAAATTAATCAAAACCCACCAGATGCAGGAAAAGCTCTCTGCCTCCCCTCAACTGCTTAAGTTTACATTGGAAAGGAGAGCCTAAAACAGGCAGAAAGCTTTGACAGTCCCCTTTACCTAAAGAACCTATCTGTATAACAGGGCCACGTAGGTTTTCCAAACATTTCCTCTCCCTTCTTGTTAATGGCCTTCCTCTCCTTTGTATCCTCAAACCCTATACTTCTCCTTAGCTCATATACACTTCATGTTGCCTTGTCTTTGGAATCTCCTGTCTATGTGGATTCTCCATACATACACCTATTAAATTTGATTTTCTCCTGTTAATCTGTCTCATGTTGATTTGATTCGAAGTCCAGCTAGAAGGACCATAGGGTAGAGGAAGGGCTTCCTCCCTAAAACAATCCAACTAATAGCAAAGGATGACTTAGCTTTCCTTTGGCCTCCTGCATGTGTGTGCTCGCGAGTGCGCATGCGTGTGTGTGTGTGTGTGTGTGTTTGTGTGTGTGTGTGTGTTTTCAAGAAAGAAAAGAAGTCGGACCAAATAGACACTGGCCCATATCAACATAACAGTATCACAAGCTCACACTCCATCCTGATGATACATATAGATTTATTTTTTGACTAATGAAAAAATATATCATACAAAAAAAATAATAAATCCTAACTAGTATACATCCCTATTTGGCTTTGCAATTCAAACAGAATCACATAAACAGAGAACCATATGAATAGGAGACACTCTTAAAAAATGGGATGGTGCTAAAGTAGTAAAAACCAAGACATAAAAGTTTTGTTTTTTTAAACTCTAAAATAACAAGTTCTGTTCACATTTTACTATTTCTTTAAATGAGAGTTCTTTTCAGGTGGTGCATATTTAATGCAAGGTTTTTTTTTAATTCTCCAATAACTCTTATTACATTGCTGTTGTCTTTTATAATTCATATTATCCTGGAACTTATAAAATTTAGTAAATTCAATCCTTTGATCTTCGGACCAAACACTGGTATGGCATAAACCCATCCGGGGAAGTCCCCATAGGTTCCAAACATTTTTCCTGATCCTGATAAAATTTTCTCCCATGTGGGTTTTAGAAGGTGTTCCTTATGCCCTGTGAGGGACAGAATGTCCCGACAGACTATACAGTAGATAAAGTACTTTGGAGTCTTTGACCTTATCCTCTTCCTTAAAAATTTTGGGCCCACAGCACCTGGGTGGCTTAGTTGGTTGAGCTTCTGATTCTTGATCTCAGCTCAGGTCAGGATCTCGTCATTCGTGAGTTTGAGCCCCACCACATCGGGCTCTGCACTGATGGTGCAGAGCCTGCTTGGGATTCTGTCTCTCCCACTCTCTCTGCCCCTTCCCTGCTTGCGTGCTCTCTCTCTCTCTGTCTCAAAGTAAGTCAATAAACATTAAAAAAAAATGTGGGTCCACTCCTGCTGAGTTTGAGCTTCTGTCTACAAGCAAAGTTTGAGATTCTGTCTACTTCTGCAGAGGAAGGAAGGGGCAAGGGGACTGACACCTTAATGTTCACCATAAGAATTAAACAGACTCAACCACCTAGCCTCTCTCCTGGAGCAGGTATTTTCTTGTATCATCTTTAAAATATTCCAGTGAGAGGGTGAAAGGCTAAGAGAAGGTAAAAGCCAGACACAACTAGTGAAAGGTTTCAAACAGGAGCTTTGGGACACCTGGGTGGCTCAGTCAGTTAAGTGTCTGATTCTGGATTTCCACTCAGGTCATGATCTCATGGTTCTCCTGAGTTTGAGCCCCACATCGGGCCCTGCACAGAGTCTGCTTGGGATTCTCTCTCTCCTTCTCTCTCTCTGCCCCCACCCTCGCACTCTCTGTCTCTCACAAATAAATAAATAAATAATAAACAGGAGCGTTGCTCTCCTACCACCAGCTCAGAGAGGCTTATGGTGGACAGTTGGTACCTACAGGCAGGGCACACACCATGGGGACACACAGAAGAGAAAGGCACAGAAGTGGTGAAAAACAGCACTAAATCACATGGCGAGAAATGTACTTATTTAAATTCCTGTTCAGTCCTTATTTATTATGTCAAGGAGAAAGCCTCAGTGCGGTGCCACATGTCTTAATCAGCTGTCGAACACCTGGGAATCTCCCCTTTTAATAAAGGGAGAATAGGCCTCGGGTTCAGAGCCATGATTCTCAGGAAACAGCATCCACCTTGAATTAATTTGTGATAATTTACTTTCACTGAGTATTTTTGTGTTTCCTTTCTCATCGTAGGAGGTGGCATGGTTTCCCATTTAAAATAGTGGCAGGGTTTCGTTTCAAAGGATGTTTCAAAACTGAGTTAATTTGGGGCTCCTGGGTGGCTCATTTGGTTAAGAGTCCGACTTTGGCTCAGGTCATGACCTCACGGTTTGTGAGTTCGAGCCCTGCATGGGGCTCTGCACTGATGGTGCAGAGCCTACTTGGGATTCTGCCTCCCTCTCTCCCTGTCTCTGCCCCTCCCCCACCTGCCCTATCTCTCTCTCTCTCTCTGTCTCTCTCTCAAAATAAATAAAAATAAACTTTTCAAAAAAGTGCCTTAACTCAAAGAAAGATTAAATATATATATTAATATATTAAATAAAAGCAATGCCATATAGAGGCTGTTTACAGATGTGGCAAAAAGTGTATCTGGGGCACATGGATGACTCTCATGCCACTCTGGGGACTGATGAACCATCAGCTCCTATTGCTCCCCAACCTCTTCAAAAGGAAGTAGTAGCATCCCACCTGACAGGTGTGTGGACTCCAGCCTTTCCCGTGTATGGGAGCATAGGTAATCCAAAAAGTCCACCCACACTGCTTTTATCCTGGCAGGCAGGGCCTGTGGCTCCCTATTCCCTTCTCCACGAAGCGCTGCTTTTGATGAGAAAGCATTTCTCACAATTCCATCCACTCAGCTCAGGCAGATATCTCCCTGTCCCACGTAGAGCATACCCATTCACTTCTACTTGTCCACCCTCCTTTATGTTGTACCCCCCGCCCACCAACACTCCAGCTGGAACGTGCTTCAAAGGTCTCATTTCTTAGGTGCCATGCAGGAAAAAGCTTCCACCCTTCCCTTTATGAAGCCCAGAGCTCTCGCTATCACACCAACACGCTGCATACTCAAAGCATGTGTATGTAATAAAGAACTTTATTCCAAGACTTTGCAGAAGGAGAGTGATTGAATACATTGTTCAACGCTGATTTTAATTGTCGCTCTAATCTGATCAGTCTCTAACCAGCTAATCGCTATTTAATCAGTTGCTTTAATTTTATTACAAAGCAGCTAGAATGCAGCTGCGGGTAGACACCACACAAATAAATAAAATGCATTATTATTTTTATTATATTTATGCATATGAGTTGTATTTTACTTTTGTCAAAACTATACTCATTTCCACTCCACTAGTAATTTGTTTGTATTAAACAGTATTATGTATTTGCATGGTGAAAACTGTAGAAATGTCTATCCATTGCCAAGTTTAAGTTACATAATAAGTTGCTAGACATACCCACCTTCATTTGCCGAATAATTGTGATTCATTTAAATATTTGTACAGTGCTTCAATTACTGATGTTATTTCTATTAATTAATGATACTAGGATTAGTTCTAAAGAATAAATAAATATAAAAGTTGAAACAACAAAACAAGTTCATGCATACAAAAGGAATCTGAGCTGATTACCCTGAAATATAATTCCATGTGTTTCCACACAATTCCCCCAGAAGAGAAAGCCTGGCAGCATTAATAAAATTCTGACTGGTTTAGAATTGAACATGGGTACAATAGGTTCCAAAGTCCTATGTAAGTATTTGAACAACTTGACCTTATTTCAGTTTCTTGAGGGAATTATTAGGGAAAACACATAATCAACATGAAAAATTAGTAAGGACCCACGTAGGGCCTGCCTGAAAGGGCTTAGGTAACTAACTACCACAAAGCTAAAAAAGATATTAATAATAAAGTCACAACACCTCAAGGCTGCTCTTTCGACCTCTGACATACTTATTGCACGACTTCCAGGCTACTTACTCTGAAGTCTCAATTTTTTGATCTGTAAAATAGGAATCACAGCAGGTGCTCGTACATTAACATGAGGATTAAAAGAGATACTGCCATGAGGCTCTAGCCAAGGGGTCCAGCTGCTCCTTCGGTACTGGAATCTCTGCGGCTTACCCAGCACACCCAGTGCTGCTTATGTCATGGTTTTCTCTTCATCCTGCTGAGGCTCACTGATCCAACAAATGTTCACTGAGTACCTCTGATGGGCCAGCCACTAGGCAAGGCACCTGGTACACAACACTGAAGGTCAGATTTGAAACAAAAAGTCATTTCTCCAATGAGAAAGAGGATGACTAGATTTGCCTCTAAACAAAACAGGCTCAGGTAGATATTTATGTTAAAACCAAGATCAAGCCACCTATGGAAATATTCAATGGAACCACTAAAGAAGAAATGGCCCCTTAGTCCAAGCTTCTCCTTTTCTGTGTGATGAAGGAAGACTTTTATGTGTGATTAGCATCAGAAGAGTGCCTATTATTTACATAGTACTTTGGCAGCCTGAAGCACTGTTTTGTGTGGTAATGTTCAAGGCCATTCTAGACAAGGTCTAAAGATCTACCTGCCTGAACATCACTACCCCACCACTGAACCACTGAGTCCATCTCCCAGAAAGAAGATGGCTAACAAAAGATATCTGCATAGAACAAACCAGCCGGTAGGTTGGTGTCATTCTTGTCCTGAACTTTTAACTGGTTCTACCCATACACCACAGAGATGACCGCCAGTGAAATCTCCCTGGGTGCAGTGTGGTGGGAGGCACTCCAGTTCTGTTCTAGGCAGTCATCTAAGGCTCCCTTACTTTGCTCCTGCACAGGGTTCTGATCTGCTCCCTGGTTCTGTTCTGCCTACCTTAAGAACTCTCGGCAACATGTCCCATTATTCACCTAACCCTCACCTGCTCTATTTAATGACTTTCACTCACTGAATGGGGTTCAGAAACAATACCTGACAATCATGGCTCCATATCCAAACCTAGGCCTTCCTCTCCAACTGGCAGCCTAGGTGGGCTCACCAGGCCTTCAGAGAGGAATGGTCAAAGAGAAGAGAGGTCAAACAGAAAGGTCGATTCTCATGCATAAGAAAGATGAGTTATGAACTAACTGTGAAACTCTAAGTAACATATTCTCTGACCTTCATTCTCCAAATCATTTGAATTGAAAGTCATTGAAATTGCCTTACATAGATATAATAATACATGCATGCATTCATCATCGCAGCCAAAATATGTCTTTTATCACAGCCAAAGAAATCTTCTTACCTTCTCCAATTATACCAACAGGATTACTCCATCATAAGGTACTTGACCTTGCTAAAACAAACAAAACCAAACCCAAACAAAAATACACCTGTGCTTTGCAGTAACAGTAAAGGATAAATATTGGGTTACAGAATCCTTTTTAACATGAGGGTAAAGATACGTATCCATTGCTTATTAACATCTGTACCCCTTCTACAGCCAGGTTACCTATGCCAATACTGAAGAAAAGAAGCTAGGGTGGTG
The DNA here is from genome assembly GCF_027475565.1 of Acinonyx jubatus. NCBI lineage: Eukaryota > Metazoa > Chordata > Mammalia > Carnivora > Felidae > Acinonyx > Acinonyx jubatus. Next base: position 137,879,939 of record NC_069383.1, on the reverse strand, counting down.
ATAAAGGATCATTGTAGTCCATATACTTCCTCAAGAAGGAGCACCATTTCTCTCCGACTAGCTAAATCCAAAAAAAAAAAAAAATCTGTGAAAAAAACCCAAATGCTCTTATAAAAACTTTAAGACTCGATAACAAAGCATGGCACATAGACCAGCATCTACTCACACGATAGTAGACATTATTAAGCAATCACAGAACTCTTCCCACTGTGTCTATACATAACCTGCAAATGCCTCCCACTATAGCATCTCAAGTAAATGTTGGCAACAGATCATACTTGGCATGAATGATAAAAGCTATTTGAAATCCCTGCATTATGAGACTGACTCTATTACCCTCACTGCCATTTTGAGTACTAAGAATTAAAAATATCTGGGTGCCTGTGTGGTTCAGTCAGTTGTGTCCCGACTTCAGCTCAGATCATGTTCTCACAGTTCATGGGTTCAAGCCCCGCACCTGGTTCTGCACTGACAGTGCAGAGCCTGCTTGGGATTCTCTCTCTCTCTCTCTCTCTCTCTGTCTCCCTCCTTCTCTCCCTCTCTCTCTACCCTTCCCCTACTCACAAGGGCATGCACATGCTCTCTTTCTCTATCAAAAATAAAGAAAATATCCTTAAAAAAAGAATTAAGAATATCAAAATGTCATTACTTACATAAAATAGGAAGGTGATCCTCCCTGTAGGAACAGCGTTCTGAATATTAATAAAATATTTCAACCCTGAAACTTCCAGAACTTTCTTTTTTACCACTCTAGTGACTGACTTTTGCTCCTCCTGCCCCCTCTTCCCTTTCTAAAGCATAAAGGCCACTCCTAGGTCAGAAGAGTTTCAGGTTGAGTTCTGGCCAAACGTTGTGGCATCTAAGAGTCTTGCTTCACAGTATGAGCATCATGTTGAGATAGGGGTGTCAGTGCAGAGTGAGAGAGAAGCAAAGTCAGCCTCTACTGCTGAGCTGAGAGAGTGGGTCTGAAGGTAAGCAGGAAGCCTGGGGAGGGCTACAGTGGGAGGCAGGCTGGGAGCAAGGTGACCAACAAAGGTGCCAAGAGAATGGAGTTAAAGGAACAATGGCGCACATGAGTAATTCTTGGGCTTTAGCAAATAAATGTGAAAACCGTGGCTCTCGAATGAAGAGCTCCTTTTCATGGATTTGGGCATGTCTTTTCTGACTACAAATACCTTTCCTGGGGTACCTGGGTGGCTCATTTGTTTGAGCTCCCAACTGTTGATTTCAGCTCTGGTCATGATCCCATGCTCATGGGATTGAGCCCTGCGTTGAACTCTGTGCGGAGTGTGGAGCCTGCTTGGGATTCTCTCTCCCTGTGCACCTTCCCCCGCTCATACACACATTCTCTCTCTCTGAAAGAAAAAATAATTTAAATCTTTCCTTTCTCTACCCTCCAGTCCTTCTCTTCTTCCTATACACTCCATCCTCTTCTCCCTCATCCTCCTTCCCACCCCCTCCTTTTTAACTTCCATTTCTTCCTTTCTTTTGCTCTCTTTTATCATTCCTTCTTCCTTTTCCCTGTTATTGTGCCTTGTCCAAGTTTAGACAGCTGTGCCCACCAGCCCCTTGTGGCTAAGGTACTTGTAGCTTATTCCCCATGCAGCACAGCATAGAGAGGACTCAAGGGTCAGAGGCTGGTGGGGTTCCCAGATGCTACAAAGCAGAGGAGAGGGGAGGCCACCTGAGGGAAGGAAGCAGTGAGGTAGTAAGTAGAGATGGAGAGGGTGTGTGCATGTCCATAAACAGGATCAACAAAGTCCCAAATGGTGTCACAGTAAAGTTAGCAAATAACCAAGAGAGTAGAAAACTATCAGGCAGGGAGTAATGCAGCTGGAAAAAAAGAGAGAGAGAGAAATAGGAGGCAAGCAGGCAAAGCAGCAGCATTAATAAGCAGCCATGACTGGAAATTGACCTGGGGGATAAATGTCAACAAGTAGGTGCACACCGAGGGTAGAAAGCAAAAACCAAAGTGACAAACTATGGCTCTGTAAGACTGGATACACAAAAACAGAGGTGTGCCGATTACGTGGCATGTGAGGAACTCGGTACACATGTCTCGTTTTATTTGAATTTTTGTATGTTAATTTCAGTTAGGAAATAGAATTGTTAGTCTGAGATTTAAAAATAACTCATATCAATTTGGGAGCCAAGATAAAACCAAACGCCCATTCTAGTCTGACTATAATGTGGACTGACAGCACAGAAATTCTGTGTGAAACCCACCCGATTGGACCTGAAGGTCAACCCCATCATAACGGGGTGCCTCAGAGAGCCGTTCTTCCTAACTAGTTATCGATTTGTAAAAAATCCTGAGTGTCTTATATCATATGACTGCTCCTGAATTGTTACCTTGTATCAACAGAGAGTAAATATTGGCATTTTCATATGGCAATCTTCTATTTGGGAATAATCTAGCCTTCCTGGAGGGACAGAAATAAAGCACATAACAGTCATTTACCAATCATATAATATTAGACACCAGTAATTTGTCATTCACTGCAGTGTTCTAGAATCATTAGAGGAGACATTCAACTGCTCTCAGACATGCAAGGTATGATCATGTAGGAAATGCGATTCTGCAGGCTGAATGTACCAAGTCTGGACTAAGGTTTCATGACTCTAGACTGAAAGTTAATGACCAGTGCAAACCACCAGGCTACTACAGTAAAAGAGAAGCAGTAAAAAGAGCCTAATAAATCAAAATTTTAAATGGCATATTCATTTTAGTTACAGTCATTACAGCAAAGTGATGGTCCAATTTACTTACACAGCGGGTTACATTGATCATAACAGCAATATTTTAAGTGATATTATCCATTAATTAATTAAGCAAATATTTGATTAGTACCTACTATGTGCACAATGCTCTTCCAGATGATATGAGGCATATGCAGACTTTATAAAAGAGATCATCTCTGCCTCCAAGAGCCTTGTAATCCAATAGGGAAAGAAGACCTTTTGCAGACTTGTGTACAAAGATAAATATGACTGCATAATATAAGAGGTAGACAAAGAGCATGATTCAAGACTATAAAAAGTGATATGACTTATCTAGTCACTTTACAGGGAATGTCAGGTAAAGTTGTATGTTAAAAATCATTTGCACATATATGAAAGAAAAAAACACTTTGGAGAAGCCAAAATTGCAAGGAAAGGATGTCCAGTCATAAAAACAAGTAACATAGATGTGCTGAATGATCTGTTCTCAACCAAGAATCACCAACTCCTTTGCAATCCACAATGCAAAGTTGATAGTGGGGATTACGTTTCCCAGAATAATACCCTTCCCTGACTCACTGGAGTCAGCCAATGAGAAAACAGTGAAATGTGGAAAGTGAAGAGATGGTGAGGTTAGCCCTAGAAGTCACATAAGTGTGTGCAAATGAGATCTTTTTCACTGTTGTACACTAAGAGTGGGTTAGAGTGGAGTGGTTAATTCAATATGGCCCTGCTTTCTGTATTGAAACGGTAATCTATCTCTGAGTTACTAACACCCTTGCCACTGAGTCACAATTATGGAAACTGCCATTGCCAAGATTCTTCTTTTTCACGTGCTTTATTTGCATGTTAGTTGACTTAAATATGTATATACTATATTGTCACCTGTTTGAATGTCTATAGGACCTATTAACATCACATCTCTTATAAACTCACCCCAGTTGTGTTGGTGTTTGCTCTATTTAATTCACTATATGAGTAAGTGTATTTTCAAATATAAATAAAAGTAATTCTAAACCACAATGCAAATTCACAAAAGCCACACCAGGTGTCAAAATATTTCATCACATTTAATGATTACGATGTGTGTAAGTATGCTGAATCACTTTCTCCTGCATCCCTTTTGATTTTTGTTTGAATTATACAAGCAATAGTCTCTTGAAAGTAGTAAGTGACTATAGCAGAGGTACAGGATTTGAAATTAAAAACACAATACCATTTACATTAATATCAAAAAATGCAATACTTAGATATAAATTAAACAAAATATGTCCAAGATACATATGAGAAAAACTAGGAAACTCTGATTCTGAAAGAAATCAAAGCAAATCGAGAGAGAGAGAGAGAGAGAGAGAGAGAGATTTCATGTAAATTGATAGGAACACTCAATATTGTCAAGATGTCAGTTCTTCCCAACTTAATCTGCAGATTCAGTGCAAACCCAATAAAAATCCCAGCAAGCCATTTTGTGGATACCAACAAACTGATTCGAAAGTTTATATGGAAAGGCAAAAGATCAAGAATATCCAACACAGTATCAAAGAACAGCAGAGTGAAAAGACTGACACTACTGAACTTCAAGACTTACTACAAATCTACAATAACCAAGACAGTGTGGTATTGGCAAAAGGACAGACAAATAGATCAGTGGGGGATAAGTGAGAGCCCAGAAACAGAACCACAGAAATATAGTCACGTGATCTTTGACAAAGGAGCAAAGGCAATAAAACTATAAAACTCCTATAAATAACATAGGGGAAAAGCTAGATGTTCTTGGGTATGGTGATGACTTTTTAGATAGAACATCAAAGGCATGATCCATGAAGAAGATAATTGATAAGCTGGACTTCATTAAAATTAAAAACTTCTGTTCTATGGAAGTCCCTGACAAGAGAATGAGAAGACAAGCCACAGATTAGAACAAAACCTTTGCAAAAGACACATCTGATAAAGAACGGTTATCCAAAATAAACAAAGAACTCTTAAAATTCAACAATAAGAAAATTAACTATCCAACTAAAAAATGGGCAAAACACTTGAACAGACACTCACCAAAGAACAGATGGCAAATATACATATGAAAAGATGACATCAGAAGTCATTAGTGAATGGCAAGTTAAAATAACAATGAGATACCATTATACATTTATTAAAATGATGAAAATCCAAAACACTGACACCACCAAAACCTGGAGAGGGTATGGAGCAATAGGAACTCTCATTGATTGCTAGATGGAATGCTAAATGCTATAGCCACTTTGGAAGAGAGTCTGGCAGTTTCTTTCAAACTAAATATATTCTTACTAAATGATCCAACAACCATATTCCTTGATATTTATCCAAATGAGTTGAAAACTTATGTATATACAAAACCTTCAAACAAATGTTTAAAGCAGCTTTAAATTGTTAAAATCATAATTGCTAAAACTCATAATTCATAATTGCCAAAACGTGGATGCAACTAAGATATCCGTCAGTAGCTAAGTGGATAAACAAACTGGTACCTCCAGACGAGAGAATATTATTCAGTGCTAAGAGAAATGAGCCTTAAAGCCATGAAAAGACATGGGGGAACCTTAAATGCATATTACTGAGTGAAAGAAACCAATCCAAAAAGCCTACACAATGTATGATTCCAACTACATGACATTTTGCAAAAGACAAAACTACGGAGATAGTGGTTGCCAGGGTTCAGGGGAAAGAAGGGAAGGATAAATAGATGGGGCAAAGGGGATTTTTAGGGAAATGAAACTACTCTGTGTGACACTATAGTGTTGGATACATGGCATTAAACATTTGTCAAAATCCATAGAATACACAATCCTAAGAGTGAATCCTAATGAAAATGACAAACTTTAGTGAATAATAATAAATCAAAACTGGCTTATCATCTGTAATAAATGTGCCTCTCATACTAACACAATGACAGGGGAAAGTGAGGACCATGATGAAAACTATACACTGTTTGCTCAATTTTTCTATAAATCTAAAACTTCTCTAAAAAGAGTCTTTTAATTTGGGGGCACCTGGGTGGCTCAGTTGGTTAAACATCTGACTTCAGCTCAGGTCATGATCTCATGGTTTATGAGTCTGAGCCCTGTGTCAGACTCTGTGCTATCACCAGACTATCTGTACAGGCTATCTGTAGCCTGCTTCAGATTCTGTGTCTCCCTCTCTTCTGTCCCTCCCCTGCTCAAGCTCTGTCTCTCCCAAAAATACATACACACATTAAAAAAAGACAGCTACATGGTCTGACAGTTAAACTGTAGAGAAAATTGACCATTTGACTACACAGGCAGTATACCAATGGAGTGTCCATTGTATACGGTGGATAACGCTTTTCATATTTACTAATGACTTTAGCCCCTGGGATGATACACACTGTAGGGATTGTTAACTCCATTTTAGAGGCAAGAAAACTGAGGTTCATGGAGGTTAAATAACTTGCTCAAAATAATCTGAAACACTGGTAATGGTGCTGAAAATCAAAACCCAGTCAAGCCTCCAAATCTCATGGTACCATCCCAAAGTACCTTCAACAGTTAACAAGCACCCACTGGCCCTTTTATCACAGTCCCAATTGGCTGAAAATGCCATTTTCATCCAACAAGGACAGGATCATATCCATATCTTAGTCAATATTAGGGCTGCATCTTTCCCTTTCCTTAAAGTGAACCTCATTTAATCACATGGATTGCTTAAAGGTAAAATTGTAGACAGGGTTTTTACACAATGTGGTGCTCAGCTGCTTGGGAAACTGTTTTTGTCATTAGGTGGACAGGACTAACACTGTTAAGTGAGGGAAAGGCAGAGGGGAATATATAGTAAATCCAGTGTTTATATGAATTTCATCCACAGGGAGTATAGCAAAATAATCACAATTCAATGGAAAAAGGAGCTTTTGAGTGGGTTGTGAAATAAGCTATTAAGTCATGCAAATAAATCCAATGTCAACACCTCAGCCTGGGCTGATTGGATTCATGCATTGGAACTCATACTTCATGAGGATTTAAGACCCCTGATGTTCTCAGGGGTTTATTCTATTGTTGTTCATTTGGATTTCTGGGTTTTCTTTAAGGGGGAGGGGATTAGAGAGAAGGCATGCCTGCTTTAAGGTGGGAAGCTCATGAGAAAGGGAAGCTGTGTGTTGCAAGGGCTGAAAAAGTATATTATCGCAAGACTTTATCAGTAGTTACTGCCTTTACCATTCCTGAGCCCTGTGCTCTAGAAAAGTATCCTCTCTTCTTCCATGTAACCTACCCATCTAACTGTCCCATGAGACACATCTGCCCAACCAGGCAGAGACCCAACAGATAATTCAGAAGGGATCCTCACCCATGAGTTGGAGATGTTGCTGTTGTCAGCAGAGATGTTAACCTGCAAGTGGCTGCAAGTAGCCTTTCCCCTAGGCAGCCCATCCAGGAGCATTGTGAGACTTTGCCTATCTTAGGCAAGGCCCCATCTACAGTGCCTAACCCAGCACCTGGTGCACATAGTAGACGCCCAACAAATACTCATTAATCTGTTACATGAGTGAGAAATAACCCTGTATTCTGTTATATAGTTGCATAGCTGCATCTATTTGATATCAAAGTTTAGCCTCCTCTGACTAAAGGACCATGCTTGTATTCCCAGTACCAAGCAAAAGTCCTCCTGACTTGAAAAACAATTGTGTTAAGTAGCATGCTCATTTAATTCTATGTAATACCTACATAAATATATATTTTCATTTTACAGATGAGAAATCCGGACTTCAGAGAAATCAAGTTATCCAGGTACACTCCCAAAGCTAATAGAGGATAGAACCAGGATTTAGATCCCACTCTGTTTTGGCTGCAAACTGTATGTCCTTTTCAACTGTGTTCTACCCTAAAATGTATCACTCAATGGCAGATACCAATATTTAAATCCAGAATCTTTCTGACTTATGAAGGACTACTGTGTGAAAGACATTGGAAGCTTCAGAGATTCAGTTTACTCGGAACAGAAGAACAAGCATGATATAATAATACTGGTGAAATATGAATGGAACGGTAGTTAGAAATGGATCCTCATGGTGGTAAAATTCTGAAAAGAGCAACAAAGTCCTCCTTATGGAGTGTCTTCAGGAGAGCACTGCCTACCTACATATCTGTCCCACTTGATTGGTCTTAACTTGCCTGATGCCAGGTGGAGGGAATGCAAGTCTTCTCTCAGGATCAGTGTCTCCCTCTCTGCCTCACTCCCCTCCCCTCTTCCTTCAGTATCTCCTATACACCAGGCAGTGTGTTGCAAAATAATGAATGAGACAGTTTTTGTTGCTGTTATTTTTTTTATTTTTCTCTATAACACATAGAGAATAGTTGGACCAAAACATGGTTAAGGCAGTTCAAGTAATGGAGAGAGAAACTCAGCCACAGCATGGTCTGAAGAGCTGTCTTGGCTAAGCCTTAGTGTAGTCAGGAGTCTGGATATGCAGAGAACTTCATGCAATTTAGTACTGCCAGAACATAAAGTAAGAAGAAAGGAGCGGTAAGAGATGAGCAGCTTGACAAGCTTTGGTGTCATCTTGACAGTGATAGATGGAAATCTGGAGAGCTTAGGCAGAGGACTGACAAAGTTTAGAAAGTTCTTACAGCAGCTATATGCTTGAGTGGAATTGGACAAAAGGCCAGGGGGCCAAGTTAGGAAGCTGGTACAGAGTCTCAGGAAAATATAGGAACCTGAATGGAGAACCAGGATTGATTTGACTATGATTCAGAAAGTTAAATATTTTAGGAGGATGGGAGAGGAGTTTATCATGGAGACAAATAATAAACTAGCAAAATGGCAGAATAATAACTGGGCATATAGATTATTAAGGAAGTTACTAAGCAATGTTGACAATTTTAAGTATGCTCATGATATACATGACTAGGGCTTTCTATCGTCCAACGTGTGGTCAGTTTTGATGAGCTTCTCTGTCTTAACATAATGTTTTCAAGGTTCATCCATGTTGTAGTAAGCATCAGTGTTTAATTTCTTTTTATTGCCAAACAATATTCCATTGAAAGGATATACCACAGTTTATTTACATACTCATCAGTTGAAGAACGCTTGAGTTGTTTCTACTTTTTGACAAGTATACTGTTATGAACATTCATGTACAAGTTTTTGCATGCATGCATATTTTCATATCTCTTGAATGTATATTTAGGAGTGGAACTATTAAATTATATGATATCACTATATTAACCTCTTTAGTAACTGTTTTCCCAAGTTTCTGCACCAATTTACTTCCCCATCAGCAGTGTATAAGGGTTCCAATTTATCTACATCCTCCTTTTGTTTATAACCATTCCAGTGAATGTGATGTGCTGTCTCACTGTGGTTTTGATTTGCATTTCCTTGATAGCTAATAATTTTAAGCATCTTCCCATGATCTTATTGAGTATTTATATATCCTTTTTGGATAAATATCTATTCAGGTCCTTTGACCATTTTTAATTGGGTTGTCTCTAAATTATTATATATATTTGATATTTTATAGATTTCACATAAATATATACTACACACATATATATTATATGTAATATATATAATGCATATATATTACATTATATATTTAGATAAAACTCCCTTATCAGATATATCATGTGTAAGTATTCTCTCTTATTCTGTGGACCATCTTTTCACACTTTTGATGGAATCTTCTAAAGCACAAAAGTTTTAATTTCAATGATATTCATCTATTTTTCCTTTTGTTGCTAATGCTTTTAATATATCAAAAAAAATCATTGCCTAATCCAAAGTCAAGAAGACTCATGGTTATGTTTTCTCCTAAGAGTTTTACATCTTTAGCCTTTACATTTGGGTCTTTGATCAATTTTGAGGTAATTTTTGAATACAGTGTGAGGTAGGGTTCCAACTTCAGTCTTTGGCATGTGGATATACACTTGTACATACAATTTGTGGAGAATATTATTCTTTCTCTATTGAACTGTTTGGCAGACTAGTTGATAATCATTCACAGTAAACATGAGGGTTTATTTCTGGACTCTCACTTCCATTCCATTGAACTATATGTCTATCCCAGTAGCACACTATCCTGATTACTATAGATTTGTGAGTTTTGAAATCAAGACGTCCTTCATCATTATTTTAGTCAATTCTGCCAAGAAGCCAGCTGGGACTCTGATAGGGACTGCATTCATTTTGTAGGTCATTTCAGGGACTACTGCCATTTCAACACTATTACTTCCAATACATGATTCTTCAACAATGTTATATAGATTCAGACTAAAATTTTACACTTATTTTGTTAAATTTATCCCTAAGTATTTTATTCTTTTTGATGTCACAGTAAATAATTTTTTTTAATTCTTTTCCTTATTGTTCATTTGCCAGAGTATAGAAATACAATTGTTTTTGTATATTGATATTGTATCCAGCAAATTTTATGAACTTGTTTACTATTTTTAATAGTTTTTTAGTGTATACTTAGGATTGGTACATACAAGATCATGTCATCTGCAAATAAGAAATAGCTTTTCTTCATTCTGAATCTGGATGCTTTTTATTGCTTTTTCTTGCCTAACTGCCCTGACTATAACCTCCAGTACAATATTGAATGGAAGTGATGAGAGCAAATATCTTTGTGTCCTTCCTGATCTTAGAGGAAATGCATTCAGTCTTTCACCATTAATTATGATGTTAACTGTGAAGTTTTAGCATATGCTCTTTATCAGGCTAAGGAAGTTCCCTACTATCATAGTTTATTGACTATTGTTATTATAAAGAAGTACTTTTTAAAAATATTTTTCTCTGCATCTATTCATATAATAATGTGCTTTCTTTTATTCTACTGATACGGTAGATTATACTAATTGATTTTCAGATATTTATCCAAACTTGCTTTCCTGCATTAAATCCCATTTGGTCATGATGTATAATTCATTTTAGATGTTACTGGATTTGATTTGCTAGTACTTTGTTGAGGATTTTTGTGTCTATATTCCATAGAGATATTGGTATGTAGATTTCTTTCCTTGTCATATCTTCATAGTGGCCTCATAGAATGCAGACAAAGTGCACTTTCCTTCTCATTTTTTGAAAAGTGTATGAAGAACTGGTGTTAACTCTTTTTAAATGTTTGGTAGAATCACTAGTAAAGCTATCTGTGCCTGGGTTTTTCTTGGTGGGTCATTTTTAAATTGCTAATTCAATCTCTTTACTTGTATGAGTTTACTCCTATTTCATATTTCTTCTCGAATCAGTTTTAGCAGTTTTTATCTTTTGAGCATTTTGTGCATTTCATCTAATTTGTTGGCATACATGTGTTCATGATATTACCTTATAATACTTGTTTCTTTCTATAAGGTCAGTAGTAATGTCCCCTCTTTCACGTCCGATTTTGGTAATTTGAGTCTTCTCTCTTTTCTCTTTGGTCAGTTGAGAAAAAGGTTTGTCATTTTTGCCTATCTTTTCAAAGAAAGGAATTTTGCTTATTTGATTTTCTATTTTATTTACTTCTGCTCTAATCCTTATTTCTATCCTTCTGTTTACTTTGGGTTAATTTTGCTTTTGTTTCTGCAATTTCTTAAGGTGAAAGAATAGATTACTGATTTGAGATCTTTATATATATATATATATATATATATATAATGTAAATGTTAAGAACTATCTACATTCCCTCAAAGCATTTAGTAGTATTCCATATGCTTTGGTAGGCTGTGTCTTCACTTATCAAAAAGGTTTTGTTTTGTTTTGTTTTGTTTGTAATTTCCCTTATGATTTCTTCTTTGGCCCATTGGCTTTTTAAAAGTATGCTGTTTAATCTCCATGTATTTATGAATTTCATAAATTTATCTTATTATTTTGTAATTCTATACTATTGTGCCCAAAGAACATACTTTATATAATTTACAACCTTTTAGATTTTTTGAGGCTTGTTTTATGGTGTACCTGGAGAACATTCCATGTACACTGGAGAAAACTGTGCATTCAAGGTTCTTTTTGACTTTTTTCCCTCATCTGTTTCTCTTCTCCCGTGATCTCCTAAACTGTCTGCATCATTTACTATCACATCCCACCATTAGGTTTCACTAATTTCCAGCTGCTTGTCCTATTGGGTTTGATAACACCCCAGGAGGGGTATAAATTGCTCCACAGTGTGATCCAATTAAATTCAGACTCTTTTGCTGGGGGTGGGGGATACTTTTGAGGCCAGTTTTGTTGGGTTTTGGTGTTTTTGTTTTTGTTTTTTTTATTTTTTTCTGGCTTCAGGAGGACAGATCTTCCCTGATAATATCTGGTAAACTAAGTGAGGTATGGTTAGGCTACTGCTAACATTGAGTTATGAAACTTCTCTTAACTGCTTATCACCACAGTCTCTGTTGGTTTGGAGAGCACCCTTAGACTTGAAATTCCCCACACTGTTTCATATCAATTGAGCTCCTTTGGTTTGAGTTTTAGAGCTCTCTTTTCTTTTAGCCTGCATCTCTCCCTAGCAAATCTCTGAGCCACTGCTCTAGAACTGGGGAATGGAATGACACCCTTGCTTTGTGAGCAGGGTACTGGTTAGAGGTGGTCATTTTTTGGTATTATTGATTTGCCTCTCCCAGAATGGAACCTCTCCCCTTCCAGGAAGCTAAGCAAGGGTAATCTGTATCTCAGTACTCTCAGCTGCCATACCTGCGGTAGAGTGTCCATCCCATGTGTATGGGCTGGGTGAACGAAAGTGGTCTCTAACCTGTTAGCTACATTCACCAGGAATTTAGCTTCTGTAACTCAGACCTGGATGGGATGAGAAATGCTGGTGGCCTGCCCCTTTTAATGAGACACTACATCCCTTGACTGAGAGCTAATGGGAAAGTAAGCTCTATCTTGGCTCCATCTGCCCAACATGGAGCTTCCATCTGGCTGCATTGGATAGAATGCGGTGGGGAGGAGGAGGAGCAGGTCATGGTTCAAATGCCATAGACCCTTGCTGCTCTTATCAAGATTTAGTATATTTTCTTAAATATTTGTTTGCTGCATATGGTTAGGAGAATTCCAGAGACTTTAAATGGTTGGGTTTCTTTTTATCATTTTTACCAGTTATGGTCGTTTTGCTGGGGAATAGGTCTGTGAACTGCCTCACACTGTCATTTCAGAAATGGAATTCCAATAAACTTCTCTTTAAGCTTGGAGACTTAGAAGTTGCTTATTATCAAAGCAGAGGCTAGCTTAGCATGAGCAAACTCATGCCCAATATTAAAGCAGATTTTTTTTCCCTCAAAGGGGGGAAAAAAACTAATGATTAGCCAAATGTACCCTTCTCTGATAAGTTCTTGTCCCTTAAAGCCAAGTAACTGTCACTGGTCACATTCCAAAATAATGCCTTTCCTGTTTTTCCTTTGTCCTTTCTGTTGCCTTAGCTGGCTGCTATAATGTGCCTATACATTCTTCATCCTTCTGACGAGAAGCCCAAATCCTTTCAATCTTTAAAACACAAAACCCAGGGGCGCCTGGGTGGCTCAGTCGGTTGAGCGACCGACTTCAGCTCAGGTCATGATCTCACAGTTTGTGAGTTCAAGCCCTGCATTGGGATCTGTGCTGACAGCTCAGAGCCTGGAGCCTGCTTTGGATTCTGTGTCTCCCTCTCTCTCTGCCCCTCCCCAACTCATGTTCTGTCTCTCTCTGTCTCAGAAATAAACATTTAAAAAATTAAAATAAATAAAATAAAATAAAATAAAACACAAAACCCATTTAAAGATGACAATATGACCATCAATGGGGGCAGGAATGCTATTTTATTCACCAGGCTCCTTGCAATCTTTAAAACACAAAACCCATTTAAAGTTGACAATAGGACCATCAATGAGAGCAGGAACGCTATCTATTTTATTCACCAAGTATTCTCAGATCCTAAAACAGTACCTGGCTTGCCAGATACTTCATAGCTGCTCTTGAAACATTTTTTCAAATTTTTCAAATGAAAATATTTTTCAAATGAATGATAGTATCAGTAATCTGCTCCTTTTCCTTTGCCATACTGGCTGCCTGAGGGATGGAAGTGATGAGAGAATAGTTTGTCTTATGGTACATTTCTGAAAGTATCTTCCCAAAGAGTGGTTCAAACTGGGACCCTGACACCTATGTTAAAGGATTCTGTGTATTGATAAAATAACCCAAGAGTCTTCTCGCCAGGAGGTCTGTGCTCATTTTCTCAGGAAACCCAAGGGGTATATTCTGGCATGTGTAGCTGACACCATAGAACAGAGTGTGGTACATCAGTTATGTGAATGAAAAGCAGTGTGAGGAAGTTGACTCCAAAAGACGAAGCTGTTGAAAAGAAAGCAAACGGTTCTGAAAAATCAGCCCACACCTGGTACACAGGAAGACCCAAACGCCTAGCAATACCCTGGCTGATCAGAGGATGCAGGCTTGTTCTCTTACTTTGATCTGAGAGAATCAGATCTCTTCCCAAAGCCATCAGAGCCCTGCCTTCAGATGACTGGGTCTAGAAGCCCTAGAAAATTCCTGAAATAATGGTAAAACGGTAGCATTGAACCACCACAAGAAGCCTCTTTGGAAACTCTGTTCTAAATTTCTAAGGTTTTGGCTCAGTGTCTCTCTTATGTATTAAAGTCCACCTATGTAGCAAGCCCCACACCAGTCCTGCCTACAGACCTGGCCAGGTCCCCTACTTACGTACCTAACATCATCAGTTGAGCTTTGCCAGGAACTTCACCTCCTCTAGATCTCTGGCTTTCTGATCTTTCTAGCCACCTATAATTTGCCCAACATCCCCTCCCACCCCATCCTATCTTGATCTCACTCTGCTTTGCACAGAGTAATTAATGCATTGGTTAATTGGTAGGTTCAATTAATTCATCAATCTCCTGCTTTAGTCTCTGTTGGGATTCTGTGACTCTGTGTCTTTAACCTTATTGGAAAGCAGCCACATCTCAGATTTTACCCTCACTTCCTCCCAGGTCATAAAAAGAGGCAGCCCAGAAAGAAGTGGGTAAAAAACAGCTCTCAATCTTTGCCCTCTTGGTATCAGCTTTGAGACACCTGGCCAAGTACAGCCTGTGCTAAGTTTCAAAGAAAAGGCAGATAACTTTGAAGATTTTATTTCACAGGGACAAAAGATAAAAGTCTCTGTCAAGTTGTCATTAGATGCTTAATGCTGTTCGTAGTGGGGTGCTGGGGCTCCCCTCCTCCTCCGTAGACCTCTAGCAGATTAGGTTTGAGAGCCTTAATTTGAGGAAGGATTTACAGCTGTGAAAAGGCATAATATCATTTTGATTTGGGTTGTACTAGGCTGGGGAAGCCAGATTACATTTGTATGAAACTGTATTAGAAGATATGACTGAAGCCACCAAAATCAAATAAAGGGAAAATTTTCCAGGGAGCCTAAAAATAGGGGCCTGCCTTTCCAACGCCCCTACACTGTTTCATTATTATCTTGATTTACACCAGGAGGATCCAAGCAGAAAAACAGAAGGTAGATGGCAAAAATGCTTACGCTTGCCCGACCTGTCCATCCATCAGCCTGTCATAAACCTAACCCAGAGATGGGTTCCCTGGATAAAGAAAAAAAAATTAATTAACCCTTGGAGAATGTGGAAGTTAGCAGGGGAGAACAACTTATGAATAATGCCCTGCTTTCATCTCCTTAGGTACTGTCTAATTCAGAGTCTTAGAGAAATCCATCAAATAGTCTCCGAAGTTTTACCGGGCCCCGGTCCACCCACCACCGCCATATGCCACCACGTGCATGTGTCACACAGCATCCCCCAGACAACGACTTATGCAGAGAGTGTGCCTTTCCTTCAGAACAATCTTAAAACTATGACTCTCCTCATTTGCACGGCAAACAATGAATTACATTGTGTACCGCAAAAACCCAGCTTCCTCTGTGAGGAAGCATGGAAAACTAGTAGCTGTTGCTTGGAATTGTTTGTATTACACAGTCACACAGACCTGGGCAAATCAGCAGCATCTTCTAGTAGGATTTAGAGACACATAAACTGAACACCATGGGTAGAACTTCTAAAATTGAAAGTATTGTGCCAAAGCCTCTAGATTCATCCAGAATGTGTTGATCACGGTTGGGGAGAACTGGGGGAAGCAGGGCTGTTTTTTATCATCAGAAAAGAACTGTGAACTTCCAGCAATGGGGGGAAATCATGCTGACAGCTACAAGCATCTGCAAGGGGCTACCTAATTCTCAAACTGTTGGGTCCTCTAAGACTGGCTAGTAGCCATGGAAAATGATGCGTGACGATGACTTCTCTGATTTCTGGCAGGACTTCTGATCTCTCAAGTACCACGGAAGATTGAAAGACCATTTTCCCCACAGGAACCACTTTCAGCACACGTTTTATATACCTGCACATCTCCTCAGACAGGTAAAATATCACAACTGTCTTAACTCCAAAGTGAAAGTTGCACTGGGCCCATGACCAGAGGGCTCAAAGTCTTTGGTTTGGGCACACACAGATGTCTTGATTCACCTGAATAAACAGGTGTTGGTGTAGGAAGGCACCACTTCTCCAAACGTGGGGCAAAAACACAGTTTCCTCGGGGTCAAAACGTAGTGACAATGGCACAAAATTCAGGTCCTGACTTTCAGATGTGATTTACAGACAAGATTAATCAGATGAAAAGTACATCCGAAGTGTCTCAGCTTGATCAAAAGAACTCCCTGGGGATAATTTCTATTTATTAATATATTAATTTATATAATTTATGTATAGCATATCTACAACAAGCTAATACATATACACGTAAAGATACCTGTTGGTATCTTTATCTTTTTCTCAACCCATGTACACACCTCAGTGTGAATAAGCCTTGTTTCTAATATTCTATGTCATCTAGGAAAAAGTTAAAAAGAAAGTTCTCTTTCTTTTAGGAGCCTGTTCATTTCCCTCACCATCTTCTCAGACAGTATAACAGAGTTTCCTTCGAGACCCCGAGAAAGCAAAGAACCACAGCTTCTATAGCCTTGGAACACTAAGCAAGTTATCAATAACACAGAACCTTGAAATTTGACCTTGAACTCTCTCTCTTTCTGAGTAGTGGATGTCCTGCGAGCAAAATAGAAGAGAAGAAAGATGGAGTGGGTACAAAGACCTGGCCATTGTGCTGACATTCTAGTTCTCTGAGGTTTCGTTGCCTCCTCTGGAAAATGCCAAATGTAGATTAACACAAACCTAAAATGAAAATCAATCTCCAGGAATAAAATAAATAAATAAAATGGGCTTTAACTCATAGGAAGAAAATGTGCTCAAAATATCCTCACAGATAACTTATTAACCTGCACTAAGATGGCAGGGTGGTAGGCATGGTGGTTAGGAACACGAGGTAGGAGTCATACCACCTGATTCCACATCCAGACCACATCATTAACTAGCTGTATACTCTGGGCAAAGTACTTAACCTCCTTGAGTCTCAGTTTCTCTATCTGTATAAGAAAAATAATAAAAGATGCCATATCACAGAACTATTACATCTCATGATGTATGTAAAGCTGTTAGCATAATACCTAGCCCCACAGTTAGCACACAATCAACATTAGTTACCATTAGAAATACAATTAATAGGGGTACCTGGGTGGCTCAGGTCATGATCTCGCAGTTCATGAGTTCGAGCCCCATGTCAGGTTTTGTGCTGACAGCTCAGAGCCTGGAGCCTGGTTCGGATCCTGTGTCTCCCTCTCTCTCTCTGCCCCTCCCCTGCTTGTACTCTGTCTCTCTCTCTCAAAAATAAATAAGACATTAAAAAAATACAATTAATAATAATTGTACTTAAGTATAAAGAAGTAATATTTACATACTTGCAACCCTCTTGACCTGAGAAACTATATAATCAAGGGTCGAAACAGAATTATAAGAAAGACGGAATTGGGTCATGTCCTTCAGATTAATAAAAGTTGCCAGATAAAGCAATCCAAATTTAGAAAAATCTTTTGAGCTATTTTGCAGTAACTATGTCTGCCATCACTTGGGAAAGGGAGATGTACGTTCCTCGCGTTCTGGAGAGCTACTCAGAAATGCTAGCTGACCCCTGACAAACCTTCAGCTTCCCCAGGAACACAGTCATGCAGCTTTTGGGAGTAAGTGAGGGGAAACCATGAGCCCACACCCGAACACGGTCCCGTCTCCATCTGCACGATTTCACCACGAGCCACAGCACGCCTCTGAGGACACCAAGCCCAGCTGCCAGGGAAAGGTTTTGGGCCCAGAGTGGTGCCCCAACGATTTCCGGTTCAGTGGGAAGCTGGGGAATGCTTAGTCTCCCAGCACATGATTTCCTCATATTTCATCACTTTCCAGGCTTTAAACAATTTTAACCTTCCCTCCGGGTGGACACAGAGACAGCTGTGCTCTAAGTGGAAATACCAGACTCCAAGTAGTGTGAGCCGATTTCATCCCGTCCACTGGGCATCCAATTAGTATTGTGACATTGGCTGAGCCCTGACTTCTCTGAGCTTCACTTTCCTCACCTGTAAAATGGGCAAAAGCTGACATTGGGGGTTGTGAGGAGACGTGCACGTTCCACACAAATGGGTTGGTACAGTTACTAATTTTCAAGGCTTCACTCATTTTCTGAACTGATAAAGGTTGTCAATCTACTCTCACAGCTCTCTTTACAAACAAAACCCAAAACAGAGAAACATTTCCAAAAGCTAACAAATTTGAGAAGGAGGAGGAGGAGGAGGAGGAGGAGGAGGAGGAGGGGAAAATTTGCTGCCGCATAAATCGACCAGGGCCAAAGCGACAAGTGGCTTGGGCAAAGCAGTCTGTGTCCACAATTTATTCTTTAATAACTTCTACTGTAATATTTCTGGGGCACATCAAAGGACAATAACAGTCCGAAGTTGGTAATCCCTCTCACATATAAAAACTTTCATTACACAGTGTTAAAGGCATCACTCTGTCTGAGAAATGGGAATCAATAGGAGTTGGCTGCTTTTTTCTCCATCCTATCCCAGGGAAACGACACTGGCTTTTCCTTCCCAGTGAGGCCGTGCTGTGTGGCCAGAGTTTCCTCTGATGGCTGCAGATGAGCAACAAGATGAAAACATCTCTGTGATGAATGGAAAAGGGGAAAAGAATTTCAGTAGCACACATCTCTGTGCCAGAAACCCAGAGTGGGCCATCCTAATTAGCCCTAAATGCTGCTTGTAAACATTGGCTTTGATGTATATTTAAAAGTCATCGGGATTTGTTCTGACTTGGTCATTTTTGTGCTCTCAGTCATAACAAGATTTTAATTTAAAAAAATGGTTTTAATGGCACCCCAAGAGAAAGACAATTTGGGTAAGCTGCAGCATAGTTTAGTAATACAACCTAAAAAAGTAGTTAGTAGGCAGCCATTAGTTTCCCCCTATTATCTGTAATGCAATTTATTGTTGGAAATTCAAAATTCTTTACAAATGTTCTTACATTCAGCCTGACTATAGGATCCATTTCCTTTAAAGCATCACTTTAGATTCTTTAAAAAGCCAGAATCACCATGTATGTTCCCTTTATTATGAATATATAAAGACTCAAGGCTACTCATAGCATGTCCCTAGTACAAGTCATCAACAAACCACCTCTTGCCAAAGCCAGGGGCCAATTTCAGGTCTCCCTTCATTTAACCACTTAGCAGCATTTGACAGTTGGCCACCCCCTCCTTCTCGAACTTTTTTTTTTTTTACACACAACCACCTCCACAGCTACTCACTCCCTCCACAGCTACCCTGCTCTATCTATCTATCTTTATGATTTTAACAAGATTTGAAACCATCTCATTTATTTTTGTGTATGTTTGTTACCTGACTCCATCCCTTGTACCTAAGGAGGAAGTTCCTGGAACATCACAGACACTCCATAAATGTATGGTATCTGACTGACACTTAGCATTTTCTTGCGACAGATAAAAGACTAAAGTTCAGAGGAGTAAAGCAACTTGTCTAGGAATGCAGAGTAATCTGCAAAGGCAGAATTTGAGCTCAAGGCCTCCTAACACAAAACCTATACTTAGGACCATAATACCATGGAAGGGCATGCCTTAGGGTAAAATACCCAAGGGGACGGTTTGTAAACTTTAAGGGGACAGATTGCAAATACTTTGGGGTTTTTGTTTTGGTCCTGGAATCCTGTGCAGAATCAGTTAAGATTTGTGGAATAAACAAATTTTACCTCTGCTCTGAACAACAAGATCTTTGAGGGTAAAGACCAGATGTAGGGCACCTCTTACAGCTAAAACAGTCTGCTGGCCACAATAGGTAGTTGGATTAATTCCTATGTATTGGTCTACTTACCAAGAGGAGGCAGAAGTCTGGGCAATTGTAATTCAGTCAGAAAAGAAGCAAAGGACCAGGAATGACGAGAAGCTGAAAAATCTGTTATTCCTTTTCCACTGAAGAGACTCTCTCCAGGTGGAGAAAGTAAGCATCTCCCTAAGTATGAGAGGAGAATAAGGGATCTCACCTTGCTGGCTTCCCGCACTCCTACCCCGCTGAGACAGTCTTTTGGCCACTGCACAAAGAGCCAAAAAGTGACTCCTTCACAGTATGAGAACACTTTTAGCTGTAGGCCACGAGGAGGTTTTCCCTTGGTCTTTTATTCAGTTGTTCACGGAAGGGGA
The DNA here is from genome assembly GCF_027475565.1 of Acinonyx jubatus. Lineage (NCBI taxonomy): Eukaryota > Metazoa > Chordata > Mammalia > Carnivora > Felidae > Acinonyx > Acinonyx jubatus. The sequence goes on along the minus strand of NC_069383.1, from coordinate 137,859,629 downwards.
CATCCTGTGACCTCATTTTCACTCTGAAGTGAAAGAGAGAGCCAAGTGGCTTCCCACTTCGGGGTTCTGTACAAACTCCCCCTTTGATGGCACCTTTCCACTCCTGTGAGGCAAGGCCCAGGGGAAGAGCACTTTTCCATTTCAAGGAGGGAAGGAGTTGCTTGGGAATGAATCAGTTGCTCCCTGGGAATCCGGGCAGCACCAGGGAAAGGAAAGCAGAAGGAAGGCCCAGTTTCGATCCTCTGAACCATGGCCAGCGACTCCCTTCATTAAAAGTCATTCTCATCAGGGGAAAGGCACTTAGGAAAAAAATGCAGTGGCTCAGCAATATGAATGGGACACTTGGACAGAAGACATTTCAATATGGCTGTTTTGATAGCACCACTGTGAGGCAGTCATTGTGATGGTGGCATGAAACTATTTGGAAGTTTAGTCCTCAACCTGGAGAAATGTCTAAGGGAATAATTTGGATCAATAATAATAATTTTTATTTGCCAGTTTACTTGTTTTTTGTCCTTCTCCTGGAAGACAATGACTATACCTGTCTTAACTCTCATTGCATCCCTAGTGCCCAGCGTGGTACCTTGCACATAATTACTTATTGAAACAAATAAAAGACTACTACTGGTATGAGGCCTCTTCCTCCTCCTCCCATTATTCCTACTGCCTATGCCCAATGCTTATACATGGTAGGCACATAATAATTGGTAGAAAAAAGGAACTGCCACCATCACTACTACCATTATGGCTATACCACTACTACTACTACTGCAACCCCCACTGAGTGATCCTGTTGGCCCTCCATTAAAAAACCAATTGCAAGAATTATGCCGGGGTTATTTCAATTATTATCCCCACTTTACAGATGAGATCATAGGCACAAGGAAGTAAAGTACCCTAAGACACACATGCAATATGTGATAGAACGGGAATTATAAGAATGTTGTTATTATGAATCTCGGCCAAATAAACTGGGAGAAATGAGGAAAAGGCTGAGGGTTAAGGAGAAGGTTGCACTTAATTCCTCTATTTTGGTCTCTTCAGTACTTCCTTTCACTGAAAGAAACCAGGGATTCTTGAAGAAATGGCAGATTGCAGATCTGACACAGGAAATGGACACGATGAATGAGGAAAGTTTGTCATAGGAAGCTATCAAAGCCTACTAGAGTCATGTCAAAAGGACTTGGAGCCAACTTGAAAGGGGCTCCTACTGACCAAAGATCAATCGATTTCAACATTAAAAGAACTTTGAAGGTGGTAGAATGAAACAGATCTAATGCATAAAAATCCATGAGTTCATAATGGTATGAAAAATAATCATTGGTCACCTTTAGAAGTTGTTAGGGTACCAACTCACAATTCAGAAAATATATAAATAAAGGAAAATGGTTAAGCATCTACCCTAACTTTCCTGTATGGACCACATTTAGGAATCAAAAGTTCCATATAAAGGAACCACACTAATATGAGCATGAGGAATGACAATTAGAAAATCACCATCTGCAACTCTTAATGAAATAATGGTTCTAGGCAACCACCCTAGATGGCTCCTAAAACATTAGCTTAAAGCTTGATAGGGAACTTGATATTGAAGGGATCAGACTAACAACACCTGAATCTATAAGTCAATCATAAACTAACTAAAAGTGGAATGACCAGACATTACATCAGTGTTTCCCAAACTTTGAAGCACATTAACATCACTTGGCCAGGGAAGGAGGCAGGAGCAGCTCTTAAAAATCCCAATGTTCAGGTCACATTCCATATCAATTAAACCATAATGTCTGGGATAGTAATCAAGCATCAGGGTTTTTTTCTCCCCTTTATTTAAACATTTGTTGGATGATTCCAATGTGAAGCCAAGTTTGGGAACCACTGTATTTTATGGCTCATGGTGTGATGCAGTAGGAGATACACAGTGTCCCCTATGATATGTTACTACCGAACAACCTCTAAATCTAACTAAATATCTATTACAAATATGAGGAATAAAGAAACATTCAAACAATGGCATCAGAAGGAAATAATTAGCAATCCAAAGTGTAGGAGAAAAAAATGGAGGAAAAAAAGGCCTATGTTTTGGTTTTTTTTTTCAACAAATGGCATCTTTAAAAATGGTGGTGGAAGGTGCCTTTCTTAAACCATGGCTGGAAGGAAGAGTTATGTTTCTGGCTCTGAAGAAGCAACTTATATCAGACTAATCCTCCAGCAGAAAACAATCATAATGATGCATGGAATAAAAAATAAGACTGTTTGAAAGCATTGGAGAACCACCAAGGCAACCAGGATTTAAGCAGGAAATGAAAGCTCATTAAAGTCAGCCCTATATTTACAGCAGCTTTTTTATCCTAAGGGCATCTGTTAATTTGCATTGTGGGGATATTCACCAAGTAGAAAGCAGCAACCCAAAGCTTGCAGCAGCTTCTCTGTGTTGAAGAGATAAAACTTGAAGTTAAGGGCTATAGAAGCAGCAGCTAGGACTTGAGGGGCTAAGATTTCTGAGAAAGGGGGACCACAGAGAAGTGACCTCAAAATTCCCAATTCAAATATCCCCTTCAGATATGTGCACATCCCTAAGCTACAAATGTGTGGAGTGGGAGGAGGGGGAAAGCTGAGCAAAAATCAGTTGCTAAGAGACTAAATAGCTTAGGAATAATCTTGTCAATCCAGAAATGATTGGAAGACAAACACTGGAATTTAGAACCTGCTAAGGACAAAGGACCACGGTAAACATCCCAGACATTCAGCTAAGAAACTCTGAGGACTTGAGTTGTTAGAACAAATGGGAAATAAAACAGACACAACCTCGAAAAAAAAAAAAAAATCTCATTTGTTGATTAGATCAACATGACCCGTTCATACCGCATCCACCTGACAGAAAATTAACATCTCTCTGAAAGAAGATAATAAAATCTACATGAAAGGAAATACTAACAGGAACTAGAGGGAATTATTCAGGCAGAAGAAAACATTCCCAGATGAAAGCACAGAATGTGGAATGCAGTGAAGAGTACCAGATTGGGGTAAATATGTGGGGAAGTGCTAAATAAATAAGATCGTTTAAAGTAAAAATGTCTTGGGGTGGGATTGCATTACACAGCAACAATAACACAGAAGAGGAGACAGTATAGGTGGCAAATGAATGTATTATAGGTTTCCTAAAACCAAAATAAGAACTTAAGAGACAGACTGTCAGACTGGATTAATAAAATAAATCACAAAAGACAAACTTTAAGTAAACATCAGAAAGAATGTTAAACTGTCTTTCTTTATGGATGACATGATCATGTGTGTAGAAAAGCTTAAACAACTGCAAAAAGACTAAGAGAACTAATAAATGAATTTAACAAGTCAAAGGTAATGAAGGCAACATACAAAAACCAATACTATTTCTAACATAAGCAATGAATGATTAGAAAATAAAACTAAAAGTATAATTCCATTACTATGCACTATGCCACTCCAAAACATGAAATCCATGTAAGACCTTTGCACTAAAATCTACAAAACATTGTAAAAAGAAATTATAGAACTAAATAAATGGTAAGATTTAGTATATTCGAGATTGAAAGATTCAATATTGTCAAAATGGCATTTCTCTCACAATTCAATCTAAAGATTCAATGCAATTCCAATCAAAACCACATGACTTTTTGTGGAAACTGACAAACTGATTATAATTTACATGAAATGCAAATGAACTAAAACAGACAAAGGCAATTTTAATACATAAGTACAGAATTGGAGAACTCAAACTACTTGATTTTAAGACTGACTATAAAGCCACACTAACCAAAACTGTGTGTTATTAATGAAAGAAGAGATAAATTAATCAAGTAAACAGATGGATAGTCTAGAAATAGACCCACACATAAATGGTTAATCGATTTTTGACAAAGATGTCAGGGCAATTCAATGATGGAGTAGAATATTTTTGATAAATAGTGCTAGAACTAGATATTCATACTGGGGGGAAGGCCAGAGGAAAGAATACTGACTCTTACCTTATACCATATACAAATATTACCTCAAAATAGATCATAGGCCACACATTTAGAAGAAATCATGGGAAAAAATATTTGTATACTTGGAGTGGACTCAGATTCCTTAGAAAGGATCAAAAAACATAATAGACCAACATTTAAAACTTCTGCATTTTAAAAGTCACTGCCCTGCAACAGAAGAAAATATCTGCAATATGCATATGTGAGAAAGGACTTGTATCCAGAATACATAAAGAACTCCTACAACTCAACAAAAAAGGAGAAAACAAAGCCAGATTATTTGAAAACACCGGACAAAAGAAATTATATCAATGGCAAATAACTACATGAAGAGGTATTCAATATCATCAAGAATCACAAACCAAAACCACAAAGAGATAACTATACACACCCATTAGAACAATTAAAATTTAAAAGAGTGACCTTGCCAAAGGTTTGCAAGAATGTAGAGCAATTGGAATGCTCAGAAAGGGATAGTGTGAATTTAAAAAAAAAAGGTACAACCACTTTAGAAAACTGTTCGTTTCTTTAAAATTTTACAAATATCCATAATATATGACTCAGGCATTTCACTGTAAAGTTTTTATTTATCCAGAGAAATGAATGAAAGTATGTCCACACAAATATTTGTGCACAAATATTCATTCAATAAATGAACATTGAATGAAAGCAGTTTCATGCAAATGAAAGCAGTTTCATGCAAAATAATCCAAATCTGTAAACAACGTTTAAGTAGACAGTAACAAATGAATGCACAGAATGAATGAATGAATAACACAAAATGTAAAATGCCCATATAATGGAATACCAATGAGTGATAAAAGGAAACAAACTACTAATACTTGCAAACACCTACATGACTTTCCAAATCATTATGGTCAATGAAACCAGACATAAAAGAGTATATATTGTATGATTCAATTATTAAACATTCTAGAAAATGAAAAATAATCTCTGATAGTAAACAAATCAATTGTTGCCTGAAAGCTGGGTCCAGTGGGAGGGAATAACTGCAATTTGACATGAGTAAACTTTTCATGGCAATAGAAATGTTCCATATCTTGATGGCATAGGTAGTTTCATGGGTGCATACTGCTTTTAAAATCCATTGAACTATACACACTATAAATGGGTACAGTTAATTATATACAAATTATATCTCAGTAAATTGATTTTTTAAAAAGTGGTTGAATTTCCCCAAAAGTAGCCAGACCAAAAATATGACATGTTGTATGATTGCATTTATATAATGTGAAAAAATGGGCAAGATCAATCTATGATAATAGAACAATGGCTATGTTGGAACGCAAGTGTACATGTAATGACTGGAAAATGTCTAGGTGTTAGTAATGTTCTGTATCTTTATCTAAGTAGTAGTCACATGGGCTGTTCATTTTTAAACATTCATTGATCACTTAATGTGTGCACTTCTGGTGTTTTTTTGGTGTAATTCAAAAAAATTAAAAGTATGTGACTTCTAGGAATTAAAAAAACGTAAGAGACATAGCTACCATATTCAATGTGAAGATGTTTTATGGCTTGTGATTTGAAAATTTCAACTGAAAAAAATTTTGAGGGAATGGAGGAAAACTGAACATGGATTATTAGATATTAAAGAATCATTGTTCACTTCACTACACGTGTGCTATAGTTTCTTTTGAATTCTTTATCTGTTAAAGAAACACAAAAATGTATTTATAGGTGAAATGATATGGTGAACAGGATTCACTATAAAATATTACAGAAAAATATATGCATGTGAACTCGATGATGGGATGTTGATCATCATGGAAGCTGGACGACAGGCTCATGGGAGTCCATTATACTATTCTCTTGACTCTTATTTATATATATATGTAAATATATACATATGTATAATATGTGTATAATACATATATGTATATTTATATATTATATTATAATATTTACATAATATATATTATATTATTCACATATATTTTATGGAATATTCATGTATATTTTGGAAAGTAAGAATCAATTATGAAAATATTCATGTATATTTTAAAAAGTAAAGATAAATTAAAAGCAAGGGCGAGGTTCAGGGATGTCATACAGGATCAAAGAGTGTGTGAAGATGTCTACTGTTCCTGTGACCAAAATCTTCTTCTTTGTGCTCTAAAGATCAAAATATCTACAGCATCAAAATGCTCTGTTCCTGAACACACATGGCAAGAAATTTCTCAGGGGTCCAGAAACATGACAAGTAGGAATAGAATGAAATTTAAGAGAGCCCAATTAGGTCCTGAATGACAGCCAGGCAGATATATGATGACAAACAGTGCCCTTCCTCCAGGGACTGATCTATTTTGAGTCCAAAGTGAGGGAAGTGAGTGCATATTATCCAGGGGATTTTTATCCAATGTTCTTCTGGTCCTTAGTTACCCAAACCTAAAGCCTACCCTGGTATTGGAAAGGGAAGAATATGATAGGTACCCAAAAGACAGATTATGATGGTATGAGTTGGAATCCTGACAGGAAGAGGTCACAATCATCTTTGAAGAGAATTAAATGAAAGAACTAGTCTCAGAGGTGCAGGTAGTTAAGGATAAGTTAAGGATACCCAGACCCCCGGAACTAGCTGCAGCAGGATGCTTCTGCCATCCTGGGCCGAAAAGGGAAAAGGGCAAGACTATGTTACCAGAGCCTTATGAGGTAAGAGGGATGGGGACTACCACCATGAGGTAGATCCATGCTGGGATGTAGACCTCAGCACCTTCTCACCTGTCTCTCCTCCCATTCCCTCATGTCTCTCCAGGATCTCCATTGACCAAAGCAAACTGAAACAAGCAACAGTCATGGGAGTCCAGGTAACGCGGTCCATAGAGGCCAGACTTCTGGTGAGTCCTCTCACCCAGACAGAGCAGAGATAGTTGTCCAATAGACTATGGAGATGGGGTGGAGAATAACCAGCACAACCCCCCCACCCCAAAGGAGGATTTATGTCACATTGGAATACTTTGGGTCTTCAAATCTGTAAATAGAACTGATAGCATTTTGGCAAAATCTCAAATTCAGTCAGACCTATGGTTTCAGAACAATGAGTGACCGAAGACTGTTTCACAATATACACACAGGGCATTGGGTTAAGGAGCTACTCCTGCTCTAAGACTTGAACTTCTAAAATTAAACACATTCCCTTCATATTAAACATTTCTGAATTAAATGCACAGAGAAGTATAGAAAATGGATTGCATCTTCCATAGAGATTTAACCATCACTTTATGAAAGAGCAGAATTCAAAACAAAGTTACCACAAGTAGAAATGCAACTCCAAGCCCAGACAAGGAGGGGCATCATCTTGTCCTGGCCCATTAGGCCCTTGTGGACTGGCATTTCCTTTCCTTCCCATGGGCACCTCCCAGTACTCTCCAGGAGTGTGGGAGCTTGTCTTTGTTGGTGATGCCAACACTGCTCCCTCCCACCATGGGCTTTGCATCTGCTGCTTCCTCTGCCCTCAGTATGCTCTCTTCCTTCCCCTCTTGTTAACTCCTACCTCAGCTCAACTGTCACTTCCCAAGGGAAGCTGTCCCAACTTTCCTACACATACTTCCATAGCATCTGGAACTTTCCTCCATGGAATCACTTCCACATAATTTGGTATGACTGCTTGATAGCCTGTCTACCCCACTGAAGTGTTAGTTGCACATGGCAAACACCATGTTTGCCTTATGTGCTATGACATTTCCAGGGCCTCACGTACTATTTGGAGGCACTCAGTTCTTGTTGAATAAATAAGTCCTCAGTATAAGAGAACATTTTTTCCATTCAAGGGACAGTTTGAGCTTTTCAATTGTTTTCTTTTAATGTACAACACAATTTTGTGGGTTTTTTTTCCAGAATTAAATTACTGGGAACTCTCAATTATCTGATTGTCCCCCTCTCCTTTTTTTCTTATACCCCTTATAAGAAAATGATCTTTAATGAGGGTCTTTTTAAGCAATGTACAAATTATGCTTAGGATTCATTTATATCCAACTTGATCTCATAGTCCTAGTTTTGTACTGCCACTCTAAGACATTCCTTACAGGCACTCCAGGCAAGAAAGACTTAACCACATCCTCTGGATTCCATTTAAAGTGCAAGAAGAGACACATGCACCCCAATGTTTATAGAAGCACTATCAACAATAGCCAAAGTATGGAAAGAGTCCAAATGTCCATCGATGGATGAATGGATAAAGAAGATGTGGTATATATATATACGATGGAGTATTACTCAACAATCAAAAAGAATGAAATCTTGCCATTTGCAACTATGTGGATGGAACAGGAGGGTATCGTGCTAAGTGAAATTAGTCAGTCAAGGAAAAACAAATATCATATGACTTCACTCATATGAGGACTTTAAGAGACAAAACATGATAAGGGAAGGGAAACAAAAATAATGTAAAAATGGGAGGTGAACAAACACATAAGAGACTCTTAAATATAGAGAACAAACACAGTTGCTGGAGGGGATGTGGGAGGGGGGATGGGCTAAATGGGTAAGGGGCATTAAGGAATCTACTCCTGAAATCATTGTTGTACTATATGCTAATTTGGATGTAAATTAAAAAATAATAAAATTAAAAAAATAAAATGCAAGAAGGTAGCCACATAATTCTTTAGGGATTTTAACAAGGGTTAAAATCCAAAGGACTTCAAAAATCTCAAATATCTAGAATGATTGGCTACATTCTTCACTGAGCTTTTATTGGAACTCAATTCCACTTTAAAAAAAAAATAAAAAGTTCTTAATTTTATTGATTCTCAGGGTAAGCAACACATCCTTCTATATTCTTTTGTCTAGGTGCTTAAATACCTTTTTATGGCTAATAAAAGTCAAGTTTCTTTTTCTTTTTAATGTTTAATTATTTTTGAGAGAGGGAGGAGGGGCAAAGAGAGAGGTGGGGACAGAGGACACAAACTGTAAGATCATGACCTGAACTGAAATCAAGAGTTGGAGGCTTAACTGACTGAGCCACACAGGTGTCCCCAGTTAGTCAAATTTCAACTTCATTTTTTTATCCAATTCAAAATCTATTTGCCATTTATGTCAGGTGCTGCTTCTATGTGTGTTCTTTCTGCACTTTCTTTATCCTTGAAGCCTGTAAAGCTTAGCACGGTGAACCATGCTTGCAGGCACTCAAAAAGGGTAGGGTAAATGGGCGCAGACATCTGTCGAACAGTTAGTATGTAGTAGCTACTAGACAAGGAGTTTTAATAGTAACAAGAGCAATGACCAGCCTCTAGTGAGGATTTTATGTGGCAGGTGCTGTGCTAATGTACCAACTATATATACATCATCTCATGATCCTCCCAATAATCTAGTGAGATGAGTTATTCTGCCCAGACACAGAGAGATTAAGTAATTTCTTGAGGGTTACACAGCCAGAGCTGGGATTCATTTCCAAGCTTTTAACAGTTGCCTTCACCCTTGCCCCTCTTGATCTACCTCATTTAATCCTGACCATCCAAGAAGCAGGAAGATGGTGTTCACAACTTTTACACATAAACCATACTATAAGTGAAATGCTATGTAGAGCCTCATAACAGGTAGAAAGAAGAGAGGCTTTTCTGAGCTTATCAAGGGGTGAAGAACGAGGAATCCATCCAAGTGCCCCAAGTTCTAGTTCTAGCAATCTCTGCAGCAAAATGTGAGAAATGCTGTTATAAATTAAGAAATTGGAGTTGAAGTACCAAGAAATCTGCCCAAGTTTAATCACCAAATAAATAACAGAGCAGTAATTTAAACCTTGATTAGCTTGACTCCAGTGTAGACTTCTACACATGGACAGATGGATTTTGCCAGAATAGTTATTTCTCAAAACATATTAAAACTAACCCCAAATTCTGCACTTCCAATGCAAGGAAAGATTTAGAGGTTCACACAGTAAGTATTCCAAATTACCCAAGATAAAATACACCAGAAGACACTATTTATTTATTAAAGAAACACTAAAGTACATTCTAACTGTACTAAGCTAAATCCTAGATCCAGGATCACAAATGCAAAAAGGAATTTTAATAAAACTAAGTGACTTGTGTTCTTAATGTCCATGCATATTCTGTGAATATATATCCTTGTGTACAGATTTTTAAATATATCCATATTTTCTTCTGCCACAAAATCAACAATGACCACCTTACTTCTTCGGCATCATCACTCCATTATACTCATTTCATACGTCAATGGTAACGGCGTCCGCAATAAGTCACCCACACCAGAAAGAACAAATTCACTGGTGTGATATATTTCCCTCCTCTGTAAAAAGTCCTTACGAATTCTCATTTGAATCCTCTGATACCTTTAAGATTTAGAATCTATATTCTTTTTTTTTTTTTAATGTTTATTTTTGAGCGTGGGGAGGGTCAGAGAGAGGGGAGACACAGAATCCGAGGCAGGCTCCAGGCTCTGAGCTGTCAGCACAGAGCCCAATGCAGGGCTCGAACTTAGGAACCACGAGATCATGACCTGAACCAAAGTCGGATGCTTAAGCAACTGAGTCAGGCACCCCTAGAATCTATATTCTGTTTGTACTTCTGAGAATATCTACCAAATTTGGAACAATCCACCAGGACTCTTAAAGGTGTGCTTCTAAAGCATGGCCCTCACCAAAACAATACTCTGTGATCAAACATGTTTGGACAATGCCATACACTATATGCCCATTTTGTAAATTCACAATATACATACACTAAAGGGTTTGAGAAGATCCCAGGGCAAGTAAGATTTGGTAAATGGACATGAATTTCCAAAACATATTTCACTAGGAACCAGTTTTATTTCAAATAATTCCTCCTGCTATCCTGGGGACTATATTTTAGGAAATGCTATACTGGAGGAAAGGTTTTCTAGAATAGATCAGTTTGGGGAGATTGAAAAAGATAAAATTGAACTGTTCTCTCTCTGACAACCCCATTGTATCCAACTCTTTTCCTCATAGGTGTCTGTCCCCCCCTAATGCTTTTGTTTTCCGATTACTTTAAACCTTGGAGGAAATGGAAGAAAATAGAAAATGGGAGAAATGGAAATGGAAGAAAATAGAAAAAATGAGAAAAATAATTTTTAATAACTTACTTTATAGTCTGAAATACTGACATTTTGAAATAAATTTATTAATGTTAGTTCCAAAGGCAAATTATTTTACTGAAAAAATGATTCAGTTAGTCCAAATAGATGCCTCTATTTATTGATATATGTTAAACACTTGGGCGTGTACTTAGGAGCTCTCTATATATCATTGCTATTTAGAAATGAACATACAGATACACCCTTATGTAACAAGTAGGCTGAACAAGCATAATTCATAACATAAAACTTTTATTTTCTTTCCCACTGTCCCTCTAAACTTGTCTATCATTAGGTGTTAATGATCTTCCTCTGCCCTTGGATAAAAAAACTCTAGCAGGTCCATGGGTTTGCTTTTCACAGGTAATAGACAGTTCTAGAACCACTTCAAGTTATAAACAGAAATGCCACAACAATGTATTATGCAAACGTCTGTCCTCCCCTTCCCAGTCTGGCCCTGCTTCCATCTAGAAGCCTACAAAATGATAATGGCCATGGTGATTTTCTCCTTTTCCCCCCTACTGTCCCTGCCGTTCCCTCACCCTACTAGCTAATGTTCCGACTCTTCCAAGATTTCTTCCAAGAAATCAAGGGACAGGTTAGCTCTTCCTTGTGCTGGTTCTGTTATAAGCTGGCTTTGCTCTCTCTGGGCCTGTAGTGCATCGATATGTATAAGGAGTTGTCTGTGTATCTGTATGTCTGTAAGAGCTGATGGTGAGCTTTCTTGGGGAGTTTTCATAGACAATGAGAGGGTCCCTGCAGGGTCCTTCTCTCAGACAATTCATTGGACCTCTAGACTCTTCTCTAGGTTGTTCTTTGTGAACCCCTTCCTGAGTCCCAAGGATCTAGCAATCTGCCTTGAATCTCATATGTTGTGGTTGATCCCCTGACCCTTTCAGCTACCAGATTTGACTAGATTCAAAACAACTCATTGGCTCTGTCCTCTGCAGTCTGGATCTGGTCCCTAAGAAGCACTTAACTATCTCGTGCTCTGACAAAGACTGGAAAAGCAGGCTGATTCTCAAGCATCAGCACACCTGCCCAACCACTCACATAGCTGACCAGCCTGTCTTTGCTTTCCCTTCTAGATTTCCTAGGATGAGTCAGATACTGATGTACGGGCCACTTTAAATACCTCAGACCCGATGCAGGCATCAGGCCTCTCGGTCCTCCAACTGCAAGAAACATAATTCAGAACTCTCTGATTAGTCCTCTTGATGATGCCTTTCTGGGCTTGGGGTTACTAAACAGTACTTACCACTATTTCTCCCAGCAGCATGATGACAACTCACTGCATGACCATAGCTCTTTCCAAAGAAATTTCTTCTCTAACCCCCTGTTGACTTTTAAATATGCAAAAAACATGGAACAGACTCATGCTGAAATTCTGCAAATGCGATATTGTAGACCCAAAATAATTCTCTAATAGTCTAATCATCATGCTTATGTTGGGCTGTCAAAAAATAAAACATCTGAGACCTATTCACAATAGAATATAAGACACTTTCAGATTCAATTCCTTACAAGAGTTTTTCATCTCTTTATGTTCAAGGATCTACAAATGCTCATTCAGCAAATGGGATAGTTGGGTCTTTTGACAGCTATCCTATAGATGCCTCAGTGAAAACTAAGACAAGAGGAGACCCATTCTAACATCCTGTGCATCCTACACATATATGTGTGTTTGTAGTTTAAATGCAGTTTCTCTAACAACTTCCACTACTTAAGAATGATATGAGATCCTCAGGACTCCCTAAATTCAACAATAATTTCCAGCTCTCACCGATCACTGCTGATTCGGAGGGATGGTCATCATTATAAAAGACTTTACAACCAACGGCTTACCTTGAGAATTTTCCAATTCATATGTTCCCAGATTAGAATAAATAAAACCTACTTGAAATATGTGGACTTAAAATAGCCTTTCAACATATTCCTCACACATTAAATTACTCTCAAATTACTAGCTATTAGTGACATTCCTGATAGTGCCCTAGATTTTTCAACTTTTCCAACAGCCCAGATGGTCAGAAAGAACTTTACCAAATTTGTATCATCATTTTTAATGGAATGATTTTAAATATTCTTTTAATAATCAGCTCAGAGTTATATTGGAAGAAAACTACTTACCAGTATTTGCAACTAAGAGAATAATTACCTGGATAAACTAGAAAATTCCTAGTGTTTATAGTCGAAATGAAAAATAATATAGGGCCAAAGATGTAAAAATCATACATGTATACTTTTACATATTTTTTTAAATCACAAATTGGGAAACATGGTATAAATCTAGTTACTTCTGTCCACATCCATTTGAAAGAATTCCATAAATTGCCTAAGACTAAAAAAATAATTCTCTAATAGTTAAGTCAGATGTCTAATCATCATCCTTATCTTGGGCTGTCAAAAAATAAAGCATTTGAGATCTATTCACAATAAAATATAAGACTCTTTCAGATTCAATTCCTTACATGATTTTTTCATCTCTTTATGTTCAAGGATCTACAATGACTAAATTAATCAGCCAAAAAGTACATCTGAAGATTCTCTAACTAAGGGAACTTTACAAAAACACGAACATAATTATATTTGGAGGGAAACTTTCTTTAACATAGAGGGAGTTGGGAAAAATGAAATCAGGAAAAAAAATATTTAGGGTTTGTTTTGATTTTGCTTTTATTTTTTAGGAAAATAATGTCACCAATGATCTTAGAAGATAGGGTATGAAGTTACTTACTCAGAGTAATTAAAGCTGTAAGGGTAAAGACGGAGAGGGAAAAAAAGTAAAATAACTGATCATTTCCCTCTCTTCACCTGGCCTTAATTCAAATCAGAAAACTTTCCCCCCTGCATGACTCCATTAATGGAAAAGAAACAATAGAGGAAAATGTGTATTCTTGAAGTAACCCAGAACACGCACTATATGGCAAAAACTGCAATGTTGTCATTCAGCAATTATGATGCTCTAGTTTATTTTTTAAATAGCTTCCAATTGCATGTGATCACAAAGTGGTCCTGGATACGGCAAGAGCTCTCCATTTAATGCAATGCACATTTTCCCTCAGAGCTTCCCTGTCACCTCATGTCATTCTTCCATAACCCTATATGGTGCTCCCCAGAAATTGCCTTCAGTTATGAACAACCAGGAAAACATCCCTGTGTGGAAAGGCATAGAAAAGAGTCTACTGTCTTTACTTTCTGCAGAAAAAGGCAAGAAATATTCCTTTCAGGGTAGTCATCCAATACCTGAGTTTTGTTTTTGTTTTTTGAAAGAGAGTGCATGCAGGGGAGGGGCAGACAGAGAGGGGGTGCATGCAGGGGAGGGGCAAAGGATCTAAAGTGGCTCTGTGCTGACAGCATTGAGCCCAATGTGGGGCTCGAACTCACAAAAGATGAGACCATGACCTGAGCCCAAGTAGGCAGCTCAACCGACTAAGCCACCCAGGTGCCCCCTGAGTATTTTTTTTAATGTTTATTTGTTTTTGAGAGAGAGACAGACAGACGGACAGACAGAGAGGGAGCACAGAATCTGAAGCAGGCTCCAGGCTCTGCGCCGTCAACACAGAGACTGATGCAGGGCTCAAACTCATGGACCACGAGACCATGACCTGAGCTGAAGTCAGAACTCAACTGACTGAGCCACCCAGGCACCCTACCCCCCTGAGTATTTTTAATATTCCCAGCAGGTAGTTTCATTTGTTTTTAGAGAGGATGAAAGTTCAAAGGAACACAGAGTAATAATGGGTCTGAGGCTACAATTTTCTCCAAAGATAGCATCTTTTGATGTGAACTCCCAAAATTAGGAAGGGCCTCAGCAATGAGAAGTCATGTTGCAAGGGGGGAGGTGAGAGTCCCAGCCAAGAAGGGGTCTGCCCAAGGCCTCCTAGAAGGAAGAGACTGGACTCCAGTTCCCGGGATCCTCAGTGGAGGACTCTTTCTACTACCCCATTTTCTCCTTTGTCCTCTCCTTCTGGGCAAATGCACAAAGCCTCTGACAAATGCACAAAGCCTCACTTGCAATAGTCCATTACTGAAAATAACAAGGGCTTGCCAAAAGAAGAAAAAGTTTGAGAAGCAGATTCCAATTAACTGTCTCTGATTGCTAGATAACTCGTCATTCTGATTCCAGCAATATGCGTTATTTATTTATATCCAATCCTTGTTCCCAAAATAACTTGATATATTTTGTAGAAATACATAAAATACAACTAGCTAAAAATAAATACAATGGAGAAATTATCTCAAAGTGGGAAAAAAAAGGATAGGAAAATCTAGTCTATTAAAATGGCCTATCCTAGGATCTCATGGAAAGGTCAAGGAAGTATCGATATTCCAAAAGGACTCTCCTAGAGAAACTGGCATATACCATGAAAGCAACCTATATAACTGATGGCTTAACAGCCAATATTGTAGGCAGTGCAATAATAGTTTCCCATCAGAATAAGTTGGGGATTGAAATGAAATGTTAATAGGAGTTTACAGGGAGGGATGAGGCACAAAATTTCTTTTAAGGTCTTAATATGCAGGATTTGAGTTTTGAAGCAACTCATTCCTAAACCTTGCCGGATTGGGAAGGAAGAGAGAAAAAAAAAATGGGTAGGACAAGGAAAGAAGAGGTTGCAGAGTAGGGTGAGCCAGAGGGAACCACGACAGGTTGGTGCCAACCTAGGCATCATTTATTAAAGAACTGAAAATAATTCATTGCATAATTGGAGGCTCAAAGTCACACATCGCCTGGACTCAATTGCACTTTTGTTATGTTATAATGCAATATAGTGCAAATCAATTGGCTCAGAATTTAAAATTAGAGCCCAATTACCTGTGGAAGGGAATCATAAATCCAACTTGCATTTTTCTAACAGGGTTAACAACTCATGATGGCAGCTTAAACTCAGGAAAATAAATTTTCTGGGCTTAAGAACAATTGTGCACGGTATTTTATCACCCTGATCCAGGGCACCAGGTTGAAAGACTGGGGATGTCAGGGTGCGGTGTTTGGAGGAGAATAGAAGCCTAAAGCAAAACAAACACATCGAGTGCTGAACTGTTGCTGAAAACAGCAACTACATTGCCAGGAAGTCAGAAGTGGAGTACTTCTGGGTAACAGGCAGTCAAAATCTGGACACCTGTTATGTGGTGAAGTAGTAAAGGCAAAAAAAAAAACAAACAAAAAAAAAAACCCACTCCTAGGCTTTCTTGTTCAGAAAAAAAAAAAAAAAAAAAGGTCCCCTGGCACTAGAAGTGAGATGAAATGCTAAGGAAGAGGAGAAACCCAACCCCTCACTAACAGCTCGCCAAAACCAGATCTTCCTGAGTGAGGTCACACCTGCACTGAACCAGAGACTCCTTCCCTAGGCAGTTTGTTGACTTTTTTTTCAACTGGAAACATCTGGGGGAACAACACTGAGGGAAGAGGGTGAGGGTATAAAACTGTGGCAAGGACAGTGTTAGTATAAACTGGTACAGACTTCGTGGAGAACACTATAATACTGCATGTACATATGTATACCCATATATCATACATTTTTGACACTGAAATTCCATTTTCATAAAATTTGCTTAAGACACAATTGAACAAGGGTGCAAAGACATACATACAAGGTTCTTTGTCACAGCATTGCTTCCTACAGCCACAGTTGGAAGCAAACAAAATCCATCAAGGGGGATGATTTTAGCAAACTATATTTCACATATATAGAGTAATACTATGCTGGAATTATAGATGATGATGGAAAATTCTATGGACATGTCACACTGTAAGATAAAATAACAACAGTATTGGAGGTGTCAAATTTGTGTGTGCGTGCATTTGTGTGTATGGATGTGTACACGTGCACAGATGAAGAAGACAGTGTGAGGCAAAATGCCCCCACATATTAATCAAGGTTATCCCTGTGTGGTGAGACGATAGGTGACACTTAATTTTTAAAAGTAAAAATAGGGGCACCTCGGTGGCTCAGTCAGTTAAGCATCGGACTCTTGATTTCAGCTCAGGTCATGATCTCATGGATGTTGAGATTGAGCCCCACATTGGGCTCTATGCAGACAGTGTGGAGCTTGCTTGGGATTCTCTCTCTCTCTCTCTCTCTCTCTCTCTCTCTCTGCCCCTCCCCTGCTTGCGCTGTCTCTGTCTGCCTCAAAATAAATAAATAAACTTAATAAAATAAAATTAAATAAATAATATTGTTTCTGTGGTGTTGGGTTTTGATTTTTAATCTTATAAAATAGACAGGTATTCCCTTTATAGTCTGAAAAAATACAGCAGTTTCTGCTTTGGGTCTTTTTTAAAGTCAGGAGGATAGGAGGAAGAGCAGCAAATTAGAGAAGCGGAGATCAGGCAGGGTCCTGGGGACTCTCACTGCACAAAGCACCAGCACCTATCCTGAAATGGTTTGTGTTTTCACACAGAATTCCACCAACTGGTACATTTCCTCGAGGAGGGGAAACAAATTACACCAAGACAGATCATTTGTCCCTCTTACCTTGTGTTCTGTGGGTCAAAATCACTCAGTCCATATGAGGCTTCTGAGAGCAAATAACATACCTTACAGACCTAAAATATAGCAAGAAACCTCAGAAACGGCACCTTCTACACAGCACTTCCTGTTGTCTCTGTTTTCTCATCTTCCAAATGAACATGTGAAACTGTTACTTCACAAAGTCAATTTCTCTTTTCAAGCAAATAAATTGCCAAAGAAATACACTCTGAGAACACACGCTTCTCACTGACTCACTTCTGTACCTTGGTTTCATCTGGTCTGTGCCAGGGGCAGATAACTGCAAAGTGAGAACAGAGGACCTGGAAGGACGGTAGAGATCACCCCATTCAGTGTCCTCAGTTTGTTCCTTCCCCAGGTGAGCCAGCCAGGACTAAAGCGGGGAGTCTCATGCTCAGTCCACCGTTTACAACTTCCATTCATAATGCAACTGTAGCTTCCCCGTTCTAGAAAATCTTAATATTTCTTTAGCTGATGTTCACAGAAATCAGACTTTGGAGTCAGGTGCAAGATACAGAGAAAAACAGAGAGCAAAAAGCAGCAAATCTAACATAAAACACCAGTTAGCTTTTCCAGATGCATCTGAGAGATACTTTCAATAAAGGAAAACACCTCAAACGCTATTTGACGCAGGACACTCTTGATTCTGTCATATGAAAGGTTAAAAGTTCACGCAGGGCAAAGCCAGATGGGTCATTCGGGGACATTTTTTAAAGTTTTACTTTCAGCAGCACATAATTTAAAGAGGCTTTTTTTTTGTATTTCTATTAAAACCTGACATATTCACTATAAGACATCTGGAAAATAAAATGTTAATAAGCAAAAAAGGATAACATACAATTCAACCAACAGACAACCACACTTAAAATTTCAGTACAGTTCCTTCTGGTTTCTTTTCCTTTTTGAATGTTTGAGATATTAATACATACACCATTTCTAGGTTATCTTTTCCCCCTACATTATACCTAAGCATTTTACCAAGACGTTACCAACTATTTATAAATCTCAAATACTGATTGTATTCCATGGTATGGGTGTGCCAAATTTTTATTTAAAAATGTATATTTTTATACAATGTATATTGTATGTTTTAGATAATGTATATTTTTATATAATGTATATTGTATATTTTAGATAATGTATATTATCTAGGATTTTTCTACTATATGCTAATGCTATAATGAACATTTTGACAAATGAGCCTTGACCTTAAATTCTAATTATTTTCTTCAATTTCCTAAAATGGGGAATCACTAGGTAAAATAAACATTTTAAATTACCTGAAGTTTGTACCAAATTTTGTTGTTCCTAACAAAAGCGTATAAAGGTATTGGTGGTTTTTTTTTCAGTAATTAAGCCATATTTTAAAAACTTTGTTAATTCTGTAGATTACATAGATACAGTTTTAATGTGAAACTCTTATCACTGAATAGTTTCATCTATTCATTGTTCCTCCTTAGGCATATCTACTCCTAAGCTCTTTGTCCATTTACCCACTGAGGAAGAACACATTCTAATTGATGGTACATTTTGATCAATGACATCCAATCGTGCTTTCTTCACTAAATAAAATAAAAATAGGGCTTCTTTCAAATTGAAGTACAGTTGACACATAATGTTACACTAGTTTCAGGTGCACAACACACTGATAAAAAATAGAACCTTATTTTAGACATTTTTTAAAAATTATTTATTTTTGAGAGAGAGAGAGACAACGCTTGTGAGCCAGAGAAGGGCAGAGAGAGGGGGGGAGAGAAAGAATCTCAAACAGGCTCTGTGCTGTCAGCATAGAACCTGACACAGGGCTCAATCCCACAAACTATGAGATCATGACCTGAACCAAAATCAAGAGTTGGACGCTTAGAGCTTACTCAACCAGGTGCGCCCCAAATTAGAACTTTTAAAGTAGGTCTACAAACTCGCTGAATTGACAAATGGGGAAGAAAACATAATTCCTGGAATGATCAGTTACAGGGTGTAGAGAAAATAGCAGAACATACTGTTTTCACGAGTGTATTTTGTATGGGCTCCATTTAGTTAATGAAATGTTTCTGCAACTTCCTGGGACTGCTGATTCCAAGCATCAGATTAACAAACTGTTGAAAATAAAATGAAGAGCTACATGGCATTTCTCTAGCATGTGGCATACGGAAATCACAAACTGTCTTTTTAAAAAAGAGTGTGTCTGGTTCACATTGGTAAACTGAACAAACCCATTTACCTCCTTTCCACTCAAAGCACTTTCTAAATGACACGAAAGGAGTACAAAGGTGTAAACCCATAACCACAGAAAGGATGAGAAGAAGCAATGAGACGATGAGTGATTTCAAGAAAATCTGTTGACACGTATCGTAGCAAAGGAAACCCCAGCCTAAAGGGGGGTTTCAGCAAAGGAGAGAACAGACCTGCCCATAAAGACCCAAGTCTCAGAAACAGGAGGTACAACAGAGGGTGGGAGTGGGGGGTGGTATTGGAAAGAGGGCATTGTTTATAGGTCAATATATGTAACACGGAGTGCCCTCCCTCCTGGCTCTCCATGTGGACTGGACTGAAGCCAAGCACTAGCTTCAAGGCAATTAAAAAGAAAAAGTGTTAGGGGGGCCTGGGTTGCTCAGTTGGTTAAACATCCAACTCTCAATTTTGGCTCAGACCATGATATTACAGTTTGTCAGATCAAGCCCCACCTGGGGCTCCATGCTAATAGCACAGAGCCTGCTTGGATTCTCCCTCTCCCTCTCTCCCTGGCCCTCCCCCACCAAAAGAAATAAAAGTAAACTTAAAAAAAAGAAAAGAAAATACAAAGATCTAAAAAAAAGTTTCTGGGGAGGACTAGGACACTTATTATGGGTGTTTAAAACCTCATTCTGGCAAGTTGGGATCCCCATCCACAGGCTCTAAACTTCAACCTTTTAAACAGGCCATTTATAAGACCCATCAGTTAAAAATAGCTCTCAAACTGGGGCACCTGGGTGGCTCGTCGGTTGGGCATCTGACGTCGGCTCAGGTCATGATCTCACAGTCTGTGGGTTCGAGCCCCGCATCGGGCTCCGTGCTGATAGCTCAGAGCCTGGAGCCTGCTTCCGATTCTGTGTCTCCCTCTCTCTCTGGCCCTCCCCTGCTCATGTTCTGTCTCTCTCTGTCGCAAAAATAAATAAAAACATTAAAAAAAAAAATAGCTCTCAAACAGGGGCACCTGGGTGGCTCAGTTGGTTAAGCGCCAGACTTTGGCTCAGGTCATGATCTCATGGTTCGTGGGTTTGAGCCCCGCTTCAGGCTCTGTGCTGATAGCTCAGAGCCTGGAGCCTGCTTCGGATTCTGGTTCTCCCTCTCTCTCTCTCTCAGCCCCTTCTTGGCTCATGCTCTGTCTGTCTCTCTCTCTCAAAAATAAAGTAAGAAATTAAAAAAAAAAATAGCTCTCAAAGAGTCTTTCTATGGCCTCATTCTTTTATACACAACCCCAGATCACCAGGAATCTAATACTACAAGAAAGGGCACCACAAAAAAGAGCATGAGCAAACAAAACAAAAGAAAATATGACCCTGAGGAAACAGACAGTATAGAGAAAAGATACAACCTTTAAAGAAAACCTATTTAATATCCTCAAGAACAATTTGAAGAGATTTGGTAGCTACACAAGGAAAACATTTAAATTATATTTTAAAGGAGCAATCCAATAACAAGAAAGATCTCCTGGGAATGATATGATTTCCTAAATAAAAGTTCCATACAAAGTTTGATGGCAAAGTTGGAGAAATCTCCGAGACTATTGACTAAACCCACAAATAAATGAGAAAAAAAAATGAGATATGTAGATGATCAGACCAGGAGTTCTAAGAATGGGCTAATAATATGAGTTTCAGAATGAGCAAAAAGAAACTGAAGTGGAAAAATTATCAAAGAAATTATATTAGAAAATTTCCCAGAGCCAAACAGAGACATGAACCTTCAAAGGATAGGAATCTACTCAGTACAAAGGAGATGAAGTGCCAGAAAACTGAGGTTAAAAAGAAATTCCTAATAGCCTTCTAAAAAGAAAAGAAAAACAAACCAACAAAAAGGTAGCCTATGAAAGAAGTAAGGATCAGAGTGACATCAGATTTATCAGCAGCAACGCTGGATGCTAAAAGGCAGTGGTAAAAATGATTTTGAGGTCTATACCCAAAGTATCAATTCTGTTTGGAATCAAAACTTAAAAATTACAAAGTTGCAAGGACTCAGATAATTCACCTCCTATTCACCCTTCCTTGGAAAATTGCAAGCAAAATTTGAAAGTAAGTAAAAACAAAAACAAAAACAAACAAACACAGAAAACCCGTTAGATCCAGCAAACAGTGAATCCCACCCTGGAG
This sequence comes from Acinonyx jubatus, assembly GCF_027475565.1. Lineage (NCBI taxonomy): Eukaryota > Metazoa > Chordata > Mammalia > Carnivora > Felidae > Acinonyx > Acinonyx jubatus. Next base: position 137,837,708 of record NC_069383.1, on the reverse strand, counting down.
GGCACTGGGCGAACCTCAAGCTAATTCTATACAGCACATCTACGGAGGAACACCCTGTGGAAATAAGAGCAAATGCAGCTCTACAAGGAAGGAGAACAATAGAACCTCATAGTAGAGGCGCTTTATGAGCTTTGAAACCTTGAAGATGATGCAGGCGCATGGTTAGGAAAGGTAAGAGGATACCAGAAACCCCAGTGGAAACAAACACAAACAACTTTATAAGAACCACGTGAAATATACATTCCACACACTAAAAGATGGAATGATTTTGACAAAATGAGAAGGGAAGAGAATCCATTTGAACCTGACTCTGGGCACAGTCTCTTTTGAGTATCACAGGAGATTTGACACTGTAACCATAGAGAACACTCAGGTCTGCAGTAAATAATTTCACAAAGTCCTAATTATGCAAATCCTTTTCATTAATTTCAACTTTGGAAAAATCACAAAGACCATGCTGGTGACAGCAAATGTAAATGAAACTTGGCAATGCAAAAATAACGGTAGAGCTGCCTGAGGATGGAAAGTGCAAGAGGAAGAATATTAAAGAAAAGGGTATGAGTGCTTGTAGCTCATCTGCCCACGAGGAGGTAAGAGATCCTGCCCAGATTGATGAACCAATAAGGGGAAGTTTAAATTCGATTTAGAAGTGGCAAGAACAATGGGAGTTGAAAATAATGTCACATTATAGTGGGAGAATGTGGAAAGGTAAGTGTAAGTAAGCGAAATCCTTCTGTTTCTTAGAAGAAAATCAGTAATAATGGATAAAACAGATAAAATATCAACTCGCGATAATGAGCTAAAACCAGGAATGAGTCATAGCATTGCATTTAGTGGGTGCAACCAGAGGGGGAAAGGGTGGAGTTGGGAGCCATTACTTTTTATTATAAGTATTTCTAAATTATTTGATTTGTACTATGTGCTGGTTAATGTTTTCCATTAAAAAAAAGAAAATTATAAAAAGAGCAAGTGCATTGTGAGCCCTCTTTTACTAAAAGCAAAAAATAAACACTTTAGCCTGGATAAAATGTTGTCTTCTGAGTCTCTGGACAACTCTGGAGGAATAGTAAATTTCGTATAACTGGGTTTAGTTATAATAAGAGAGGAGCAAATGCAGTGCACGGAAATGAGACACATCATTATTCCCAACAGAACAATTAAGCTTTCATTAGGACTTAATGACAGGATGACATTCTAGGGTTTGGAAGGTAAGCACATCCCCTTCATTATCAAATCAAAGAATATCCAGTATTCAGAGGCACTTTTTTCTTTATCTGGATTTGTGTGGATTCTGCCTCCCCGCAAGCCCTTTCATGACCCGAGATAAAGATGGAAATCAAAAGTTCCCTATTGCTAACTGCATGTGCTCTCATTTCCTCAAGACTGCTGCCTCCTAGCCATTTCATATTAATATCACCCAATATGGACAGCAGGTGCACATTCAAATACCCAGCTAGGTACGTTGCCCAGGATGTAATTTTGAATGGGCCAGTTGTTGGATGTTAGCGAGACACGAGTGATCCACGTTTGGACTCCCATGCCCATCTGTCCTGAAGGCCTGGTGTTCATGTTATTTAGAAGAGCCTGGGTAAACTTACTATCACACCCTGTGTTCACAGAGAAGGTTGGTTCTGAGTTCAATTACAATCCCTAGCAGTTTAAATGATAGCTGCTGTGCTATAATCTAAAATAAATTGCTTTTCTCGAGAAGCCATGTAAGCTTTTGCACTGCAACTTAGCAGACCTGCTAGTTTTATCTCATCTGAAATTCAAGCAAAGTACAAAAGCTGGGCCTCTGAACGCCTGTGTTTCCCTGGAATGGCATCCTTCTACACTGTGGGGGCTTTCTGTATACCCATAATCCCTATCCTGGAACTAGATTCCTGGGAAAGCAACACTGTATTTCCATTTTTTTTTTATGCAAGTGATCCCTCTGCATTTGTTTTTGTTTCCTCCATGCAAGCCTCACACTTCGCTTGGGCTCTGTCGAAAGAACTATATTACGTGGGGGCAGGATCTATTGTCCCTGTTCTCATGGCTAGGAAGCTGATCCGCCACCACAGGCCAAGACAACAAGTGTACAGACATAAGCACCCAAATAAAACGGCTACCACTGCAACTCTGTTTAAATTCACCTCCTTCCCGCCTCTTTACTGAGAAAGGATTAAAAGGAAAGAAAGTTGGCCAGTGCTCAAAACCTGAAGTGGAAATTCTACCTTCCCGTACCCCTTACCTTCCTCTGTATTTTCCCCAGAGGTCCCATAGGTTGGAGCTCACAACTTCCTCTCAGCACAACCAGACCCAGGGCCTTAGGAGGGGCACAGCTGCCTCAGCGCTTCGCTGATGGAGATGGTTTCTGATCCCTTAGATGCCTTTCCACAAAGGCAATTGAAAGGTTTCCAACGTTCACTGCGTTCTTTCAGATTTAACAAGGCAATGTAATTAACGCTGTCGTTTTTTCACCACTCAGCAAGAGAAAATTGCCCTTCCAAAAGATTTTTCACATGTACAAAAATAATCCATTAATATTTTTCCCTTTCAGATTTTTTTTTTTTTTGAGATTGAGAGCAATTGGTTTGGGGTGTGCTTTGGGGTGGTATGTGCTCAGCATTTCTCTGAAAGGGGAAACTTCTTTATGCCTACCAAAAAGAACAGCCAGAACAACAACAACAAAAAAAGCGAAATGAACATTTAGACCAATTCAAATTCAAACTTAGAGCCACTGAGAGAGCAAGGAAGTTCGATTCCTTTGTATCATAAGCTTACAGCCAAGCCAAGGGAGAAAATGAAACGCTCCTCTTAAATCATGTGAATTCTGCAGTCCTGTTGCATGAGTTCTGTTATAACCAGAGAGAGACAAACTGCACTGGTTCTTGACCAGGGCTCTTAGGGGGGACTAGGAAATGTCCCAGTGATGGACATGGGGGTGGGGGGTGGCCACAGGGCAACATGTAAGGAACATGCTAAATGCTGCTCAAGGTTCTACAATGGGTTATCTCTGCACAACGAAGAATTATCTGTCCCAGGATGCCAGCAGATTCCCCCTTGGGAAACACTGACCTCAGTTGAGAGAAAGTCAATGATGCAATAAAATAAAATAAGCTCATTGCCCTGGGTCCCTCATTTTCTCATTTTGCAGAGGCTGGGCTGTTGGCAGTGACTAAAGGAATCATCTAGTAGTTTAAAGAAGGTAAGTCACTTATTTTTTTTTTAAGTTTATTTGTTTATTTTGAGAGACAGCACGAGTCAGGGAGAGGCAGAGAGAGAGAATCCCAAGCAGGCTCTGCATTACTAATACACAGCCAGGTGTGGGCCCGAACCCATGAGCCTTGAGATCATGACCCAGGCAGCAATCAAGAGCCAGAAGGGTAACCAAATGACCCTCCCAGGTGCCCCAATGGTAAGCCACTTATTAATTCAGCAAATATGTATTAAGTTCTCCCTACATACAGTGTAATTAATGTTCTACATATATCACATCATAATCTTCCCTTTTAGGAAGCTTAAAATGCCATTTTATCCATACAGTTCTTCCTAATGCTCTCAGTTATAAGTAATCTGTAGGTAAAGAGAGAGAATAGCCTATTAGTTAGGGCTGTGGATACTGGAGCCAAAGATTCTTGGGATCTAATCCAAATTCTGCCACTTACTAGGCTCTGACTTTAAACTTGTTGCTTAATCTCACTGTCTTGCTTTCCTCCCTGGAAAGTGGGGATAATATTGCTGCTCACCTCATAAGATTATTTTGAGAATTAAATGGACATATTAATATAGTCATTAGAGGGGTGCCGGGTGGTTCAGTCAGTTAAGCGTCAGACTTTTGCTCAGGTCATGATCGCACGGCTCGTGAACTCAAGCCCCGCATCAGGCTCTGTGCTGACAGCTCAGAGCCTGGAGCCTGCTTCTCTGGAGCCCCCTCTGTCTCTGCCCCTCCCCCACTCATGCTCTGCCTCTTTCTCGCTCGAAAATAAATAAACATTAAAATATATATAAAGTCATTAGAACAGTGCATAGCACATGGTAAGGGCTCAAAACATATATCCTTAGAAAGTGTTTAAAATATATAATTTCTACTGAAATCATTATTGAGATAATTACAGATTCACATGCATTTGTAAGATATAATACAGAGAGATCCCATGTACATTTTATCCAGTTTCATCTGGTGGTAATACTTTGGAAACCATAGTATAACAGCACATGAGGATACTGACACTGACACAATATACCAATCTTACCCAGAAATCCCTAAATCCACTTTACTTGTATTCATTTCAGTGTGTGTGTGTGTGCGTGTACTAAGTTTTATACAATTTTATAACTTGTGTAGGGCTGTCTCTTTTACCACTACAAGGAGCCCTCATGTTGTGCTTTTATTTACCATACCCACCGTTCTCTTGTTCCCCTCTCACTTCCATCCTTAAATTCTGGCATTCACTCTTAATCTATCCTCCATTTCTAACATTTTGTCATTTCAAACATGTTACATAAATGGAATCAAAACGTATGTAATTTATTGGGATTGGCTTTTTTCACTCAACCTAATTCTCTGGAGTATCACCTAAATTGTTGATCATACCAATTGTTCGTTCCTTTTGATTCCTAAGTAGAATTCCATGGGTACCGCAGTTTACCTAACTATGTATCTGTTAAAAACATTTGGGCTATTTCTAGATTTTGGCTGCTATGAGTAATGTTGCTATGAGTATTTATGTACAAGTTTTTATGGGAACATGAATTTTCATTTCTCTGAGATAAATGCTCAAGAGTGTAATTGCTCACTCATATGGTACTTGAATGTTTAGTTTTATAAAATAAAAGAAAAACTGCAAGACTGTTTTCCAGAGTGGCTGGGCCACTCTCTATTCTCACTAACACTATGAACCATCAGTTTCTCTGCATACTAATAATTGGTGTTGTCATTATTTTTTATTTTAGCCACGCTGATAGATGTGTGCTGATATTATGGTTTTTAGTTGCAATTCTCTGGTGGCTAATGATGTGGAGCATCTTTTTAGCGTGCTTATTTGCCATCTGTATGTCTTCATTGATAACCTATCTGTCCATGTTTTGTGGTGCCCATTTTCTAATTGGGTTGTTTGGGTTTTTTCCTGTTATGTTCTAGGAGTTCTTGATATATTCTAGATAATAGTCCTTTGCAAAATAGGCAGTTTTCAAATATCTTCTTCAAGCCTGTAGACTGTCTTTTCATTTCCTTCACATGGGTTTTCAAAGAGAAAGTTTTAATTTTAACGAGGTCCAACCTATCAATTATTCCTTTCATGGATTTGTGCTTTTCTGGTCAAATCTCAGAACTCCTTATCTAGCCTTAGATCCCAACCATTTTTTTCTGTGTTTATTTTTCTAAGGTTTTAAATAATTTTATATTTAAGTTTATAACCATTTTGAGTTAATTTTGGAATAAAGTAGATGGTTCATTTTTTTGGCCAGTGCTAATTGGATGTCTAATTTTCCACTCCATTTGTTGAAAAGCTGGGCTTCCTTCGTTGAATGACTTTTGTACCCTTGCCAAAAGTCATTTGATTATGTGTATGAGGGTCTACTTCTGGGTCCCTTATTCTGTTCCATTTTGTCCTCTGCCACTACCACATTGGCTTGACTAATACAGCTATACAGTTATCTTTAATATTAGGTAGAGTGATTCTTCTCATCTTATTACTCTATGTTATGATTGTTTTGGGTACTACAGGGCCTGGGCCTTTACACATAAATTTCAGAATAAGCTTACTGGAATTTTGTTAGAAATTGCATTCGACCTATGGATCATTTTGTGGACAACTGACATCTTTACTATGTTGACACTTTCAAGTCTCTTCATTTATTTAGGTCTTCTCTGATTTCTTCCACCAGCATTTTGTAACTTTAATAATACAAATCTTGTACATGTTTTGCTAAGTGCATATATATCTAAGTATTTCATTTTCTTTAGAACCTTTGTAAATGGTACTGCATTTTAAATTTGGGTTTCTACCTATAGAAATATTAGTATATGTACATGCAATTGATTTTTGTCAGTATCTTGTGCCCTTGCTGAACTCATTTATTGAGCTTGTGGATGTGGTGGATTATTCACTTTTAAAGTATTAAACCATCCTTGCATACTTGGAATAAATTCCATTTGGGATTCTTTTTACACATTGTTGGATTTGATTTGCTAATATTTTGTTGAGTATTTCTGTGTCAAAGTTCACAAGAGATATTGGACTATAATAAACCTTCCTTCCTCCCTTCCTTTCTTCCTCCCTCCTTCCATTCCTTCCTTCCTTCTTTTTTTCTTTTTTGTGGTCCTTATCTTGTTTTGGTATCAGGATAATACTAACCTCATAAAATAAGTTAGGAAGTGTTTCTGCCTTTTCTATTTTCTGGAAAAGATTGTGTAAAACTGATGTTGATTCTTATTTAAATATTTAGTAGACTTCTCCAGTGAAACCATGTAATCCTGGAGTTTGTTTGGGGGAGACTTTTAAGTACTAATTTAATTTATTTAATGGCTCACAGGGCTATTCAAGTTGTCCATTGCACCCTACCTGAGTTTAGGTAGTTTATGTTTTGTTTTGTTTTTTAATTTTATGTATTTATTTTGAGAGAGAGAGAGAGAGAGAGAGAGAGAGAGAGAGAGAGAGAGACCATGCAAGCAGGGGAGGGCAGAGAGAGAGGGAAAGAGAGAAAATCCCAAGCAGGCTCCACACCATCAACACAGACTCCATCATGGGGCTCAAATTTACAAACCATGAGATCATGACCTGAGCCAAAACCAAGTCGAGCACTTAACCGACTGAACCACCCAGGCACCCTAGTAGTATACGGTTTTTGATACTTGATTTATTTCTTCTAAGTAGTTGAATATATGAATATGAAATTTTCATGGCATAAGCGTATTATCTTTTATTCACTGTAGGATCTGTATTCCCTATTTCTTTCCTGATACTGGTAATTTTGCTACTGTCAGTCATGCCATTTATCAATTTTATTAATTGTTTAGAATAACCTTCTTTTTGGGGCGCCTGAGTGGCTCAGTCAGTTGGGCGTCCGACTTCGGCGCAGGTCATGGTCTCACGGTTCGTGGGTTCGAGCCCTGCATCAGGCTCTGTGCTGACAGCTTGGAGCCTGGGGCCTGTTTTGAATTCCCTGTCTCCCTCTCTCTCTGCCCCTTCCCTACTCGCGCTCTGTCTCTCTCTGTCTCTCAAAAATTAACAAACATTGAACAAAATTTAAAAAAAAGAATAACCTTCTTATTGTTTCTTTGACTTTATCTTTTTTCTATATCACTGATTTCCCCTTTTACCTTCATCATTTCTTCTATTTGCTTGCTTTTGCTTTACAGTAAAACCTTGGATTGCAAGCACCTTGTTCTGCAAGTGTTCCACAAGAGGAGCAAACATTTCTAATACATTTTAACTTGATAAGCAAGCAATGTCTTGCAATATGAGTAGTATGTAACACCAAATGTCACATGATCACAACTGAATCACTGGTTCTCCTCTCTCTCACTGCAGGGTCATGGGTGATCATCTCCAATGCTCAGATGCTTGGTCTCACTGCTCAGTGTTTGGCAGAAATCAGTGATTTTTGAGAACACTGAAATGGCAGTTTCCTCCAACTGGCACTAATGTATTTTTTCTCGCTTTAAAGAACCTATGGACAGTCCTTTGTTCCTCCATACAAGAGTAAGCTTAGGAATGCTTTACTTCGTTCTAGGTCAGGCTGCCTGCACATATAGATCCTTTCCCTGGCTACCTTATTGCCAGTTACATTAAATATAGTACATGACAAGAGTTTATTAATACTTTACTATAGCCAACATCTGTGCGAGTGTATACAATGGCCCCCACACAGAAAAAGATTCCATTGAGCCAATCGATAGCAGTGATTTCGTTAGTGATAGTGAAAGTCATCCTATACAATAACCTTCCTCTCTCTTGTCTCCCTCACACGAGTCACGAAGGTTTTCAAAGGTAAATGCAAGTTAATTTGTTTATCTTTCTTTATATTTTGTATTCTATTACAGTATTATAATCATTTTTATATGAATATTTTTGGGTTGTGGAACGAATCATCTGAGTTTCCATTATTTCTTATGGGGAAATTTGCTTTGATATACAAGTGCTTTGGATTACGAGCATGTTTCCAGAATGAATTATGCTTGCAAAGTTTTACTGTATTTTTACAAGGTTTTACTGTATTTTTCTTTCCTTTTTTACTTGCTTCAGGTAGGAACTTAGGTTATTAATCCGAAGCCTTTTGTCATTTCTAGTATAAGTATTTAATGGTACAAATTTCCTTCACAGCACTGCTTTAGATGCAGCCTACATGTTTTGATATTTTATGTTTTTGTTTTCATTTTCATTGACTTCTTTGCATTTTTAAATTTCCTTTAAGACTTCCTCTTTAATTTGTGGATACTATAGGAGTATGCTGTTTAACTTTCACATGTTTGGAGTTTTTCTGTTGTCTTTTTATAATTGATTGCTAGTTCGATTTTATTACAGAGAACACATTCTACATGCTTTCAATTTTTAAACTTCGTGTGTGTGTGTGTGTGTGTGTGTGTGTGGCCCAAGAAATGTCTATTTTAGTGAATGGTGAATGAGTTCTTGAAAAAAAATATGTATTCTGCTATTGTTGGATGGACTGCTCTATATGTCAATTAGGCACTACTGGCTGATCATATAGTTCAGATCATCTATATTCTTGGTGATTTTCTATATGGTAGCTGTATTTATTGTTGAGAGGTGACATTGAAGTTTCCAACTGTAATTGTCAACATCTCTATTTCTCCTTCAACTCTATTGGTTTTTGCTTTATGTATTGTTTGGTGTGCATACATTTAAGATCATTAAGTCGTCAGGGTGGATTGATGCTTTTATCATTATATAATGTCTCCCTTTGTTTCTAAATATTTTCTTATCAAATATTAATGTAGCCACTCTTGCTGTCTAAAAAATGAATATTTGGATAGTATATCTTTTTCTATCCTTTAATTTTTCAACTTCTCTAATCTGACTTTGAAGTGAGTTGCTCATAAGCAGCATATAGTTGGATTGTGTTTGTTTACCCACTTTGTCAATCTCTCTCTTTTGATAGGTGATGTTAGATGACTTAAAGTTAATATCATTATTGATATGTTAGCATTTCAGTCCACAATCTTATTACTTGTCTTCTATTTGTTTCCTCTAGTTCTCATTCTTTTCTTGCCTTCCTGTGAATTCTTTGAACATTGTTTTAAGGAATCCATCATTATTTTAGTGGTTTTGGATACATTTCTTTGTATAGTTTTCATAGTGGTTGCTCTATAATCTAATAGGTAACTTATTATAGTCTACTATTATCGGTATTTTATGACTTTGAGTAAAATGTTAAAACCTCACTTCCATTTAAGTCCCTTTACCTTTCCCACTAAAAAAATGTTTATTTATTTATTTTGAGAGAGAGAAAAAGAGAGAGAGGAAGGGGCAGAGAGAGAATCCCGTGCAGGCTCCACGCTCAGCATGGAGCCTGATGAGGGGCTCGAATCCACAAGTGCAAGGTCACAACCTGAGCTGGTATCAAGAGTCAGATGCTCAACACACTGAGCCACCTGTGCCCCATCTTTCCCACTTTTAAAGACCATCGACTTGAGTATCAGAGGGTGTTATAATTTTTGTTTTGATCAAATACAATTTATAAAACTCATAAAGAAGGAATAGTTTAGTATATGTATCCATAAATCTCTTTCCATTATTCCCACTTCCTTCATCATTCTCCAATATTTCATTTATCTTTTCCTTTCTGCTTGAAGAACTTTTAGCCAGTCTTTAAGAGTGAGTCTGCTAACAACAATTTCTTCTAGTTTTCCTTCATCCAAGAATGTTTTTATTTCCCCTTCATTCCTAGAGGACAGTTTTGTCAGATATAGAATTCACAGTTAACAGTTCTTTCAGTACTTAAACATGTTGGGGCACTTCCTTCTGGTCTTGATTATATAAAATGGGGAATCAGCTGTCATTTGAATTGGTATTCCTCTATAGGTAATATGTTCTTTTCCTATAACTGCTTTCAAGGTTTTTGCCTCGTTGGATTCCAGTTTTGAACATTTAAAAGAAATCCATGCTTTGGATTTCTTCTAGTCTATCATGTTTGGGTTCCAGTGAGCTTCTCAGATCTATACATTTGTGTATTTCACCAAATTTGGGGAAGTTTTCAGCCATTATTTCTTCAAACACTCTTTCAGGACCCTCTTCTTCTGGACTCCAATCATATGGATGTTGGATATTTTGTTATTGCCCACAGGTCCTTGAGGTGTTGTTCACTTTTTCGATCTATTTCCTCTCTATAGTTCACATTGAGTAAATTCTATTGTTCTCTCCTTGTATTCAGTAATACTATCATTTCTCATTTCCACCCTATTAAGAATATCCAGTATTTAAAAAATTTTTTCTCCTATTGTAATTTTCAGTTCTATAATTTCCATATGCTTCTGTCTTATAATCTCTGTTTATTTTCTGAGATTTCCTATTTTTTAAATTTGTATCAGAAGAATTTGTAATTGAGGTAAATTATTTACATAGCAGCTGCTTTTAAATCTTTGTCAAATGATTCTAACATCTGATTCATCTTGGTATTGGTGTCAGTTGATAGTCTTTTCTCATTCAATTTGTGATTTTCTTGGTTCTTGGTATGATGGATGATTTTTAAATTATATCCTGGATATTTTGTTTATTATGCTAGATGACTCTGGATTCTAATTGAATTCTTTATTTTAGCTGGCATCACCCATAAAATTAATCATGTGGCTACTTTTATGGGCTGTAGTTCCAATGGCATTCTAATGTTCACACTGTTTGAGATGTTATTTTGGTCTGCTTTATTTATCTAATGTCACTAGGACTCCTAATGTCCCTTCATCCATCTCACTGCCTCATGGGGTGGAGGAGGTTTCACCAGACTGGGCCTTAGGTGTCTCTCAATGGGAGAGGGATATGGTGAGATCTTGTAATGGTACTACCAACTGCCTTGGGGTCTCTGAGCAAGATAAGATAAGAGCATTTTAGGCATATGGAGACCAAGAAGCTTCCTGGTTGGCCATTTATTGTGGCCGATCCCCCCTTGCTGGTTATGCCTACTTGCTATAATGTCTCTGGGCAGGTGAGAGGCATCTGAAGCCTGCAGAAAAATTGATTTTTTGGATTCGTCCACTTGCTGTAGCTGGGTCTCTCCTACTGTTCTGCCTGCCAGCCTCAGTATCTCTTATTGGAAAGGAGAGTCTCAGGTTTAATGGGGAAGGAGAGCATTTCCTCTGGCCAATTATTTTTGGTGAAGCTTTGATTAATCCTCTTGCTGGTGGTGTCAAACTTGTTTGATGTTGCCAGAGAGACCCTCATTCAACCAGGGAAAAAATCAACTTCTCTGGGCTTCCTCCTGTCACTAGGTTGGGCACTGGGAAACACCTGGTCTGTGTGGCTTCTTCTTTGGGGAGGGAGGACTCTAGACACCCTACTACAGTGCTGTTCTTCTAGTCCTGGGGTCTCAAACCAGCTCACCTTCTTCTCATCACCTTTCAGAGCCCTTATTTGGTTGTCTCGTGCTTCATTTCTGGAATTCATAATTGTACCTTATCATAGGGAAAATGGGTCTACATCATTTTTGCCAGGCCAGAAGTCTCTGTTTATTATATTTCTAATTGTATATTTCCATTCAAACTTTTTATGGCACTTAACCCTTTCTGGCCTTATATTTATATATACATTGACAGATACGAAGATTTAAAACTTCTTGAGAATTTCTCTTTGTATACTTTACAGTGCCTTGAACATGGTAAGTTCGCCCTGAATAACTCTTATGAATGAATGTATGAGTAAATGAATGAATGCTCATGTATATTTTCTTGTGGCTGTACAATGAAGCAAGCCCTACCTGTTCAGAGAGAAGTTCTTGGCAGAATGTAAGCATGATTTATAAGCATGACACAGGAGTAACAGTGAGAATCTTGCCCAGTGTATTTACTAAAACATGGCTCTAACATATGACCACTTGGTCATAAACTCCCTGAGGTCACCACAGTCATTTTTCTGCTACCAGCAGATCAGAAAATATGGTAATCCTGGGGCAGACCTCCCCACAATCACTTCCTATATTATTTCCCTCTAGCTAGCTTATACCCTTGCATACGCTCACACACACACACACACACACACACACACACACACTTCAATCATTCAATCTTCCACAGAAGGTAGGAAGTCAAAAAGGGAAATGTGTCACATTTTCTTTCTAAAACTGAAACCACCACATCTCCAATAAAAGATGAGAATGAAACACTGATGCCTAATAACACATGGTACAAAACAATATTGCCAGGAAACTCCAAGTTTTTAGAACTCGTAGAAACATCAGTAAAGATAGCATGTAAGAGATAGAGGGCCCCAGGCAAAGAATGCAATAAAATGTAAGGCCAGCCCCCTGCTGGAGCTCAGAAGTAGGAGTGATGGAACAGCAAGCAACAAGAGACCCTGGGCAACTGAACTCTCCCACAGAGCAGGAAAGGATTGGAAATGAGGGCTTTCGAATGGAAAAGGCCTGATGCCTGACCTCCGATTTAACTACTGGTATCATGCACTGTTATCATTTGGTATGAACCTTTGGTCTTTTAAGATCCCCTGGCATTCATCCCTCCTATTTGCAACACATACTTATCTCCATTTTGGTTTTTGGTTTTCGACAAGCAAGTTTTAATTTTTAATGAAGTCAAATCCACTACTCTTTTATGACCTTTTCTTTTTGCCTTTAAGTTTATAAGATCCTCTCTCACTATAGTTGGTTTTCTAATGATGGATTTTGTACATTTATTGCTTTTAATTAAGCTGAAATTAATCTTAGGGTATGGTGCGAGAAAGACTAAAATTCTTCCAACATGAATGCATTCTTTTTTTTATTTTTTTAATATTTATTTATTTTTGAGAGAAAGAGAGACAGAGTGGGAGTGGGAGAGGTGCAGAGAGACAGGGAGACACAGGCTTCAGGCTCCGAGCTGTGAGTGCGGAGCCCAATGTGGAGCTCAAACTCACGGACTCACAGACCGTGAGATCATGACCTGAGCAGAAGTCGGCTGCCCAACCGACTGAGCCACCCAGGCACCCCTTAAATGCATTTTTGATAAGTAAAAAGTAAGTCTTCCGAGAGTAGAAAAGTCAGCCTAGACACATGCTGCTCAGCTTTCTAAACAGGAATGGAAAGAATAGAATGGCATGGAATACTTTTCTTAAACAGCGAAAACTTCATTGTGTTTCAGTGGGGACTTAAGACAACTTTCCTTCTGTATTTCTTAGTGTCTCTTGTCCTTTCTGTAGAGTGGGGACACAGATATCATCCATGGTATCCTCAAGGATAAGGTAATATCTTAAGCTCATCAAGTCTTCTGAGCACATTCCATGTAGAAGATTTCCCAGTACCGATCACACTGCATAGAGAGAGCCCTCGTGGAGAATGTGACCAGTAGAAATAACACTTCACAAAACACGAAATGGTCTATCAAAGGCTTCCCTCTTTCAGGAATGGTCTCAGAAGAAAAATAAGTCTTGGTATTTAGAACGTATTAGATGTTACCTCTCAAAATTCTCTTCAAGTTTTATCTGTTTAATTTAAAAGCAAGCAATGCTTCAGCGTTGGCATTTCTGAGTTAGGGGATGTCAGGACAATAAAAGTTGGATTAAGCAAGGGGAATTTACACGCTTGTTCTATTTAATAAATGGTCTTGGGGAATTCTGAAAATAAAATAGTCTCATTATTAGTTGGTAGTTAACATAGCTGACAGCCAGGGAAGAACTATCCAACTTGTGTCATATTCCCACAGGTGGGTCCATAAAATACAATATTCTTCAGAATACACAGCTTGTCCACCTGCACTCATCCTACAAGGTATACTGACTTCTTGCTATGCGTCTGGACCTGAAGGGAATTCACAATAAAAGATGTCTGTTGTCCTCACAAAAAAACAGCCAAAGTAGGTATACCCACTCAGAGTTATCAAAAAACACATGTCTAATTTCTGGATTATGCTAAACTAGATTGGGAGGGTAGAGTCCTCTCATAATGCCCTTGAATAGAAGCTGTCAAAATCTTTCTTTTAGCCATAAAATTATATCATCGGGTAAAATCTAAACAGAAGTCCAACATATAAATTAGAACAAAAGACAAAAGCATAAATTCCCTGGTCCAATGGGGAGCAGCGTTCCTAGAGCATTGCCCTCCTCTAAAACACACTCGTGCATGCACCCACTCTCACATTCCCTGGAGCTTCACGGAGCAGTCCCAAAACCACTGTACTTGATAAATTGATGGAGGAACAAATAGAAATGTGATAAAGCAAGCATAGTAGGATGTTAATGGCAGACTCCAGGTGTGGGTATCTAGGGAGATCATTGTAAAATTTTTTCAGTTTTTCTGTATGTTTAAGTTTTTTAGACTATAATGTTGGGGGAAATAAAACCTGTCCTTGCTTCCTATATTTTGAAGTTCTGTTATTAGTTACATAAACATTTATTTATTATTATATGTCCTTGATGAATTAAGCCCTTTATCAGTATGAAATGTCCCTCTTGTTTTTGGTAAACCTTCTTGTCATGGAAGGCTTACTTTGAAGTTTGCTTTGATTAATAAAGTCACATTGACTTTCTAAAAATTAATGTTTGCATGGTATATATTTTTCATTCTTTTCATTGTCAACTTTTTGTATCTTCATATTTAAAGTATAGGTGGTGGAGTCAGCATATAGTTAGTTCTTATGTTTTTTATTTATTTATTTATTTTTTAACGTTTATTTATTTTTGAGACAGAGAGAGACACAGCATGAACGGGGGAGGGGCAGAGAGAGAGGGAGACACAGAATCGGAATCAGGCTCCAGATTCTGAGCCATCAGCCCAGAGCCCGACGCGGGGCTCGAACTCGCGGACCACCAGATCGTGACCTGAGCTGAAGTCGGACGCTTAACCGACTGAGCCACCCAGGCGCCCCTCTTATGTTTTTATTCATACTGACAATCTCTGACTTTTAATTGAGGTGTTAAGTCCATTAACATTTAATGTAATGATATGATTGTGTTTTGAATTTATTATATGGCTCTTCATTTAATATGTGTGCCATCCATTTTCTTCTATCTTGCCTTCCTTCTTTCTGTTAAAATGGATATTTTTTTTCACATTTCCATCTTATTGCCACTGTAGCCTTTTTAATTATACCTCTTTGTAGTGTGTATGTGTGTTTGCCTTAGGTCTGACCACATGCCAGACTCTACCCAAAATTAATATAACACCATTTCACATAAAATGTAAGAATCTTTGAACAGTGTAGGTGCATTTACTACTCCTATGAGCATTGTGCTATTGCTTGTCACATGTTTTACTTCTATCTATATTATAAACCCCACAGTACAACGTTCTTCCCATTGCTTTAAACATGAAGTTATCCTTTAAGAAATTACAAAAGATAAAAACAGCATTTTTAAAAATATGTATTAACTCATATATTTGCCATTTCTAATATTCATCATTTCCTATAGATCCGAGTTTCCATTTGGTATCACTTCCCTTTAGCCTAAAGCACTTCCTTTAGCATTCCTTGTAGTGCAGGTTGGCTAGTAATACATTTTCTTAGATTTTATTCATCTGAAAGCATCTTCATTTCATGTTCATTTTTGAAGTACAGTTAACCCTTGAACAACATGGGTTTGACCTGTATGGGATCACTTATATGAGGACTTTTTTTCAATAAATACAGTACAGGGCTGTCAACATATTTTCTTTTCCTTATAATTTTCTTAATAACATTTTCTTTTCTCTAGCTTACTTTATTGTAAGAACATAGCATATAATACATGAAACATACAAAATGTGTTAATCTGCTATTTATGTTATTGGTAAGGCTTCTGATCAATAGTAGGCTCTCAGTAGTAATTTTGGGGGAGACAGAAGTTCTTTGTGGATTTTCAACTACACTGGGGTCAACACCCCTATCCCTTGCATTGTTCAAAAGTCAACTGTAATTCTATATTCACTGTACATAGAAATCTACGTTGACATACCTTTCCATCCTGCATTTATTTTTGCATATCATTCCATTGTCTTCTGGATTAATAGTTTTTCCTTAGAAGAGTAAAATAATTCTTACTATTGTCTCTTGTATAGAATGTGATACTCCCCCCCCCCCCCACAACTTTCCTCTTTACCTTTAAATTTTAGCAGTTCGGCTATGACATGCTTGGGTGTGGCTTTCTTTGTATTTATCCTGATGTCGTTCACTAAACATCTTAAACTTATAAGTTGATGTTTTTCACCAAAGTTAGGAGACTTATGGCCATTATTTCTTAAAATATTTCTTTCTGCCACACTTTCTCCTCTTTTCTGAGACCCCAATTATACAAATATTAGACTGCTTGCTTTGGTCCCATATGTCTCTGAAGAGTTTTTTTTTTTTTTCTTTTTTCCCTCTGTTCTTCAGATTGGATCATTTCTATTGATCTCTCTTAAGCTTATTGACTCTTCCTATAGTCTCTAATCTGCTGTAAGGCCATTATTAATTTTTAATTTCAGAAATTATCCTTTGCAGTTATAAAATATCCATTTGGTTCTTTTTTTATATTTTACACTTATTTATTTGAAAGTTCCCATCTTTTCATTCATTTTATGTCTTTCACTTTATGTCCTTTAAATCTTTAAACATATTAATCATAACTCTTTTAAAACCATATCTTCTAATTCTAATATCTAGGTTAATTCAGGGTCTTTTTCTATTGATTGGTATTTTTCTATTGATTGCTATTTTCTTAGGGTACCTGCATTGTACTGTCTTCCTTAAGAGTTTTGTTCTGGCAGGCAATTATACTACTAAGAGATCATCTTTATCCTTTCATTGTGAAAGTTGGTCTATTGTGATTCTCTCCTTGGTCCTAAAACATGGCCTTCCTCTAGAGCATGGCCCTCACTCGTAAGGCTGTCCTTTCTGGGGTCTCAGTTGAATGCCCAAATACTCAATGGAGTCTCTCCTCTCTTGCTATAATAGAATTCCAACATCTCCCAGCTCCAGTATCTTTGTTTGACTCTTGGTCTCATAGCATCCAACCTCTGCTAGGCTTCAAAGAGTTTTGTCCTGCTTATGCACACCAAGTCCTCACATAATGACCAAAAAGGATCCTCCATGCACACTTCTAGGTACCTTCTCCCATTCATCTCATTTTTCTTCAGTACTCTACTCTACTAATTCTAGCCACCCAAAAGCCTCAAACTACAAACCCCACCTCCTCAGTTCACTAAGACTATCACCTAATGCTTGGTTCCACCTCCTTACTCTCTGGGCCAGTGAATGCACCTCTAGGCAGAACACCAAGGTGAATGCAAGGCCTGTCTCAAGTGCTTAGCTTCCCTCAAAGATCAAAGTCCTGCACTGTCTCTTAGCCAATTTATCTAAATAGCTGCCTATACATTTTATCTAATTGTATAGTTCCTTGTGAAAAGATGTCAAGACTTATACTTGATGTCTCATTGCAGCTGGTGGCAGAAATCCTAAATTTTCTAAAATCACTGCCCTTGGAAACTAAAGCGCTGTAACATCTTTGTTCACTCATCACCAACACCTGAACTTTACAAATGATTCTATTTCTCTGACCACCTACTACTGTATACTGCACATGAATGAAGGGTGATATTGATCAAATGAATTACCCATGCTCCTTGTTTTTAGTCCTGTCCTCATGTTCTTTGGTAGCCTATTGACAGCTAATGTCTGTGCCTCAGGAACAGAGGAAGCTACATGAAGAGAAAGGGGAAGCTCAATTTACTGCATAAATTTTCTTTTCAAACGCTGTGAAGATCACTTAGGAAGGAGAACAGTTTTGCAGTGAGGTTTGGGGATTACAAGAAAATTTCAATTGGCCTAACTCACCAGTTTCCAGCAGCACCACCATGACTAGACCTTCAAAGAGGTAATTATGTATTTGTTGTACCTTATCCCTAAGCAGTGGTTTACACTCTTTTACAATGAACTACATCTGTCTCTGTGATAGAATGTAACTTCAGATCATCAAAGAGCTTATCTAGACCAAGAGCATTTAATAACAACACTGACTTCCAAATACATCCAGTTTGTAATAAACTTCCTTTGTAACATTTTTAGCTTCTACATGTTTGAATAAAGGTGAACCCCAGTTAATTGAACTCTCAAAAAGAAGTCTCTAATAAGTTAAGATTAAGCAGTGTTCCTTTTTGGAAATGGGAGACGGTGTTTGTTTAGGAATGTTCAAGGATTAGTTGTTTCTTTTTCAATTTTTTATTCATTGATTTTTATCTTAAAGGCAAAACACAATCCCTGGCTAGGGCTTTAAATACAGATCAACACTCTAAACAGGCTGCAGTTAAGTACATCATTCTTCAAAGATCAGTTCAGAAAAGAAAAGGTGGCTCTGAACTTATCACGAGTCAAATACATTTAAGAGAAGGAAATGTAAATAGCAGCTAAAAATGGGGAGCAGGAGAGGAAGATTAGATCCAGTAGATGCTCCCTTTCAACTTTGCTGAGACATTTCTAAATGGTTTATGTATCTACATGACCAAAGTGGTATAACTTTTAAGGTTCATCAGTCCTTCTCCACACTAGTACATTATCATTTCACCTCAAGTTAATTTTTTACCACGTGTATTTGTCCATCACTTGGTGATACAGAACTTAAATGGTCACTTTTCAAAGCAAGGAAACAAAGGCAAACATTTCTGATAAAGAAAGCAGCAACTTTAAGAGATAAGTGGGTGGGTGGATGGCTGGATGAATGGATTTATGGGACAACCTCTAGGTTCACTCATTCATTATTTATTTAATTATTTGTACGACAGATTTTTACTGAGTGCTAACCAGACTAGGGTATAAGAGTGAACAAGTTAGAAGTAGTCTCATGATAGAGTTCACAGCCTATCTGGTACAAGTGGAGGACTGAAGATAGGCAAAAATGTCTACTGTGTCACCTGGAGAATGTAACCAAAATGAGTTATCCAACAATTTAACTGGTGGCTGTCTGTAATCATATACATGTCAGGTAAGATAACACAAGGCCTACATACAACCTCTCCTGGACATGTTTTGGAGACCAAATAGGTTTTGATCATGACCATTCCCTATAAATCCTTATGTATACCCTCCGAATGGAAGAAGAAACCAGGAAGTATCACTATTACAAATCTCCCACCAAGAACCCATTAATCCCATCCAAACAGATAAAACTATGCTTGTTTTGGCCTTTTTTTTCTAGTTGTTTAGAGAAGATTGAAGTTTGATACAATTTCACTATATTTCCCTTCAGGGACACTTATCATAAAAGCTACTAATGTACACTTTTTTTGGCATATAAAATCACATTTGCTAAATCTTTTGTCTCTTTTGCAACACACTTCTGTTTTCATCTATCAATGGCATGTTATCATAGATACCAATCTACTGGGGAAAAAGTAAGAGAAAACAAACACTTACTGCAGAATATATTATATTACATATAATATAAGGTATATTATATATCACCTTTCAGTGGAATGCAAAATTTGCAAGTATTAGCTCTGCTACTTTGGCCATTCAACTGACAGATTTTTTTATAAGAAGTTCTCCAAAATACCATCAAAATCTAGAGTTTAACAATCTCCATCCTTTATCTTGCCCTTTCCACTCCAAGTTATACACATGGAATCAGCTATTCATAAGAAAAAACAGGGTTGGGACTAAGGGGTGCTGTAAATAGGTTATAACCCTAAATTGCAAAAGATTTATCATTTCCAAGTGTCCCTAATTCTGCCTAAAGAGTCATTCTGGCCTGTGCATAATGGCTATCTGTAATGGAGTCAGATGGCCCCTTGTGTTTAAGAACAAGATTTACCATTTGTTTCCTTCTGTTCATCCCCAAACTCTTTCTGTCTCAAACACACCAGTGACATAATAATTATCACCTTGTTTCTTATCTTTAGGACTTTCGTATTTATAGGTAAGATGGAAACCGATATTTGGTCCTAAACAAGAAATGACTTGCAAACTTTCATCAGTAACATAATGATACAGCAGTAACCAGCCAATGATAATAATAATAATAATGGTTAGACATTAACTTATGCCAAGAACTGTATTAGGCTTTCCTCATTCATTATCTCATTTAATTCCTACAATCCCCATCTATACTTGCTATAGCCCCTTTAAGCACTTGAATATGCAGAAATTGGCAATATAGGAACAGGCAAAGGGATAAGATTCTGTTCAGTTGGGAAATACAACCACAAACCTCATTAAGACCTACTCATTTTAGGAGGCCATTGAAGCTGTTAATTATTGCTATGAAAGTCATATCTACTCACTGCACCCAATTTGAGAATTACAGCAAATAATTTTTAAAATCACAATTGTTCTATCACTCAGAGACAAACATTGATAATGTTTTGATATTTCCCAGTCTTATTTATGTGTGTGTACTCACTTTCTTCTGTTTATTGATTTTTAAATGTCAAATACAGATCATACAGCAATATAATTTTGCATCTTTTTTCACTGAAAATTATATTGTAAGTATTTTCCCATTTTTTAATTTTTTTAATGTTTATTTAATTTGAAGGAGAGAGAGACAGACTGTGAGCGGGGTACTGACAGAGAGAGAGAGACACAGAATCTGAAGTAGGCTCCAGGCTCTGAGCTGTCAGGACAGAGCCCGACACGGGACTCAAATCCATGAGCGGTGGGATCACGACCTGAATTAAAGTCTGATGCTTAACCAACTGAGCCACCCGGGTGCCCCATATTTTACCATTAAATATACTTTTTAAAAATATTTTCAAGTGCTACCTTATATACAATAATTTAACAATTCCTCACTTTACTGATAGATTAATAGACGATTTAATTATTAAATATTGTCATACACAATTATAATAAATAATTTCTGTCTGCATGTCTATTTCCTTCTGAAAGATTTCTAGAAATGAAATGTATCAAAAAATATAAAGCCTCCCTTTTTCTAGGGAGGCTGTCCCAGTGCACAATTTCACCACAGAAGAATTTACCATTTCCAGATCTAAGTAGTAGTATTATCATGTTTAATAACTTGACAGCGAGTTGAAATGATTTTGTTTTGTATATTTTATATTTTTATATAATGATATCATATTGAATTCTTTTGCAACTTGCCTTTCAAAATTTTAACAACATAATATTGAGATTTATCTCTATTAACATATGCTATCATTTATTCTTTTTGCTTTTCAAAAATCATCTCTGGTATTAATATTTCATATTTATTCATTAGCTATTACTGGAATTTATATTTTCTTGAATTACAAAAAAAAATCCTGTTGTAGTCATCTGGTACACATGTCTTTGGGCATAAGAATTATGGGAGCTACGCATCTTAAACTTTTCTAGATGATGCCACACTATATTCCACAAGGGCTATTTGCCCCAAGAATGAGAATCCCTATTGTTCTACCACCTTAGCAACACATGGTATTATTAGATTTTAAAAATTTATTTTGTCAATCAAATGGATATAAAAAACTATGGTGTAATCATTTTAATTTACATTTTCTGATCACTTTTGAGGTTGTTTTCATTCATTAATTAATTGGCCATTTCTGTTACTTCTTCAAATTATGTTTGTTCAAAATCCTATTCATTTCCTATCCATTTCTTTTCTTCCTGATTATTTGTATTAACTCCTTATGTATTTCATGTTACTTTTCTGCTGTTAAATATTCAGTAAGTATATACATACCTCACGGAATGTTGCCTGGATTAACATTTTTCTGGTAAAATGCCTGTTGGTTTTTAAAAATCAAAATTTCATAGAATATAAATTTTGCCAATGTTCACGTAGCAAAAATTTAGATTTATGACACCAAAACTCAATAGAGAAATTTCTACAAAATAACATACAGGAAACTTGTCAAGAAACTTTCCAAATGCATTCAGTAGAATGTCAGAATCATGTGTAGATATTTTGAAAAGGATGCTGAGTGTCAACACAAGGGATACGCATTTCAGATATTGCCCATGCTAAAAGGCCATGATGGCATCAGTGTGAGCCACACTCTGCCATTGGGTGTCTGAACTGCAAACACTTCCACACTGCCTTTCACATTTAGCTCTTCTTTTTGCGTCCTGTCAGAGTCCTCAAAGAGTTGAGAACATACTGGAGACAATTATGGAGAAGGAAGCAAAGTAAGTGAAGAAAGTTACTACATACAAAGCAAATATTTCTTAACAACCACATTAATTTTTGGGTGATCAAGAATACAATTGCATAGTATTTTAAATCCTAATATGATAGTCTATTGCTCAACTATGGACATTTTACTGTTTTACTTACATTGCAGGAGATTGGTTAGAAGGTTGGGTTAATATATAACATACTATCATTTTTGTCATTTAAAATAATGGCAGATTGTCTCCTGGAAGCCATGATTGGGTGAAACATCTGATCATCAGGAATGAATTAGTAACGACAAACAAGAGTGTCATTCTTTTTTTCTAGCATGTTCCCTATGTGTGACTCTTAGCTTTCTTCTTTCTTTTTCTACTTTTACACATTTTCTCACTTAGTTGTGGCAACAAGCCAAAATAGGTATGACCCTATTTTACAGATGAGGGCATGAGATTCAGGGAGGTCTATGGCTGGCTGTATTAGTTTCCTGCCTGTGGCTGCTATCAAAATTAACACAAATTTGGTGCTTAAAACAATAGAAATTTATATTCTCACAGTTCAGAAGTCAAAGTACTAGTAGAGCCACACTCCCTCCAGATATTCCAGGAGACATTCCATTCCCTGTCTTTCTGAGCTTCTGGTGGTTGCTGGTATTCCTTGGCTTGAGGCCACATCACTCTAGTGCCTCCTAGGTCACATAACCTTCTTTTCTGTGTGTCTCAAAATTTCCTCTGCCCTCTCTTATAAGATACTTATGATAGAATTTAGGGCTCCCTGGGGTAATCCAGGATGATTTCCTCATCTCAAGATTCTTAACTAAATCACATCTGCAAGGACTTTTTTTTTCCAAATAAGGTCACATTCACATGTTCCAGGAATTTGACTTGGAAACATTTGCAGGAACCATTTTTCAGCCTGACACACTGGCTCAAAGTCACACAGCAGGACATGGTGTAGAGTTCATGTTCATTCTGCTCCATGTGCTGCCTTCCATCAGACTGTGTGACCTGTCATCTCTGTCCCTCCTCACACTTCAGACTGAAGGAAAGTCTGCCCCACCATAGAGTAGGGTAAGATCAATATTCTGCTCCCCCATCCCAGCTCCATGGACCTTTCCAAGGAAAGGCTGGAAAGGCTGAGCTGCTCATTAACACATTCCATGATGCACTCTTGGCTTCCTTCCCAACACTTGGTCAGATTCTTGAGCCTACTTCAAAACCACACTAAATCACCAAACAACCTTGCTGTCAAAATTATTACATCCTTCCTACTCATATTGGTTTCTCAAAAGTCCCCATGTTGGGAATGAAATAGACATATATAAGAAACCATGCTATGTCTCCCAAACTGTCCTTGAACATTCAATTCGAAGGTTAGTCAAGGCCAATTTGCTATTTCTCAAGAAACTGCCTGATGTGGAGTCCATAGAGAAAATGGTGATATCTCCCCCTGCCTAACATGTGGGTCAGTAAAAATCTACAAGATTCCACTGTGCACACATACTCCCCCTGCCTTCTAGGAACCATGCTTCCCATCTGCATAGATTATCTGGAATTCAATCCATCCTTTCCTTTCAGTCTACCTAGAGTTACTATTATACCATTTCACATAAGATATATGACCCTTATAATTGTATAGGCCAATTTACAAACCCCTCTCCATTCAGGTTGTCATCTGAATAACATCTACATGCATTATAAACCCCACAAGACAATGCTATTATTTAGACATATGTTGCTATTAAATGCTATTAGATGCTATTAAATAGACATACGTTTTTTTTAATTAAAAGAAAAAAGTGGGCTTTTATATTTGACTCACTACTTATGTCTATTGCTCTTCATTCTCACCTGAGGATCCAAGTTTTCTATTATTTCCTTTCATCCTGAAGAACTTCTTAAATATATAGCATTTCTAATGGTATATAGGTTGGTCTGCTGACAATAAATACTTGCAGTTTTCTTTATCTGAAAACAACTTTATTTTGTTTCCATTCTTGAAGTACAGTTTCATTGGATATGGAATTCTGGATTGATAGTTTATTTTCCTCTCAGCACATGAAAGATATTGTCCCACTCTCTTCCTGTTTTCATCGTTTTTGAAGGTAGGTTGGCATGTTTTCAAAATGCGTTTCCCTTGTTGTACATTGGCTGTTTTTCTCTGACTGCTTTCAAGATGGTGTCTTGGATTTTCACCTTGCTCATTATGATGTGCCTCAGCATTTCGAACAGGAAAATACATCTTTTTCACTAACTTTGGGAAGTTTGGGGCCATTATTTCTTCAAAAACTTTTTACGCCCCTTCTCTATCTCCTTTCCTTCTGCGACACTAATTACCAGTATGTTAAAATTTTTGCTAATATCCCACAGGATCCTGAGACTCTGGTGGGGGTGGGGGGCGGTTAATCTTTTTCTTTTTTTTTTTCTTCGCTCTTCATAGAGAAAACTTACATTTTATCTATCTTCAAATTCACTTGCTGCTTGTCATCTGTGTGTTCCAAGGGTCAGTCAATGATATGGGTAGAGTTGATATTAAAAATCTGTACTTGTCACTTTCTGGCTCCCTCCTTTCTGAGATCACCCTGCCACTTTCTAACAGCTACAGCCACACAAAATTCTGTACTCAGGTTCTTTTGGCCAGAAAGACTGTGGGTCTCCCACTGGAGTTTCACCTACCTATGCAGTACTGCCTATAGCTTGACCTCAGGATGGGAAACTTAACCCATGCCAATCCCCTCTTTCAGGTGTCACAGAGTCTACCTGCCTTTGTTCACTCTACACATACTTTAGAGAATTGTTTTATTTGTTTTGCATTTTGATCAGAGTTTATAGTTGTTTCCTGTGGGAGTTTACTTGGTTGTATGGGAAGCAGAAATCACTGTTCCTTATGTGTTTAACTGTTAAGTTGTCTACATCAGTCCTGATGAGTTCAGTAATGTTTCATGAACAAAGAACTACTAGAACCATAGTGGCTTAAAAAACACACACAAAGGTTTATTTCCTGACTTATAACACACGTCCATTTCCCAGATTAACAAAGGCTCATGTCATCTGCACTTAAGGACACAAGCAGGTGACCTTCACTATCTACTCATCATCCTATAAAGGGGAAAAAGGGAACACGGTAAATAATGCACTAGCTCTTAATGTTTGTACCCAGAGCCAACCTCTATCACTTCAGTTCACATTTCATTTGTTGACAGCAAAACAGGTGGCCTCACTTAAATTCAAGTGGGTAAGGAAGTATATCCATTCTATTTGCCCAGAAGAACTAAAATACATATGAATGAACCTGAAAGGCTACAAAGATGTCATGTCATATGGATTTTTTTCATTTTCACAAGGTCAAATCAGTCCATTTCTTTTCTCTATGTACTGTGTCTTATATAAAAATTTCTTCTTCAAGGTTAGATTCCAAGTTTATGAGATATCTCTTATATTTTTCTTCTAATGTGTTTAAATCATTGCTAAAAGCCATTTATGTCTCTAGCATAACTGGAGGGGTGTATGTGTGTGTGGTAATATGTATACCATGTTTAGGTGGATAGTTAATTGTCCCATTCACTGAAAGCCCATCCCCTCCTCCACCAATTTAATATTCCAACCTTAACAATAAAACAATTTTATGTGTACCTGGATCTGTTTTTATACTCCTCATTTCAACCAATGATGTATTTGTCTGGTATAAAACCCCACAGTATAAATGTTTTAATTTTTTAGTAGGTAAATACCCCATCATGGTTCTTCCTTTAAAATAAATCTTTTCCATCCATTTTTTCAAAAACTATTCTAAAGTATTGTCTTTCCCTTTCAAAATCTACAAGATGCTCACAAGGCCTCTTAAGAAATTCTGTTGGGATTTTGATTGTGATCATATAGACTTTAAACAGATTGTGTCTTCCCAGGAGGGAAAGTGGTACTTCTCATCTACTTAGGTTTTCTTTTAAGTTTGTTTGGTAGAGTTCAACATTTTTCATATAGTTACTGTGCAGCCCATGTTAGTTTCCTTGTGAATCCTACAGTTTTGCTGTCCTTATAAATGTATAAGAACTCTATTGATACTTTACTGGAATCTTACATATAGCTACTTTACTGAATTCTATCATTTTTAATGCATTTTAGTTAAGTTTTGAACAACCAATTATATATTTTTAAATAGTACTGGTTTATCTGTTCTTCCCAATATTTTATATATCATATTTAATCTTATTACCTTATACCCTTAGCTGGATTCATGTTGTAAAATGGCTAGCACAATGTTGAAATAGTTACAGCAAGGGCGAACACACTCTTTTGTGGCAATAAAAAGAATATTTACAATGTTAACATTAAATAATGTACCTTCCTATCTTCCTATATAAGTCTCTGATATCTTGTAATATGCTGTGTAAGTTCATCCTATTTCTAACTTACTGAATAATGCTTGTTTGTTGTGCTATGTGATAGAAAAGGGGTCTCTATTTATTAATTCACTACTTTTTTTTTCCTGTGGGTTGACTTTGCTTTTCTCATTGAATAATGAGAGCTCTTGAGGCTATTAATTTTCTGGTAAATACGGCTTTGTCTATTTCAAAGGTGTATACGTAGAGTTGTCTATTTTTAACACTGTTTATGTTAGGTTTGATTTCTTATTTGACTGTATAGCTCTTTAAAAGAAATTCTTGTTTTTAATTGTTGACATTACAGTTTTTCAAGCTGTTGAGCTATGCATTTAAACTGTTATTAATTTCTAGCTTTATTTCACTGTAGGCAGAGCATATACCCTACAAACAGTTTATGTTTCATACTATGGTTTTCTTTAAAGTATAAGATATGATCAACTTTTTCCTAAATGCTTGATGGCTCCTTAATGTATGCTTTTTTGTTTCTGGAGGACAAAGTTTAATAAATATTTATTGAATCAGTTTTATTAGATTATTATGCTAAGTGAAATAAGTCAGGCAGAGAAAGACAGAGACCATATGTTTTCACTCATATGTGGATCCTGAGAAATTTAATAGAAGACCATGGGGGAGGGTAAGGGGGAAAAAAAGTTACATAGAGGGAAGGAGGCAAACCATAAGAGACTCTTAAATACTGAGAACAAACTGAGGGTTGATGGGGGGTAGGGGAGAGGGGATAGTGGGTGATGGGCATTGAGGAGGGTACCTGTTGGGATGAGCACTGGATGTTGTATGGAAACCAATTTGACAATAAATTATGTTTAATAAAAAAAATACTCCATGTATTCTGTGTTTATCTGACCCATAAAAGATCAATAAAAGTGTATTAAAATCTCATACGACAATTCTATTTCTGTCAAGTTTTCCTTATGTTTGTAACAGGCTTTGTTTCATGCATTTTGAGGCTGTTACCATGTCAATGACAATTCAAGGCTGTCTTATGTTCATTGTGAAGTCCATTTGAGAGGGAATATAATCTTCTAGATCACATTTAATATTTTCACAATCTTTGACTCTATTGTGTGTAAATATTGCCAAGATTGCTTTTTTGCTTTATTTTGCTTTTGCCTAATATATCTTGTGCATCTTTTGTTGTTGTTGTTGTTGTTGTTGTTGTTGTTCTTGTTTTAAACATTTTTTTTAATGTTTGTATTTGAGAGAGAGAGACAGAGTGAAAATGGGGGAGGGACAAAGAGAGAGGGAGACACAGAATCTGAACCAGGCTCCAGGCTCCAGGCTCCAAGCTGTCAGCACAGAACCCGACATGGGGCTTGAATCCACAAACTGCGAGATCATGACCTGAGCCAAAGTCAGAGGTTCAACCAACTGAGCTACCCAGACACCCCTGTTGTTGTTTTTGTTCATTTCATTTAGTCATAGTGAGTTTCTTTGTTTTAGGTATATCTATTCTCAGTAACCCATGGTTACATTTTGCTTTTTAGCTGAAAAAGAGAGTCTTTGTATTTTAACAGGTTTAAATGATTCTTTTATAATGATTCAGCTTCAGAGAATGCTTTCACATTCACATTTGTTCTTCACATCATGTAAGGTACATGGGAAATGTCATTCCTATTTTACACATAAGAAAATTTAAAGCCAAATAGGTTAAATGTATTTCCCATGGTTATTCAGGTAATATGTGGCACTTGTAAGACTTAGCCAAAGAATACTAAAACTAAAGCATGGCTTTTTACAAACATGGTATACTTTCGTTGAACGTCAATGTTCAGATGGACTAATTGGTCAAATTATCTGCCTTGTTTTTCAAGTAGGTGAGTTTACACTATGGTTGGTATAAATGATATGTTTGGCTGTACCTCTGTACAGATCTTCCTTTGTCTTTACATAGTTTCTGCTTCACTGTAAATTTCCTTGCTTTGTATGCTTGGTGATTTAGACCAGGCAGCACGTTCTTTTCTCTCTCTGTTGATTTGGAAGTCATACCTACTTTGATTTCTAACAGTGATAACAAGTATACCAAAAAGAATAATTTATTGAATGTGTAATTAAACTTTAAAATTTTCCAATACTTGAAATCGTTGAGTCCACCCCTACTGAAATGAATATTTATTACCATTTTATTTCCAGATTCTGTAAATATAACCTTAGGTTTTGTTGCAACTTAGTATTAATTTTTTGAATATTAAATACTTAACACTTACTAAAGCATCATCTTATATTATGTATTTTGTCTTTCAAAAGTATAGTTTTACAATTGCATTCAGTGTTATAACTAAAGTTACAATTATTTAAGTCTCCTTTTGTGTTCAAGTAGCTACATTATTAATAATCAGTTTCTTAATAACATTTACTTCTCTGTTACAGAATTTGTAAATTCCATTTCTCTGTTTCCTGGACTAGTGCCTCCTAAATCTTAGTACATGTAAAAATCTCCTATGAACACTGTTAATATAGATTGCTGCCTTCTATCTCCAGAGATTTTGCTTCAGGAGGTTTGGAGTGGACCAGAGAATCTGTCCTTCTAACTAGTTTCCAGATAACACTGTTACTGGACTCAGAACTTCACTTTGAATAGCACTGACCTGGGCTACATCCCTAAGCCATTTCCCTGGTAAAGAAGCGTATGCTTTCTTTTCTCTTGTATATTTGAGAATCTCTTTCTGTTACTTTTCCAAATGAAAGACAACCTGAGTATATTTACCTTTCTTCTGTACACTCTCCCAAACTGTTCCGAGCAAATTTTTGTATTTTTATAAGGTAAACTGGTTTTCTTTGCCCGTGTGCTTGAAGAATTTTTTCTTTATTCTTATAATTAAAAAAAAAATTGCCAGCTTGTAATAGAATGGAACCCTTTTCATTAATGTTGCCTAGAGTATGAAAAACCCTTGCGATTTGCATACTGAGGCTTTTCTGCTTTTGTTTTTGTTTTAGCTCAGAAGAGCTTTTATTAATTTTTGATTACCTCTTGTTTTCCAATTGTTTCTGTCTCAAGAATATCTATAATTCTTAGATTTGGTCCAATGTTTAAGTTGATGATCTCTCTCTGCTATATTTTTAATCTTCTCTATTTCATTAATTTTATTGTCCTTTTCTTCATTTTGAGAATATCAATTTTTCTTCTATAGTCTATATTTTCTTCTATATTTTTTAATGCTGATTTCTTTCCAGCTTCTAACACAGATTTTAATTCTGTATGGCATTCTGGTTTCTTTATGTTTGCTTCACTAACCTATCTCTTTTTCCAAACTATACTACTTTCTTTTAGCCATCATTTATTCTCTCATTTCTCTTTTTGTTTCCTGAAGTTTCTGAGGATACCAAACTTCTAAACATCTTTTCAAGTTCCTGTGGCAAATCATCCTGAGAGGTCTGTTACTCTGAGTCTCTGAGATACTGTTTTTTTTTCTTGTCCATTATGATTTTTTAAATTTTCAATTTTATCATGAAATAGCCAGCATTTGCCAAGAAAGATATGATGATTGTCTTTTCTTATGTGTCACTTAAATCCCCTACAACTGGGTCATCAGTTGGTTTCCAGAATTTCTATCCCAATTCCCAGTCTCTAGCAGCCATCTTGTAGAGTCCCTTGGGATGATATAGAATCTTTTAGCACCACTGCCTAGATCTATGTCCAATCTAAATATAAAAAACATAGGGAGCCTGGGTGCCTCAGTCAGTTAAGCATCCAACTCTTGAGTTCAGCTCAGGTCATGAGTTCACAGTTGGTGACATCGAGCCCTGTACCGGGCTCCATGCTGACAGCACAGAGTCTGCTTGGGATTCTCCCTCTCCCTCTCTCTCTGCCCCTCATCCACTCACACTGTCTGTCTCTATCTCTCTCTCTCCCTCTCTCTCTCTCTCTCTCTCTCAAAAATAAAAACAAAAATCCACAGTACCCTCTCTACCTTCAGCATAGTTATACTGTTTTAATTAGGACTGATACTAACAAATATATTTCCAAAAATATTACTGTCCCCTCTAGTAGGCAGGACAATACCTTTCCCCAAAGAGGTCTACATCCTAATCCCTAGACTCTGCAAATATCTTAGGTTACATGGCAAAGGAGAATTAAGGTTGCTAATCACCTAACTTTAAAATAGAGATATTATCCACTATGACTTAGGTGACTCCAATGTAATCACAAAAATTCTTATATAGAGAGAGAAAGGTAAAAGACTCAGCCAGAGTGATGTGATAAAAGAAAGACTCAACTAGCCATTTCTGGCTTTGAACAGGGATGAGGGCCACAGGCCAAGGAATGTGGGCAACTTATAAAAACTGAAAAAGGCAAAGAAACAAATGACCCCATAGAGACTTGAGAAAGAAATTCAGGCCAACCGACACCTTGATTTTATCTCAGTGAAATCCATTTCAGATTTTTGACCTCCAGAACCTTAAAATACTAAATTTGTCTTGTTTTGAGCCACTATGTTTGTGGTGACTTATGACAACAGTTATAGGAAGCTAATAAAATGACATGCCAACTACTATTTGTTATCTACATCAATGCAGAGATAAAAATCTGCATTAATAATAATAAGTGCTTCAAAAAAGTACTTACAGGGGTGCCTGGCTGGCTCAGTCAGTTAAGCGGCTGACTTTGGCTCAGGTCATGATCTCACTCTTCATGAGTTCTAGCCCCGCATCAGCACAGAGCCTGCTTCAGATCCTCTGTTCCTCTCTCTCTGCCCATCCTCCGCTTGCATGCTCTCTCTCTCTCTCTCTCTCTCTCTCTCTCTCTCTCTCTCTCAAAAATAAACATTTTAAAAAAGGAATTATTTTTTTTAATTTTTTTATGTTAATTTATTTTTGAGAGAGACAGAGCAGAGCATGAACAGGGGAGGGGCAGAGAGAGAAAGAGACACAGAATCCGAAGCAGACTCCAGGCTCCTAGCTGTCAGCACAGAGCCTGATGTGGGGCTCAAACTCACCACCTGTGAGATCATGACCTGAGCCGAAGTCGGATGCTCATCCAACTGAGCCACCCAGATGCTCCCAAAAAAGGAATTATTTTTCATTTAAATAGGTTGAACCATGACCTATCTATTTTACTTTTGTGCAGCACTACTTTTCCTTGGGGAAAGAATAAAGATCACATTTTTAAATGTTTCTCTTTATCTGGATAGGAGGTAAGTAGGAGTGAGATTTCCATAGGTTTTGATTTGCCCAAGTAGGTATTTCTCTACTTATTGGTCTCTGGAAATCACCATGTTTACTCAAGATTTAACTCAAGAGGCTAAAGTCATAGGTAAATATTAGAGGGAATTGACAAAGGCATATTAAGTTTTAAGGAATCAACTATACTTTCCGAAAAAAACACATGAGTACAGAGTTGACACAGAACTGCTTTCTGCCTTGCTAGTACTGAAGGCCACAGAGCAGCCAATTCCCTTCACTTGAACTTGTGCTGCAAAATTTTTCTGCACAGCAGATAAAGGGCCAAAGCAACACAATTTAATGAGTAGCACACACCCATTCATTCATATGTACTAGACCTTAGGCCATCAGGCTTCTTACTGCTCCCCCTCTAAGAATCATCTTATGCTTGCATGCTGGACACAGCTGCTCTGGATACATAGGTCTTTATCTGGACCAACACTGAATAGGGAGAAGGTCCTCTATCAGTAGTCTGAAACAGAGCCTAACATTTCCCACCATTACAACCATCAAACAAGATAAAGACTTTTTATATCTGAGAGGATTAAATCAAAACACAGATAACTGACCTTGGAGATGAGCCATTAGTCTTTGTGAGATAAATAGGAATGCTTGATGGTATTGTTTAATAGAGCTGCAGAGAATACTGAGGTAATTAAGCAGGCTTGTAAGGGAAGGACCAGAAAACAAATGTGAGAACCATAAGGGCATGGGTAGGACATAGGACACTAAGATGCTGAATTTTCTCTGAGCACAATCTTTCCCTGGTAGAGCTGACTGGTGGGCTACTCAGAATATAGATATTCTCTATAGCATTAGCCAATGTGAACCCAACATGAAAGAAAATGAAAAGCATCATAATTCTTTAAAAACAAATATTTTCATTTTCATAGATACCTATGAAACAAGTGGTTAAGAGCATGAGCTCTGAAGTCAAACTGTGAAGGTTCAAATCCTGGCCTTGACCCTCACAGAAATGTGATGTGACTTCTTTATGCCTCGTTTCCTGCATCTGTAAACTGGGGACAATACTGTTACCTCACTGGCCACTCTGAAAACATCAGCTATAATGAATGTAAAGTTCAGTCCTAATCCTTTCCTAATCCTAGCACAGTCCTAATCCTTTCTAAGAGGTGAATATAATGGCTGCTCCTGCTAAAGTGAGGCTGTGAAGCATTCTGGGTAAGACAGGGCCTCCTGAACAGGACTGTCCAGGGTCTGCCATTTAATAGCTGT
This sequence comes from Acinonyx jubatus, assembly GCF_027475565.1. NCBI lineage: Eukaryota > Metazoa > Chordata > Mammalia > Carnivora > Felidae > Acinonyx > Acinonyx jubatus. Next base: position 137,804,705 of record NC_069383.1, on the reverse strand, counting down.
ATGATCTTGGGTAACTTATTGAAATTCTCTGTGTCTCAGTGTCCTCACCTATAACATTAGAATAATAATTATTATTATCTCAGTGTTATCTTGAGGATTAAGTGAGTTAATGTTTGTAAAATATTTAGAAGAGTGTCTGGCACATAGGCGTTTGATAATATATTATTCAGTTCTCTCGGTTTTAAAACAGTGATCATGGGAGGCCAAGGGCTCTATGGTGATATTCTGGGGGTCTGTGTGGTGGAGTGGAGATAAGAAAGGTATGGCCCAGCCTCATTCTCTATTCGAATAGAGTAACTCTATTTTAAATATTGAGTTTTGGGGCAAGATTTTTGTTGAATAAAGGGTCCTGCTGCTTTAAAAGAAAAACCAAAGAAGAAAAGGAAGGAATGAAGGGAAGGATACAGGGAGACGGAGAGAAAGGGAGCAGAGGAGAAAATGAAAGAAAGACACAAACCAGGGTTCGCTACCAAAGTGCCCTCATATAACATAACTAGATCAGTCCTGTTTTTACAAAACATTTCATATTTTTATATGTGCTATCTAGAGAATTTAACCAGATCATTTTTAAGGTTCCTTTGAGACAGAAAATTCTGTTTCTTAAAAAGTAAATTTTAGTAAATTCAAATTTTAAACACACAACTTCCCAACCTTCTTTAGGGTAAACAAAAATCTCAATAATTCTAATTTAACATGCAAATCATGAATATTCACTACAGTCAAATGAATAATAAATCATCCCTGACTTCAAGTGCTTGCCATGGAAAATTGCCGATTTTCTTAAACACGCAGAAATCTGTTTTTAAATTATTTTTTATTATTTTTCCTCCTGTGATGGTTACTCTTCAAAGTTGCTTGGAAAATGTGCCATCTTCAGCATTAAGGAGGTAAAGAAGAAATGATTAAAGCAAAAGATGGTGTCATTAACAAAAGGAAAGAGAGAGTCCATGGATCAGCAGGCTGGGTTCTGCAACACATTTTTTTAAATGTCACCAGATAAAATTTATGATACAAAAGGGAATGTTCCTTAGTCATTCTGAGTATTGTTATCTATATGAATAATAAATCAAAAGGCTCTGTATCCATTTATGGCTGAAATTATGACCTTGGACAGGTTACTGATGTGATTTACTCCACTGATACCAATGAAACAGAAACCCAGTGAAAATACCACTGGATTGACCTCATGTTCTAAGAAATTAGTGAGGCTTGGTAGAACAAACATTTTGAAGGGAAAGTATAGAATTTCAAATATTTATGGCACCATTATATCCGTGAGCTCATTAAGATTTCTTTTAAACAACTACCCTTCAGTGATTGTTACACAGAAAACCCAAGTACATTCAAGCTTCAGAAGATTGTCTGTTTCATAATTTGATGGAAGGATATCACTCGTATTTGCCCCTAAGTTGAATAGAATTATTAATATTTTACCTTTAAAGACTCATGCAGTCATTCCCCTTACATAAAATTTAAAATATGAAAAACTGTAATGATTAGAAGTATGTACATTGATGATAAAAATCAAGAAGAAATACGAGGAATTGATTACTGTAAAGGATAGGATAACAACTACCTTTAATGTGGTCAAAGAAAGGATTAAGATCAGAGAAGGTTTGCAGGAGACTCTTGGAGCACTGGACCTGTCTTGACACATGTTTTCATTTATAATTATTCATTAAACTGGACATACATGTCTTATGCACTTTTATTATATTTATTATATTTCACAATTTTATTTAAAATTCTCTATTCTGAGGTGACACTCCAGCTTATTATATAGGTCATACCTTTTTTTTATTATGAAATTTATTGTCAAATTGGTTTCCATACAACACCCAGTGCTCATCCCAACAGGTGCCCTCAATACCCATCACCCATCACACATAGGTCATACTTTATACTAAAGAAGTATTATTTACCTGAAATTCTAATTTAATTGGGCATCCCATCCTTCATCCTTACCCCAATCAGAATAGCAAAATGAGATTACAAATACTTAAAAAGAAGGCAAAATAAGCCACAGATACAATGCATTCTTAGAAGTCTTGGTTATTCCTGTTTTATATCCTATTAATATGATAAATTTGTGTTTCATGGTTTATGGCACCCCTGGGGTTCTTGTATACAGGCACTGTAAACAAAAGTAGGCTACATAGATGCAAATTATAATTTGCTTATAGGAAGGCAAAGAAGCTGACCTTTATAAATACAACCATGCCTAAGAAAAAAGAGCTTGAAGTCAAAATCAAATCTGAAAAAAAATTTTAATTTGTTCTTTTTTTAAAGCAATGATTTTTCTTTTGTTGTATGCACTTGTTTGCACAGGAAAGGAAAAGACAATCAACTAGGTAAAATGGGTGCTACATTGCTCCCTTATACACAAAGAATTACACATCTGTCTAACAATACTAACCACTCTGAAAGATAATTATGGATCATTGCTTTAAAAAATATCCTGAACTGCCTCCAGAAATGGCAAGGAGAATTCAATTAAATTATTTGTAAAAGCCAGAGTCTTTTTTTCCTATCCATCTGCTACTTGAAATGGGATGACCTTTCAAATAGTGCTTGCGGTTCTCAAAGCAAACTCTAAATAAAGAAGTGGAGTGTGGCTTTTTTTTTTCCCCTCTCCACCAGGTTCAGCATAGATAGAGTATTTGTACTGACATTCTACACCACTGAAAAGAATGCAGATTTGGCTTCTAGGAACATAAATGAGGCATTTTAGGAATATTAATCAGGTTCTGTCCCATGCCTTCAGTCATGACATTTGCCTTCTACCAGAAAGGTGGCTGTTTCCAAGATAAGTGTTTGGGAACAAGCAACGGAACGTAATGTACTCCCTGGAGAAAAACTGGAAACCCTAAATCCAAACAAATAAGATAAAGTACACATGTTAGTGAAGAATCCCTTGTTAAGCTGCCTATGGCAGGAGAGCTAATTCAAAAAGGTCAGATATTTAAGTAACAATAGACTCAAAGCAGTCCTTCCAAAGGCCTCCCCATAGGCCTTATATTACCAACTAACAGCTGGTACTATGACACTATTAACAGTAATGCTTTCTTCACCAAGTCTACATATACACTTTTTTCCCTGTTCTGTTGTTCCCCCCTGTCACTCTTAATTTTTAAAACATTTCCAATTTGGTCTTTTGGGTCATTTTTTTTAATCCAAAATTTAAAAAAAAACAACCAATATATTTCTCTTGCTAAAAGTACAGCAAGCACTTTTCAAAAAGTTCAAAAAATACAGAAAAATATAAAAGATCACCTGTTACCATATCATCCACAGAAAACCACTGCAAACAGTCTGGTGTGTCTACTTCCATTCATTTTAATGCATGAATATATCACAAAATTGGGTCATGGTACGTAACAACTGGAATCTAACATACTGATCAAGTGTTTTATACATAACTTTCTATGCCATCAGCGGAAATTCACACCATCATATATAAATGTTCATTATAATGTTATAACTGTGTAGGTGTAAATGTGTGTGTAAATAGCTGTAATATAGCTTATGAGTGAATTTAGCTTTTTTCATTATTATATACAAAGCTGTAATGAAATAAACATCTTATTTCCTTAGCATTACTTTCTAGAAGTAGTATGGCTGGACAGGAGAGCATTCTGATAATGGATATTATCAAAGTTATTAAGTTAATATGGCCAAGCTGCCCTCCAGCAAGTTTAACAAGTTATGCACATACTCTGGACAATACCCTACAGTCTGTACAATATTGAAACGTATCAATTTTGGGGACAATTGTCAGTCTGAGCAAAAAACCATTATTGCTCTTATTATCTTTGCTGTAATAACTAATAAGCTGAAAGTTTTACTGGTGTTTTGTTTCACCTCCTTAGTAAATTGCCATTGAAACATTTTGCCCACTTTTTAATGTGGTAAAAGCACTGTCTTAAAACACAATACTGTAATGATTTTTTGTATAATTTTTTAGTTTATTATTTTGAGAGAGAGAGAGAGAGGGAGGGAGAGAGAGAGAGAGAGAGAGAGAGAGAGAGAGCACACGCACAAGTCGGGGAGAGGCAGAGGGAGAGAGGGGGGTGGGGAGAGAATCCTAAGCAGGCTCTGCACTGTTAGTCTGGAACCCGATGCAGGGCTTGAACTCACAAAATGTGAGATCATGACCTGAGCTGAAGTCAGATGCTTAACCGACTGAGCCACTCAGTCACCCCTACAATACTGTAAAGATTTAGCACACATACATATGTATATGAGATCAGAAAAACATGCCACAGATAATAAATAATTATTTTAATTGTAAAAAATAGCATAATACACAAAAACACAAACATATGTATCAACACATATGTTTCTGTTTAATAAATTAAATAAACATATACACACATATAAAATAAATCAGTACTTTCCCCTTGCCCTATGGCCAATCCCATTTTCCCATTGTAATAAAAAGAAGTACTTGTTTATGCTTCCACAGTTTCTCTAGTTTTATCCAAATATATACAAACACATAATTGTATATAGAGCTATTCTTTTCTTTTTCATTTAAATGAGCTCAATACTTTCCCAATCGCTCCAGTCAAAAGATTATTCACCAGCTGCATCATGGACACAACTGGACATCACATATAGATCTACCTAATTATTTTTATTTGTTGCATATTATTCCACTCTACAATTATAAATATGGTCAACAATGTCCCTATTAATGAGCTTCTTGATGGGTTTCTCTTGCTTTGTTTTGTTTTTTCCACTAAAACAATGCAGCACATATCTTTGAATATACATTTTTATACAATAGATTAAAGATTCCCAATAGGTATGGTGTCAAACAACAGGCATACCATTAATTTTGATAGATAATGCCAGATTTATCAGAATATGACAATGTTCTACTGTCTCATTATGATTTGATTTGTATTTCTATGATGACTGCTAATGAGGCTGAGCAGATCTCCATTGTGAATTACCAATTAATATCTTCAGCCATTGTTTCAAATATAATGTAAAACTTTATCTCATAGGCGTATAGGATTTCTTAGTTTTCTAGTATTTCTATTGTTTATATCTTTAATTCATCTAAAATTTATCTTTTAAAATTTTATGGTGAGAAATAGGGGTCTATCATTCACAACTTACATATGAAAAGTCAACTTTAATCTCATTTTTTATGGAAACATACATTTCCCACTGGGGGAAAAAAACACTTTTACTAACTATTTAGCTCATTATTATATATACTCGGATCTGCTTCTGACTTTTTTCTATTCCATTGTCAATTTTTCTCATGGCCAATAACATGCTGTTTTAAAGCAGCAACTGTATATTAAGTTTTAATGTCTAGAAAAAAGAGCAAAAGTAAAAATCTTTTGCAATTGTGACTTGAATCATTGACATATGCATTATTTTAGAAAGGAATGACATTTTAGAATAGGAAATATTAGGGAGTATAGTTTGATGATTTCCTTTAATAATGAATGTGTTACTAAAGATTTTATATTTTTGGTTTACATAAATGAAATTTTTCTATTTCTTTGCAACTGGTTATTAAAGGTATAAATAAGCTTTGATTTTAATATATTTACCTTGTGGCCTTCCAGCTTACATGTTTTCTGTAACAGTCTTAACTTTTTTAGGAATATAATCATATCATCTGAAAATGAAGACAACTCTGTTTAACATTTTCCAATATTTATTTTCCCTAATTTTATTGTTTAATTACATCATGTAGAACCTGCAACACAGTGTTAAGTAACAGTGTTCACAGTATTCCTCTGCATTTTTCCTGGTTTTAATAGGAATGGCTTTTATATTTCACTGATTAATGTAATGTTACGATAGGTTTTTGTGACTATATTTTATTTTGTTTAATTAACATGCTTCAATGCCCATTTTATTTTGAAAGTTATTCAAAATTTCTTTAGCAATAAATTTTAGCAAATTCCTTTTTGGTATGTGTACTGGGTTGAAATTTATGGCCACCTGGAATCTCAGGTGACTTTATTTTGCAATGGAGTCTTGGCAGATGTGCTTACTTAAGAAAAGGCCATACTGGATTAAGGTGGGCCCTAATCCAGTGGATGCTATCCTCCAAAGAAGAGAAAATAGAGGCACAAACAGACACACAGGGAGAACTCCATGTAATGACAAAGGCAGAGATTGAAGTGGTACATGTATATATATGTCAAGGAACACCAAGGAGTGACAGCAGCCACTTGAAATTAGGAAGGGGCAAGAAAAGATAATCCCTTACAAACTTTGAAGAGAGCATTATCCTGTTGGCACCTTGGTTTGGGACACGTAGCATCCAGAACTGCAACTGAAAAAATTTCTGTTGTCGTAAGCTACCTAGTTTGGTGATTTGTTTATAGCAGCCCTAAGAAACTAACATAGCATGTATTGATATAATCATATCATTTTTGTCTTCTAATTTGCTGATGCGTTGCATGGTGTGTGTGGATAAATATCCAATTTTGAACCAGTTTGTAATTTTTGAAAAAAACCCTATTTCAAATATTTCATATTTTCATAAGCAGATGGATTTAAGTTGCTATTTTAAAAATTATATACTTATACATACAAAAATGAAATTGGTATAAAATATGTTTTTAGAGCTTTCAATATCAGGTTTTGATATCAAGTTAGGTTTAGATTTGTACAATTACTTGAGGCACAATTGTACAATTACTTCCCTCTTTCTCTATAGTCTTGAACTGTTTAATAACCATAAGGAGTAACTGTTTTAAAGCTTAAATTTAAGTTAGCTGTAAAACCATCTGGGCCTGGGGCCTTTTTTTTTTTTGTGGGACATCTTTAATAATCTTCCACTTTTTTCTCTGATTATTGTTATTAAAATATTTTAACTTTTCTTATGTTAATATTGATCATATATATGTTCCTTAAGAATCACTATTTCTTCTAGATTTTCAAATAAATGGCTACAGAATTTTTTTTTCAAACATGCGGTAGTACCAGTATTGACTGGTAGAGTTGACCGGGAAGCTAGGAGGATACATACCCTTTTCTTCCCATACTACTACATGAGGATTGAGTCAAAAGGGGACAATCCTCAAAGAAAGAAAAGAATTATTCAGTCAAGCATATAAAAGTAGCTCTTATCACTCATAAGAACTTCTAAAGAAACCCACAGAAAATGTTTTCATCTGAATCGTCAGATGCGTATCACAATAAAATTTGGATAGTTCGTCCTCAAGTTATTTGATACTCTCCTGGAGTCTTAGCAAAGCTATGCAGAAATTTTCTTGACATTTACATTAAGCTACAATAAAGTTCCCATTTTTTGAAACACTTGACAAAATAAAAAAAAAGAATTATTCTTCCCTCACACCTGCACACATTTAAAAATATCTCCAACTTTTCTAAGAAACAATTTTCTCCACAACTCTCCCAGACTTCATACTCATATCCTTTTATTCATAGCAGATGGAGGAAATTAGAGTAACATATTTGCTCTAAAATCATTAGTGTTGCCTCAGCACTTCCAATCTAAAATAGCATTTCAAGGGGTTATTGTTACGTGGATCAAGAGTTTGCTCTAGGCACAAAGAGACATAAAAACCAATTTGAAACTTTTTTTTTTTTTGCAATGAGCTTTTGCATCTTAATTTCTGCAACAATGTTCTAGTTCGATTTTAAACACAAATCAAATGGGAGGATAGAGTGCCCTGATTCACTCATGGGTCATACTTTGTTCACTGGCCAGTCCTCTGAGAAATCATGATAGCTGCTTCTGGAAAGCAACATTCTCAAAACTGACCACCAACTGCTAGGTAGTCTGGAAGACTGGGAATATATTCATTTTTACGTCTCAGATATCGGCTTGCCCCTTCGCCTCCTGAAATGCCTAAAAGGAAATGTGGTAATGAACCAGCAGATGACAGCCATTCTGTCCAAGACCTAAACAATCCCTGGCTTAAGAATGAACCAATCTTGGGGCACCTGAGTGGCTCAGTTGGTTAAGTGTCCAACTCTTGATTTCGACTCTGGTCAAGCATGATCTCATGGTTCGTGAGATTGAACCCTGCGCTGGGCTCAGGGCTGACCGTGCAGAGTCTGCTTTGCATTCTCTCTCTTTGCCCCTCCCCTGCTCATGCTCTCTCTCAAAATAAATAAACAAGCTTTTTATTAAAAAAACATGAACCTGGGGCGCCTGGGTGGCTCAGTCGGTTGAGCATCCGACTTCAGCCCGGGTCACGATCTCGCGGTCTGTGAGTTCGAGCCCCGCATCAGGCTCTGGGCTGATGGCTCAGAGCCTGGAGCCTGCCTCAGATTCTGTGTCTCCCTCTCTCTCTGCCCCTCCCCCGTTCATGCTCTGTCTCTCTCTGTCTCAAGAATAAATAAACGTTAAAAAAAAAAATTTAAAAAAAACATGAACCAATCAGAAAGTGTTTGTTTAGCATATAGTGTATTAAGTCCACCATAAAAAAATGTTTTTAAGTTTAAGATACTACACACCTGGAAAATGTAATCTTGTGTAGGCATAAAAGCAGTCACAGAGAATGATACCAGATATCTCTACACTGCACAATTTTCAAAATACTTTCATGACATGCTTGTAGGTTATCCTCATAAATCTATAATGAATGCAGGATTAAAGAAGAATACATGAACATACTAGTCAAGAGATTAAAGTGGCTTTAAAGATCATCAACAAACCTCTTTTACAGATAAGAAAATGGAGACCAAAGGGAAATGAGGACCTTCACCTTCTTGCACAGCCATCCTGTAGGGCTAATAAAGTGAATGCTGGTCACCACAAGAGTCATGAAAAAGAGCCATAAAAATAAGACAAGAAAGAGAAACATGATCTCCCTTACAGAGAAAAGCAATTTTAAAACTCATAGTTTCCAGTAAATATGTGCAAGCCTTGAAGAGCATATTCACGTAGTTGTAAAGACTATACACACTTACACACAAAAAATTCACTACATAACTATTGAAAAGAGCCTAAATATTCTACAGTTCAACTAAGAAGGTATTCATGCATTTCCTATATACACACCCTTGACTCACCTCTACTTTCGAACCCTAGCAAGACCTAGCTGATTATCTTAATATCGTGACCCCTCTATTATACCATGAAGTATTAAAATAATCTTTCCTTTAAATGAAAATATATTAGAAGTATGTATTTTTTGTGACAGCATTCTCAAAAGTATATCTCAACAATGCATAGGCCAGTGTCCTAATATCTTTTATTCAACAGACAATAGCCATTTTCCACGACTCAATCCAGGATATTTCTAAAAATCTAAATCTAGGATATTATAATTCAAGTAAGGGACTGTATTATAGAAAAGTGCAAAAGGAAAAACATTAAATGTGGAATCATTATTTTAAAAGGAAGAAATTTACAGCAGTGGTGAAAGATCATATCAGGGTTAGAGGACAGATCTCTGTGTTAGAATCAACACTTTATTGTCAGAATGCACAATAATAGCCTCGACATTTTCAAACTGCTTTTAGTCACCTTTTAAATGTCTCAGAATAGAGAATAGAAAACACAATGTCTGACGCACAATGGAAAGTTCTATGATTCTCCTGAAAAAAAGGAAGAACAAACATCTCTATTTCCATCCCGGATCTGCACAATATATGCTTGCATCCCATTTGCTCTGATTCATTTACATTTTGCTGAATTCTGTTTTTGTGCGTTTTCATCTTTCAAAAGATTTTTTAAAAATTAACAACAACAAAAAGCCCTCAAAAGACGCTTTCAGATAAAATCGTAAAGAAAATAAGTACATGAATTAGTGAAACAACATCCAAGTTTTCACAAATGTGTCAGTTACATCTTTTCTCATGTTGTCCGAGAATTAATTGCACGGCTGAAATTAGACCTCAGCACGCTCCATGCAGATAGGAGCCCAAGCTGGAAGCTAACTCTTTGAATAGTAATACTGCCTCCTGATTCTTCTCACATGGCTACATTTTTGACATTTCCTTCAATATTCTATCCAGTTGCAGTATGACTATGACAACAGATTCGGTAGGCATGACTGGCACATCCATGGTGAGTGGCAGGGAATGGCAATAGCCAACAAGTCCCCTTAGTGGCTCCAAAAAAGCTCACAGGCTTTCTGCAAACCTTATGCATACATGCATTAAGTAAGGGATATAAAAGATGGAAACTGTGATGACAATTTTAATTACCTGACAGACAATTCCATGACCTACTAGAACTTTAAAATGGCAAAGCCTCTGACACACGGGAGACAAAAAAGCTTATATTCTCTCCCTGCCTCTCAGTCTCCTTAAATGTTTATATGAGGGTTTTATACATGGATGGAGATAACCTTAATATAGTATTTATATTAATCTATCCAAGGACAAATTACAAATGGCTAAATGTGACTACAATGGAATTTTCTTGGTTATTTTTAACTGGACTCAAATCACCTCTCTGGGCTCTAGAAGTTTCTCCCAGACCCCTGGAGATGTCAGGTGTCACTAATCAGAGTTAGCCCATCTTGTAGTCAGTGCCGCCCAATGTTCTGCCCGCAAAGTAGCAATTAGAGTGAAGTCTTGTCTGGAAATGTCAATTACTGCTCTTTGTCTTCCTGTTGAAAGTCTCCTTAATTTAAGAATGCTATATCATTTTTACCCCATCAAATTAGAAAATATTTAAAATAACACTCATAGCTGGCAAGAGTGTAGGGAAAGAAGCATGCCCAAAGATGCTGGTGAAAATGTAAAATGGAATAACTTTTATGGAAAATGATCTAACAACATATATTGTGACATTTTTGTCCTACTATATTTACTGATATTATTTGGGGAACATCGTTCCATATCTCTAAACAGTCTTAAAACCAGAGTTTTTAAGACCTGTATAGCATTTTGCTATGTAAATATACTATAATATACTATAGTATTTCATTGTTTCCACACGTGTCAACATTTTAGTTTTCAACTTTGGTTATTATAAACAATGCTAGAGAGAACATCTTTATAAGTATATTTTTCAATTGCATTCTGTTTTTGCCTTAGGATAGATTCTTAGAAATAGAAATACAGCTGTTAGCAAGTTTACCTTCAAGTATAATTTTGTATTAGCAACTACAGAACTGCAATTAGCAAACCTGTTCCTAAACTAGAATTCCAGTTGATCGTTATTTACAGGGAGGAAAATACATGGTGATAAAAGTGACCCTGCTTATTTAGACAGCCTTGAGAATGGGTAATTCCTCCAAGGAAACCAAATCAGACAACATGTATGAATGAGTAACCATTAACTCAAAAAGGACAAATCAGGTCCTACAAAAGGACATTCATTTCAATCAAAGGCACAGACTGCCAAGTTAACTGCCGTCTGTCCTAGAGCAAAGATCCCTTTCCCAATTCCTTAGTATGTAAGATCTCTCTCTCTGAACACATTCTTACTATCATTGGTTTGCATTAATTTCCCTCTTTTGAAGACTAATAAACAACCCAAGTTCATAAAACTGAAAAGTCAGAATGTGGTGAAACATTTTTTTGGTGGCCAAACCTGCCCTGCCTGATGGCATAAGGGTGGGGGTGGAGGACATTGTCAGCTAGAAGCTGTTCTAAAGGAAGATATGACTGACCCTTAAATTAAAAATCCAGCTTTTAGAAGCCAGTAAATAATAACATACCACTTTTCAACCTATCGTACTGGAAAATATTTAAAATGATAACATTCATGGTTGGCAAGGGAACAGTATTTCCCAAAGCATATCCCTTGGAAAAATATTTTCATGATCAAATGAGTTGAGGAAAGACTGAGAACTGAAGAAAGTTCAAGTTGAACATTTAATGTGCTGTTACAAACTGTGCATCTCCAAAGGGACTAGAGCAAGCAACATTTCTAAACTTATTTAACTACCAAATTCTTCTTGCTTTATGTTGCCTTTTGTTTTTGGCTGCTGGGTTTCTATCGAGTCTCCCCGGGGACAGCATTCTTTGGAACATCTTTAGTAAAGGTTTCCCCAAGCTGTCAGTTCTCAAACATTTTAGTCTCAAGATTCATTCACACTCTTAAAAATTATTAAAGGCCCCAAAAAGCTTTTGTGTATGTAGGTCCTATCTACAGATATTTACCGTATTAGAAATTAAAACAAAACTTTTAAAAAACCCTACTAATTTATTTTAAAATAACAATAATAAATCTATTACATATACACATATATGATATATTTTCTAAAACAAACAAATGAAAGGAACTAGTGGGAAGAGTGGCATTGTTTCAGAGTATTGAAAGTCTTTTTAATGTTTGGCTTAATAGAAGACCAGTAGATTCTTATATCTGCTGCTGTATTGTGTTGTGATACACTATTTGGTTGAAGTAGGTCAAAATCCAGGGGTATTTTAATAGCCTTTTCAAAGAACTATGTATATTTTTCTTGCATGCTGCATCAAGATGTGACAAATGGGAGTGACTTCACCAAGATGGCAAAAGAGGTTATTCCTGACTTCCCTTCCCCTCATTAGAAAAACAACTAACATCTATTCAAGAATATGATACCCCTCAAAGAATCTTAGGACCCAGGTGGGGCAGAAGCCCACCCTGCACCACAAAGACAAAGACAGAGAGTATTCGAAGAACAAAAAGAGAAGCTACCTGTTCCTTGCATTGCCCTTCCCCCTGGCCAGCATAGCACCATGGCTAGAGAGGTCTCCCCTGAGCCTCCAGTTCCTCCAGAGTGAAAAGACAACACACGGAAGACAGCCAGCTCCACGCCCTCCTCAGCACTGTGGGTACTTTGTGGGAAACTCCTACTCTGATTTCACCCTGTGGAAAGAGCAGAGGCATCTGCAGGGTCCAACCACTGGGAATCTGACTGTGACAGATAAGGGAGAGGGGTTTGCAACAGCCAGCACATGAATCTTGCCAGATAGAGTTCACGCCTGCAGTGTCCAAGCCGTAATCCCATGGGAAGCTTTCCTCATCTGCATAACCAAATTGGGTGTGCCTTCTGACCGGGGAAACTCAGTGGGGAGCAGATCTGCCTGATTTGGATCCTCAAAAAAGTTTTGCCAGCCCTGGAGCCCAGTTCACCTTGCAAGGTGCTGAGTCATGGCTCCACCCTCTGCTGAGAGTGCCTTTTGGCCCCATCTGACCAGAAGCGCTGGTGACAACTCCTGGAAGCTGGGTGGTTTAGAAGTGCTGGGGCCAAGAGGTGGGAAAACAGAGATCATCCCCAGAGCAAAGTCTCTACTAGGCAGGGAGGTTTCCCATACTATGCACAGACAGGAGGATTAAATTATAACTAAGATTGAGGGTAGCTCCCAGCTCCTCCAAAGTGGGGAACCTGTTTGGGAAACTGAAAGCAGTTTACTATGTCAGCCCCCCTCTCTCTCCCATGCTGGCTGAAACATAGCCCCACCCACTGTGGAGACTGTGAAGAGTGTCTTCCAGTTTCATCTGACCAGAAGTTCTGGTGAAAGGACCTGAAAGCTGTGGAGCTCAGTAGTACTGGCTCCAAGAGAAGAGGAGACAGAGCCCATAGTTTGCAGTACAAAGCCAGCAGTTCTGTTTGGCCAGAAACTAAGGGTGCTGGTTGGCTTGAGTTAAGACAACAAAGAACTTGACTAGTTTTAGAGTTGCTTCTCCCACTGTGCCTGGGCAGGGAATATAATTCACAACCTTACAATAGAGTCTTCTGCCTGTGCAACCAGGGAACCTAACTAGACCCAACAGGAAGCTGTGTAGCCCACTCAACAGCACTATCTAAGCACTTGAACAGAGAGCACAACCCATGGCTTCCCCCATCTGCAGAGCAAAGCTGGTGGCCTCCTTGACCAGGGAATTCAGTATACACTCAGGCCTGACAAAAGCACTAAAATACTTAGACATAAGTTTAACTAAAGAGGGGAAAGATCTTTATTCTGAAAACTTTAAGACATTAACAAAACATTCAAAGAAGGCACAAATATATGGAAAAGTATTCCATGTTCATGCACTGAAAAAATTAATATTGTTAAAATGTCAGTAGGAACAAAAGTCATCTATGGATACAATGCGATCTCTATCAAGATTTCAATGGCCTTTTTTTTAGAAGTTAAAAAAAAAAACTCTTAAAATTTATATGGAACCACAAAAGACCCCTAAAAGCCAAAATCCTGAGAAAGAAGAACAAAATAGGAGGCATCACACTTCCTGATTTCAAGCTATACTATAAAGCCATAGTCATCAAAATAATATGATACTGTCACAAAAACAAATAGACCAATGAAACAGAATCAAGAGCCCGGAAATAAACCTGAGTATACATAGTCAACTAATATTTAACAAGAGAGCCAAGCATACTCAATGAAGAAAAGATAGTCTCTTCAATAAATGGTACTGGGATAATTGAGTATGTACATGTAGAATAGAACTGGACCCTTTTAGTTTACATTAGACCAAAAAGCTTCCATCCAAAAGAAGAAACAATCAGCACAATGAAAAGACAACCTATAGAAAGGGAAAAATATATGTAAACCATATCCAATAAGGGACTAATACCCAAAACATATAAAGAACTCATACAACTCAATAGCAAGAAGAAGGAGAAGGAGGAGAAGAACAACAACAAATTAAAAATGGACAAAGAACCTGAATAAACACTTTTTTTTCTAGAGAAGATATACAAACAGCCAACAGGTACATGAAAAGACGGAAAAGATGTTTAACATCACTAGTCATTAGGAAAATGCAAATTAAAACCACAATGAGATATTACCTGCACCTGTTAGAATGGTCATCATCAAAAAGACAAGAGATAACAAATGCTGGTGTGGATGTGGAGGAAAGAGAGCCCTAGTGCAGTGTTGGTGGGATTATAAGTTGGTACAGTTACTATAGAAAACAGTATGGACAATCTTCAAAAAATTTAAGATAGAACTATCATGTGATCTAGCAATTACACTTCTGGGAATATATCCAAAGACATCAAAAACACTCATTCAAAAAGATATCTGCACCTGCATGTTCATAGCAGCATTATTTACAATAGCCAAGACATGGAAACAACCTAGATGTCTATCAGTGGATGAACAGATAAAGAAGTTATAAGATAGATAGATAGATAGATAGATAGATAGATAGATACACACACACACAAATACATACACACACACACACACACCACACACATATGCAATGGAATATTATTCAGCCATTAAAAATGAAGAAATTTTATTATTTGTGACAATATAGATGGATCCTGAAGGTATTATGCTAAGAGAAATAAGTCAGACAGAAGACAAATACTGTATGATCTCACTTATTGTGGAATCTAAAAAACAAAAAGAAAAGGAAAGAGAGAGAGATCAAACTTGTAGTTAACAGAGGCAGGGGATAGGGAGAGGGGGTATTGGAAGAAAGTAGTCAAAAGGTACAAACCACCAGTTATAAGGTAAATAAATACTAGGGATATAATGTACAATATGATGATTATAACACTACTGTATGATGCACAGGAAGGGTGTTAAGAAGGTAAATCCTAAGACTTCTCATCATAAGGAGAAAATGGATGCTGGCTGAACCTGTTGTGGTAATCATTTCATAATATATGTAAATCAAATTATCATGTTGTACATCATAAACTTATACAGTCATGTATGTCAGTTATTTCTCAATAAATCTGAAAAAAATGTTGAGCGTGTTGGTGGGGGGGACCTTCCTGTGTCTGCCAATATTTTTTAAGGAAAAGTTATTTTATTCAACATCATGAATAGATGATATCAATGTCTTTGCTAATATTTTTCTGTATAGCTAGACTAGAAAAGCCAGTACTCAGATCCAAGTATACTAAAGAAGTAGCAAAAATTCATATGACAGCCCAGTAAATGAATAAGAGAACAAAACCATGGATCATTAGAGCTAAAAAACAATATAAGTAGAGATCCTATAATGTGGAATTGGAGGACAAACAGATTTTTAAAAGGAGAAGGAAATATAAGCAACACATTGAAAAAAAACTCTTGAAACACCAAGTGTGATCTAAAGACAGCATGTTAACTGGAATTATAACCAACTGAACATTGAAGAAACAGTGTCTTTGTCTTTTCTTTATTTTCTGTGAATTTGAAAGATTCACTGAGATGGATAGTTGGATGATTCCAGGGATTTTAACTGATATGGCTCCTGCAGGTTTAAAAGCACACATATTGATCCCTCTGTAAGAGTGCCCGTGCCAGGACCTGCCAGGGTGCCACATAATCTTGAATCTAAGAAGAAAACGTCTCACAGGGTGCCTGGGTGGTTCAGTTGGTTAAACATCCAACTTGGTTTCGGCTCAGGTCATGATCTCACAGCTCGTGAGTTTGAGCCTCACACCAGGCTCTGTGCTGACAGCATGGAGCCTGCTTGGGATTCTCTCTCTCTCCCTCTCTCTGTCCCTCCCCTGCTGGAGCACTCTTTCTGTCTGTCTGTCTGTCTGTCTCTCAAAATAAATAAGTAAACAAAACAAAAAAAAAGGGGAAAACATCTCTAATAAAATATCTCAACATTGTGGAGAAAACTAGAGATGTTTTTAGTTCATGATCCTTTGAAAATTCAAAATCAAAAAAAAAAAAAAAGAATTATTCTCCTCTTCCATCCTTGTCTCATCTCTCATCAAACAGTTTGATTTTTGTTTGCTGAGAGGAAAGTAGCTACCTTAAACTAAATGTCAATGAAAATGAAAGCAGTATTTACCCCAGCATAGTGCAGTTATATTGATTGTATAATGGGTTGAGACTTTGGGGACGTGGGAATTTTGAAGACCAGAGTGTAAATTGTGGTAGGCAGAATAATGCTCCACTCCAAGATGTCCATGTCCTAATCCCTAGAAACCGTGAATAGGTTACATGGCCTGATGATTTCTTACTAGAGGTTGGACAAAAGAGTTTTATAACAAGAGAAATCTCATTCACTTTCTTAAGACTCTGAATTTCATCTCAAATTCCCAGGTACTTCCTTCCTCAATTCGTTCCTATTTATGATTACAATCTCCTTTTTTTTAAGTTTATTTATTTTGAGAGAAAGAGAGAGAGCATATGCACGTATGTGTGAGCAGGAGAGGGGCAGAAGGAGAGGGAGAGAGAGAGAATCCTAAGTAGGCTTTGAGCTGTCAGGGCAGAGCCTGACAGAGGTCTCAATCTCACAAACCATGAGATCATGACCTGAACCGAGATCAAGAGTCAGATGCTTAACCAACTGAGCCACCCAAGCACCCCTCATGATTACAGTCTCTTGAAGGTTTTGGTCAGCTTTAGCATGGTGTCCCCTGAAAGGGAGAGCTCTGAGGCTCTGGACTATATTCTAGATCCTTCCTGCCTGAAATGTGCCTCCTGGATCGGCAACATTAACTTACCCTTGTTGGTTGGAAGTGAAGAATCTCAGGCCTTAACACAAACTAATGTACCAGATTCATTTGCATGCTGAAGTTTGAAAACACTGCTTTAGGCAGTATTTCCTGGGCCACAGAAATCTCATAAGATTGTCCACAGTTCCTTGACTAATGGTGTCGATGCTAACTGTAATTGTGGTGGTGGTGGACGTTGTCATTGTGATTATGATAATGATGGTTGTAATGGTGGTGTATGTGGTAGGGGTGGTTGTGATAGTGTGGACAGTTTTGGTGGTAATTATGTAGGGCAAATGTCTACAGTCAGAAAGTGTTTTCTTCAATATGGCAGACACCCACTGACCTTGCCTACCTTTTTAAACTTAGCACCTAGCACAATCCTTGGCCTATAGAATGAAGTTAATAAATATTTGTTAAGTGAAAAGAAAGTTAAGAAAAGGACCTATATGTACAATCGGCCACAAAATTCTGGAAACCACATCCTTTGCCTACTCCTCTAAGACAAAATTTTTTTTAAATATTCTACATAAATCCATCCAACCATCTGTCCACGCATTCACTCATCCACTCAGTCATCTATCTATGGACTTCATTCATTCATGTACTCAATAAGCATTTATTTGAGAATTTACTGTTGTGTTAGATTCTGGGGACTTAACATCACTCCTCATACAAATCAAAACCACACTGACATACCATCTCACGCTGGTCAGAGCAGCTAAAATGAACAAACCAGGAGACTATAGGTGCTGGCGAGGATGTGGAAAAATGGGAACCCTCTTGCACTGTTGGTGGGACTGCAAACTGGTGCAGCTGCTCTGGAAAACAGTGTGGATGCTCCTCAAAAAATTAAAAATAGATCTACCCTATGACCCAGCAATAGCACTGCTAGGAATTTACCCAAGGGATACAGGAGTGCTGATTCATAGGGGCACAGGTACCCCAATGTTTCCAGCAGGACTTTCAACAATCACCAAATTATGGAAAGAGCCTAAATGTCCATCAACGGACGAATGGATAAAGAAAATACGGTTTATATATACAATGTAATACTACTTGGCAATGAGAAAGAATGAAATCTGGCCATTTGCAACAACATGGATGGAACTGGAGGGTATTTTGCTAAGTGAAACAAGTCAGGCAGAGAAAGTCAGGCAGATACCATATGTTTTCACTCATATGTGGATCCTGAGAAGCTTAACAGAAGACCATGGGGGAGGGGAAGGGGGAGAAAAAAGTTACAGAGAGGGAGGAAGGCAAACTGTAAGAGACTCTTAAATACTGAGAACAAACTGAGGGTTGATGGGGAGTAAGAGGGTGAGGGAGAAGGGAATGTGGGTGATGGGCATTGAGGAGGGCACCTGTTGGGATAAGCACTGGGTGTTGTATGGAAACCAATTTGAAAATAAATTACATTTAATATAAAACAAATGATGGAAAAGACACAATTCTGCCTCAAGGAACCCAAAGTCTTGGAAAGAAATACTGACAATGATAATGAAGTGTAAAGATTCAGAGATATATAGGGAAGGGCAGTATAGAGTTACTGAGGAGAAGATAATCAAAACCTGGATTTAGGGGCTGGGAGTAAAAGATTTGAAGGGTAAGTAAACTTTACTAAAAATAGGAGAGACAATGGCATTCTAGGAAGATGGGAAATCCTGAGTTATTTTTATGTGTTTGGATAGCTTTTGACATTCTGAGCCTTATAATGTCTATCAAGTTTGGGGTAAGAAATAAGGAATATGACAAATGGAGTTGGCCCAAGAGGAAACAATTACAATTGCTCTCTGTCTCTAGGTTTCTAAGAACTAAGAGAAATTTTCCATCCCTCTGTTCCTTCCAAAAATCTCCAGGAATGTGCTCATTCTTTTATGACAACTGAGGTCTCCCATGCCAACATGACTTCAACATGTGTTCCAAGAAATTCTTGCCCAGGAAGACAAGGATGTAACCAATAAATAAGTTCACTGTGTGTTGCAGGAATTCCTGAAAAGCAATTTATATGAGCAAATACTTTCCTCCTCTGGGTAAACAGCCCATGCATAGGGCACTAGATAGCCCACTTGCTCAAATACCTTACTGAAAAAAAAACTATGTAGGTATCAAGACTCATTTCAAGACCCTCACTTCACTGTGTCCACCAACCCCAAAATATTGCATCATGAATTTAGCCCAATCCCAGTCAGAGCATCACACTGAAAGATCTGTCTTAAACCATGTAAACCCAGATCCAAAAATGCTAGAAACGTCTCCTCCATACCCAAGCTTTCTGAGACATTACTGAATAAAGGTGTTCTCCCTTACTGCAGCAGGTTTAACAAACTTAGCTTTGCTTGATAAACAGGTGATTTGGTAGGACTTGGGGAGAAGTCTTGGGACAGCTAACATTTAAAGCGTCTGAGAATAAAGTAATAGAAAGAAAGGAAATTCTAAGCTTATCCTGTGCATCTTTTGTACTTAGTTGGAATAGAGTTGGGAGTGGCCAAATCATTTCTTGATTTTGTAGATTAAACCTCCTTAAAGGAGGATAATATAAATAGAGATACTAATGGTTGTCACAGGAAATAAAGATGCTTGAAATATTTATAACAGAATGCCTAACAGCAAATAATTGAAAGTACGTCTTGGAAAATATGTTCACAGTGCTTCTCCAAACATCATGTAGCTTCCGCCACTATTTACTTTCCAACTTTATTTGCAAAAGAGACAAGTTAATTATTTTTCTTTTCCATTCCCTGTTTTAAGCTGTGGCTTACACAATGTAATGAATATCTATTGTGAATATCGATGAAAAAAATCTGAGAGGTTAAAAAGGATTAATCAAACCGTGTCAAAATTTTTATTCAAAAAATTTATATTGTTAAACTTTGGGAAAAACAACCATTTCTATTTCTGGTCTGACTGAGAAACAAAGTACAATTTCCTTGGGTGCTGCTAAACATTTTTTTTTAAAAACTTGATAAATGTACTATCTTCAATAGTTGCAGGGTGGAATCTAAAACTGTATCAATAAACTTTTAGTGTTCTATTACATGAACAACTATGGTCTGTGTTGTACTTTGCATGGACCCTTTCCCCATGCAAAATTTCATAGAAGTGTGCATCGCTCTGGTCGAAAATATTGGCTCACTGCATTCTGCGGATCCAAATGTTGACGCATTTGGGTGAAATGTTGACACATTTCATTATATGACATAAAAAAGAATCATATTTGTTAATACCACCATCAATTTCATCATAAAAGTCTTTTAAGTATTGGAAAGCTGTCAAGTTCATGGTGGCAGATACAAGTTTTCCAAAATTCTAATTTTTGCTGGAAAGCATGAGTTTTATCATTGGCAACAAATACTGTCCAATGGTGCACTTAAAGTCACAGGCTCAGTTTTTGCATTTTTGAGAAAATGTCGGTCAAATATTGAAGTCTTAATACCTGTATTTCATCTATCAGTTGTTCTTCCAAGTAAAAACTGATGTTTCATATAAAAACAGTTAGTTCAGCTTACAAATGAAAGAGTCCTTCAAGTGCTTTTTGTCAAACAACAATGATACTTTAGCACACTGTGGCACTTCTTTTATGCATGCTTCCTATTTCTTTAAAAAAATGATGTATACTTGACAGTCAAAGCTTAAGTGAATTAATAAGTTTTACTGTTTCATCAAGGGTATTCTTAAGTGAAATTGGCTTTTTTTTAAAAACCATAAGTTATGATGGAAAGAATAAGAGACCAATAGTAGAGTTTGGTGCCATTGCCTTCATTCACGCTACAGTGCTAGATTCATGCTACAGTTTTAGCTACCATTGCTTTCGTACTATCAGTACAAATGTCAACACAGTTAGGAAGACAAATAACAACTTAGTTATATGATAATATAGGTATCACCTTGCAGACACCCTGAAGAAGTCTCAGGGCCCCCCAGGTGTCCATGAACCATACTTTGAGAATTGCTATTCTAGAGTCTATTCTAGACTCAAAATCTGGGTCTGACAAGAAACAAAAAAGTTCTCAGCACCACTTTATAGCTCATCCCCTGGGCATGTTAATTCATGAGTGTCAATTGGTAGATGTGCATTTGCCTGAGATGTTCACTATTCTGCCCTTAGTACTGAAAACCACTAGGTCTCCTCTAGGGACCACATTCATGTATGCAGCGGCAATGCCACTTCCATGGAGTCAAAGCTGAGGCGAACCTATTCAAGCTGCTCATATGCAAAGACTCTGCTTCTCTTGGCTCCAGATCAAGCAGCAGCATGAGAGGAATGCTGTGACGTAGCTACAGCAGACATGTACAAGAAGATATTTGGAAACTGTAGTCTGTCTGTAGGTTGGGCGTGCCCAAGTCTGCATGGCCACATGGAGTCTCTCTGGTAAGGAAGGTATGGCCAACCTAAATTTATCAGCCTGGACTTTATCTTAATGGGTAGCCTATGGCCTCATTTAATAGATTGTCCATAGAACCTATTTTGAATCATGTTTCTAGAGCAGTGATTCTCAAAATCTGATTGTTGAATCCCTTGCATCAGAATCATGTAGAGTGCTTGTTAAAAATACACATTCCTGAGGGGTGCCTGGGTGGCTCAGTCAGTTAAGTGTCTGACTTTGACTCAGGTCATGATCTCATGGTTCATGAGTTCAAGCCCCGCATCAGGCTCTGTGCCAACAGCTCAGAGCCTGGAGCCTGCTTTGGATTCTGTGTCTCCCTCTCTCTCTGTTCCTCCCCTGCTTGTGCTCTGTCTCTCTCTCTCTCTCAAAAATAAACATTAAAAAAAAACTTAAAAAAAATACACATTCTTGAAATCTACCATGGACTCACTAAAGTAGCACATCTGAGGGTTGAGGCAGGGTGACTCAAAAGCAGTGCAGGTTGTATACTGCACATCTTACACAAAGGTGTACAATTGTTGGAGGTTGTGGCTTGGAATTGCATTTTTAAAAGTCTATGAGAATCTTGGCTCTAACAGAACTTGAAAGAATATTCTAGAGCAGTTCTCAAACTTTACCGTGCCTCAGAATTAAAAGTCTTAGGGCTAAAAATACAGATTTCTACATGCCATGCTAGACCTACCTAAGCAGAATCTTTTAGGTAGAAGCCTGAGCATATGTATTTTCAAAGAGCTTCATAGCCAGTTCTGATGCCTATCAAAATATGAAGACCGTTTCTAGACTAAGGATGCTATAGCTGTCTTCAAGAAACCAATTCCGAGAAGGTTGTAGACAATAGACCAGTGGCTGAAGAAACTCTGATATCACTTAGATAGTCTATTCAGTACCTATAAATTCATCTTTTAAAATATCCAATACATTTTTTTAAATACAACTTTCTCTCCTCCTCTGTTACTACATTTGTTTTCATTCTTAGCAGGGTATTGAATCTCACCTAGCATGTTATTCCAAAAACATCTTGAAATTTATTTAGCCAGAATTTTCTGGTTTCATATGAATGCTAATTATACATAGTCTATTTTCTTAAAGCGTTTTTTTTTTCATCTTATGCAACACCCTTAGATCCTTCAGGCAAAGGACAAACTTAATTTACTTTCAAATTACCAACTTAACTCAGATTTTTAAAACCCATTCAAGTTTCATGTTATGTACTTAACATTAAAAAAATGACTCAATGTAAATGTCATATCTGGCAATGATCCTATTCCTGGGATCTTTCACATGAAACAGAGTGGGAAGGAAGATCCTGTGGCTGCCAAAATAGAACTAAATACACAGAAACAAAGAAAAGAAACAAAAGCACAACTCGCCTCTTCCAGACAACACGGAAGCATGCAGATAAGTCAGTGATATTTCTTCCAACTAACTCCTGAAGTAGTTTTAGCAGTTGTAATGGCACCTGGCTTATGCAAAAGTAAAGTAAAAACTAGGCTGTTCTGTTGTTCTAGATGCCAAAACACCAAATCTTCCGGCCAAGAAAAGAACACAGGACCAAGCAAGGGATATTGATGCTTCAAAGATGGTAGTTATCTGTGAATAAGGACTAGCGTTTCATAAACTCCACCAGACAGAACAACTGTTTAATGGAATGTCAAGAGTTGGGAGGGAGAAAAGAATTGAGGGTAATTCTAAGGTCAAATTAGTTTGGAAAACCACTGAGTTATATGAGTTAAACAGTTCTTTTATTCTGGGACTTCTCAGAGCCCTTCTGTGCGGATATGCATCATCCCTTTCTAAGAAGGAGATAATGCATGTGGCATTTTCCAAAGGTTTGACATTTCTTTTCTTTCCTTTTCTTTTCTTTTCTTTTCTTTTTTCTTTTCCTTTTTTCATTTAGTTTCTAACTAAGCTCACAGTCTCTGGGACACATTCAGGAAATACTTAGATGGACAGATCAAGCAGTGAAGGCAAATGAATGTACAGGTATGTGCTTAAAATGTGGCAGGAAACTCTAGATGTCATGGAAATAGTTAATATGCCCATAGGTCAGCCCCACAACACCAAGTCCCTCAGCCTCTCTCCATTGGCTTCTTCAGCTCTGGAAGAAAGATGGTGCTTATTAGTAAAGTGCCCTGGGATGATTGGGCAGGAAACACTAAATAAGAGCCAATTATTACCCGCATTACAGAGCAGATGATCTAATAAACCAACCCTATTACTTACAAAGTTCAGACCCTGAGATGTTGTTTTTAACTGCACTTCAATTTAATCTAAGAGATCTATTCTATACTAAAAAGAACAAACAAATACTCAAGGGAATATATCCATGAACTGTAATGTGGGCTTTCTGATTGGACCCTTCTCTGCTTACACATTTTCAATGACTGCCAATTGCCTACAGATACAAATCCCAATTTGTTAGCCTGGTAGACAACCTTCCCAGGTTGTGTCTAACTGACCTTTTACACTAACAGATCCATATTTCAGATGCCATAGAGTTTCTGAGTAAGATCATTGCTTTGGAGGCAGGCAGACACGGCTAAACACGCAGGCTCCACTCACCACACCCTGAGTTAAGTTATGCCACTTCTCTAAGCCCTCAATTCTCCAAGTGTGATTTGTGAACTGGCCACGGGAGCAGCAGCAGCAGCATTTGGAGTTCATTAGGCACAATTTGAAAACCTACTGAATTAGAATCTGCATTTTAACAAGATCCTCAGCTGATCCCCACACACATTAAAGCTTGAGATGTACTACCCTAAGTCTCATCACCTCACATGAAAGTTTGAGGTAATGATAGTAAATAATAGTAAAATTTTTTTTAATGTTTATTTATTTTTGAGACAGAGAGAGAGCATGAACGGGGGAGGGGCAGAGAGAGAGGGAGACACAGAATCGGAAGCAGGTTCCAGGCTCTGAGCCATCAGCCCAGAGCCCGATGCGGGGCTCGAACTCACGGACCGCGAGATCGTGACCTGAGCTGAAGTCGGAAGCTTAACCGACTGAGCCACCCAGGCGCCCCAAATAATAGTAAGATTTAAGATGGAAGTCATTTTCCTCTCCTGCCCTTTGAATCCATCTTCAAACCCTAAGGATTTCACCATCTAAATATCATTCAATTATGCTCACCTCTCTCCCTTCACTCCCTTCATTCTCGTTCTGTGCAGATCTAGGGCAATGGCCACCCAACTCATTACAATGCACCCACTCTTGCCTTCCTCTTACCTGTTTTCCCTACTGCAACCAGAGATATTCTAGGAAAAGCAAATGATGAGAACTCCCATCTCATTTCAGAATAAAAGCCAAAAGCCTTTACCAAACCTACAAACTCTGCCGAGGAGGCTCTGTCCACCTCTATGTCTTATCTTGCATCATGCTCCTGTAGGCTTTCTCTGCTGCAGGAGTACCAGTTTTCTCTCAGTGCCTGGAACTGGCTATCCTCCATCTCAATACAGTACATTTGCAAAATCCATCCTCTCTGCCTGTGGTGCCTTTCCTCCCTCTTTGCCCAGCAACTCCTCCTCAGTCTTTAAATGTCAATTCAAATGTCATCAGCCCTGAAAGTACTCTCTGACTCTCCTCCCCAACAACCAAGACACTTGGTGGATCATTGCCTGTGCCCCAGAAGTGTTGAATAAGTGAATGTATTAATTCACACATCTTCAATGATATGGTTACTGTGACAATCAAACAGACTGATACCTATAAAGCATTTAACACAATGCCTGGTAGAGAGCAAGAACATAGTGCTGCACTGGTTGTTATGTATTGAATAGTAGCTCTGCTAAAAACTAGACACCAAGCAGGGCACAATGTGGCTAACAATTAGAACCACCTGGGAAACTTTTAAACCTTTTAATGGCCAGGATCTTCCCTGGACCAATTAAATCAGAATCTGTGAGGGTGGAAGCCAGGCACCTGAGGGTTTTAAAGCTCCAGTGGGGATTCCAATGGGCAGCCATGGGACAGAACAACTGCTTTACCCTTCTTCTCACTGTGGCCTCCTAGCCTTTGGAGGAATGCACGTTACAAGAAGAGTCCTCATTATTCATGGCATGAGTCCATGGCCTCACTTCTCCCATGGAAAGGGACAACAATAAGCAATAATAAGAATCCATGTAGTGGCAGTCCAGCAGTTCACTTGCCTTGGGCCTCTTGACAGCAGCCAGATGGTGGGAACTCTCCATGTATCACCAAAGCCAAGCTGAAACCCTTCTGGGGAAATCCAAGTTGCCTGAACTATTGCTTGGAGGAGGTGCAATACCACAGGAAGATGATTCCAGTCCTTAGGGTTAAGTGTTGATTTAATAAAATTCATCAGGATTCCATTAGAAACCTGTCATGATTGTTATGTTGAAGCAATTGCTTTATGGGAGCAATTAATTTCAACTGCTAAAAAAAAGGTTAGACCTCCTGAGTGTTCATCTAGACTACAAGAGGTAGGCTGGGAACCAGTTGAACTTACCCCTGTCTCCTTCATTGTTTAAGTACTTGGCTCATCAACAGACTAGACTATCTTAGTAGTCCTCCTCTTCCCAAACACCAACTTCCTCTGTATGTAAATATATATTTAAGCACAGACATATTATGCTGTGTTTCTCACTTGTTTTGAACTTTTCAAAATGTGATGTAAGCAATGAGGAATATCCAAGGAACCTTTATCTTTTTTAAGGCCTTAAAATGCACATGCACAAACACACACACACACACACACACACACACACACACACAGTGCCAAAGCACTGTGCAATACTCAAACAATATGAGAACCATTTAAAATTAAAACCTACCAAGTCAGAGCTGAGTCTAAGTGAACATAAAGGCCACAGAGTTGTTATAAGAGGCACAGGATTGCTCTCTGGAAATAATATCCCAAGGAGCAAAATTCTCCTATTTCTTCATGCTGGTAAATTGAAGAAAGAAAGAAAGAAAGAAAGAAAGAAAGAAAGAAAGAAAGAAAGAAAGAAAGAAAGAAAGAAAGGAAGGAAGGAAGGAAGGAAGGAAGGAAGGAAGGAAGGAAGGAAGGGAGAAAGAAGAGAGGAAAAGAAAAGAAAAGAAAAAGAAAAAGCTTGATTCATGAATATAAATTTTTCTTGGCTTTTAAATCATACACTGGCATATTCATCCTCAAACTTTGCCAAATGAGAATACACAGATAATGACAATTTTACAATAAGTGGTTCCAGGATACAGGCTTTTCAAGATCCCCAAATGAAAGGCACTATAATAAAGAGTATTATTATTATTATTATTGTTATTATTATTATTTCAGAACCCAGAAAAATGACAATCAATGATTAGCCATAACAATTAAACTAACAATAATGCATCTGGAATAAGCTCCATGGTAATATGTACTTCATGCTTAATAGTTCAAATTAATTCAATCTCCTGGTGTTAGACATACCAGTTAGGAGTTGGAAAGCACCAAAATTCACATTAGCTTCCACTTCGAAAGCTATTATGAAAAGAGAAGGAAGGAAACTAGGCGATAAACAGCAGAGGTAAATAGGAAGGGCTCATAGATGACATGGTTAGGGATAACTCTCAGCTACTGGGAATTCAGCGTGAAAACATGAAGGCTGGTATTTCTATCCTCACACATTCTTACACAGTCAGTGACTGGGCAACCCATCTGAGGCAACAGATCTGGAACCCTAAAATCAAAGCCATCAGACTGAGAGGAGGGAGTGCTTTCTTTCCCCCATCCATAGAGTCCTTCACAAATAGACCCAGAATAGAAAAAGAATTTATGATTTTCAGAGCACTGATCTCGAGAAATAAGAAAGGGGAAAGTGGGTTGCAATGAGCCTAAAAGGTGGAGAGCCTGATTATCCTCCTTGTCTCACTCCATCCTATCAATGTAAAGATAACTGCTTTAGGCTCTGCTGTCCACCATAAATATACTCAAAGGCAGAGTTTTCAACTTTGGCATCGTTCACATTTTGGCCCAAGTAATTCTTCGTTGTGAAGGGCTGTTCTGTGCATTGTAAGATGTTTAGCAGCATCCCTAGCTTCTACTCCACAGATGCTAGTAGCAGCCCCTCCCAGTTGTAAGAGCTGTAAATGTCTCTAGACATGACCAAACATCTTCTGAGGGACAAAATAATCCTGGTTAAGAATCTTTACTCTAAGGCTTGAATTCACCTATTTTGGGCATCTAGGAAGAAAAACGAATTGAAAGTACACACCAACCTTTAGACTGTTTTCTCATTAGAGATGACCATTCACTGCGTTGTGAGCTGTGTACAAGGCAACACCCTTCCCAGGGCACACTGATTCCTCCCGCCAGTACTTTGTGCACATATGGGTTTGTTACAGATCATATGGAAATTTAAACCTGGCTTCCTTCTATTCATTGTGCCAGGTAGAGTTAACATAACAGACTATTCTTAGAAAGCTCTGCTTGTAAAGTTGGCCTTTGGCTGGCATCTGGGAGTTTGGGCTGGTGAACCGTTTCCTATACTGATATAAAACACTCCTAAATGATAGGAGTACCCACTGTGCCTTCTTTGTACTAATGTAGTTTATGCTGAATGCCTGTTTATCTCCTGGGAGTCTGGAATTTGGGAATGTGCTAGGCAGATCAGCCCCCAGTAGAAACCTAATGCAGAGCCTCTAATGAGCTTCCTTGGTACATGATATCATGCAGTTCTTTGCTGGAGGAATGAAGCACATCCTGTGTGACTCCACTGGAAGAAGACTCTCAGAAGTTTGTGCCTGGTTTTCTCCATACTTCACACCATGCACCTTCTCTTCATGATGATTTACTTTGTACCCTGTCACTGTGGTGAACCATAATCATGAGTATAACAACTTCTGAGTCCTACTAGTTCTTCCAGAGAATTAGGGAACCCAGAGTAGTGCTAGGGACCACGAGCACAGTCACAATATTCAACAAATATTTTATTGTGTGCCTCCATTTCTAGATGCAGGATTTCCAGCTGGGGACTGTAACTAAGTCTCAGTCCTCACAGAACTTATGTTCTGTGACTAGGGAAGCACTTATACTGGGATATTTCAATCTTCCACCATAAACAAGCTCTGTGGCTGTCTTTGTTGTTGTTGTTGTTGTTGTTGTTAATATTTATTTATTTGTCTTGAGGGGGCGGAGCATAAGCAGGGAAGGGGCAGAGCGAGAGGAAGAGAGAATCCCAAGCAGGCTCCATGCTCAGCACAGAGCCCGATCTCACGACCATGAAATCATGACCTGAGCCACCCAGGCGCCCCTTTTTTGTCTTTATAATAGATCCTTTTTCTTAGATATAATTCACACACCATTCAATTAACCCACCTAAAGTGGACAATTCAGTGGTTTTAAGTATATTCACAAAGTTGCGCAACCATGACCACTATCAATTTCAGAACATTCCGCCACCCCATAAAGAAACCTCCCACCATTAGCACTTAGTATTCATTTCCTCCCAGCCCCCCCACCCTTAAGCAACCACTAAGCTATTTTCTGTCTCAATGCATTTGTTTACTCTAGAGATTTCATATCAATGGAATCAGACAATATGTGGTCTTTTGTGCCTGGGTTCTTCATTTAGCATAATGTTTTCAAGATTCGTCTACCATGTAACACATTTGTAGTACTTCATTTCCTTTTATTGTTGAATAATATCCCATTATGTGACTATACCACATTTTATTTATCTGTTCATCAGTAGATAGACACTTGCATTATTTCCACTTTGGAAATAACTGCTGCAAATATTTGTATACAAGTTTTTCTGTGCATATAGGCTTTCATTTCCCATGGATAGATACCTAAGAGTAGAATGGCTGAGTCACATTTATGCTAAACATTTTAAGAATTTTTCAACTGTTTTTCCAAAGCAGCTGCACCATTTTACTTCCTACTAACAGTGTATGAGAGTTCCAGTTTCTGCACATCCTCACTAACCCCTGTTAACTGTCTTTTTGATTACCTAGTCATCTGAGGTGGTTTCCCATTGTGGTTTTGACTTGCGTTTCCCCGATGGCTAATGGTGCAGAGAATCTTTTCATGGGCTCTTTCCTTTTGTGTACCTTCTTTAAGTAAATGCTATCCAGATCCTTTGCCCCTTTTTAATTGGGCTGTTTGTTCTTTTGTTATTGAGCTGTAAGAGTTCTTGACATATTTTGGAAATAAGTCTATTATCAGATATATGACTTGCAAAACCATGTTTCCATTCTGTGAGTTGCCTTTTTATTTTCTTGATGATGTCATTTGAAGCATGAGAGTTTTAAATTTTTGTGATGTCCAATTTACCTATCTTCTCTTATGTTGCTGTACTTTTGGTATCATATCCAAAAAACCATTCTCTAACCCAATGTCATGAAGATTTATGCCCATGTTTTTGTCTACGAGTTTTATAGTTTTAGTTCTTCCATTTAGGTCTTTAATCTATTTTGAATTAATATCTTTAAATGGTGTGATGTAGGGGTCCAACTTCATTCTTCTATATGTGAATGTCGAGTTATCCTGTGGTATCTTTTGAATCACCACCACAGGTAGTTTCCTGTAATTTGGGAGTCTACAAGTTATTAAACCAGTACATAGAATCTAGGTATATGACCAACAGTCTTAGAACCTTTTCTTAAGCTTTTGTATTTGGTCTTTTCTTTTTTCTTCTACTTTAGGAATATACTTAATATCATGCTATTTCAGGAAGTAGCACTACTATTATTAGCTGATTAGTAATACTACTATTAACTCAAATACTACCAATAATAGTACCAATGGCTATTTAGTATTTAGTATGTGCCAGGCGCTACATTTACATTTAACATGCAGTAACTTAAAAGTACTTCACATGCTTTACCTTATATGATCTTCCCACCAACACCATGAGATAAGTAGAACTCCACCTTACAGATAATGATACTGAGGGTGAGGCTCATCACATAAAATAATTTTCCTTAGGTCACAGAGCTAGCAGGAAAAAGGATGACAAAAAGAGCGAAGAAGCAGCACTGGAAAGTCAGGGCCAAAAAATGTCTGATAATAGTGTCTAACAAATATGAGGTAAGCCTATATGCAAATACCCAAAAAGAAACAAGCCAAAATCTAGCACCAGTCAATGGCATTCCCATACTGGCCAAGAAGCTGACTACAAAGGAATGGTGTCTCCTGCCAATGCAACAAAGAGAAGTCTCATCACTCAAGATTGATATGATGGCTGAAAAGGTGCTGTCAACACTCTAAAAACTGCATTAGTGACTACGTGATTGATGAAATGAGTCAATTGGCACTGGATTAGAATTCCAGATATGAAATATATTACTTCCAATGAGAGAATTAGAAATTCATTAAGCAGTAGTTTCATTTTTAAAACTACTCTTTCCCCATTTGTCTATAGGAAAGAGATGCAAGTAAAAATATCTTTGAAAAGACTGAATCTGTAGAGCAACTTGGTCTTGGGGACAGTTATACAAATGCCTAAAACTTTTGCTTTCACTATCTCACTGTGTTCCCAGACCTAGAAGCCTGGTAGGGAAATTCTAGTCAGTTTTCAGTGGAGAAATGTGGACAAAGAAGTGAGTTGACTTTTCCAAGTCCAAGCTGTATAGCAGAAAATCCAGATTTCCTCACTACAAGTTGAATTCTCTTGCCCTATACCACCTGAGATCGTAATAATAAATACAATGGTAATAGCTGCCATTTATTGAGTCTTACATTATATAGCACTCTAAGCACCTGAAAGAGAGCAACTAATTTATTTAATCCAAATATTATGAGGTAGGTACTACTATTGTCCCCATTTTGTATAGAAGGGCAGGAGATGCTAGAGGTTAATTGACCTGCATAAGAAGTGGAGTGAGGCCTTGAACCCTGTGCGGTCTGTCTTCTTCTTCTTAATAGTGTCAACAAAATTGTTTCAGAATAGAAGCAACTAGACATATAAGGGTTAAGCATGGCCAGACCAACTCCAAGTTGAGTCTTTTTTACACTAGGCAAACTGTCTTCAATACACTTATAATAACTTTATATACCAAATAACATTTTGAAGTTTATTTCCTCCCAACATGGAAGCATCACTGCATCTCCCCTGGGATCTTCAGCACTGTCTGTTGTGGAACTGGTCTGGGCTTAGCAAGTATTGCTTTATCATTCTTAAATAAAAAAACACTATAGAGAATGCAGAAAACAATTTCCCTTTCAGTTTCCCCACTTCTACCCATATTGAGAAAGATGGATTCTTAAAGTGCTAAAGGAAACTCACAATATAATAAAAACTCAGCACCAGAAATGTTCCAAGTCCCTCCACTCTCTCCCTATATTTAGGAAACTACAATTTAATATAGGGCTCAGGCCTCCAGAGAATCCAGGGTATCGAACTGTTAATACATTTTTATATATTTTAACTGAGATAAACAAGAAAGAGATAGAAAAGCCAGAGCAGCTATGTCAAAGACATAATTACGATAAGACTAATCCAGCTAACAGCAATAGAGGCAGATAGTGACTCTACTGTGATGCTGTTGTACAGTTTGTATGGTCAGAAAAATGTATCATATAAAATGTCAATGAGGCAGGAGTCCTGTCATAGGAAAGCAAAGATAACTTACTACGTGACTTCAGAAAATAAAGCTCATCCAGGATATCAAAGAACATTTATTCTATTACTAGAATATCATCCAAATGCATTTTATAATTTGAAACCTGGATCAAATCATTCAATTAATAAAATAGTAATAAAAAGGAGTATACTATGTCTGTAACCAAATAGACAGGAAAATCTCAATTTTGTTTTCCATGACAGAGCTTAAACCTTGTGGCAAGCTTAGAATTCTGTCTATTCTAGATTATTCTAAAATTCTCCCACCAGCTCTAAATTCATGGTGTGTCTCCAACCATGTCATATTTCTAAGTCTTGACCACAAAAGCACCCTGGAATACATATACATTGCTGCAATGCACTATTTCTCAAACATGACTGTATCTTTTACTCCAGTAACCCTGTCAAAACAAAAATAAATTTTAAAAAAGGGAAAATCACTCTGGTTACTTCACTGTTGGCAAATTCATTAACTTCTTTCTTCAAATGCTCATTAACATTTCCATTAATAATACTCTGACCCTCAACATTCAACACCCAACCTCTAAGACAGGGCACAACTAAATTCTTCAGTTTCTCATTTAAGCCTTTAAGTCTTTGCAGAAAATATATTATTAAAACAATGATTTCTATCCCAGATAGATAGAAATTCTCCACCTTCTCTATACACTTCTCACTAAACCCTTTTCTGCTCCTTTTGGTGAATCCCAGGAGAAACACAAACTCACATGCTTATTGCACTGGGATGCAAGGCACATATATGAGGAAATCCACTTACCAGAAAAACAGACACCAGCACACTTGAATGCATTTTAAACACACTGTCCCCCCTACCTCCCCAGCCTTTTTTTGTAATAGAGATGTCTTGAAATTTATTTTTCATTTTTCAAACTTTGCTTGGAGACATACGTATAAAAAATAGTCTCAATAGGGCACGCAGGATGCTAGGTGGAGACTGACATTTGACATTAGTGTCAGGAGTACTCAGGTAGTAGACAGGCAACTTCTGTCTACCATGATGATTGGGACTCACATCTGGCCGTTTGCTGCCAACTAGGAGTTTAGGACCAATGTTGTCAAATCATCCAGTTCTATTAAGGGAAGCAAGAAAACCTGCATCTTCTGTGAAATCTCCAGATTTTCTGCTCTTTTTGAATTTATGCATGAATTCTTCTACTTTTCCAATATAATCTATTTCTCTATTCTAGCATAGCAGACATCTAGTGGGCTGGTAGATTGAGGTCTCTGAGTTATATTATCCTTCAGTCAGCAGGTTTTAGCCTTTTTCACTACTGTTCCCTCCACTCCAACCATCCATCCTTTCCACCAATCCCATTCATCACATCCTTTAAGACTTTGCTCAAGAAGGTATTTCCTCCACACAATCTTTCCCGGATCACTCTACCCTTCATTCCTCATTATCAAAGTGTTTTATTCCTTCAGGCTTTCTATTTACACTTTGAGCTCCCTTTGTGAGTCTTCCAGCTCTTTCTCCAATACCTAGACTCTAAATGTCTAAAGCTCAGGACCCTGTCTCCTATCACCTTCACACATTCTAAGGACTTAGTGGAGTGTTACACACTCTGCAGACATTAGATGCACACTTTGGTTGAATAAACATTCCATTTGCCTAATCTTGTAGAGCTAGCAGTTTTTATCCTTATACTTGGTGCACTTCTAGATCAAAATAGTAAGTCGAAGTCAAATCTCCATACTTAGGGCAATCTTGAGGATTCAAACACTTAGCTGTAAAGGCAAGGCAAAACAATTTATCTGGGCAGTGAAAGAAGAAGCCATCTGTTGATCTGAATCATCAAGGCAACTTGTCCCAATCCTGCAAACATTCAGTGTCGGAACTTACTTTCAAAATGTAAGTAGAGAGGAAAATTATAGGACACAAGTGCCATCTCTTTCATGTCCCAGGCCTGTGGCAGACATCATTAATTGATCACAGCATACTTTTCTGCTGAGTCTGAATGAAACTTCAGAAATCTCTTTAATAGCACTCTAGACGGAGTTTGTCTTAGAAATAAAATTGGTATGTGAATGGAAAATGCTATTATATGGATAAGATACACATCTTTTACAGGTCAAAAAAGAGAAAACAATACGTAACCTCTGCTGCTTCTCAACTTCTCTGTATTTTAGAAGCTGGATGACTTAGAATGGGGAAAGCTAGGTATCTAAATTTAAAGAGTTAAGTAAGAACTAAAGAGGAAAAAAATATATCAACTTTAACGACTATGCCATATTTACCTTACCCATTAAATTTTAATCCTGATTTACTATGTGATGAGGCTGCTTTTGTTGCACCTTGTAAAACATGCTGAAATATAAAAAAGGTAAATGGCTTCACAGGGATTGCTAATTTAAATAAATAAATAAATAGCTGTATTTATATTCATATTCAAGGGGCTGCTTCATTTCTCAAACATTGAATCAAAGCCATCTGGAACAACTCAGACACAAAATTACAGCAAAAAGCCAATCACCTTCAACTACAAGCAACCTTATTAGCTGTTATTAAAACAAATGAACCCTCAATACTGGAGAAAATAAATGTGGGTTGGTTGATTAATCCTTCAGTTGTAAGCCACCAAACATGACTTTTCAGAGTTATTTATTTTGAGAGAGGAAGAGAGAGAGAATCCCAAGCAAACTCTATGCCATCAGGGCGGAGCCTGACGCAGGACTCAAACTCACAGAACCATGAGATCATGACCTGAGCCAAAACCAAAAGTAGGACACTCAACTAACTGACTGAGTCACCCAGGTACCCAAGAGACTCTGTGTCTTTTAAGGTAAATCCAAAGACTACATGAAGCCAGTAAATGATGAATCAAGGAAGGCCCAGGAAAAAGACTGAGTAGCACAGTAGACATCTATGAGTTTGGCTTGCTACAGCATACGTTCCTCATTACGGTGGTGTCAGTATTCTGACCTCCTCTGGGAGACCTCCTCTTTCCAGCTCTCAAGCCAGATAGTAGGAATGGAGCTAACTTCACTCCCTACACCGAGAGTGGGCAAGTGACAAATCAGTGTATTTCATTTGATGAATGATTCAGGGAGCCAATCATTGATTCATCAGTCCAATGTTACTAAATCTTGAAATTTGGGATTAGAACTCTTGAGGAAGAGGAGTTAAAAATAAATCCTGCTGGAATGCCAAGCTGGTAAGATATAACTCTGAGCATCTGGTGGCCCCACCACAAAAAGAGACCCTGCCTATGCATGTCATCAACCTGGTGGAGGCAGAACTAAGAGATTAGAGAAACAGATTTCTGATGCCATCTTTGAGCAGCTAGATCCATTTATTCCTGAAGGCAAACAGTTCCTAAGTTTTCAGCTAGGTAAGCCCAAATCCCCTGAATTTCACTGAGCTGAATTTCAGCTAAAGCTGAGTTTCTGTCACTTGAAAATAAAGGAGTCATAACTAAATGCAAATAGCTTCTAGTTTATTTCATTCTTAGGTGCTGAACCTTTAAGCTTTTTCGTCACAGAGGTGAAAAACTTAAATTCCAGTAATGATAGGCTTTTACCTCATGCAGTAAAACTTGTATGATCTCATTTCTTGTCAGAGCTTTTGTTTTCTCATTTATAAAATAGGGGTTAAAAAATGGTAGCCTCACAGAGAAGATATACAAATTACCAGTAAGCACAAGAAAAGATATTCAATAACATCAGTCAATACAGAAATGCAAATCAATTCTACAATGAGATAACCACTCCATACCCATGTGGACAAATTTGAAACCTCAGTTACTGTTGATAGGAATGTTAAATGGTGCTTTGGAAAACAATATGGCTGGGTGCCTGGGTGGCTCAGTTGGTTAAGTGTCCAACTCCCACTCAGGTAATTATCTCATGGTTCCTGAGTTCAAGCCCCACACTGGGATCCATGCTAACAGCTCAGAGCCTGCTTCTGATTCTCTTCCCCCCCCCCCCCCGCCCCGCTCCTCCCAAACTCATTCTTGTTTTCTGTCTCTCAAAAATAATCATTTATAAATAAATAAAATATTAATTAATTAAAATTTTTCACATTTTCAAGTTTATTTATTTATTTTGTGAGAGATAGAGAGCAAGTGAGGGACGGGCAGAGAGAGAGAAGGTGACAGAGGATCTGAAGCAGGCTCTGTCCCCACGCAGAGCTGGAACTCATGAACCATGAGATCATGACCCGAGCTGAAGTCAGATGCTCAACAAACTGAGCCACCCAAGTGCCGCTAAAATTTTTTTTTAAAAAGAAAGTAATATGGCAATTTCTCAGAAAGTTACACAGAGTTACCATATGACCCAGTAATTCTACTTCTTAGTATATATCCCAAAGGGGAAAAAAAGTATATATATGGACACACAAAAACTTGTATACAAATGTTCATAGTGGCATTATTCATAATAGCTGAAAAGTAGAAACAATCTAAATGTCCATCTACTGATGAACAGATAGACAAAATGAAGTATATCCATATAATGAGATATTATTCAGCAATAAAAAGTAATGGGATATTGGGGCACCTGGGTGGCTCAGTCAGTTGGGCGACTGACTTCGGTTCAGGTCATGATCTCATGGTTCACGGGTTCGAGCCCCATGTCGGGCTCTGTGCTGACAGCTCGGAGCCTGGAGCCTGCTTCAGAATCTGTGACTCCCCCTCTCTCTCTGTCCCCTTCCAAGTTCATGCTCTGTCTCTGTCTCTCAAAAAATAAATAAAACGTTAAAAAAATTTTTAAGTAATGGGATATTGATACATGCTACAGCATGGATGAACTTTGAAAATATTGTGCTCAGCGAAAGAAGCCAGTCACAAAGACCACATATTGTCTGATTCCATTTATATGAAATGCCCAGAATAGGCAAAGCCATAGCAACAGAAAGTAGATTGGTGGTTGCCACAGGCTAGAAAGAGGGGAAATGGGTAATGACAGCTAATGGGTATAGGGTTTCATTGTGGGGTGATGACAGTGTTCTGGAATTCACAACTTGATAAATATACTAAAGCCACTCTATATACTTTAAGAGGGGTTAATATAGTACAGGAATTGCAGCTCAATAAAAAAAAAAAATTTTGGCAGAAAAAAAAATGTTAGCCTGCTGTGATTCTCACAATGGCCATTATAAGAAATCCATGATGATGATTATAAAAATGACCATTCTTGGGGAAAACTAAGAAAAAAGAATCCATGCAAATATAAAAGTCTATTGTTTTAAAAGCGTCAGTAAATGCTAAGGGAAGGGGAAAACGAAATTACCAAATAGATTTTCTCAGGTCACTTGGCTTCCTTTGTATCAAGAAATGGTCAACAAATATATAGCAGGCACACATAAAAGCTATTTGGAGACCTCTTGAGGTTAACAGCGTGCAACATATTGCCAAGGCCCCAGCCTGGCCAGGAATATTATTTATGTCACCCTTTCACGGCTGTATCAGTCTCCCATTAAACATTCAGAGCCTCCTTGTTAATAAACTACATTATGAGCTGGATGCATTGTGTGGATAAACTGCATTGTCCAAAATGCTGCCCCATTATTACAGAAAATGCAGAATGTAATTAGTATTCCTCTTTGCATAAGCCACAGCTTCCAAAACTGGTGGCATATTATAAAGCCTTAATTAATAAACAAGAGTTGGGCCATGACCGGTTACACTTATCTGAATTTTACATTGTGAAGAAAGGCCACTGTTCAAATTCCGTTTACAAATATCTAAATTCTGGCTAGCCTACATGAAGACAATCTAAACAGAAAGCCTGAGAATTCTGTGTTGCTAATAGCATTGTGTTGGTACACCAACAATAGCAAGCGATTAAGTGCTGGGACATAAACCATCCTGAGAAATGTTCGGAGTGGGATGATGATAACATTGTATTTCAGCTGTATTATATGGTGCAATTCTTCTATTTGTTCATATGCATTTCCCATTTAATGGATGGAGGAGCCAGGGTGGCTTTTCATATAACCGCAAAGCCCTAAATGTGACAAAAGAACAAAAAAAAAAGTGAGCTGGGAAAAAAAAGAGAGAGAAGTGTGGGGTGCTGCTGGGTGGGAGCAGGGATACATCATGACGGAATATAAGTACACAGTCCCTTTCTGCATTTCCAGCTGCTCATTATTGATTTTCCCCTAACCTAACCCCAAAGGAGAGACATTTATGTAAGCCATGAGCATTGAACTAATATTTGGGACCATAATATTGAGTAGCCCAGTTTATGAGCCTCGGCTAAAGGAGCATTTGCATTAAACTGCAGTCACCTGATTAAAATCCGTCCACTCTACCTTCTTGAGAATTACACAGCACCTCTTATGCTCAGCTGCAGGTTCTCTGCACACTGAGAGGGAGCACAGTCACAGGTCAGCAAGGAGGCAGACCGGGAGAGGGAAGGGAGGGGGAGAGCATGCGATGTGTGTTGAGAAGCAGATCCTATTAAAGACCGCCAGTGCTCAAATCTGAAAAGAGTCCTAAGCCTACTGCAAATACAGAGCTGTGTGAACATGATAATTCTCTCAACAAAGTCCATAATAATGGCTTCTAGGGGCACTGTGAAAACAGGGTGGCTGAGAGAGTGTTACAGCTCAGTGAAGAGGGACGGGCCCAGCAATGGAGTGTGGCATACCCAGGAAGCCCGGGGAAATGGTCCCCACCTCCGCAGCATCAGCAAGTGCCTGTGGAGCCCAAGCCCAGGGGCTTTCAGCAGCATGAACGAGCTGTCTTAGATCACTGCCCTTTCCATCAGTTCCAGGCACCAGGCACAGGCTCAAAGTCCTATCGGTCTTGGCGGGACCTGCTCACTGTGACCACAAAGATGGCATTTGAATCAGTAATAGGCTGTAAGAGGCCACCTTCATGCATGCAGAGTCCTCTCCCTGAGACACCGGTTTGGGTGCTAGATCCATGCCATCTAGCCGTATGATCTTGGACAAACAGGCTTGCTCAACTTTCAATCAGATGATGGAGTCAGATAATGACCACATGTGAAATGAATGTATGAGTGAATGAATGAGTGAATACAATCCCCACAGCAGAGTTTTTCAATCTCAGCACGATTAACTTTGCAGACCAGAGAATTCCTTGTGGGGGACTGTCCTATGCATTGCAGGATGTGAAGAGGAGGAAGAACTTCCCTTCCACCCATCTAGGTGCTGTGGCTTGTCTAAAAATTTAATTGATATGAGACAGATTAACAGAGAAAGAAAAAAAATTAATGACATATATACTGATGGGAGCCCCACAGACAGGAAACTCGAAAGGCCAGATGATTAAGGATTATATTCCCTCCAGAGCTAAGAAAAGGTATTGAGGTCTGGGGTTTCAAAGTGGGGAACACAATCATGAGAAGGTGCGAAGAGGAGAGGTTTGGTGAACAAAGGTTGCCTGCCACGCGGATTAAGTCTCAGGGTAATAGCTCTCTGCCATGCAGATAAGTCTCTGGCCAGAGCTCTCTTCCTGGTATGGACACCCTATCTGATGTAAATCTCCTTTACAAACATAACTTCTATTCCGTTTCCAGAGCTTCTCCTGTGTCTGCAGTTTCTCAAAATAATTACATCAAAATAACCCATATGCCCAAGCAGCGTGTTTTGGCATGGCACATTCTGTTCCCCTAAAGATGTCTGTGGCATTCCCGGCCTCCCCTGACTAGATAGGAATAGTACACAGCCCCTCTCAGTTATGACAACCAAATCAGTCTCCAGACATTGCCACAATAGCTTCCCGTCGAAAATCACCTCTAATTTTAGAGTCTGGGATTTTAGAGTGCATAACTTAATGCACCATACAACTTACATAGTGCCCTGTAATTATTAGGAAAGCATACGCTGACACCTTCAACATCACTGGAAGCCCACTTCAACAAAAATTTTATTGAGCACCTATGGTATGCCAAGTAGAAGGATAAATGGGAAGAGGCTTTTCTGACCTCTGAGGAGCTCAGAATGTAAGTGAAAGGGGGCGTTTCACAGTCAAAGAAACAAGGGGAATATTCTTCTCTAGGTCAAAGAGAAGGGGAATGTTCAGCTCACCATCTTTCTAATCAATAAGAAAATATCCTTTTATGTGAGGAGACATAGGCAAGAAGTCAGAGCATAATGCTTTGCTGTTAAAAGATTTGTGCATATATCAGAGTTGCTTTCATTTTGATGAGGTGAATTTTTGGTCATTCTGACTCCCTTTAGTTGTTGTTTACTGCTGTTGTTTCTTGGTAGGTGGGGGCCTCAGACTGAGAAAAGACCATCTTACGAGGTGGTTTAGCCTGAGCAGAAGCCCAGATAAAACAGCTCTAGCATGAGACTGCCACCGACTTGCTGTGTGACCCCTGGAAATTCATGAACCCTGCCAGTCCTCAAGTCCTTTTCTATGAAAAGGAGATAATCATTGCAAAGTGGTTAGCATGGTTCCCATCACAAAGTAAAACCGTGAAACCAAGAGCCATTATCATTGTTGTGGATGTTGTTACCTCTCTATTTTATTAAGGATCGATTGTTCTTTTTCTTGTGGTAAAATACACAGAACATAGAATTTACCCCTTAAGCATTTCTAAGTGTACAGATCAGTGGCATTAAGTACAGTCACATTGCCATGCAACTATCACCACCTCCAGAACTATCCACCTCCAGAACTTTCTTCATCTTCTCAAACTAAAGCTCTCCTTACCTCCCCTTCTCCCATGATTGTTTTTCTAAACGAGGTCTTATCCCCCAACATACCTTCTGAGGAAATGAGGACCATCTTCGGTCTGACAAAGACTCTCTCCCTGACTAAACTTTGGTCGGGCTCCTCTAATCCCTCAACCTTGGCTTGTTTGTGGGATCTGCATAGCCCAGTTGTACCCCAAATCTTGCTAAATTAGTTTAGAAAAAAATCCACTCTTAATATCTAATCACTGTTGATATCTGACCAAATTCCTCATCCTCTACCCTTGGTATCTGATCACCCTGGCCTGCCTTCAGCAAGAACCCTCTTAGGTCAGCTTGGTTAAGATTTACCCTACCCTCTTAGAAATTTCCTATCCACTGACTCCTACCCTGATCCTTGACTATAAATCCCCACTTATTCATACTTCTTTAGGTATTGAACCCAGCTCTACACTGAGCTTTCTTGTCCTCTATTATAACAGTTCCAGAATAAAATCTTTTGTTTGTTTATTTGTTTGTTTGCCTCTCTCACTATGGTCAGGCTTGGGTTTTCTCTAACAACCTATCAGTGTAACTTAAGGAAATTCAGGAAACCGAACAAACCCTAGAAACTGAATAGAAACAGTCCTTAAAATAGCCATTCATGGTGATGTTGATGAGTTTGGTATCCATCAGCCACCTCCGAGGAGTTACATGTAAGTGAGTCAAGGCATCTTGAGGCAATGAGGAGAGGATTCCAGACTTTAGCACAATGGCTCCTGACTGTGGGGCCGTCTCATTTACCATTGTACGAGGACTCAGCACACTTCAGTTAACACTGGAACATCTAATCAACATTGTTCCAGAAGGAGCTCCTTGGACATACTTATTTGGTAGCCTGGAATCAGTGAGCAAAGACTAGCTGTTGGATCTAAATTATCAAAGGCACTTGCTTTTTCACAGAAAGTGAACAAACTTCCTTGGTCAAGAATCCACCTGTTTTTGCAGAAGCACTGTCAGGGAAGAAAACTTCTCGTTTATAGCCGACTCCTCAAAATAGCTAAAGAGTTGCTAATTTCACCTCAAACATCGGCTTCAGCACCTACTGTGTTATGCCAAGTTATTTTCTATCCACTGTCATTTCTGGTCCTATTGCAATTGAGTTTAAGGTGTTTGTAGACAGGAACCCTGTCTGAGCTGTCAGCACCCTGCCTGATCATCTTCCAGCCAGTGGTCAGGCAGCAGCACATAGCTAAGGATGCCCTGAAGCAGACTGTCGAGGAAACTGGCCAATAAGACCAGCACTCTGTGTTCCACGGCAGAAGCCAATTCTGCTGTATTGCCAGTGGGACCTCTCAAGACAGTCTCCACTTGGACTCAGCTGATAACATGTATGGTACATCTGTCACCATATGTTCAGGCATATTGACCTTGTAACAGTCCCCAGACATTTCAATCCACTGGCAGCCCTGTGACTTCTACCTGTAGACCACTTTGCCTCAGTGCCCTCTCCTCTCCCCCTCTTATCCATATATTAGAACCTAGCAAAATGTCATCTCCTTTGAGAAGTCTTTCCTGTAGCCCCTAAGCAGAAGTGGAGATGGCTGTGTTGAAAGGGAAGAAAACAACGACTGAAATCTCCACACTCAATCTGTACTTTGATTTATTTCAAAAGATGTGGTGTGATACACGGCATAATATATGGCAATATTTTCCAAGTCTTAAAATCATCCATCATAGTGAACTGGGAACTTTTGAAAAATACAGAGCCCAGGCTCTTCCCTGGCTGAGATACTGGACACCAGCTCATGGCCCAAGAAGCTGCGTTATTTAAAAGCTTCCCAAGATATTCTGATGCACAAATGCACTGGAAAGAAGAGCCAGGCATTACTACTGTGTGCTTGCAAGCAAGTCACTTTGCTTCTCTGAGCCTGTTTTCTCACCTCAACCCCTGAAAGTGAGAATGCCCATCTCAGAATGTTTGGGGGAAGACAGAGAGGATGAGCACAAAACCCTTAACCCATAGCCTCAGTAAGTAGAGCTATGACCGTGATTACTATGGATTTCCTTAAAAAAACTGCTTTCCACTTCTCAGAATCAACAGTCCAGTTTACAAAACCCTCCTCTTTCAGAGAACAAGTTACCAAAGAGTAAGAGGGAATCACACCCAGATGATACAAAAAACAACAACAACAACAACAACAACAACAAAAGAAACAGTGAGTAGTTCATGTAGAAAACAGGTCATGAGCATGTAATCTGGTTTTTCTGAGGGACTATATTCTTTTTTCCTATTGCCCATTTCTGCTGATTGAAACTATTCCCCAGTAGCCGAAATCATTAACATATGTAAGTCCATCCAATGGTAGCTATTGTAGAGAACTACCCCACCTTATA
Organism: Acinonyx jubatus; assembly: GCF_027475565.1. Lineage (NCBI taxonomy): Eukaryota > Metazoa > Chordata > Mammalia > Carnivora > Felidae > Acinonyx > Acinonyx jubatus. Next base: position 137,761,471 of record NC_069383.1, on the reverse strand, counting down.
AAATGAGTCAGGCTTTTGTGTCTCTCATAGACCAATACTTTAACACTTCGATACCTGAAATAAAGTATTTGCACCACAAGAATAATGTGTTTTGTGACTAGCAGGCTATGGCACAGTGTTCTGCTTTTAGAAGCCCTGGGTTAATTGTTCCCTCAACTGAAGATGAGTCACCACCATCTTGCTTTTAGTTAGGGAAGCCAAACAATGGCTCTATGTCCCTGAACTCAGAGTGCTGAGTCCTAGAAAAATGCCCAAATATAGACTGTTTCATATCACTTACAGATATCAAACGATAAGATACCATGACAGCCACAACTAATCAAAGTCCCCTGCAGGTAATTCCCCATAAAGACACAGCAGTGAGAAAGCAGGAACAGTTTCACAGCTCAGGAGAGAGGAGAGAAAAAATACTGTGCAGTAGAAGGATGCCTTCCTATCATATCCCCTTTTCAGATGGCTGCCCTACAGGTTAAAGATATAGACAGTACCCAGGTCTTCTCCAGAAGAACAGACCTTTGGAGGGCTCATCCTGGCTCCACCCCCTCCTCCCCCCCCTCCCCACCCCCCCAAGGCTCCCCCCCCACCCCACCCCCACCCCTGGCCAACACCAGCAGAACAGAGTTTGATGCAGTGCTGAGCAGCAGCATTATAAATACCAGCTTCTGGAGGCAGTGCAGCCAGAAGCAGAATCCACTCATTAGCTGAGCAACTGGCTTAGTCACCTCTTTTAGGCTCTGGACTTCTGTCTCTGTTTGGAACAATAAAATATGCAGCTTCTAAGGTCATAGTGCAGATTACATTGTACGGAAACCCTTCATACATGTTCAACTAAAATGTTGATACTATTATTATTGTTGGATTTTATTATTGTTATTAATATCAAGCGAATATCAGCAAGTATCAGTGTCCCCTGGATGTCACTTAAGAGATAATGAACTTGTATTGTGCCAGGCCCTGGGGATACAGGTGCAAGTAGCATAGACACAATCTGCACCTCTATGAAGTGCACTGTCTAGCTCAAAGGTACAAAAGTGTGTGTGTCTCTGTATGTGTTTGTGTGTGTGTTTGGCCCGCACATTGTTTACAAGCAAAACAAAACATTTAGCAAAATACTAAATTGGGCGACTTCACCCAAAAGTCCAGAGTTCTGGCTTCTTTTTGAAAACATCAGAAAAACTGGGAGGACAGGAGATGTCTCTCCACAGGCCTACCTGGTCTGCTAGAGCCCTCACACGTCCCCAAAGAGTGGCCCAGTGGCTTCTCTATTAAGAGAAAACTCCCTCTGGCTACACATGATGAGGGCCCTGGGGCAGTTAGTAGCAACAAGTAAGCTGAGGACTCCGATGTGGAGGACCAAAACAGAAGCAAGGAAGGAGAAAAGACACCTGGCCCTCACTTTCTGTCACAGGGTTTATTTGTCTCTCAGCTCAGCTCACTTTGTTTGGCTGGACACAGAAAACCCTAGAGGGGAATTCTGGTTCCAACTTGCTCTTTGCACAGCTAATTATTTGGGGCTCCCAGAAGGTTGGAGAGAACAATAATTTCCCCAGCAGTTGTAGTTGGACTAGCATACTTCCTTTTGTTCACCCCAGAGGTCAGAACCCATGGAAGGAGAGCTATTTGTTCTGGTCTTAAACCAAATCTGCCCAGAGACACAGACAGATGTTCTGACCTGAGACCAGGAAAGCTACTATTTCAATGCCTGGCAAAATTCTCCTCTCCTGCCTTCCCTGGCAGCCTATAGACTCAAAACATGCATTTTCCTTGTTGAACCATTTACTTCTCTCCCTTGCAAAAACTAAGTAACATTCAGAAAAGAAACACACACACACACACACACACACACCGTATGTCCTGGAGTTGTATCCTTCCTTGCAAGTGAGATATAGCCTGTTCCCTAGGCACATAGGACAAAGACAAATGGGGGCGTTAATTGGAATGGGTCAGTGTAACAAACAAAACTCATTTGTACGCAACTAACCAGTAAGTATCCACAACATCATTCTAATAGGGAATGCATGACAAGTCCCTTAAAAACAAGGAAACAGGAGAGAAAATATACGTTCCATAGCTGTAAACCCAATAACAATAGAAACACCTCCCAGAGACAATGTTCCTACGTCCTCCTAAAATCATTACCATCAATGGAGTCTCTCATTTTAAAGAGAAAGAAATGGAAGCACTTGGTTACTATAGGCTGCTTCTAGCCTTCCTTAGTCTGAGTACATGTTTACTCCTGCCTGTTTCAGTAGAGATTCATTTGGATTTTTTGTCAACTAGATAAATTCCTCAAAGACAACATAAGGCCCAGTATCTGATTAAACATATACTCAAATTTATTTATGCATCCAATCATGTAATACATATTATTGAGCACTTCCTAAAAACCAGGCATCGTGCTAGGTGCTGGAGATACTAAGACAAGTCAAAACAAAGACAGGCCCTGTTCTGAAAGAATCCCAGGGAAGGCAGATATTAATCAAAAGACCTGCATAAATATAACTGACCCTCTGTAAGGTGTATAAGGAAAGGTATTGAGGGCCAGAGGATCTGTAAGAAAGAGATACTCCAGTTAGGGGGTAGAGGGGTAGAGAAAGTATATCAGAAATAAAAACTCTTGAGCTGAGATTTATAGACTGTAGGAACCAGCCCTGTAGCAAGACTGTGCAGAATGAATAGAAGGACTACCTAAATGCCAGTGTGATTGGAATGGATAGTCTAAGGGACAGAGTGATAAGAATAGAGTGTTAGTGGGGACCATGCAAGGCCTTTTAGGCCACTGCAAGGATTAGAAACAATGGGAAGCCAGTTAGAGATGTTCAAGCAGAGAGCAGCATCAGTAGTTGATATGCTTTGAAAAAAATAGATTGGGTAGGGAGGATGCCACGTGGGTCAAGGGTAAGCCAGTTAGTTCAGCTCTCCCAGACTACAGAAGTTTTGGTGAGATGGTGATATTGTCTTGGATGGTATAGTACCAGATGTGACGGAGTGAAGTTGACCCATTCTAACAATGTTTGCTGTGGGATCAACCCAAGGTGCCAAAGGCATCTCGATGGCACAAGACTGCTACTAACTGTAATCCCTGCTTATGTGAAGCTGAGTAAAGACTTTTAGAAAGTCCAAACCAAACAGAACCTGAGCATGTCTATGTATTCTTGTCCCCAGCATCAGGGTACCACTATGCACTCAGAATCATCATAGTGTCTAGTTGAATTTACAAATTCTGAGAAAGACTCCACAGGAAAACCATTTAAATAGGCAGGGAAGAAAATGCTCACCATTAAGTACTGAAAGGAAAGATGACAGATAACAAGTAGGTTTCAGTGGAAGTGGGTAAAATGTTGAATTTCCCTTCTGGTGTCATTTCCACGGCTCCCAATTTTTTAAAAAATATATATGTAATTTGATTAATCAGACTATGGGTCAATCAACTGTTCCAAAAGGACAGCTCCTGTGGTCATAAATCTTTGCTATTGCCTGCAGCTGACATGGTCTCAGTCCATGGGACAGTAAACAGCAAAAGACAAATGTTTCTCTTCATTTCCCCCAAAGGGAGTTAAGCAATGAGTAATAAAAGGATATAAATTATTCACAGTGCTTTCAAGAAGTTTATGATTCAAGGTTTGGGAGAAATAATGAAAGAAGGGGGTGGGGGAGAGTCATAAAATAGGATCCTGAATGAACAAATTTCTTTTTAAAATGTAGGAGTGGGGGCACCTAGGTGGCTCTGTCAGTTAAGTGTCAGACACTTGATCTGGTCATGATCCCATGGTTCGTAAGTTCAAGCCTCACATCAGGCTCTGTGCTGAGAGGGCAGAGCCTGCTTGAGATTTTCTCTCTCCCTCTCTACCTGCCCCTCCCCTTTGCACGCTCTCTCTGTCTCTCAAAAAAATAAACATTTTTTTAATATTAAAAGAAATAAAAAATAAAATGAGAATGAACTTCTGAGGTAGCCTCAACTCACCACACACAGGGCTCCAGGACTGGCAACAGAGGCCTTAATTCTTCTATAGAATGGTTCATTCATTCCTCACATGTGTTTGCACAATCATTATTAACCTATGGCCACCTGAGGAGAGCTCAGTTTCTGTCAATCAGTTTCTCTCAACTTTTGTGGAAATGGAGAGGCGGCCAGGCGTGCTGCACTGAATGCTCTCCCTCGCTGATCCTGCAGCACTGCCCTCCTCAGCCGCTCCTGGCTCATTCCCACCCCTCCTCCACAGTCCAGATGTTACTTCCTTAGAACACCATCCTGGATTCTGTGCTCAGCCAAGTGCCCCTGCTCTGGGCTCTCCCTGGGCTTACCTCAATTACGTTTAGGTAGCATTTAATGATAATTAGATGGTGTGCAAGCTTTTTGATGGCAGGGACTGTCTTTGCCATTCTCATCTCCCCAGCCCCTTGTTCAGCACAATCCACGTACAAAGTGCCCAATAAAGCTCTGGCAAATGAATAAAAAAACACAATACTTGATGCCCAACTTCAAGGAACTTTCAGTATAGTTAGTGAAGACACAACCTTATGAAGTATAACCCAGCACAAAGCAATATAAAACAAGCGCCTTGTGAGTACTAAAATAGGTATTCAGAGAAAGCAGATTACTTTGGTCTGGGATGACAAGAGCAGCAGTGGCAACTCCCTGAGTGTCTATGACACCAACACCATGTTACTCGTCTTCATAAACGGTCTTGCAGCACAATAGTTTTATACCCATTGACAAATAAGGAACCCAAGGTTCAGAGAGGTTAACTGATTTTTCAAGGTCACATAGCTGGCAGCCAACAAAAACAGGATTTGAATTCTGAAGACAAGATTCTGTAATTCTGAGAATGGGAAGATGGGCATCCACCTGTGAGAACACAGACAAATATACAAAGGCGCTCTGGGGCGATGCCTGTCCTGGGGACTAACAGTTTTTTTTTAAAAAGATAAAGTTGATGCCATGTAGAGATGCTGGGCATGCCAAGGCTAGGAAGCAAGCTGTGTCTAGAGTGCAGGAGCCCTGAGCACCAGGCTGAGGAACCTGCATCAGTCTGTGGGCACCTCAGAGCCACTGGTAGCTTAACAGCAGAGGAAACATGATCAGAGGGCACCCTCTGAAAGTCTAAGTGGTGGGCATAAGCCGGACTGGGAGACAAGAGGGGGGTTCACAGAGAAGGAAACCAACTCAAGCCTAGTGCAACTTTCTAATTCTAAAGGCACTGATTTCTTGGAGGCGAAAGGATTGATACAAGCCAGACTGACAGAAGAAACCATCAGCCCTCGATGGTTGAATTTCTGTGGGTCTGAAAGAGAAAGAAACGAAAAGTGACTTACGAGTGTTAAGCCAAGATACAGGGACACTAAAGACAAAGCCAGCCAGGAGAAGGTACTGGTTTGAGAAGAAAAGTTTTAAACATGCTAACTATGGCACTACAGGGAAAATCTCTAAAAACCAGCTAGAAATGTGGGCCCAGAAAGTGAGCATGATGAGTGCAAGATATGGAAATAGGGAGCCATATGCCTCAAAGTACAAACAGAAGCCCCAGGAAAGATGGCTAGACCTTCAAGGGCTGAGGAGTGGAGGAAGAGGGTTGGAAGGTATGCAGCAAGTGTCAGTAAACACTCACATTTTGATGGCAGGAGTCTGCAGATGAACAAGTGACAGGACTGAAGAATTAAGATCTAGGGGCGCCTGGGTGGCGCAGTCGGTTAAGCGTCCGACTTCAGCCAGGTCACGATCTCGCGGTCTGTGAGTTTGAGCCCCGCGTCGGGCTCTGGGCTGATGGCTCAGAGCCTGGAGCCTGTTTCCGATTCTGTGTCTCCCTCTCTCTCTGCCCTTCCCCCGTTCATGCTCTGTGTCTCTCTGTCCCAAAAATAAATAAACGTTGAAAAAAAAAATTAAAAAAAAAAAAAAAGAATTAAGATCTAAATGCCCAATATGAACCAGCCACAATGCCAGGAACTTTTTACACCTTATTCCATGAGACATTACTACCTTATTTGATAAAAACAGAGGTGGGGAAGTAATATGTCTTGCCGAAGGCCATACGACTAGCCAGGGACAGAGGTGGGATCGCAGCCATGTTTGTCAGACTTGGGGAGCATTTAGCTCATGCCATCCTGCCTCCCCGAACAGGGTTGTGGTAAGGAGGCCAGGGGGGAGAAATGATTTTCAGGAATGAAGATGATGAACCCAGTCAAGGGCAATGAGGACTGAGAAGAAGCCACTAAATCTGAGGACTCATCTCTCAGAGGGAGTTGAGGCATAAGGCCTAAAATTAAGGGGACCATTCTGTGCTGCCTTGACATGTGGGGGAAACTGGGGTAACCTTGAATGGCCTAACTGCAAGTCCCTCTTCCACTCTGCTCCTGGGGATAAAGTCCCTCAGCCAAACAACTGTCCCTACGATGGGGACCAGGCATGGCTCCTGTTATCCCTAAGCAAAGGGTTTCAGTTTCCTGTCGGCACGTGGAATCATTCAAACAAGCCAAGTACATCTTCCTGCAGAAATCGGGGGTCACTCTACCTCTTGATGCTACGAAGCCTGCCTCTCACAGACCTTGGCTGTTCACTCTGTTCCCACATACAAGCCTCCTTGTGGCCTTGGGGCGTTTAACACCCTCCTCCCCTTGGCTTTGAGTAGATGTAACTAATAAAATACTGTTGATCTCGTCTGTCAAGTGTTGGGTATCATGTGTTAGGCCGTGCCCATAACCATATGGCAGAATCTTTCCCTTTACCAATTGGGTGAATAGAGTGATTAAAACAATAGAGGACACTTAAGTGTTCACTGTGGAAGTTACATGGGTGAAATGCTTCACTTTAATAATTACTGGTTTGACTACAAGCGAAGAAATCTGAGAAATGAATGACTACTCTTTTCTAATTTTATACAGGAGGAAACTGAGGAACAGAGATGAGACAGCTTCCCTGGGGCTTCATAGCAGGAAACTCTTCCTTCAGCCTAATGCTGTATTCTTCTCCAATATTTTCTTGACAGGCTCCTGGTGTCCAGATGCTGCATAAGAATCACATATATCCAGAATTTATAGAAAGCTAGTGCAAGTAATAAGAAAAATGCAAAAGTCTAACAGAAAAACAGGCAAAAATATGAATAGGTAATTCTCAAAAGAGAGAGAGAGAGAGAGAGAGAGAGAGAAATAGAAATGGCCAATAATGGGAAAACGTTCAACCTCATTATTAATGAAAGAAATTAAAACAAAAATCACAGTGAACCATTTTTCTATATCTTTCAGGTTGATGGAGGTTTAAACTTACACTAACCCATGTTGTTATAAAGAATTAAGTGCTCTCAGAGGCAGATGATATGAGTAGAAACTAATACCTTTCCGAAAGGCAGGGAAGCAAGTCATAACTCTTTAATGTTATATTTTGTATAACAATTTCATTTCTAGGATTATAGCTCAAGAAAACAACTTGTCAAGTCCAATAAAGATGTATGTATAAGGACATTTATTCTTTTTCTTAAAGTTTATTTATTTATTTATTTATTTATTTACTTATTTATTTAGAGAGCACATGGGAGGGGCAGAGAGAGAGGGAGACAGGGAGAATCTGAAGTAGGCTTCATTGCTGTAGTGCAGAGCCCTACATGGGGCTCTAACTCGTGAAACTATGAGATCATGACCAGAGCCACACTCAATCTACTGAGCCACCCAGCCCCTCCCCCCAGGACTTTTATTCTATTGTTCTTTGTAACACTGAAAAATCAGAAACAATCTTTTTTTCTTTATTTTTTGTAACGTTTATTTATTATTGAGAGACAGAGCATGAGCATGGGAGGGGCAGAGAGAGGGGGAGACACAGAATCCAAAGTAGGCTCCAGGCTCTGAGCTGTCAGCACAGAGCCCAACGTGAGGCTCGAACTCCCAAACCGCAAAACCATAACCTAAGCAGAAGTCAGACGCTTAACCGACTGAGCCACCCAGGTGCCCCTGAAAAATCAGAAACAATCTTAATGTCCATCAACAGGGGACTGGCTAAATAAATGTGGGATACCTATCAAATGGAATACAATGCAACTTTTAAAATGATGATGTAGATGCATATTTAGATATCAGGTTAAAAAAAACTATGTTACAAAATTACATGTGGAACAGCATACATATTACATATAAATGTGTATGTTTCTGTATTCAAGCATAGGGAGACATTCGGAAAGAAATTTACAAAATTTAAATACCTGTGAGTATTCAAATTTCAGGTGAGTCTTACTCTCTTCTTTTAGTTTATCTTAAAGACACATCAATAATCCGGGGGTTGGGGAGCTTTTTTCACTTTGGGGGAAAATGCGTTGAGTAATGACTAATTCCCTTCCCTTCAGGAAGAAATCACAGAAATTAGTCACCATGTTTTGATTTTGTATGTATCAGACAAACGTGAAATCCTTGAAGGGAATCAGACACGCACTGGATCACTCAGACTTCACGATGGGAAGTACATTAAACCGAAGCTTTTGTGCCCTTCAAGGAGGCTGTGTATAAAGAGGGAAAACCAGAGGGAACCTGGGTTCAGTAGGTGCTTCTCAGCCTTCCCTGATCCAAAAGGACACCTAGGTGGTAACCAGCGAGAGTCCACTCTCATTCTCAACAATGGCTACATTTTTGCCTTTGCCTTTGCACACTGTTCATACCCACAAGTCTGGATAAATTCCACTCTTGGAGCTTCCACCACCTGACAGAAAATGCCACTGTTTCAAAATCCCATTTGTGCCTATTTGCTGTTAGAAAGCTTTGGGGAGGGCATGCATGACCTATAAAATATGGGTCTCAAAACTTAACTCGGAGAAATCGGTTCCTGATTTATCTCCCAATTCTGTCCCCCAGAGGAGGGCAAAAGATGTTATGACAGAGCCCACAGAGAGTTTAATTCAGAAAGACAGACACTTAATTTAGTTATTCGGAAAAATTACAAACCCTACTATGTCACTTGAGAAATGTCAGAATGGAGATTTCAGTGTATCCTGTTAGGCGTCTGTCATGCTCTCAGTAATATCACTTGTGACAGCTGTAAGAGAAGCAATACACATTGGCCTTCTAGCTCTTTAAGAACACACAACTTAATCCATCTGAAAGTAGTTGTGTTGTTGACCCCGGGGTTCTTTTTATTGGAACACATTCAGACACAAACTCTGGGATAGTTCTGGAATATTATATGAGGGTGAATTACAGGCAGTCATACAACCTAGCATTGTCCTTTAAAGCGTTTTTATGAGGCAGAGCCAAAGGCTGACAAAACTCTCCTTCACCACAGAGGAAATCTAGGCTAAAAAGGAAAATAAGAAGTTTATGAACTATTAAAAAAAATAAAGCCTCAGAGTGAGGGAGTTATGGATTAAGTTCCCATCCATTAATTCTTTTCTTCCCTGACTGAGCTGGCTGAAGACTTGCGGCCCTCTGGTGGGGGACAGAACCACTCCCATGCAGAAGGCACAGGAAAAGGGACAGAAATGGCTGGCAAGTTGGTGGGGGGGCAGACCCATTCGTTTGGATGTTAATTTATATGGGAATCTGGAATTCAATAACTTCACATCCCCCAGGTTAGGGAAAGATCCATTCCCCAATTTCCTTTGGGAGTTCTATTACATTAAGCAATATTCTGTTTGGCTAGACATGCCATTCTTTTCTTGAAGGAAATTAATTTCTTGACTCTTCCAGCTAATATAATCCCAATTCAGTGCTTGAAGTTTTCTCAGGGCACTACTAGATGAAATGAAGTTCTAAGGTACCTCTTGTGGGAACTCACAAGCTATACACGGAAATGATGGAGGAGAGGCCAGTTAAAAGAGGGCAAGGCAGGGGAAATCAGGTGTTGACCATCCCCTCACAAGCCACAGTGGTGATTTGTTAAGAGTGCTCCATACTTTGGGGTGCCTGGATGACTTAGTCGGTTAAGCCTCCAACTCTTGATTTGGCTCAGGCCATGCTCTCAAATTTCGTGAGATTGAGCCCCATGTTAGGGTCCATGCTGACAGCACAGAGCCCTGCTTGGGATTCTCTCTCTGCCCCTCTGAGCTCTCTCTGCCTCTCAAAATAAATAAATAAACTTTAAAAAAAAGGGTGTGTGTGTGCTATATTCTTAACTCTTTCCTGAATAGGGCTCTTTTATGATTTCCCTAGGAAATTTATTTGTAAGAATGGAGGGCCTTTGGGGCATCTGGGTGGTCAATTGGTTAAGTGTTCGACTTCAGCTCAGGTCATGAGCTCACAGCTCATGGGTTCGAGCCCCATGTTGGGCTCTGTGCTGACAGCTCAGAGCCTGGAGCCTGCTTCCGATTTCTGTGTCTCCTTCTCTCTCTGCCCCAACCCCGCTTGCACTCTGTCTTTCTCTGTCTCTCAGAAATGAATAAACCTAAAAAATATTGTTTTAAAAGAATGGAGGGCCTTTGAACAGGATAAATAAAAGATTATAAGAAAAAGAAACAGTGATTTCCAGTTGTTTAAAAGGCAACCCAATGAGTCTCTACCAGCAAAAGAAAAAGGTCAGGATCAATAAAGGGGGCTTTCCTTTGGAAGGAGATCTGTTTTCAATTTATCACAAATAAATCCTTATGGTGGGCCTTCTGAAGACCAAGGAAACATTCAACTATACAAGGCATCTGGCCTTGCCAGAAAAATTAAACATCTCCATTTGAAATTCCCCAACAATATCAAAACAAAGCAAAACAAAACAACCCTGCACACTCTGCCCCCCTCCTCAGCCCTCTGCCTGCAGGGCAAAGGTTACCTACACTGAAGAGTAGAAACAAGTCTTCAAATGTAAAGATACTACTACTCATAGATGCAATTTTATTTTAAAAGTAGCTTTTTGGGAATGCCTGCCTGGCTCAGTTGGAGGAGCTTGTGAGTATTGATCTCAGGGTTGTGAGTTCCAGCCCCACGTTGTGTGTAGAGATTCCCAAGAAAAATAAATAAACTTTGAAAAAAAATAAGTAAAAGTAGGTTTTTGGAGACATCATCTTAAAAATGATGTTAACCGGGAAATCCCTCATATAAGGAGACATGGGTTTGGGAATAGTGCAGGATACTGAGTATCACTGATGACAGAACTCCTACCCTCAAAGGCATCTTAGTCAAACTCACCATCTCTTGTTCTTTTTTTTTAATGTTTATTTATTTATTTTGAGAGAGAGACAGAGAGGGAGAGAGAGAGAGAGAGAGGTAGAGAGGGAGACAGGATCTTTCTAGCTGAGCATGGACCCCAACATGGGGCTCGATCTCACGACCACGAGATCATGACCTGAGCTGGAATCCAGAGTCAGATGCTTAACTGGCACCCGTCTCTTGTTCTTTTTATAGGTCTCATTGCTTGTGTAAAGTAAGTACTGGCTCAACTACTATCATTTGCAAGATATACAATGAATGGCATTTTTCTCAGCCTTATTTTCTTTGACAAATCTAATGCTTGCTGTCATGGTAGAGCTGTTCTGAACACAGATGTTCTACACATACACACACACACACACATGCACACACACACACACTCTGTATACACATACGCCACATACAACACACACACGCACACACACACAGTTTTATTGATTCCATAAGCCTGACAGTCACCTATTACTACACCCTTAGTTAGGCCTAATTCCTATCTCTTACTAGCTATACCGTCTCCCCTTTTTCCTTCCTCTCAAGAAAGCATATCAGATTGCAAGGCTGCAAGGAATTAAGTATTTTAACCTTATATCTGCTTTCCTTAAAAAAAAAAAAAAAAAAGAAAGTCATCTGCATCCCTAAGCAATTTAAGTATTATTAGGGAAAAACTATGGGGAATACGTCTCACAAACCATCACACCCACTGGTGGCATTCAGCATCAAAGTTAGCTTCTTGCCTGTAATGATCCCCCCACCCACATGCACGCATGCACATATGCAGACACATACACACACACACACACACACACACACACACACACACACACACACTCCTTCACCTATTTAAATCCTACCAGTATCTCAAAATCCATCTACTCTATAGATGCAAATCCTTCAACCTGCCCTCTCTGGCCTCTAGCAGAGTTCACAAGTTTGAGTTTTCCAGAAGACAGGGGCATTATTTGCACGATGGAAGCCAATTTTCAGACATAAACCTTCATTCCTCAGCAGTGGCGACCGGGAAACCAGAGAACGATACCCCAGGTGGAGAAGCCGCGGCCAGTCAGCCCCAGCCCATTGCTGCCACGTGGGAACGTGGCCCACTGCCACTTGATCTTCCCAGTTTTAGGAGAAGCCAAATACCTGCATTTTATTTTTTTAAGTTTATTCATTTATTTTGAGACAGAGACAGTGTGAGTAGGGGAGGGGAAGAGAGAGAGAGAATCCCAAGCAGGATCCATGCTGCCAGCATAGAGCCTGATGCAGAGCTCGAACCCACAAAGCTGTGAGGTCATGACCTGAGCCTGAAGCAAGAATCCACACTTAACCGACTGAGCCACCCAGATGCCCCAAGATATCTGCATCTTATGTGAACTATCCCAATTTTAAATATTGGCTCAATTAAGAAGGGTAAGAAAACAGCAACTATGTGACCTGTGTTAAACCCACCAAACCACTAATTTGCATCCTCTGGTCCCTACCAAACAGGTGAAGCTTAATGATAAAGGACCCACGTATAAATGGGTGTGGTGTATGTGTGTGCCTCACATCACCAGGTAGATCAGTATGCCTCAGAAAGACACACATAAACTTGTGTAATATATAACTCGAAAATGAGGCATGGCTTTACCTCCCAGTCTTCAACTTTAGCTTATTTAAAGTTTCAAATGATGGACAAGGAGGACCTTAGGTACTTATATTTAGAAAAGAAGGACATTGGTCAAAGAAGTTAAGGAACACTGAGCCTGACGGTAAAGCCCAGGAGGGCAGACAGTATATCCTTATCTATTTTATTCAGCATGTATCAAGAGTATAATCAAAATATATAGGTTTGAATAGAACTGGTTTGAGTCTTTTAAGGAACCAGACTCCGGACAACCATTACATGCCTTAGAAAGTTGATTTTGCCAGATTGCACATTGAGTACCAATCAATTTCCAGCCTGCCAATAAGGCATCCCATTCTTTGGTCAGATCTTAGTAAAAGATGCCCGCATCTAAATATTTTTACTTTATAATGTTAATAGTTCTAAACCCATCTAAAACAGTAAAGAAAAGTGCCTGGCACAGAAAATGCATTCAAAGTGTATTAGTTAAACTTGACTAAAAAGAAATAAGCAAAAGACAAAACTTCCAGGCATCTTGTCTCTCTGTGGAGAAGCAAGAGCGCCCTGTGGTTTGGGCTTCTTTTATCAAAGGCATACCCATGCCTTTTTGTCAGATAAACTTATTTGGTTTTCCTTGTGTAATGGGGTGAGTATTGTACAAGGTTTCAATGCCTTTTTTTCCAACTCAAATTGTCCCTCAGAGGCTCAAAGTACTAACAAAGTGCTTCGCTGCATGAAAGTGCTGTCCACATTTGTCTGGCAAATATGATGCCGACTGAAAAGCCTGATAGGTGTGTAATTTGTCACGGGCACAATCGAGCTCCAGGCTGCTTCCACCAGAGAGCGAATTCAACTTTATAAAGAGAAGTGTGGACAGGAAAGCCTTCCAGCAGAATTCCCAATAACCAGAATATGGGCATGAGATCCAAAGACTAATAAAATGGACCAGGGCGAAGGTGCTGATAAAGCAGCAGCCTAAGGAGAGAAGAGGGGGGAACTGAGCCATGATTTTGGATTGAAGCACAAGGGATGGCACAGAAAAGAGAAAGATCTCTGGTGTCACCTACAACTGTGTAACAGCTCTAGGGTTTAGGCTACATTGTCCTAGTTTCTACAAATGTGGAAACAGGCTCAGAAATGTCTATAGTCTCGCCCAGCCACTTAGTGGCTTAACTGGAGTTTGGCCAGGTCTTTCTAGCTCTAAAGCTCAAGGCTAGTCAATACTAACGCCACCTTCCAATAAATCAGCTAGACAGTCAACTGCAGGTAATTAGCTATGCTGTGAAACTACAGATTAGGGAGAGGGAGGTGTTCATTTTTTAGCTTAATTTTGTTAAAGGCATAATATACCAACCATAGAAAACAATCTGCTCAGCTATAGCAAATCAGTCCTGTTGTTAGTAAGTGCATTTCATTCAAACATATAGTAAGCACTTACTAGTACCTTTGACATCCCCCAGATACTAGAGAGATAGAAATTCAAATGCATTCAAGATAAGCTCAGAACTAATCTTTTTTTGTTTTGTTTTTTGTTTTTGTTTTTTGTTTTTTTTTTTGCATTATTGCATACATGGAAAGATATTTTCATTGGAAAGGATGCTTGTTTATTCAATCACCAAATATTTATGGAGAAACCACCCAGGCCAGAAGTGGCTCTAAACTCTGAGGATGACAGAGTGAATAAGACAGAGAAGCCCTGTGCCTAAAGGAAACTTGCTTTCCTTTGTTCAGAGACAGACTCAACAAAGCAAAGGAGGGAGAGAGGGAGGAGACACGTATGGTTTGTGGTAAATGCTGTGAAGCAAAAACTGAGGTGCCTGATAAAGAATTAACAAAGGGCACCCTTTATAGGGGGAGGACCTAGTGGGAGAGCCCCCCTGAGATGAGGTTGTTTAATGAATAAAGTATAAATCATGACAAAGAGTCCACAATGGAAGGAGATGAGGGAAGGGTGTTCCAGGCAGAGCATCCAGGGAGCACAATGAGCTTCATTTATTCCAAGAAAGGTTGGACCTGCCCTGTGAGTGGCCGCAGCAAGCGAGGTGCAGGTGTACCATAGATGTTGAGGGGCAGGGGATAAGAGACACCCCCCCTTGTACACTACTAGAGTGGTCTGGATTTTATGCTAAGCTCAACAGAAAGCTGTCAAGTGATTGGGTCTCAAACAGAGGTCCAACACACACACACAGACTGAGGGTTTTATGTCAGCTGTTGTATGAAGAATGGGTAAGAAGAGGACCAGCAAAGAAGTGGGAGAACCGGCTGCAGTTGGGAGACAGCACTTGGAAGCTCCACTGGATGCCTGCCATTTGCCCTCAAAATCTACCCTCCACCCTTTCCTATCCTGTTGTCTGCCTTAGAGGCTGGCTTCTGTAGGTCACAGCCAAGGCTTCCTGTGGCTTTTGACTTCCACTTGGGTTTGGCCAACAGGAAGCTCCAGCTCAAGATTAGAGGAAGGGAGAAGAGAAACTTTGGAACGTTTATTCCCTCAGCTCCCTACTATCTGCACCTCTCCCCTTCCCCAAGGGATCACAGTCTGGTTGTATCCCTCAAATACAGACTGGTAGTTGGTCAAATGCCTTCTGCCAGGTGGTCCATCCTACAGCTTCCCCCGCGCCCCCTGCCGCAGCGTTCTAATACCCTTCCCTCTCCAAGCACCTCTCCTCTCCTCTCCTCTCCAGGCCTTGCATGGTACCAGAAAAGACTGCTACTGGGCCTCAGGGCACTGCACTCCAGGCCTTGTGCTTTGAAAATGGCACCTATATTAAACTCTAGTCAAATTACCCAATTTGTAAATGCCATCTGTTTCCTGCTGGGTTCCTTACTGACACAGGAAGAGAGAGGCAAGATTTGATTTGGAAAGTTCAGTTACTGTGGTCCTTGACTAATAATCTGCTCTGCTGATGCTCTGTATTTCTGATGTAAGGGTCACAAACCTAAAAAGGTTACCAAGAAATCATGCACTTCTTTCCTTCTTTAAGAGAAGGAACAACCATAAACTGACCAAAGAAATAAAGTGTCAAAATCATGGGTGTTAGGGTGCAGAAAACAAAATAAGAATTCATCATCACCAGTATTTCATTTCGGGCCAGTTACCAAGAGCTCTTGCTTAAATATGTAGATTTATAGTTCTCATTCAAGCTTTCGTTTATTTAACCAATGTTTATTAAGGGCTACTACTTGCAAGGCATTATTTGAGGCACTTGGGGATAGGGCAAAGACCAAATCAAAATACCTACCCTTTTGGAGCTTATACTCTGGAGGAGAGTCATAACATAAATCAACAAGATCTGATGTGCTCATAAAAATTAGTTAAGGAGGACAGAGGGTGGGAGATTTCTATGAGAGAATATTACCTTTCTTAAAAGGTAATACCTGAGCACAGACCAAAAGGATGGGATGAAGTGAGCACTGACAACACTCAGGGGAAGCATGACCAGGAGAAGAAACTACAAGAGGCTGAGGCAAGAAGTGCTGGACACTTCCAAGTAACAGTGAAAGGCCAGTGTGGCTGCAGCAGACAAGGTGGGGACAGCTGGCAGCCTAGCAGTTAGAGAAACAGGTGAGACAAAGCTACCAGCCCCTTGGAGAATTTGGCTGCTATTCTGAAGACAGGAAACCATTAGGATTTTTGAGCAGAGTGGTGACAGGAACGGACTTAGACTGGAGAGGACCTTTTAGCTGCTGTACCTCAGATAAGGTGGCAAAGACAGAACGGCAAAAAAACACTCAGACAAAAGTCTGGGGCAGAGATGCTAGTGGCTTGGACCAGGGTGATAGCATTTATGTTTGATAAGCGAAGATAAGTAGGCATTGGATACACACTCCAAGTGTGGAGCTGCGCTGGAGATGGAGATTTGGAAAACATCAGGAAACGGCAGGAGCCTGAAAGAGACCATCTAGGGAGTGAAGAGAGGGAGAAGAGACAAATTCAAAGGATGGAACCCTGAAGCACTGTAGGCTGACAGGTCAGAAAGATAAAGGGAACCAGAAAAGGACATTGAAAAGGAGGGGCCAGTAGGGTAGCAGGAAAAACCAGGAGAGTGCGGTGTCCCAAAGCCAATGGAAGAAAGCATGTCAAGAAGGAGGAACTGGGGCGCCTGGGTGGTGCAGTCGGTTAAGCGTCCGACTTCAGCCAGGTCACGATCTCGCGGTCTGTGAGTTCGAGCCCCGCGTCAGGCTCTGGGCTGATGGCTCAGAGCCTAGAGCCTGTTTCCGATTCTGTGTCTCCCTCTCTCTCTGCCCCTCCCCCGTTCATGCTCTGTCTCTCTCTGTCCCAAAAATAAATAAACGTTGAAAAAAAAATTAAAAAAAAAAAAAGGAGGAAGTAATGACAGGGTGCCTGGGTGGCTCAGTCAGTTAAGCATCTGACTCTTGACTTTGGCTCAGGTCATGACCTCATGGTTTGAGGGATCGAGCCCTGTATCAGGCTCTGTGCTGACAGTGTGGAACCTGCTTGGGACTTTTTCTCTCTCTGCCCCGCCTCCTCCTCTTCTCTCTCTCTCTCTCTCTCCCAAAATAAAGAAATAAATTTTAAGAAGAAGAAGAAGAAGAAGTGGAAGAGGAAGAGGAAGAAGAAGAAGAAGGAAACGATGTTGCAGATGGATCAAGTGAGAAAAGAATTGGGGGCAAAAGGGGCTGGCCAGGAAGGGGCCTCCAGGGACCCCACAGTGCTTGGAGAAGTAGTGGAGATGATGTTCTTTGTTGTCAATGGAGAGCAGACAAACGCTTGGTAGCCAGGAGTTAAGCAGGTTTTCTTCTTTCTTTTTTATTCAGTGTGGAGAGAGTAGAGCATCTGTGAATGCTGCTGGGAATTGTCTAGCAGGGAGAGGAATCCAAGGGATGCAGGAGTGAGAGGGGGTGACGACTAGGACCCCCCTGGAGGCCGCGGGTGGGAGCGCAGCATTCGTCCTGTGGAACAAAGCACAGTGTCTAATTGCACACAGGCTCTGGAGAGCAAGTGGGCGGTTTCCTCCTGACTGAGCTTTTCCGTAAAACAGGAAGTGTGGTCACCCATTCAGTAGAGAACCAGGGAGGAGCCACTGGAGGCCTGAGAGGAGATGAGAGTGTGAAATAGTCATCCAGGACAAGGGGGTGGAGTAGGGGCGGGTAGCAACTTGTCTTTGATGTGAATCCACAAATCCCATCAGTATTAATTTAGGGTAGAGAAAAAACTAAGACACTCGTGTGAGGAAAATACAGACGATATGGCAATCAGAAACTATAGGGAGGAGCATCCCAATCACCGAAGGTTGCATTTGGTGGTGTTCTCCCGGTTCCGATCCAGGCGAGAGGGATGTGGGGGGCGGTCCCTGTGCCTGAAAGTGCACTAAAGAGAATGTGGGGATTCCCACTTTCCGCAACACTCGTGAGCAATTCAACCAACGCAGCATTCAAATATATGGAAATGATCTTTATTTTAGGTTCTTTCTCATTTAGCCTTTTAGATTCTGAGAATGTGCAAAATAAATCTCAAACTCTGCTTTTAAAAGTTTTCTTGTAAATCATCCCTGGTTTGTAAAAGCTAAGCTCCTAAATATAACCAGAGGAGAAAGAAAAGAAAAAGAAAAAGAAAAAAAAAAAAAGAGTAATGACCCCTGACATTTGAATTTAAAATGCCCTGCATGCAAATTCACTTTCCCTTCCTTCTTTTGTAATGCAATAAGCAGTGAGAATTAGAATTGCAAAAATACCAAAAGCACTACGTGGAAATGATACAACAAAGTAGTTTCACAGTGATACTGAGAAAGGAATATGAAATGAATACAAGATAACACGGAGAGACAGAATCTGGTGTTATGTATGTATAAGCGAGTGTGTGTATGTGCACATGCATGTCTGAGAGAGAGCAAGGGAAAGAAAATTATTTATTTCTTTGCTTTATTCGCCCTGAACAAATTAAAAAAAAAAAAATAGACGCTGCTTTGGTCACCTTAAAACAATGTGACACATGGTCCCTATTTTAGTTACAAATGATTTTTCATTAAATAGTTTTTGAATATTTACTTGTAAAAATAAAAGATCTTTTGAATGCCTGGTTTAAAAAAATAACAAAACCAAGCGATTATCAAGATAGACTTTCCAATGCTCCCTGACGCTATTTTCTTCCAATTATTATTTCTTACATTCCTAAGCACCACAGAACTCTGATGCTGCAGGTGTTTCTCCCCGGGCTTCAGTTAAACACTTGAAATGTGACAGTGAAAGTGAGGTAGACTGTTTGATGCCCTGTAGTGGGAACATATTAAGGAGTGCAATCAAGTCATGTGACCCATATGGCTATATCAGCAGCACAAACATAGACTAGTGCCTGCTCCCGCCCCACATCCTTCTTTTCCTTTTTGTGCCACTCCCATCCACAGAATGAAAGAGAAGCTTCTCTACTTGGGCTACGAAGAAACAGAATAGAAAATGTCTAAAAATTTCTCCTTACTTTTTTACTTGCATCAAATCTAAGGTAATTTCATACGGTTCCTGGGCTCACACATCCAAAGAGAACTCCATGATTAACGCAAAGGGCAGTTCAACCAAGGTAGACACCTCCACGTGAGCATGCTGGGCAGTCTGGTGTGATACGCCAAGTAAGTCATGTGGCACTGGAACTCCTGGTGTGGATGACATCATCTGTCCTGCCTCAGTATCTCTTCTCCCCTTCTTTGTTACTAACAGAACCCTGATTTTTTTTTATGACCTAAATAAAATACTCAGCTTCAGAATTCCATGCACCTAGGAGCAATCAAAAGGAACAACGAGATCAATAAAAAGTTGCTTGGTGGGACTTCCAGGAAGGTTCCTTGAAAAGATTAGACTCAGATGTCATAAACAGTCTGTGAGCTTTAGCTTTGGGGCATCTCCCTTTCCTCTTTGTTCTGCCTGTGATAGCCAGAGATGGAGTGAGTAGCCAGGTTTTAGTCATGAGGACACAAGTCTCAAGGCAAGGCAGGACAAAGCAGAAAGATGGAGTGAGCTGGGTCTTGATGGTACTCTCAATTTGTTGATGCATCCTGGGAAAAATAAACCCTTTTTTGGTCAAACCATTTGTGATGTTTAAATTTACGTGTCAATATGAACTGGCCACAGTACCTAGATATTTGGTCAAACATGTCTTGATGTTGCTGTGAAGGTATATTTTTTAGGTGAGATTCACCTTTAAATCAGTAGACATTGAATAAAGCACATTACCCTCCATAGGATGAGTGGGCCTCATCCAATCAGCCTTAAGAAAAAAAGTGACTTCCCCTGAGGAAGAGAGATTCTGCCAGCAGGCTACCTTTAGACACGAGCAGCAAAATCAACTTTTCTCTTGGTCTCCAGCCTGCCGGCCTACCTTACAGACTTTGGACTTGGTAGTCTCCACAGTCACATTAGTCACTTTTTTTTTTTTAAACATTTATTTATTATTATTGAGAGACAGAGCATGAGTATGGGAGGGGCAGAGAGAGGAGGAGACACAGAATCTGATACAGGATCCAGGCTCTGAGCTGTCAGCACAGAGCCCACTGTGGGGCTCGAACTCACAAACCATGAGATCATGACCTGAGCTGATGTTGGACGCTTAACTGACTGAGCCACCCAGGCGCCCCTCACATTAGTCACTTTTAAATCAATTGATCAATCTCTCCCTCTCCTATACACACATATATATATATATGAGATACATATAGGTGACCCTTAATGACAGGGCACTGAACTGCCACAAATAAAAAAAAATGTGTATAACTTCTGATCCCCACAAAACTTAACTATGAATAGCCTACTGTTGACCAGAAGCCTTACCGATAACATAAACAGTTGATTAACAGCTATTTTGTATGTTATGTTTATTATATAATGTGTTCTTACAATAAACTAAATGAGAGAAAAGAAAATGTTATTAAGGAAATCATAAGGAAGAGGGGAGCCCGAGTGGCTCAGTTAGTTGAGCGTCTGACTTTGGCTCAGGTCATGATCCCAGGGTCCATGAGTTCAAGCCCCACAGTGGGCTCTCTGCTGTCAGGGCAGAGCCTGCTTCAGATCCTCTGTCCTGCTCTCTCTCTCTCTGCCCCTCCCACTCTCTTTCAAAAGTAAATAAACTTTCAAAAAAAATCATAAGGAAGAGAAAACACAGTCCTATAGAGTATTCATCGATACTGCAAGTTTACATCATCATTGTACAAGATGAATCTCATGTCTGCCAGCCTACATCAATCTAGTCTTACATGACACAAAGCATTCTAGATGTTATACAATTACACACACTAGGCATCAAAAATGGAAAGCTAATGTAAGGTCTCTGTGGGTATAACTTCTGATAAATTTTAACTTTTCATAATAGATTTATGTATATTTTATGGTAGTAAATGACCAAATAGACTAGTATCTACTTATATTTTATGCTGTCATAACATACCCACCTTTTTTCTTATCTTTTGGCTATCTCTAGGCTACGTGGTTTGTGACTTTTTTCAAACTGCCATAAACCTCAAAAAGATTTCCAAAATGTTCATTGAAAAAAAATTGCATACAGACATGAGAGAGAGAAAGAGGTCTCCCTTTATTGGTTCTGTTTCTCTGGAGGACCTGCCTACCACAAGACTGTAACCAGGTGTCCATTTACTGCAGCTAAAAGGAATCTTCTCTGACATCTGAGACCTCCCACTTCCCAAGCCGGGTAACTGTGCATGTGCCCCTGTGACTTCCGGCCTCCAGATCGGCAGAGTGAGAAAAGGGGTGATACTGACTCCTTGGGCAGGTTGGAAGAACTGCATGAGACAGTGTGTGTAGAAGTGCTGTGTACGTTATGTGGCCCAATGGAAATGTCAGGAAGCACTGTCATGACAGGCTCACTGTGACAATTCACAACCATAATTCTCCATTCATGGCTGCATTCATTTAAAATAGCAATTACCTTTAAATCTGACCATCATAAAGCCATTATATTATAAGTCACTTATATCTCAATAAAGCTAGGGTGGAGGCGGAGTCGTTATAGAACATTTGGAAGTTCATTACAGCACAAGGAAGACAATGTTTAACTCTCTTCACTCCATAGCTAATGCTACCTACTAGTACCTAGCATTTATTGAGTTCTAACTGTGTACCAGGCAGCATGTGAAGCACCATAATGCAAGATCTCTACCTTATGAAGGTAGGTACTATTTTGGTGTGCATTTTGTAGATGACAAAACTAAGGATTAGAGCAGGTAAAAAAAAAAACACACACACAAAAAAAACCTTGTCCCAGCAGATGCTGTTAGTAAGTGGCAAAGCCAGGATTCAAACCCTGAATTCCAAGTCTGAATGATGCCAAAGCCCCTGCACTTAACTGCTAAGTTCCAAGGCAAGTGATGAGTTGTGCACTTTAATAACGTCTTTGCTAATGTAACAGCACTGCAACCCGTCTTCGGGGTGAACTTGCTTCAAGCTTCTGTGCTCCTTGCTTGCTGACCTAAGTCCCTCAATCTATAGCAGAAATAACTGACTTTCCTTGAGACCTGCAGACCACTGGCCTTGAGAAACCAAAGACCAAACTTCTCTAGAAGATGAGTACTGACTACATTGGGAAACAGCCACAAATGATGCCAGCGTGTCTGTTCAGGGTCACGTCAACGTAAGACTAACCACCTGAGCACCTGCCTCTCATGCACATAGCCCCCCTCCCTTTCCCCATGACTTTTCCTTTAAAACCTTATGTTTACTCCCAGACAGAGAAGACAGTCTTGGAGACGTTAGTCTGCCATCTTCCCAGATTGCTGGCTTCCTGAATAAAGCAACCTAGTGGTCAGCAGATGAACCAGAGTTAGAATGGGTTCTCTTTCCAGTAACACTAACACGGAAATGGACTGTGACTGGGTAACCCTTAGGTGAATAAAAACAGTACATACATATTCCTCAGCATATAAACAAACTGAGATCATTGTATTACAGGGCTGCTAGCTCTCTTGCCCAGGGTAGCATTTTAATTCGAAACGAACCAGAAGACTCTTCCATATTAACGCCTGCTAACACTCACCTTCACTTCAGATAAAGATACCCTGTCTGTCAGGCACCCTGAAGTTCATCTGGAAGGCTGGGTTTATCCATTTCAAAGTGCCCATACATCCACAGTCTCACTTCATTTTCCCGAGAGCCCCCTGGGTCAAGAAGGGCATGTACTATTAACTCCATTTTCCAGGTGAAAGAACTGACCCCTGAAGAGGTTAAGTAAGCCGCCCAAGGTCACACAGCAAATTAGCGGTACAAGCAGGATTGGAAAGCCCATCTCTCGACATCCAGCCCGGGACACTTTCCTGTCACTTCCTCCACTCCTGAGGGGCTTAGGGTTGATACAGCAGGCTATCTATTCCTCAGGGTAAAACCATCCTATCTGGGTAGGAAAGTGTATGCGCACACATGTGCGCGCGCGCACACACACACACACACACACACACACAGGATACGCTGTAATTTCATCTGCCAAAATGGTTTTATAACGGTCCAGTTGAGGATGCAGAAAATCCAGGCTGCCTTTCAGAAACAGAGCCCTGAGGGTCAATTTGGTCATGAAACAGGATTTCTTCACTCATGAGTGGATGGGTGGGTGGGTGGAGGGTCGGACTGCATTAACAACGGCTCAGGGGACTGTGGGATACAAGCTCACTTAACTTTCATTGCTCTTAGGCAGTGACAATGCAAACTGCAACTGGGAAACAGTTTTGCCCAAGAAAGAACATGGAGAAAAGCTGCATCTTAACTCTTCTGTGACTTTCTCCCCATTTCTAAATTGTAGGGTATTAAACAGTTCTTTGTGAAAAACAAGTTAATATTTTGACTCATTGTAGATGATATTTACAAAAAATAAAGAGCAAGGGTGTGATGATTTAGGAAAAAAAAATCCCAGGATGAGATTATGGTCATATTAGGTCTTGAAACCAAAGAAAGTACACGTGGAGGTAACATACCACATTGTGAATGCAGCACCAAAGCCACGACTATCACACGGAAATATTTGCTTTTCATAAACTAGTCAACCAGTCAGACACCTCCCTCAGTGGCACTGGCCTTAGCAAAGCAGAAGTTAACTTTTCTCCTCAAGGCCAGTTGGATGAGTAGACATAATAAGGCAAAAACAGGAACTGCAGAATTTGAAGCTCAAAGACAAAAGACTGGTATTGGGGATAGAAGTTCCTAGGAAACTGAAAGAAGGTTAATAAACATGCTGTCAAAACCAGCTCCAGTGACCTCTCATCAAGTGAGAAGCAGCACTAAAAGCTCGACAGCCTACAATGTTACCTTTAAAATCATCAGAAAACTTCAAGTGTCTTTTTCTCTGTTACATTAGCAAGAGGAAGTTTAGGAAGTTGAGACACTGGGAGACGGGTCACCTTCTTGAAAACACATGTGCCCCAGACTCACAGATGTTCAAAATGTGGGCCATGTTTCCTTTCAAACAAGAACTAAGATTAGGGCTTAAAACACAAAAAAAGTGATTTGAGGCCCACCAAAGTGGGTTGGGAGTGATCCTAGTGGGAAAAGGTGAGAGAAAAACCAACAAAAAAAGGCCAATCAAAGGTGCGTTCACTAAAAATCCTGGCATCCAGGTCATCCAGTCATGGTACGATGTCCCAGGGAGAAACACAATCCGGAATCCAGAGATTTTTCACATTTCTACTTAGACACACAACAAAATGTAAAAGGGAAGAGCCCATTCTTCATGTGTAGAAAACACCAAAACTTATTCTCTTCTCATTGCTGCCTTTCTCAAAATGCCTCACAAGTTTGGCAACTGGCTCATGAACACAGTCCCTTCTGGCCCTTACCCCAAGCACTCTAGCACCCAAGCTGGGCAGCCTGAGTGGCTCACTAGCACTCTCTCTCTCGACTCTATAATACAGTTCAACACAACCTCTCAATTTCCTTAGTTTTCTTCCACTTCTGTTACTTTTGAGAGGACCTGGGAGTTTACCAAGGGAGCCCAAATTCTTGGTGTATGGAGGCTAGGGATGTGGTGAGGATCGTCAATACCCATGCGTTAGTAATTTTACTGTTAACACCTTATTACATCTTGTCCCTTTGAATTCCACTGTCTTAAACAAACTCAAAGCTCGCACTTTAACAGAAGAGCCTTTTCAAATGGTAGACCAGGAATTCAAGACTCTAAGAGGTCCAAGATACTCAAATCTGACTCCAGAGATCATGGTCTTTGTGGAACATCAAAGATAACAACAGGAACTGGGGTTGAAAAGAGATCTTTTTCCCCACCTCATTTTGATCAAGCCAGTAAATGTTACTTCATGCCAGGCGGTAGGTGGTAGGAGTCCTTGTCCTTAAAGAAGTCACAATCTAATGCAGTGTTTCTCAAACTGTATTCCTCAGAGCACAAGTGTCCTTGTGAAAAGGGTTCCATGGCCCAACTACTTTAGAAAATGTGGCTTAGTCAAGCTCCTTTAGGATATTTTTCAAATCTACCCTAATTCTAAATTAAAGAAACTTTGTTTCTTTACACCAGCATTTCTCAAACTTAATTCTGTACTGACCCATTTGCCTTGCAAAACACACACCTAGGGATGAGCTTACAAATGTTAATGTAAATGTAGAGGGATTCTACCTTTAGCTTAAACAAACAGATGAAAAATTGGCGCCTTGAAAAGGAATTAAGGACAGGGAAAGCATTTTCATACAGAGCACATTGTACTTCAACCAAAAAGGCCAGTGAATTTAAATGTTGTCCAAACTGAGAGTGTCTCTGTCTGCTTGCTGCAATGAGAAAGTGAGCCATGAATAAAAATGGATTGTGTGGGGTATCCGTTTTCCTTGTGTAGGCAGTGGGAGGGGTATCCAGCCTGCCAAAGAAATTGCAGTAAGATCAAATCCTTGGTATCCTTAGGGGTTACAGTGAGGAACACTTTCTGGCACCCAGCAAAGGGATGGTGAGAATCCCTTCATCAGCTCGTGCCATAGCACACGTCTGCAGTCAGCTGCAGCATCAATGGCTATTTTCCCACCAGGCCAGTTCGCTAGTATGATGTGAGAATTATTCCCAGAAGCTTAGCCTCAAGTCTGTTCTCTGGGACTCCAAATGATTCTTTGAAATGCCTCACATCCCTTAATAAATATTCCTTTTCTATTACTAGCCAGAGCAGATTCTGGTGTTTGCAACTAATACTC
This sequence comes from Acinonyx jubatus, assembly GCF_027475565.1. Classification (NCBI taxonomy): domain Eukaryota; kingdom Metazoa; phylum Chordata; class Mammalia; order Carnivora; family Felidae; genus Acinonyx; species Acinonyx jubatus. Next base: position 137,735,637 of record NC_069383.1, on the reverse strand, counting down.
CTGGCCATATTTTCTTCCCTCACTCTCAGCATCTGGGCAATTAACAGTTGTAGCCATTCACAACCTACCATTTCCCCTCAGGAAACTGTAATCTAACAATACTTTTCTGTGGAATCTCCACTTCCCTCCTTTACCTTCAAGCTATACATAGTCAGTGAGACTGACCCCTAGTTCTAGAATCCCTCCTGTATTCCTTGCCAACTCAGTCTTCTTTCTTAGCCTAAGGCTAGTCTACTTATTGGATGAAATATACTTTTCTGTCGGTCAACATGGCAACATCTTTGGCTAAGTCAAAAGCGCAGCTCTTCATTTATCTTTTGAGTGGTAAATACGTCCCTGGATAGACCAGTGCTTTGAACCCAATATTTATCTCTCAACCTATCCCATTCTTCAATGATCATTTTGCTTTTTTGGGGGGGCGGGCCTATGCTTTGCACAGCTCTTCCAAAGTGTTAAGAAATCTGTCAGAGTAATCTGAAATCAGGAGCTAAGTGGTCTGCGTATTAAAGCAGGTAAGAATGCCAGGAACTGTCCCATTTTCCAGCTTGGTGAGTGACTAGGAACTCAGGCAAATTAAAGGGGTATCCACAGCACCCCCTCAAAAGGAGGCACTCAGTGCCTTCACAGGCTTCCTGTTCAAGAACACAGAGTCAAGGCCATTGGGAAAGGTTACTTAAAAAGTACTCTAGGAAAATGTTTAAATAGTCCTCTTAGGGAAGCAAAAAGGCACATTTCTTGATGTAGTGGTTTTAAAAAAGATTTAGATCCAGCATGTGAATTCCCATAGAATCCTACTTAGCCCCCTTATCTATGTCAAAGCAAACTTTGTTTCACATCAACGGTGCTTCTCATTTATCTTAATGCTAAGGATTTATTTCTTATGCAAAATTGTTCATTTTTACCAGCTTGGAACTTAAAAAAAAAATCACATTCTTTTCTTGTAGGATTTTCATTAAGCCAAGGTGTCATCAAGCTGAAAATCTGCAGACACAAACTTGGCTTACTTTCACAAGAAACTCAGAGGAGTGCCTGAGCCAGGCAACAGCGGATTATCACAGGCACTGCTGACAGATTCTTAACAGTATTCGGAAAAGAAAAAAACATAGGTTGTATATAATGATTTACAAAGATTTCTACTCTAACCTAAAGTGGAACCAATAAGTTAGTCTAGACTGCCCCATAACTGTCTGTGGCCAGGAAGCTGCATTCTTCAGGGGGAAAAAATGTTGTAGTTGAAACTCAGAATGGTTTTGTTCCCATGATGTGTACACCAGACCTGGATTAATAATCTGATACCTGGAAGCAGGCAGGTGATGACTGAGATAAAAATTAAACATACAGATGATGGGCTACATGGAAAGCTTGCATCTCATGTATTTATTCATTTAGGCACCATAGAGTCGTAATCACAATGTCAGTGGGTAAAATCATTAAGCTGAACAAAATTATCAAATTACCTATGGAGTGTCATAGAAAACTAATGAGAGGATTTCAAGGAAAAATAATCAGACTTCAATCAGACATTTCAGGCAGAAAGACAGACACTAACAGTTATGATCTGCACAGCAATAGTCAAGGAAACATCAAAACAGTTGAAAACCAACAATTAACCCAAGGTTAAAATGCAGAATATCAATATTTATTAGTGTACTTTATAACTCTGTGTCCAATTAAGCTCAAAAATCTCCTTAGACTTAATCCCCCTGATCATATGGGTATCTAATACCTGTCAATGCAATTTTCTTGATTGCTAAGGAAACACTCTTTATTCATTTCATTAGTCTTTATCATCACTATATTAAATTATCCCACCTAGTGTTTTCCCCTGGCTACCATTCGTGTGCCATGACAACGTTTCTGTTTTCCAAAAGTATCAGACCTTGGATGTCAATGGCGATTTGGATCTTCTTTTTTCTCATAAATTAAACCATCCCAGCACCTTGCAAATGACCAGGCAACCACTTTACGATTCTAACTTGTAACTTGAGCTTCCTACCAAGCTCTTTAATTAAGCCACAATATCATTGCTTCTCTGGTTTACAAGATAATCATCTAATTCCCTTTTGTTAAACTATTGGGCCTTTGGCCTTACGGTTTATTCACTTGGGAACTAGATTACAGCTTCCCAGACTAAAGCTACAGTGGCATTATTGTGACTTGTTACAAGTTTAATTAACGCCAAACAATGGCAGTCCAATTTCTGGCTTAATACCACCTCCTTTCATATAGCTGCACCCGCGTTTTGCCTTGCATAACCCTCTTGATTAGTATTTTCTCCAAGTATTCTCAACTCACTCTTCCTGTTGAATCACAGCATTCCTACTGGAATGTGGAAGCTCAATTTTAAGACTTTAAAATATTGGGTCTGAGTTTGCAGTTACATGTTTGGTGGACCAGCTGAAGGAAGATAAGAAAATGTTAAAATTATCTTCATTGATGACATCATAATTGTTAGAACAAAGCCCATTTTATGAAACGTTTTCACATACCTTATTCAGATAGCTGGGCAGAGTGGATATCACTATGTCCTTTTTCTTGATTGCTGGTTTCCAAACTGTGTCAATGCCTACCATGCCCAAGACTTTGTTCCAACCAACATCACCTTATTTGTTTTTAACAGCATAAATAAGACCATTAGTTGAACACAAGGGATGTTGACTTTTAAATAAGGAAAGTTTGAAAACCTCTGTTACAGAAAAAGGAATCAAAAGTTCAGCATAGAAGTGAGTTTGCCAAAGTCAAACAGTGAATAATTGAAAAAACAGGGATGACAACTGGGGTTTCCTGCCTCCAAGGTCCAACATTTATTTCTGATACACTTACAGGCTCTGGTAAGGAGAATGTCCAAAAATGCATGTGTGAGTCCCTTCTCATGAGTTCTTTTTTTTTTTTTTTTTAATAGCCTTCTTGTTGATTGCAAGACTTAGGCTCTAGACAAGCGAGATATCTCTTACTGATTCATTAAGTCATTCCTTTACAAGTAAGCCTGCCCTGTGCCAACCACTGTACTACCTTGGAAAACCAAAAAGCACACAGAAGAACTGAATACTCTTCCTGCACCAGTCAAGCATACCAGTGGGACATCCATGAAGGAATTAAAGACCCAGAGGAAATCACTGAAAATGTAGAACAAATGACATTATCAAGTCCTAAGGAAAGAAAAACTGGTGAGGAGGTTACTGCTAAGACAGGAGGAAGAGAAAGAGAAACAAACAGAAGGAAACGATGAATTGCAGGAAATGGGGACAATCATTCTGAAGTTCTTTACCACTTTTCAACTTACAAACAAGGCAAATTGATAGCCACTTGACCTCTGCAGGGCTCAATCTTCTCATGTGCAAAGTTCATATGATATTACTTGTTCCCTCTACTCTGCAAAGTCCACTGTGAAAATACCACAAGATAAAATATTTTGATGGCTTTTAAAAAAGCATAAGGTCATCTACAAATAAAGCAACAGGAAAGGGTACTGCTTGGTTGAGTGATGAAAGATGTAAGGTAGTACAGTATTATTCTATTACTTTATCCAAAAATTGTTTTATAATATTTTAAAGTCATTATCATTTTTAAAAACTGAGAATACTCAGTATAAATCTAATTGCAAAAAAGAGTCCCAAAGTTGAAGAACCTGGTCAAAGGAAAACCTTAGTATTCTACGCAGAAGGGCTCCATCATTGGTTCCAACTCTCACACCCTGAGAAATTTAAGTTTAATCACTCAAAATGTACTGACCGAGAAATTTTTTATGGCATGTTCTATTCTAAGTTGTGGGGGAGGGGATGGTGAGAAAAACGCGCTTGGTCCCTGCCCTCATGGGATGTAATTCAACCAGTGGGGAGTAGAGGAGGGGTAGGATGATACCAATAAGCAAGGAAATAAATGTGGGAACAAGAACACTTCAGTCTGTATCTGTAAGACCATAAAACAGATGACGTCAGACACAGTGATTTACAAAGGAAGCAAGAGAGAGGCGGCCTTTTAGCTCAGGTGATTAGGGAAGGCCTTTCAGGGGAAGTAGCATGTAAGTAGAGACGAGAATAATACAATATTGAAATAATACAAAATCCTAGGCCAGAGCTGCTGGATAACCCAAGGATAAGACTGTGAGGCAGGGATCAGATGCAAACCTGACTTGCTAGAGAGATAAGGGCATTAAGAGAGTATCATTGGGGTGCCTGGGTGGCTCATTCAATTAAGTGTCTAACTTTGGCACAGGTCATGATGTCACAATCGTGGGTTCGAGCCCCACGTTGGGCTCTGTGCTGACAGCTTGGAGCTTGGAGCCTGCTTCAGATTCTTTGTCTCCCTCTCTCTCTCTGCCCCTCCCTAGCTCGCACTCTGTTTCTCTCTCTCTCAAAAAATAAATAAACATTAAAAAAAATTTTTTTGTAAACAAATAAAAAAAGAGATTATCATTGTGGTGAGAAAATTGACCCTATCTTGATGCAGAGAAGCCATTACAAGCTTGATGCTAACCCAGACAATCTCCCCTTATTTACCAAGTTCACCTGGTTTCTGCTTTGGACACTTGAAAAAGGCTAGAAGAGGAAATTTGGACCCACCATACAAAGGGAGGCCATGGAGGCAACAGCCACATTTGTTCCTTGTGAGCCCTTCAATAGGTCATTGGAGGGTCAAGGAGTACTGACATGGCTTCCCCTATTGAACAATCCCAAGTTAGTGGGGGCTTAATATAGTCTGTAGTCCAAAGAAGTCAGAGGAGTAAGGCTTTAGAAACTAAAGATGTGTTCTGTCAGTGGGAAGCCCTGAAAAGAATCAGATGGCTTCAAGATAAGGACCACTGTGCAAGGGGATACTGCTATTCCCATTCTCTGAAAGTTACCGCATGCTGCCATGTAGCTTGTTCTACAGATCTCTCCATCTACATTCCTGTAAGTCCTTCCTCCTCTCATCCCTTCAGGCCTCGGGGAGAAGACATGGGTGAGAGCCCCTACTAGTTCCAGGTTACTGCACTCTCCCCTGTGCGTGTACCGGGAAGATGGGGATCTGAACAAAGGCCAGAAACATAGTTGGAATAGTCGGACTCTTGGGTGTTCTCCACAAAGAGATAATCATGGAAGCTGAATTCTAGATGAAGTTTCTAGGAAACACATCATCAAGAGACAAAAGCAATGGATTGATGAGTAACCTGTAGTTTACTAAGTGAGGAAGCAGGAAGAAACCTGGAAGATGGGAAGGAGAAATAGTAGTTGGGAAAAAAAGAAGCAGGGACAGTGTTTTGCCCAGAAGCAAAAAGGAGAATCTTAAGAAGAAAGAGGAGGTCAGAGAGTGATGAAGGAGAACCCTTCAAAGTGATGAATGAGATCTTTGGTGCCAAATTGAAGGTAAAGATAAGAGTGGCCTGTTGCAGTGATGGAATCTGTAGGCCAGCACAAGTCCACAAGCCCATTTCCTCTACTGCAGGCAGAGAGCATACCATTAAACCCCCATGGAGGGAAGGGCCTCCTTGACTCATTCTGCCAACATTCACTATATTCCTGATATGAGCAAAGGGCTGAAGGAGAATTTATTCACTACTGCAGCTTTGCTTGCTGCTGAATCTGAAAGCTGACCTTGGTGTGCTCTGGGTTTCATCTCAGAAAAAGCATAGCAATTGAGCAATTCCCCAGGCACAGGGGAACAGAATTTGAGAATGAGAGAAAAACAGGATTCCCTTCCTTCTTTGGGCCTCTGGGGCTTTGTTGCTGTGTCCTGTAGTTGCAAAAAGGGTAGAATGGGCACTAGGTGATTTCAATTCAATTTAAAGCAATAAGTATTTGCTGAAAATTTACATATACTTAATAAGGAGACAGGTGCTATGGGAGACAGAACCAAATGAAATTTTCCCTACCCTCCAGGAGCAAAGAGCTTCATGCTAGAAACAATACCAAGGCACAGGCAAGAAATAGAGGGAAAAAAAATCACAATGCATTTTTCATGATTAGTGGAATGTATGGGATTATCTATGGGGATAAAGACAGAAAAATTCTATGTCTTATTTTTGTTGTTGCTGTTTATGTGTTTGTGTTTTCTAACATTTCTCTATTTGGCATGAATTAGTATTAAAATCGGGAAGAAAATGCAATAATTTTTCGATAGCTCCCTTCTAAAAAGAAGAAGATGTTGATCATCAAAACTAAGACAGCTGTGGGCGAATCCCAGGCGTGTTTCTTCCTAACTTGACCTTGCCAAATTCCTTAACCACTAGGTGCCTAAATTTTCTCATCTATAAAATCTGTACACAGGTGTTATCTGGTAAGAAGCCAGAAAACAAGACCTTATCCCACAAGAAACTTATGGGAATAAAAAAATCTTCAAATGTTACAAGCTTTCTTTAGTTGGCAACTTAAAACTAAAATCTGTAAAGTTACTAAGTTACTCATAAGGATTTCAAGAAGAAATGATGCTTTGGGGCGCCTGGGTGGCTCAGTCGGTTGAGCGTCCAACTTCAGTGCATGTCATGATCTCACGGTTTGTGGGTTCAAGCCCGGCATCAGGCTCTGTGCTGACAGCTCAGAGCCTGGAGCCTGCTTTGGATTCTGTATCTCTCTCTCTCTCCCCCTCTCCTGCTCATACTCTGCCTCTCTCTGTCTCTCAAAAATAAATAAATGTTAAAAATTTTTTAAAAAAAGAAGAAATGATGCTTAAGAATGAAGATGGCTCAGACTCCAACTCCATCCATTACCTACCAATAACTGACCTCAAATGAGTTGTCTATTTTACCTCTCTGATCTCAGTTACTTCATCTACAAAATGGGGCTAATAATAGAAACTATCTCCTAAAGACACTGAAGAAAATGCATGTGAAATGTTCTCATGGTACCTGGCTGAGAGTAAGTGCATAATTAATGGTTGTATGCAATTGTAATTATCATCTGTAAAGGCTAGTGTTGTTTCAGACAATTCTGAGAGAAGACAGACGTGAAGAGGGGCATGTCTTTTTCATGTTTACATCACCAGTGCCTGGCACAGACCCTATCACAAAGTAAGTGGAGTGTTGATAAATGTTCATGAATAATGAACAAATATATGTGCTGATCTTGCCATTTTATCAAGGGTCACATCTGTATATTACACAACTGGCATAGACAAATGAAAAAGATACATTGTGAAGTGCTTAAATTCAATTCAATGAGCTTAAAAATTAATTCATTTCATCGAGTTCCCTGAGTTTGCTCAGTAAGGGGTAGGAGAAGCCAGAGGCATTTTTACAGCTTGAATATACTACCTGGTTATTCAACTTCCAGTGAGAAGCGTAACCCACTGGGAAGAATCAGAGGGATTCTTTCATCTCTCAGAATCCTAGTAAATCATCTTCAAAGGAAAAGTCAGTGTAAAAAAAGAAAGCAGAGAGGAAATGAGGGAGGCGGGACAGAAACAAGACAAAAAAAGAGAAGAAAAAAAAAAACCCAGAAGATGGAGAGGAGAAAGGGTCTCTCCATCCTAGAGACATATTTTACTACCCCACAGTGAGTGATATGCTATTTTGTCACATCTTCTTGCTACAGTTCCCAACAAAGGGATAAAGAGCAGGCAGCTTCCAAGTAATGACCCATATGGGTGAGATTTTGTTGCAGGTGTAAAGGGAATGCTTTCCTATATTGGAAAATATATATTGGCATAAGTGTCGCCAACTCTACCTAAAAGAGAAGAGCAAAGTATCAGAAAATGTGAATTCGAGAAAATCCCTAGGACAGCTTATGCATACTGTTTTCCTGAATGTTTATCCATCCTTCTGAGCACTGCTCAAATGTTACTTCATCAGAGAAGCCCTTCTTCACCACTCAGCCTGGGTTGGGCACTTTGTTACATGCTCTAGCATCATCTGGTACCCTTCCACTAAGGGCAGGTACCACTGTTAATGAGGTAATTATTTAGGTAATTAAATGTTTAATATCTGTGTTTTCTACAGGATGCATGCCAGTTCCATGAGGGCAGTGTTCCTGTCTGCCTTTTCACTCTGAAATCACCTGAACTTGCATATGCCCCGCAATGAAACAGAGAAGCAAATACATACAGATACAGTTTATTGTCATTATTTATAGATTCTCTATTTGTAAATTTGCCCACTCACTGAATTTATCTGTAATTCTAAAATCAACACTCATGACACTTTTGCAGCCATTTGTGGACATGCATAGGGTGGGGAAAAATTTGTCCCCAACTGAGGTTGAACAAAATGACACTCTGCCTTCTTCTTCTTCTGTTTCAGAGAGAAAGAGAGAGAGAGAGAGAGAGTAAAGGAGAAGGGCAGAGGGAAAAGGGAACGACAAAACTTTAGGCAGACTTCACACTCAGCACAGAGCCCAACGTAGGGCTCGATCTTACAACCCTGGGATCACGTCCTGAGCTGAAATCAAGAGTCAGACATTCAACCCACTGAGCCACCCAGGTGTCCTGACCCTCTGCCTTCTTATTCCAAATCTCATGTAGTGCTTCAGGGCTACATAATGTTCCTAAGTGCAAGAAGGCGGTGATGTGCCTAATGGAGAAAATATGTGTTCGATAAGCTTCATTTAGACATGAGTTATAGTGCAGTTGGCCGTGTGTTCAGTGTTAACGAATCAACAATAAAAATTAAATAAGGTGTCTTTAAACAAAAACAAACATAAAACAAAATTATGTATTGGTCAGTTAACAAAAATGTGGCCAGAGACTTGCAGGAACCCTGAATTTCCTCTAAGAGCAATGGTTCAGCATTCATTAATTCAATGTTTGTAGTAACTTTATGGAACATAAATACTGTAAAAACTGACCTTCAACTGCATGTATTTTGAACATATACATGTATAATTAGTAAGTGTGTGTGTGTGTGTGTGTGTGCACATGTGTGTACGTTCAGTAGCTTTAATTCATTTTGGAGTCATACAACCTGTCTTAGAAACTGAGAAAGGTATGGATACTGGAGGATGAGGGGCAGTATATGGGGAAGCATATACATATATTGGGCCTTATGCTGCACAGCTACAAGGGAGGGGGAGGGGGTATTGACATTCACATTATAGTCTAAGGGAATGTTCTCACTCCATAGAGTTGTTCACTGTGGTGACACTTCACATCAAATACACACACACAAACACACACACACACACACACACACACACACATTTGCGATTATTCTGGGCATTCATGGCTTCCTGCTAGGTACCACAGGTTAAAACCCTAATAGAAAGAGACATCAATATTAAGAGAGAGAGAGGTTAGAATAGACAAATACATATATATCCTATATGGCATATTCAATTTTACTTCAAATGGTTTACATTGGTTAAGATTTAAATTACCTGCATTTTACACACTAATAACAATCACCAGACAATTCCAAATTTTATGTATACGTAGAAGAAAGAAAATGTGTTATGAAGCACTTGTTTAAGCACTGGTTATGAAACACAGGTAGAAAACCAAGAGTTAACTAAATATATATATAATATATATTATATATATAATATATATAATATGTTATATATAATATATATATAATATGTTATATATATTATATATCTAAATATATATATTATATATATATAATATACATATTGCAGAAAGAATATTGATGCTAGGGGCACCTGGGTGGCTCAGTCAGTTAATATTGATGTCAGGGGCACCTCGGTGGCTCAGTCAGTTAATATTGATGTTAGGGGCACCTGGGTTTTGGCTCAGGTCATGATCTCACAGTTTGTGAGTTGGAGCCCCATATTGGGTTCTGCACTGAGGGCACAGAGCCTGCTTGGGATTCTCTCACCTCTCCCCGACTGTCCCCACTCCACCTGTGTTCTCTCTTTTTCAAAATAAATAAATAAACTAAAAAAAAAGAAAGAAAATAGTAATTTTTTTAAAAAAATGAAAATTGATATTAACCTTTTCATTTGCTTTCCTAAGATTCTCTGGATTCTCAGGTCTGAATGGCAGGCAGCAATATGAATTTAAGTTTTTGGACACCCAGATTCTTTGTATGTAACTATGAAGCACCTGATTCTGTGTCCCTTGAACAACAGACTATATTTCTTAGTGAAGCTTCTAATCAGATGGTTGGTTGAAGATGAAAATAGAACGAAAGAAAGAAATCCCTGTAAATGTTTCTGTGGAAATTCTGAATAATCATACTGTTAATAATTCAGTGTTGGTTGGAAACTATACAATTGTGAGTGATTTATACAGACCAGAGTTGGCATATGTTGTACCACAGGTGGATGCGAGGTCACCAAGAAACCACTTCACAGTTTTCCCAGAAGTGTAGAGTCAAAAAGGTCACTTGTGGTAAAAGATCTTTCGGATTAGTCTTTTAAATCAATGCATGAATTAAAGACAATTTACATATAAATAGGCTAATACTCTGGCTTTGAAATTAAATGAATTTTTAAAAGATTTAAGTAACTGCAGAAAAGGTCAGTTAGGCATTAAGTATACATAATGTGATTTTTGAAAACTGCTTGTCTTGTTGGCTTATTAATATTTTGTATTCATTGTCAGTGTCGTTCTAAAAATTGCGTGCATAATTAGCAACACACCAAAGTCAAAGACAGGCCCCCAAACTAAGGAAACACATCCCTCAAGTCAGAAGAGGTTGAGAATCTGGACGTAAAAATAGTCAACATTAACCTTTGCCCACATGTTAATGCACATGAGATTCAAACATATCACAACATATTCTAAACAAGCATGACATCGTTCCAGTGAAATTCACCTTGACATTCGGATTCACTGAAAAATCACAGCTCTCCCAAAACACAAAAGCTATAGGTGGCCGACTGAGTTATCAGAGAGGAATCATGATCACTATCTGTAGTCCCAATTTGCCTCTTTGGGAGTATAAGCCTATAAACCTCTCTTCCAAGTATGATGAAGAGACAGAGCAGAATTTTTATAGTATCAAACATAACCCCTGCCATCACATCTCTCATGAACATCAGAGCACTTTAAAAAAACGTTGGACCCCAGGATGAATATGTGGAGCACAGGGCACTTTTAGGGCAGTAACTCTAGTCTGCCCAATACTCTAATGATAGATACATGACGGGATGCATTTGTTCAAACACATAGAATGTACCACACAAAGAGTGAGTCCTAACATAAACTAGGGGCTTTAGCTAATAGTAATGTATCAATATGGATTCATCAATTATAAAATGTATGACACCAATGAAGGTGTGAATAACAGGGGAAGCTAGGTAGAGTAAAAGAGGGTACACAGGAACTTTGTCTTTTTGTTCAATTTCTCTGAAAACCTAAACCTGCCCTAGAGAAACAAAGTCTATTGTTTTTTAAATGGTGGACCAAATTAATAATATACTCAAGACACTTTCTTTAGATAAGTGGTTTTCAAGCTGTCCTCTGAGGAGCCCTCTCCATCCTAGGAGATGATTCACTGAGCAGCTGGCCTGGGGATATCTGAGGAAATGGAGCAGGAGAGAAGAGTGGGCAAGGAGAAGGAAGCCGCTCAAGCTGAGTCCAAACCCCCACCCCCATTTCAGAGAAAGCAACTCCCCTTTCATCTGTTGTACATATTGTTTTCCACAATGGAGTCCATTAAAGTGTAGGTTCATCAGCTAAAAAAAAAAAAAAAAAAAAAAAAAAAGCATGAAAACCGCTGATACAAACCCAACAAAATACCTGGCTATTTAATGCCATCCACTAATGCTCTGAGCTACTGAATAAATACACATTGCACACAAACTTCCCACCTGACCATTATTACAGCCTATGACTGAGCTAAGCAGAAACTCAGTGAATAATACCTTGGAGGGAGTCCAAATGATCAGTACTTACTGACCATCAACTGTGTGTACCCAGTACTCCTCTAGGCTATGCAACATACTTTGAAGATACAAGTGAAATACAATGTTCTATGCCAGGCCTCAAGAAGCTTACGATATTAAGGAGAGATAAAGCTACTACACATAATAAAATATGGAAATAGAAGGTGTCTGAGGCCCCCAGCAACCAACGTAATGAGCTAAAACCAGATTTCAGGTCTTCTTTTGAGTATCAACAAATTGCCAGCCCTAAATGATGTTAAGAGCATGTACGAAAGAGAACATTCCAATTCCCAGATTTCCTAAATCTTTGTTTCCCTTTAAAAAGGCAAACTGCACGCTAACAAAGTCAGACAATCAGCAGTGGATAGTGTCTTTATTACAGACATACATAAAAAGGAACATGTAAGCAATGCTCAACTATTTTGTTATCTTCAGTTGCCTACATGCCTCTTTTCCACACTAGTGACTCCCCATCCAGTACTCACTAATGAGTCAGTTCCAAGGATCTTGCAGATGGTGGGCTGGCTCCAAACAAAGGCACAGTGAGCTGGAAGATTTGGTGACCTCTCTCAGGGGCTGTTGAGAGGTGCCCTGCCCTGACAGCAGCAGAGCAACCTCTAATCAAGATGGCTTGCTGCCTAAGACCTCCTCACCCTACCCCTGCAGAAATAAACACTTTAGACACCGTTTATCCCTCCAGTACCCAGCAGTACACTACAGAGAAAACATTCTGCTGTTTATGACAGGCACAGTGTTTTTTTTAAAGACTGTATGTGTGTTATGCTATAAATTACCCTGTTTGTGGGTGTGAGAATAAATATCCATGTATATAGATGTGTACACACACACACGCGCACACACACACACACACACACACACACACACAGAGTATGTTACAGTTAAAACCATGCTGTCGACAGCCACTCAAATCCAGAGAAATTTATGGCTGTAAATACAGGCACACATTCAGGAAAAAGACAGGAGAATTATAAATACTTTGATGATTACCAGAATAAGTAAACTGCCTGAGGAGCACAACCATTTGCAACATAGCCTTGCCAGTTCATGCTGATGACCATCGGACCTGCTGCAAATGAGTGATTGGGAGATCAAACATGATTAAAAATGCAAAGCTGCTGCGCCCAAATGACATGCTTTCTTTGACAATGAACTCTGGGCTCGAAGGCAACCTATAAGCAAAGTGCTTTTTGGTAATCCACTTGCACACTAAGGTCAACTACTGAGGAATCACACTACAGGACTTTTTAAAAGTAGGCAGAGTTATTTACAACCATTAGTAATTGCATCTTGAGACTATCCTTCAATTACACAATTTCTTTTTTTGTTTTTTTCACTGAAAATCGATAGTTTGAGTTTTACCAACTTGAGACCCAGAAAGTTGTTAGGAATTTGCATAATACATTAGCTATGAGTACCTGAAGAGTGGGCTTTAAATATGTACAGGAAAATTAAGAGCTGTGCTAATGTTGGTGGGTAGGGGCGCCTGGATGGCCCAGTCGGTTAAACGTCCAACTCTTGGTTTCTGCTCACAGTTCATGAGTTTGAGGCCCACATCAGGCTCCGTGCTGTTAGTGTGGAGCCTGCTTGGGATTTTTTCTCTCTCCCTCTCTCTCTGGCCCTCCCCTCTTTGTACTCTCTCTCTCTTTCTCTCTCAAAATAAATAAATACACTTAAAAATTTTTAAGTACGTCGGTAGATACCCTTTTACTGAAACTAGAACAGCAAAACTGAACCGATTAAAACCTGAAAAAAGTAAAAGATTCTAATGTCTAATGTCTGTAAGACATTCCTTTTCAAAGGAAGAAAGTTAAGTCCTCATTTCCTCAGTCTCAATATCATTTGATTCTACTGTATGTTATTTCTTCTATATACATACATACACATACATGGGACATTTAAAGATTTCTTTTTAATAACCCATAAATTAAAAGGAAAGCACACAAGTCTTCTCAGAATCAGATGATGAGGACTCATGTACAAATGATTTATTAAGGAACAGCTCACAAGAAAAAATGCTGAGTAAGTGGCAAGAAGCCAGACAGGAGGAGGCAAGAAGCCACATGAGGGTAGGATTTGGGGTACAGTCACTTCAAGGGAGTTTTCCCACTTGCAAGTGACCTGGGCTTTTATATTCCCTCACCACTGAATCACTGGCTAAGGCCTGCTTTTCCAGGTCTGGGCAGGCCCAGTAAAGCCTGTAGCTCCAGCCAATCCTGCAAAGATGGGTGCAGGTACAGTCACTGGAAGGAAAGTACCCAGAAGCTGGGGTGGGGCTCACAAAGATGGTGAAAGGTATCTGGGGAGCTCTGGGCGGTTCTCTGGCACCATCTATTACACAAAGTAACAAATGGCCCATATTTTCCTGCCATGAAAACTCCTGTTGATTTTTTTTTAATAAGAGCAAGAATAGAATAAAATTAGAGAATTCAAAGAGTACAAAAAGTTGAAAAATAAAAGTCTCTCTTCTCTCACCCTTGTCCCCACCTTCTTTCCAAAGCTGATCCTTATTTTCAGTTTTCTGTAAATCCTGCTAAGGGAAGGACACACCCACAAACTATGTATCTTTATAAATATTATTTTTAAAAAATACACAGGTTGGACTATGATATACAAACTGTTCTTACTTTATTTCACATAGGTATATATCTTGAATACATGATTGTAGATAGATAGATAGATAGATAGATAGATAGATAGATAGATAGATAGCAAAGAAAAAGGAAGGGTGGAAAAATGGATGGATAGATGTATGGATGGATGGATGGATGGACAAATGGAGGGATGGATGGAGGGATGGATGGAGAGATGGATAGACACTGCACTTCACTGATTCTAAGATAAATGGTTTTTCACATTTTAACATTTCTATAATCAGATATCTTACCATTGATAGCATTTGAGATTTGATAAAATGGAGTAGATATATAAATATAGTTATGGATAGACAACAGCTGAGCACACACAGCTCTACTACATGAGAGGAAATACAGGATAGAAGTTAAGAGTATATTAGTACATTGCCTATTATGGAAACACCATTGCATGGGAATAAGCACCCTATTCGAGAGGGCTAATCTTCTCTTAATAATATGAATTACACTTATAAACTTTTACTCTTAAGTTTTTCAATGTGAGTCCATGAAAGAGATCGATTTATAGTTTTCTATTTTGTGCTGTCTTTGCCAGATTTACCAAAGTCTGTGTTTTTATGCTGGCTTCCTAAAAACACATTGGCAGTTTTCCTTCTTGGTGTTATGGATAATTTTATTTTTATAATTCTTTGACTATATAGTATCAAATTCAGAGAGTACAAAAGCACATAAATTATAAAGTATCTGCCTCTTACCTGTCTCCCAGTTGCCTACTTCCTTTCCCCAAAGGCAGCCATTATTCTCAGTGGCTTCTGTCTTCCTTTACAGATATTATACACGCACACGCACACACCCCCACACAAATACTCAAAAGGTGATGTGATGATACAGGGCTCTGTATCTTTTTTTTCTCCCCTCCATACATTTTGGAGACTCTCCCATAGCCAGCCACACAGAGGACCTGTGCATCCTAATGACTGTATAGTATTCCATCATGCAGATATAAGTTAATCTTGCCAGTTCCCATTTTGAATAGTATTATCATTACCTGTTCCTTAAAAGTTCCAAATAATTTGCCTCTGAAAGCATAAAGACCTGAAGCTTTCTTTTAGATCTTTGATAACTTTCTCAGATTTTTCCAATGTTACTGAAGTTCTTCTTCTTCAGTAAGTTTTGATAACTTTTTACCTATTACAAAAAGCCATTCCATCAAGATTTTTAAAGTTACATAGGGGCACCTGGGTGGCTCAGTCGACTGAGCATCCGACTTCGGCTCAGGTCATGATCTCACACTTTGTGAGTTCAAGCCCCACATTGGACTCTGTGCTGACAGCTCAGAGCCTGGAGCTGCTGTGGATTCTGTGTCTCCCTCTCTCTCTGCCCCTCCCCTGCTCATTCATTCTCTCTCTCTCTCTCTCTCTCTCTCAAAAATAAATAAACATTAAAAAAAGATTTAAAAAAAGATTTTCAAAGTTACATGCAAAACATTTTGCAAAGGTTCTCCTTTGGTTCTTTTAATTTCTTCTTTAATCATGGTTCTTTTCCCCATTTTCACTTCTAATTTTGTGTTTTTGTGCACCTCATCTTTTTCTTGATTAGGCTAGTAGCCGAATTATTTCATTGCTTAGCATAGTTTTCAAAGAAACAGCACTTGGGTTATTCATGATGCTGGGTTTTAGATTAGAAAATTTCATTTTTGACTTTGTATTATTTGGTTCTTTATGCATTCCTTCTATTTATTTTGCTATTCTTTCCTTAAGTCTGATGTTTAATTCCTTTATGTTATGGATTGACTATGTCCTCCCAAAATTTGTATGTTGAAACCTAATCCCCAATGTGATGATGTTTGGAGGTGAGAACTTTGCAAAGGAATTAGGTCATGAGGGCTCTGCTAAATAACAACAACAAAAAAAGGACATTCTTGGATTAGAGTCCTTATAAAAGAGACCTTGGAGAGCTCTCTCACCCTTTCTCCATGTGAGAACACAGCAAGAAGACAACCTCTATGAGCCAAGAAGCAAGACCTCCCCAGATGCTGAACCTACTGGAGCCTTGATCTTGGACTTCCCAGCCTTGAGAACCAAAGTATATAACAAACAAAAACAAGAACAAAAAAACCCAAACTTATTTATACCACCATACTTTTACTGAAATGAAATAAGAAAAATGACTTGTTTGTAATAAATATGAAATGATTTATGAACATTTCTGCCTTTTTCAAAACCCATCTAAATATCATCTCTAATAATAGAACATGTGCAATAATAATCAAATTCAGTTATCTTTGATATTTGGCTAATTTTCAGTCATGTAAAAATCATAGCTATACTTTTGGATTTTGTTTTTAAAAAGTTATATTCTCATGGTAGAAGGATACAAACACTTCTTTAACAGTTTATTAACTAGATTTATAATTTTTAAACATTTAGACAGATGGGATGTGGCCTCCCTTTTATACTCTTGCCTTGGGTCCCACAAACCTCAGGTGTAGGCCTGGATACATAGTAATCATGAGAGTTAATCCCAGCTGTCTTGAATTACATCCTAGTAAATTCTAGTTTATGTCCATTGACTCTACTCTAGACCAGTTGATCATTTCTTTTTTTTTTAAGTTTATTTATTTTGAGAGAGAGACAGTGCACAAGTGGTGTAGGGGCAGAGAAAGAGGGTGAGAGAGAATCCCAAGAAGGTTCAATGCTGGTAGCACAGAGCCAGATACGGGGCTCAATCCCATGAACCATGTGATCATGACCAGAGCCAAAGTCAAGGGTAGGATGCTTAACCAACTGAGCCACCCAGGTGCCCAGGCCAGTTGATCATTTCTGATAGACTATTGCAATAATAGCCTTTTTATTGTTCTCCCACATCTATTCTTGTCCCCAACCCAACCTATTTTCCAAATAACAGAGTCATATTTTAAAACTATAAATTGGAAACTATCACTTCTGCCCTTAAGACCCTTCAATTGCTTTCCATTGCATTCAGGATGAAAGAGCATATGATGCCATCTAAAATCCTGCACATCCCTACAATCCAGCTTTATCTCGTGCATTCCCTTCCTTATCCAGGGCAATATAGTCATGCTGGCCTGTTTTATACCTCTCATATTTTGAGGTATTTCTTGCCTCAGGACCTTTGCATATGTCATCCCTCTGGCTGCAATGTTTCTCCTTGCCCCACTTCCTTTGGAAAGCTGACTTTTTTCCATCATCTTCTCCGCCTGATCTAACGTTATGTGACCCTTGTGATTTTCTGTCACTGTATCCTGTTCTTTTCCTCTAGAGCCTTAGGGGGAAACCCCCACCCCCACCCCCTGTAATTATACATGTTTATCTGTTCACTTGTATCTTTGCTATCCTGCAAGTTCTCTGAGAGCAGGGATAGTCACCATTATGTATATCACGTCCAGTTGCTACCATAATGCCCGGAAGTAATTAACTGTCTTAGGCTTCGAGGC
The DNA here is from genome assembly GCF_027475565.1 of Acinonyx jubatus. Taxonomy (NCBI): domain Eukaryota; kingdom Metazoa; phylum Chordata; class Mammalia; order Carnivora; family Felidae; genus Acinonyx; species Acinonyx jubatus. The sequence continues at coordinate 137,717,809 of NC_069383.1, read as the reverse complement.
TGCCAGTCCTACACCAAAGTGTCTGAGAAGCTCTAGAATGGAAGATGGAGATACCCAATGTAGCTTAGGCAAGGGGCTCGTGTCACAGCTACCTTAGGCTGGTTTCTACAATAACGGCCCAAAGAAACAGGGAGATAAGAGGATATGAAGTGGGCCACAGAAGTGTTCACACTCATAGTTTCCTAACCTTTAGAGAATTTGTCCTGTGCCTGTATAGATGCCCCACCAGGAATTTTCACAGTCCTCCAGGTGTCATTTCCCCCATTCCTCTTATGTATCTTGGACTAACTGCCTAGTAGGCATTTCCAGTTAGGCAGGCCATGTGGCCTTACATGAGGCCTTACACAGATCAAGATTGGGTAAGAGAAAAATGATACTTAACTTATCAATCTCATGGCAGTATCAAGTTATCTGTAGTTTTCTTAGTCGCTGGCATTGATGGTATCATTTCATTCTTTGGTAATGATTATATGTGGAATACTTCATTGAAAAATTCAAGTACTGTCTTTAATGACAGCAAAAGTGAACTCCATCAGGCTCTATATGCTGATGATGATCATGTGTGCATATGTCAAAGCAGTTCCTGAACACCATTTTTAATGGCAAACAGTGATTGTTTCTCTCAAAGAACTGGACAAAAATGGTAAGTTCCCACTTTGAAACAAATCTATAAGATAACACATTTCCTTCAATTCACACAATGTTGTCCATTAGGGTTAGAAGTATAGAGTATTCAACCTTCCTGTCTAATAGAACCCAGGAAGGACTCAAATACACAGTTCATTATTGTCATTATGAAAGAAGTTCTGCCAACAAATTATAGTCAGGTTACTATCATTCAATCATGTCGCTAATAGGAATAATTTCATGGTAATTGGCATATTCTAGACAAGAGAAGAACACGAATGGCTGCCAGAATCATTAATGATTTGTGCTGACTTTCATGGTAAAAATGACAATATATTAGTTTACCAGATGCTGGATCAAGCCATGGGCCATTAACAGGAGGGTGTTCTCGGAATGTTTTCAGAACAAATACCAGCTGGTTTATTTTCAGCTTGCAGACATAATCGCATGCCTCCCATATCAGATCTACCACAATGCTGTCAGATACATCATAAATTAAAGACTCCATGGGCTCATTATCGACTCTTATTTTTAAAAGCCACACATTGTCCTGCAGAGACCCAAAATATTAAATGAGCATTTAAAGGAAACTCCAAAATGCACTGCCTTCAAAAAATAAAATCACCCCCCTTAAAACTATTTGCAGTGCTCAAGTATTCAAAATGCCCTTCATTGTCAATTTCACCTTAACGTTTGTAAAAACAACAACAAACAAATTCCTGTCTTGTCAGGAGGGTTCTCAGGCCAAGTCTCTTAGAAACAGGGTGTCAGTTTATTAGCAAATGTAATATGCTGCATTCAGAAGAATAGAGATACCAGCAGCAAATAAACAGGTTAAAAAAAATAAAAAATAAAAAACCTCCCTCCAGGAGACTTAATGTACACCACATTAGTAACCAGGACGACCCATATTTCTCAGCAATCTGCTGCTCAAATACATTCGTATGAGAAAAAGCTTCCATTTTTCCTGAATCTTCAGAACAAATGTAAGGCTTCTTTAATTCCTTTCTGCCTTGCCTCCTACAAAGCTCCTCTCCCAACACCCAGCTTTCTGATTTGAAGACAGAGGGGTGTTTGCAAATCACAACCAAAATAAATAATTAAATAATGGGACAGTTCCTGTTTTCAACTGTTGACCACATCACAGTTGCCGCTTCTCATGCTCAGATTATCCCACCTGGAAAGTGTAAGAAAACAAATCTCGTACTGAACCTTCACTGGGCAGAGCGGTGAGTTTCAAGAATCAAAACTTTGGTGGGTGGGATCACTCTTAACCTGAACGGGGTGGTGGGGGGGCCCATGTTCAAGCAAGCAGGCCTGGTTTGTGCACCTCACACTGTTGCCACCGGTTCTGTGTGCAACACGACTCCTTGTAATTATTGCCTATATGTACAGTAATTGTTAATTCGCGCATTTGTAGCCAGCCGCCCGCCAAAAACAGGGTGGCATTCTTACATCGTGATTAGGGGTTTTGTGAGCACTTTGAGGTGGGGGACACTTTCTCACTGAAGACTCTTCCGCCCCATTCACGCTCATTCAGCTCTTTCTAGGGGAAGTTAAAAGCTGCAGTGATAATCCCTTAAGTATGACTTGGAAGAGTATAAAAGGTGCAGTGTATAAGCAATTGGAAGAGGAAGCCTTTTATGTAGAGAGTCACTGAATGGGTGGCTGAGGACAGTGTGAGTGGGGAAAGAGAGGGGCAGACTTTCCTTTCTAAGGTAGCGGGAGAAGCAGGAATGTCATGGCAGCTCAGTTCCCTTTAATCATTCGATTACTGCCTTGTCCCTGCCCCTGTTTCACCTTGTCTCTCTGTGCCAAAGAGCTCCTCACTGCCATTTTGCTTTCAAAAGGGGAGGCGGGAGCAATGCGATTTTTGGTAGGGACCCAGTTTCTCGCTGAATGCCAACTCGGCCAGCTGGCACCGAACAGGCCAAGCCTTCTTCAGATGAGGTTAGCAAAACCCAAATTAGCATGCTCCATTTTAAAAACTTGCTTTTATTTAAAGACTAATTCATGACAAACAGTGGCTCCCCCACTGAGGTCTGGCGCCCCAGGGGCTGGCACCCAACCAAACACATGCAACTAATTGCCACCCTCGGATGACACCCAACAAGCTCCATTTTGAGGCAGTAGATTCACTAAGAATGTAACCCCGGAAGGCAGCGGACGCAGAAAAGCTCCTTTCATAACCCTGTCCTAGGCTAACCATGGCAGCGAAGCGCCTGAAAAACACTTTTGTTTCTCTGTACCGACGATTTATCTCCACGAATGGCTGCAAACATGGCTAACTTGGAGGAAGGTGGCCAAGGGCACTGCGTTTCTCCTCAAGGCTACTGGAGGCGGGCAGAGCCCTTCTCTGCTCAAGGAAACAGGACAAGTTCCCCATTTTCTCAAAGCTCTGCATCTCACCCCCACCTCTCCATACCCAGGACTTCCTCTCATATTTGGGTTTAGAGGCTCAGGCCTCCTTTCTATAAGCAACAGCTCTGGAGCCAAGACTCCCAGCCTCAAATCCCAGCCCCATAATTTACTAGCAATTGTCAAATAATTTAACCCATCCCTGCTTCAGTTTCCCCATCCTTACACTGGGATAGTATTAACACCTACCTTGTAGGGGTATTATGAGTATGAATGAGTTAATGGGATGATGTACATAGGGCGATGCCTGGCATATCATCTCTCCTTCCTGAAAGAAGCCCTTTGAGTCTGAGATAACGCAACCTTATGAAGGGGAATTTCCCTTTGCATGCTCTGCATTTCAAAGTGCACATCTCCCCATAAACTTCCCTAGGTGTCTATCTCTGAGCCTTTGCTCACAATGCCTGCCTCTTAACTGTCCTTCCCTTGCTGCCCAGTTCTTCATGACCAAACCCCATCTATCCTCCAAAGCCCCTTTCAATGCCACCTCCCTCCACCAAGAAACTTCCCTGCCACTCCAGATGCAGCGAATCCCTTCACTCGTGGCTTGCCCGTGTCATCCCTGCAAATCACAGTACTTCATGTGCCTGTGAGATTGCCTCTTCTAGACTGACAGCTCCTTCTGAGCATCGTCTGTGAGTGGCCGGCACATAATAGACACTCAATGAATATGTGTTGAATAAGTAGATGGAGGAGTGAAAAAAAATCGCGCCACATAGCTGAGTAACTTTGTACCATGGTCACACTGGACACTGCTTAATGAGAAGGACAGGAGAATAATTTCTGCAGGAGTTTCATAGATGCTTTGGCCCAAATTAAGAGTTCTAACTAACTAACTAACTTGACCTACGCATACAAATCAAGCCCACCGAGGAGATTTGTCAATACTTGTATTAGTCTCCTAGGGCAGCCATAACAAAATACCACAGACTAAATGGCTTAAACAACAGAAATGTATTTCTCAATAGTTCTGGAAGCTGAAAGTTCAAGATCAGATGTCAGCAGATCTGGTTTCTCTTGAGGCCTCTCTCCTGGCATTGCAGAAGGCTGCCTTCCTGCTGTGCACAAGGTCTTTTCTCTGTGAGCATGGCTCCCTGGTGTCTTTACTTCTTTTTATAAGGACACCAATCTCACTGGATTAGGGCCCCACCCTTAGGACCTCATTTAACCTTAATTAGCTCTTGAAAGGCCCTATCTCCAAATGTAACACAATCCTATGTTGAAACATAGGAATTCTGGAGGGACAAAATCCAGCCCATCACAATAACATATACAAATACTCAAAACATGAATATTCTGAAAGTTACTTAAATCCACAGAAGAAAGGTGGAGGCAGGGGTATGGGGGGGAGAGGGGAGAGGCATACATAATCTTTTGCTCCTTGAGGAAAGTCCTTACATTCAGTCCCTGATTATATTAGCAAAAATTCAGTCAGTGAAAGCAAATCTGGCACTCAAATATTTAAAACTATTTTATTTCAATGAAAATTCTCTGCAGAATTTGTGGGATTCATTTGGGGGCCTCAGCTACTCCTCCCTTAGAGATAGAAGAATGTCAGCACCCCGTCAGGAGCCATAGTAACATTGGCTCCTGTTAAAGCCACACCCTCTCCCAAGAAAACGTGGAGATTTCCCAGTAACTCTCTGTGCACTTTTTAGGATGGGGCTCTCTTCAGTCCTTCTAGGACACAGTTGATCTGAATCCTATCTATTTGCATACACACCTGGAGCTGCATGTAGCCCTAGAAAATCTCACCCAGGTTCATATGCAAGCATTCCCTTCTTAGCCATTTTCTAATTTATTGCCGCCACTCCCACACTGCCTGTACCAGACAGTTTGACTCTCTCACACTGTATCAATTCACTAATCCCAACTGGGCAGGTCCCTCACAACAATCCATCAGCTAATGGCGCCCATGGTATTTGTAACCCTCTCTTAAGACACTTTAACACTTTTAACCTGGGAGGTATATGATCCACTCCTGCCATATTTTTGAACTAGTTAAGGTTAGGATGGTGTTGGATCCAGTATTTTCATCATGATGTAGCACACAGCAGAGTCATGGTAATGGTAAGAGTTTCCTAGAGTTCACATAGACTTTACTAGGAGCATAAGAGCAGCACTAAGCATCAGAAGCAACACATCACAAAGTCACCTGGCTCCATTAGGGGAGAGGCCAACACCTTAGTGAGATCACTTATCTCCCTCAATTTTTAATCCAGAGCTTCTAGCCAGTTGACCCAGAAACACCCCACACCTCCACCATGACTTACCAATTTGTCTGAAATAATAAAGAGGAAAATGAGAAGCTATTAGCTCCACTTCCATTCTCCAGTCAATCATCATTCTAAATTATTAATCAGTTGACATACTGCCAAGAAATTTTCAGGCCTCTCTCCAAAAGTATAAAGTAGTCATTTTCAAGTGAACGATTAACCATTTTATTCCTCTAGAAGTCACAGACTATATAGAAAAGTTGATTCTGATGGCAGTTTTTTTGCCTTTTGGATGTTGGAGGAGGTAAGAGAGGTCTACGCAAAACCTACATATATCTTCCTTTCCATCACTCATTCATTAAAGACTGGGAGTTATAGAATCCAAAGTTTTAAAAAGATGTTCTAAAATATTTCCTGACCACTTAAGTATTTGTAACTTTGTTCCTAATAGCATGACATTCCTGACTAATCATGGCTGGCAAGGACAAAGTGATCAATTGTCATCATCCTTTCTTCCCCATGATTGATTTAGCAAAGTATGGCTATAACTCATACTCTCATGGAACATACATTCTAGGAGAGGAAACAGTCAAAAAGGAAGGTAACCCAACAAATACATAAAACAGCTGTGATAAGTTTTACAAAAGGACCCCAAGAGGAGAGAGAGTCAAGAAAAGGGGAACTTGTGTCTTAAGTAAGATGCTAGTAGCAGGAATCACCATGAATCAGAAAAATTCTGAAACTGGGGACTTCATAGGCAATCAAACCCAAAGTATGCAAACAGACCATTCAAACAAGACATCCTTAGTGCTAGTTATCAACTGATCCCAGAAACTTCAAATTTCCGTGGCATCTTCTTTTCTTTGCTTTTTAGTCATGTGTTGGTTCACTACCAATACCACAATTCCTTAGGGGGTAATTTTCTGACCAAGCGGTATAGTGTGCAACGTGCCTGGTCAATCTCATCTGAGGCTCATTAACAGCTTCCATCTTATGTAAGTGATGTACTTTTAAAGGTAGTGTGACAGGTTGCTACAAATATTTTTTTTTCTTTATTATTTTTGGCTTTCTTTTTTTAGAGGGAAGGTGAGCAATAAAACTGAGTTTCAACCATATCTTTAGAAGTTTGCTAAGGCATAGTTGGACAGCTTTATCAACAAGAATGGAGCCCAGAACAATCAAATATCCTTTAATTTTGAAGTAGATACTGTGGGGTATGTTACATGGCCTTCCCAAGCCCTAGGCATATTTTCTTTGGGAGACGCAACCCCATCTTGTATCAACTGTTACCCTAAACAGTTGTTAGATGCAAAATCTTTGAAAATATTGTTGTACTTTCGCATTTGAAATTATTTGGTTACATACAATTTAGTGTATTTGATTTTAAAATTAGCTATAATTTCTCAGCAATCATGCATTTTCAGAAATTCTTAAGAAGCAAGCAAAGCTTACTCACAAAATGTCTCTAAATGTAAACTTTTTATAATTACTAAATTAATAACAAAAGCATAAAGTTTCATTTTGTTGCCACTTCATTAAATATGTAATGGTTCTGATGTTGCAATTCCTCCATACATTGAAACAAAAATAATTTTTCTTTCTCTTTTAGTTCTCAATATTTTCCTAAGCCCTTGACAAAACTCATTGGCCCTAATCATTAGGGCTAAGTATCTAAAGAAGCAATAAAATGTGTGTATATTCCTGGGTCTGATATAGCACTAGATAGTGTGTGGGTCCCCCCAAATAAAACCAATGCTATTAAAACCATGCATAATCCCAGTTAGCCCAAACGAATATATCAAAACCTTTAAGGTTAAAAAAAAAACAAAACTTTTTTTAAAGGCCCTGCCCTGATTTTACTGTGATTTGTGCACTTTCACCTGACATCCACTCAATATCATTTATAAAGATCATCTTGCTTCTCTAGCAAATTCCCAAATAAGAATCACTTAGAACTCCCATTAAAAATGGAGATCCCAGGGCGCCTGGGTGGCTCGGTCAGTTAAGCGTCTGACTTCGGCCCAGGTCATGATCTCGCGGTCTGGGAGTTCGAGCCCCGCGTCAGGCTCTGTGCTGACAGCTCAGGGCCTGGAGCCTGTTTCAGATTCTGTGTCTCCCTCTCTCTCTCTGCCCCTCCCCTGTTCATGCTCTGTCTCTCTCTGTCTCAAAAATAAATAAACGTTAAAAAAAAAAAAAAAATGGAGATCCCTACGCCCTGTCTCCAAAGAATCTCTTTAATAGATCTAAGTGGAGTCCAGAAATCAGTTTTTAACTTTCTAAAACCCTGAGGGTGTTTAAAGCCTGTAGGAAACATTGGTTGATGGCAGCGAGGTTGATATCTAGGGGCTGAGTTAGTCTTGGCTTTAAATACTGGACAACTTGAGAAAATTTAGGCCAATCCCTCTCAACCTTGGCTCATGTTAGAATCACCTGGAGAGCTTTTAGAACCATTACCCCCCAAAGATTCTGATTGATTTGATCTGGGGTAGAGCTTGGGCACTGGTTTTGGTTTTTGTTTTTTTAAGCTACCATATAAACAAATCAAGTAACACTGAGAGCCTAAGGTGTTTATTTGCTCTCAGAAAGGATTAACCCACCCACCTCCTACAATGAAAACACCACAGCAGAGAATCAGCAAACCTAAAACCCAACCCTAAATCTCAACCCCAGCTTGTTTTAGCCCCAACATACCCAAGTCAGCCTTACAGTTACCGCACAAAGAAACTGAGCCCTTCCCTTTGGTTTTCATCTGCTGGCAGAATGATTTAGTAGCTCTGCCTTAAAAGCAACTCCATTATAATTACAGTGTTGGAATTATAAACAAAAGCAAGAAAGATGCAGAAGGAATAGTCCTTTAATCAAAACCGTAAAACGGAACAATCTCTGGATGCAGTTAAAAGCAAACTCTGAAATATTAAGAGTAAGCTCTCCAGTCCTTTGATTCTTGCCTCTTTCCCATAAGAGCAACACTACACATTTTTTCAATTAAGCAGTTTGACAACATGAAGGAACCCACAGCACATGATTTAATGAGCACATACTGTATGCATGGTAATCGGCAGGCTGACAGTTTGCTCATTTCCAACTGACGGGAGAGCACTACACATTAGTAGGAAGATTTTTGGGTCTCTTTTCATTAAACAAGCTTTACAGTTGAGGAACATTCCAACTGTATTGGCAAAGCTGTCACTGGTGGTCCCCTGGTGACTTTACTCTTTGTCACTCTCCAAGTCCTCAAGTCTTGACAAAAGAATTACTTTTTAAAACCAAAGCATAAACATAAAATATAGATAATAAAAGGTTCTGTGATGTTGTCAGAGCATTCTGTATGTGTATGTGGAGCATTCTGAGTCGTGACTCCATTTGTGGTTTAACATTACACAAATTCTAGCTGGTTCTTCAGAATGATCACTTTATAAACTGGAATGCTTCTTGGAAAGCATCTCTCAACTCTTAAATTAATCAATATTTCAGAAGCAGCATAGTGTACTGGAAAAAAAAAAAAAGCACGGGCTTTGGTGAGAGAGAAATAGGGGTTCAAATTCTAACTAAAATCCTTATGTGTGACCTTGGTCAAGTGACATCACTTCTCCAGGGCTCAGTTTCCTATTTATGAAGTCATGACAACAGCATGCAGTTTGTATGGAGAAAATTGTAAAATGCCTCTCACGGTTGCTGACAACATAAGGTACTAAAAGAAATAAGAACTAGATGACCCACAGAAGTTCAGAGAATGGAGTTTTAACAAAGCGAACTACAGTCTGACGCTCCTGAGATTTCTACCAGGAGCACTTATTGGGGTTCTATAAGGACAACAGTAAACTAACGTTTATGCGCCAATATGGGCTCAATTCATCCTACAAGATTCTGAAAGGTAGGCATTATGACCCTATTTTTATAAAATCTCAAAAACAAGAAGGGAATTTGGAGATCATATGAGAAATTTCTGGTGGCACCCAAGTGGCTCTGTCAGTTAAACATCAGCTCTTGATTGCGGCTCAGGTCATGATCTCATGGTCCTGATGTTGAGCCCCGCATCAGGCTACATGCTGGGTGTGGGCCCTGCTTAGGATTCTCGCTCTCCCTATTACTCTGTCTCTCTCCTCGGCTTGCACACGCTCTCACTCTCCCTCTCAAGAAAAAAAGAAAAAGGCGATATGTTTAACTTTTCTGACAATAAGTATAAGAAACTTCCTGTGTTTCCCATTTTACTCTGCCTGTCAGAAAACTCAGAGTGAATTTTTGTGCTCAGTGTAAATTTGCAATTCTATTAGCAATATTGGCTAGTGGATTTATTTCCTGATTTTACATGTATATTTTATTAATCTTATTTTAACTGGCTATAAGCCACCATAAATGAAGTACAGATTCCTTCGCTAGTTAGTAAGACAGGAATGACCAGGACTCATGTTGCCTGATTCCAGGTTAGGGACTCTCACACATATTATGGAAATTACATAAATATTCTCACAAGCAAATACAGTGGAAGCCACAACTTGCTCAGGTCCTATATCATCAAGAGGAGCAAATGTATTAGCCTGTTATTTAAAGGGACAGAATATGGAAGTTTTAGTGTCCCTATTTCTAAAATGGGGACAGTATCTATTTCTTATCATTGTTGTGAAGATTGAGAGAAAGCATTTGCAAAAATGTGCAGTGTAGTATTTGACACATAGTAACATTTTAAAAGTCTAAAATATTGACCCTTTAAGATATAAATTCAGTCTTATTAATCAGAAGTAGCAAAATGCACATGTATAACTTTTATTATTATTATTTTTTAATGTTTATTCTTAAGAGAGAGAGAGAGAGAGAGAGACAGAGTGCAAGCAGGGGAGGGGCAGAGAGAGAAGGAGACACAGAATCCAGAATCAGAAGCAGGCTCCAGGCACTGTGCTGTTAACACAGATCCCAACGTGGGGCTTGAACTCATGAGATTATGAGCTGAGCCAAAGTTGGACACTTAACTGACTGAGCAACCCAGGCGCCCCTCAAATGTATAACTCTTAAACATCATTTAGAAATCACTTATTGCTCTGAACTCCATGCAATGATGTAAAATTTGGCCTTCCACTAGGCCAAGATCCAAAAATTGCCACCCTTCTTTCACGTCATAGGGCACATAGAAATCTAGAAGAGTTGTCAACATTCTCTTAAATTAGTACTGTAAACAGTGTCTACTGGAAATACAGAACTCTACCAAGAATATACACATATGAAGTTTTCAGATTTGGTCATTCATACACTAGCGTGCCCAGAGAACTGAGCCAAAGTCATAGGTCAGTCATTATGTAAAATAGCAAGTGTTCCCATGAGTCACAGCCATTGATTGTATCCAGAATGTAGCCAGATATACCATGACAATATTCCTTTGTCCCAAAGGGAGTCCAGGGGAAAAAAAGGGAACTGTAGATCCTCATATGCATACCCTAATAACAATGGATCAACATTTCCTCAGAAGAAATGGTGTAGTGCATTGGGTGAAGATTTGGAAACACACAGACTTGGATTTAAAGGCTGGCTCAGCCATCCACCAGTAACACAACATTGGGCAACATACTGAAACTCAGGACCATAGATTCTTCCACTGGCAAATGGAGGAAATGCTTCTAATTTATGTAATATTGTAAGCAGGGGTAATATTTAAAATATTTAACAAGTAGTAATGGTGAGGGCACTAAACAGAATGGACTTAATAGATGTTATGGTGCCTATCAATTAAATATGAACTCTGTTCGAGGGATTATTTCCTCACTTGATCCTGGATCATGGGAGGTGTTCAAACCTAAAATTCATTAAATAAAGCAAACACACATTACATAACAATGTATAACGAAAAGCTTACAAGCAGTTAGGCATACAAATGGCTATATCCTCCAAATATGCTTTTTTTTTTCACTTGTCTTAAGCTTTGATCCACAATTTTATTAAATGGTTGTTAGCTTAAAATGATGATACACCTGTGTCTCTTGACTCACAATAGTCCTCAAAAAATTCTGGACTCAAAAATACTTAAATTGATCTCATGAGGAATTTTATTATGTATATGTTCATTTATATTTCTTATGTCAGCTTAATGTAATGACACTTTTATCATTATGAAATATTCTTCTTTATCTCTGGTAATACTCTTTATCTTAAAGTTTAATTTGTCTGATATTAATGTACCCACTCTAGACTTCTTATGCTGACTGTTTCCATGGTTATCTTTTTCTATCAATTTGCTTTAAACTTATCTGTATCTTCATATTTAAAGGTTATCTTGTAACAGAATACAGTTATTCTTGTTCTTTTTAACCCATTCTGATAATAACTGCTTTTTAATTATTTAATCCATTAACATTTAATGTAATTACTGACATAGTGGCATTTAGAGCTACAATTTTATTATTTGTTTTCTGTTTGCCCCCATCTGTTTCCTGTCCTCTCTTTCTACTTTCCTGAATTCTTTTGGAATCATTTAAAAATCTTTTCAGGATTCTAAAATAAATAAGCAAACAAATACATACATAAAATTTTTAGGATTCTATTTTATCTTTTGGGTTTTTCGTGTTTGTTCTAAGCATTAAAATATACATTCTTGACCTTTCACGGTCTATGAGATTTTTATACCACCTCAGATAAACTTTGAAAACTATGCAACTGTGTGAGTCCATTGATCGTGCCTGCCAATTCTCTATGCTATAGTTGTCATATGTACTACTCTATACACAGTACCTTATAAACACTACAAGTTAGTATTATAATTTTGGCTGTAAAGCGTTCTATGCATTTTAAAGATACTAAGATGAAAAAAATGCTCATATTTATAATTTCTGATATTCTTCATTCCTTCTTGAAGATTTAAGATTCCATCTGGTGTTATCTCACTTCAGCCTGAATAACTTCCTTCAGCATTTTTTGTGGTGTAGGTCTACTGGCAGTGAATGAGTTCTTTTAGTTTACTTTTATCTGAAAACGTCTTTAATTTGCCTCTATTCTCAAAGGATATTTTGGCTACATATCAACTATACATGGATTTCTGTGTTCACAGAGTTTTGTTTTTGTTTTGTTTTACTTTAAAAATACTCTTTTGCTTTTGCTAGCCTCTGTAGTTTCTGATGAGAGGTCAGTGCTTATTTATGATGCTTCATAATGACAAAGCATTGCTCTCTGGAAGGTAATCTGCCATTTTTCTCTGACCACTATCAAGATTGTCTCTTTATTGTTGGTGTCCAGCAGTTTGAATAGCATACCTAAGCATGGTTTTCCTCAAATTTATCCTGTTTGGGGTTTGCTGTGTTTCTTGATCTATAAATTTACTTTTTCACCAAATTTGAAAATTTTGGCCTTTACTTCTCAAATATTTTTCTGTCCCATTCTCTTTCTCCTCTCCTGAGACTACAATGATACACATTAGACATTTTTATTTTTGTCACATAGGTCCCTGAGTTTCTGGGGTTTTTTGTTTGTTTGTTTGTTTGTTTGTTTGTTTCCTGTGTTCAAGTTTTGTTTTTGTTTTCATCTTTTCTCCTCCTGTTCTTCAGAAAAAAAAAAACCTCGATTGCTTTATCATAAGGTTCAAGGACATCTTCTGTTATTTCCAATGAATGTAAGCACACCCAGTGAATTTTTGCTCCCAATATTGTATTTTTCACTTCTAGAACTTCCACTTAATTCTTTTTTGTAGTTTGTATTTACTGTGTCCTTATTCATTGTGAGTATATTTTTCTGTCCTTCAGTGAGTACAGTTTTAATGGCTGCTTTAAAATCTTTGCTAATTCCCATATCTGGGTCATCTTGGCGTTATCTCAGATGACTGCCTTTTCTCTTCAGAAGGGAATCACATTTTCTTGATTTTGTCATGTGTCATATAATTTGGGGTTGTATCATGTGAACGTATGAATGTGAATGTGATGGTGTGAAGACTGAAATCTGTTAAGAGTTCTTTGAAGAGCCTCGATTTATTTGTTATAGCAGGCAATTAATTTGGTTATACTCAAATTGAAAACTATCCCTTGGGTGGCAACTCAAATCTCAGTTCAGTTCTTTGACTGTTAGCTGTGTCTGTTCCACATATGCATGGTACAGAGATCAGTTAAAAATTCGCGTGGTGATGGGGCGCATGGGTGGCTCAGTGGGTTAAGTGTCTGACTTCAGCTCAGGCCATGATCTCACAGTTTGTTAGTTCAAGCCCCACATCGGGCTCTCTGCTGACAGCTCAGAGAGTGGAGCCTGCTTCAGATTCTGTGTCTCCCTCTCTCTCTGTCCCTCCCCTGCTCGTGCACCCTGTCTCTCTCTCAAAAATAAATAAACATTAAAAATAAAATTTAAAAAAAATTCACATGGTGTTTATACACAGAACTGAGAGTTCCCCTGTTTGTCTCTCTCCTTTCCAAGACTCTCTTTTCCAGTAGCTATGGTTGCCCTGAACTCTGTTTGTTGGGTCTTCATACTGAAAAGAGTGTTTTTTCTATTGGAATTAGCTATCCCAAATGGCATTAACTTCATCATGCCCTCCCTCTAAAAGTTGTAAAATGGGGAACTTACTCTGTACTGTCCATGCTTCCAAGTTTTGAATCCCAATTCCCCTCCAGAATCTGTCTGTTTGCTTTCACTTTCTAGAGCCTTCAGGTAATTTTTTCTCCCATATATTATAGTTGCTATCTGTGAGAATTTCAGATTCAATAAAACTTACTTAGCCATACTGGAAGTGGAAACAAGTAAAACCAATTAGAAGATATTCCTTCGCATTTCTGAATTTCTCTCCTCAAAACACTTAACCTCTACTCATCTCATCTAGGGATGTTTGGTTTTGGTTTTAAGTAGAAACATAAGTCAGACTCAGAGCTTCCTTGATCATCTTGCCAAGTACATAAGAAGATTTGGAATAAAAGCACAGCATTAAGTGAAATGATAAAATGATAAAACATCAGTCAGGTCTGCTGGCTCGTAGGCTGGCAGCATTTAATCTAAAAGCAGTGAGGCTTGTACAGGCGCATGACTACCAAAGACTATCTGCATGGTACTTTGTGACACTATTTATTCTACCTTATGTTTTGGGTCTCAGGTATTTCTATATCCTTCATTGAAAACTGCAATAGGTAACACCCTAAGAGAAATAGAATATTGAAAATATTATCCTTAAACACCAATGCAGACTTGGTAAGCACACATTTTCTTCTGGTAATAATCCTCATAATTTCTTGAGAGCCTCTGTATGCAAGGCACCTTGCCAATCATTTTACATAATTTGCCATCTCATCCTTCACAACCATTCTCTGAGGTAGTTCCTATAATTAACCTCATCCTATGGAGGAAGAAACCAGGGGGTTAAGTGAGTTAATGGAGATCACACAGCAAATAGAAATCTGAATCCTCATAAAGAACAGAAAAAACAAAGAGGATATTTGGAGTCATGAAACACAGGCCCTTTACTCTTAGGGAAGGAAACAGAACTCCTTCCAAGCAAAGAGGAGTAAGTGAAGATTCTAAAACTTGAAGTTTTAGAAGTTTTAAATAAAAAGAAGTTATAATTCTTCTTTCTAGCAATTACTGAAATTAAAATGACCCACATTCAGATACATATAATTCATACTGGCAACTTTCCTGTCAAAAAGTCTTGTTCTAGGGCTTAAAAACACAAACTGGAACAATAACACAAGGATCAAATAATCCCATACAAAGGGGAACCTGGGTGGCTCGGTCAGTTAAGTGTCCGACTTCAAATCAGGTCATGATCTCGCAGTTTGTTAGTTGGAGCCCCGGGTCGGGCTCTGTGCTGACAGCTCAGGGCCTGGAGCCTGCTTCGGATTCTGTGTCTCCCTCTCTCTTTGCCCCTCCCCTACTCACACTCTGTCTCTCTCTCCTTCAAAAATAAATAAATATTAAAAATTTTTTTTTCAAATAATTCCATACAAATATTCATAGTAAGAGGCATGTAACACCAGCACCTCACTTCATTTCATTTATTTTCCTTAAACCTCCTTTGTTTTCCAGGTAAACTTTCTAGACAGGAGGGTGACTCACTGGAGAGAAGCAGGCACATTAAGAAGTGAAGATGCCTGCCTTGTCCTACCACAATCTGCATCTGGTGAGCACTTCTAGAAGACTGTGGCAACGTCTCACAGTCCTACAAATGATAGAGGCAATCTCTAAAGTGTAAAATTTGCATAAACCTATGAGTTTCAAGTGACTGTGGAATCAGAGAGAAAGGAGGGGGAGTGCCAGAGGGAAGTGGACAGATAATATAAAGGGAAAATAGGAGACTGGGTCTTGACTAGAAGCAAGAAAAGGAGTACAGTCTCTTTGTGTTCTGGAACATGAGGGCGATTCAGTATTACATTCATTACACATGCTAAATTGTTTGCTGAGACCTCAGAATGGGGTAGCTGCAGGGAATAAAAATGAGAGGTGGTGCTAGAAAAAGAGAGGAGTGTGAACAGGAGTTGTAGGCAGGGGTTCAATGAACACAGTCCACTGACAACAGGCTGGGAAAATTTTACCACATTAGCACGTTTCTCTTCCTTTACTGCTGTTATATTTACCTTTTCCAGTGAAACTATTCAAAGACATAGAAAGACAAGCGACTCTTCTGCCCCATCTTGAAGGCTTTTTCTAAGATTTATCCCACACTGCTCCCTCTGACCAAGAATGATCCCACGCCATTTTAGAGGACATGTTCCGCCTCAGAAGCATCCACCTGCTGCATGAATTTCATTTCCATTCCACGATCATTCTCAAAGCTACGCAAAGCATAACAACTTGATTTTGTAGCTGTTTAACCTTACTTTTCATACATAAAAAATTATTAAATGTGTGTAACTTGTGGGGGGAGAATCATATAATGGCATGTCAATCAGGTAACAGTTAAGCTGCATTTCATGGAAAGGAAAAGTAGTGCTTTCTTCAAAAAGTGAAGTCATCACTCCTTTATTTAACTGACATAATATTTATACCCCAATTTTAAAATGGCAGCTACAAATAGAATTTGAGAAAGGGTAAATTCTCCAAGGGAAATGAAGCCAGAAATGTCACCATTTTAAAAGTTCTGTTTTATATGTACTTAAGAATGTGACTACTATTTTAAGGATGTGCCCATAGCAGGTCAATTATATCAAACTCCATGAAAACACTTAAAATTAAGTAAATACTACCTCTCCAACTACTGTTATCTCTTTAGAATGCTGTGTGGCAGAATGCACAGAGCTTTTATAGGGGGTCTAGGCAGGCAGGTGGTCCTGAGATACCTTCACCGGGAACAAAAAAATCAGATGATCTTTTCAGCAGTGATCTGGATGGCTGGCCTCTAGGTACAACTTCACTGTGGACATTCGCCAAGAATACCAGCTAGCATGACTGCATTGTTATTGTTAAAAGGCCAGAATAAAGGCACCCATGTGATTTCTGCAGGTGTTATCATTACTCTGCACAAGAGAGACTGTGGCTGAGGGGCAGCTCAAGTGACTCACACAAAACCACATAAAGGAAGTGGCAAAATGGTGTCCTGATACTCCAGCTTCTTGTTTCTAGTCCTGGGCTGTTCTGGATGCATAGTATGAGCCTCCTCAAGAGCTGGCCAATCCCAGCACTGGGGTTTTCCATTTTGCAAAAGGATGAGGCTGACCCACAAGTCTGGTAGGAAGAGTACCTCTCTGGTTTTACGGTGGTCTGTGCCGTATCATCTGTCTGAAGAGTATTTTGTGGGTCAGTTTACTCTAGTTCCTTGAAACTTTAGCGTCCACAAGACTCTGAGGGAATCTCACAATGGGAGGAACACGGTTTTTTGGTCCTGAGTTTGAATCCTAGTAATGCATTTACTATCTCTGTGTGCTGGATACAGCTGCTCAACTTCATTGAGCCTCACTTTCCACCTCTGTCAAATGGGCATAATAATATCTGAGGGGTATATTTACCAAAAGGATGATTTTTTTTTAATGAAGATAAAGCACCAAGCACAGTTTCTGGCACATGTTGAGTATTCAGGCAACAAGCCTGTGCCCCACCTTGCTTCACGGAATAACTCTGAAGCAGAGAAGTGACAGTGAGGCCAGAGAGACCCCATTGCCCATAAATCACTCAATGACAATATACTGATCCTCCAGCTGGCTGGCCCCTCTCTGCTCTGACCTCTACCCGTGGTATTCCTTCACATGACCTTCTTTGAAATAAAAGTATCACAATTACAAACACTTATACATTTCCTAAGATTTTATTTAATTATTTTCCTTTCTTTATCTAACGGTTATGGTCCATATCATGCCACATGCTCTGCTTGATGCAATAATTAAACACAGATAACCATTCATTCAATAAACATTTGTTGAGTCCTACTAAGATGTCAGGCACTGTTCTCTATAGCAGTGAACATAACAACCCCAAATCCTGCCTTCATGATGCCTACATTCTGGTGGGAGACAGATGACAGACAAAACAAAAATGTAAACTACACAGTTGGTTAAATAGTGCTTTGTGTTCCTGAGAAACACAAAGTGGAAAGGAGATGATGAGTCTTATGGTTATATTATGGCCTATGTCCCCCAAAAAGATATGTTGAAGTTCTAACCACTAATACCTAAGAGTGTGATCTGATTTGGAAATAGGGTCATAGCAGATATAATTAGTTAAGATGAGGTCATACTGGAGGAGGACACACCTTCCTCCAGTAAGACTAGTGTCCCCAGAAGAGGATGACCATGTGAAGATAGATACCACACAGGGAGGACACCGTGTGATGACAAGAGCAGGGTGGGGAGTGATGCAGCTACAAGCCAGGCAATGCTAAGCATAGCTAGCCATGTTCCAGAAGCCAAGAAGAAGCAAAGAAGGATTCCCTTGCTGGTTTCAGAGGAAGGATGGCCCTCATGATACTTCAGTTTCAGACATGTAGCCTCCAAAATGGTGAGACAATAGATTTCTGTTATCTTAAGTGGCTCAGTTTGTGGTATTTTGTCATGGCAACCCCAGGAAATTAATACAGTGAGTATGGGGACATTTTTGCATTTTTAGGCAAAGAAATCAGGAAAGAGCTCACAGAGATGGTAACATTCCGGCAAAGACCTGAGTGAGGTCAGCGGGAAGATGCTTCTGGGTAAGGAAAGTTCTAGGCACTGGGAGCAGAAAACACAGAGGTCCAAGGGAGGAAAATGCTTACTATTCTAGAAGAACAGCACGAAAGCCAATATGGCTGGGGCAGTGAGGGGAGAGTGGTAGGAGACAAGGTCAGAGCCTTGGCAGGGAGCTGGATGGTACCAGACTTTCTGGGCCATTACAAGGACTTGGACATTTACTCACACCAAGGTGGAAAGCCAGTGGGCAATTCTGAGCACAGATGGAATAAGATGTCCCTTCAGTTTAGTAAGATCTCTCAGGCTCTTTGAGAATAAACTAAAGAGACACCACTCGTGGGTGGGGTGGGGTCCCACAGCAATCCTGGTGGATAAAGATGCTGGTCAGGAAGAACGGGAGATTGGGAGAAGTGATCATTCCCTATTGCATATTTTGAAAGTAGATCCAAAAGGATCTGCAATGGACTAGAAGTAGAGAAAGATGCCTGACTTTTTGGTAATTCTTAGAATTAAATTAGAAACCATAACAATTTAACTGCACCAATCACCTGGAGAGATGGTCTTCTCAAGTGCCAGACCAGCTGAAGATATTGGCAATATATATAACAGACAGAATAAATCATCAGAATATATAAGGAACTCCTAAAATCAAGAAAAAATGAACAAGCAAATAGAAAAAAACTAGTAGTTGAAAGAAGAAATCTCAACGGACAATGAATATTTAAAAAAGCAGCTTAGGCTCACTAGAAGAAAATACAAAATAAAATAATAGGTAGGATTCTATTTGTATTCTATCAAAGCAGCAAACATGAAAAAGATTGACAAAATTCAGTGTTGTCCAAAATACAGGAAAAAATACTTCATTGTTCTAGCTTACTTCTGGCAGAACCATGGGTTGGTATATCATTCTAGTGAGCAATTTTGTCACATTTATCAAAAGCGATACTACACATATCCGATGGCATAGTGAATCTTCTTGCCAGGTATACTGGGCTCAAGAAACATATGCACAAGGAGATATATACTAAAAAGATTACTGCAGTGGTTTTCCTTTTTTTTTTTTTTTTTTAAGTATAGCGAAACTTGGAAATGACCGAAAATCTGCCCTGAAAAGGAAATAGGTAAATAAAAATTATAAGATGGAGTATTATGCAGCTGTTAAAAGAAATCAATTGGTTATAAGCATCAATGCAGATAAGTTTTATAAATGATGTCATGTGAACAAAAACCAACGAGAAGGAAAATTTTAAACATGCAAACACAATAGTATGTTTTGGTGATGGATACATGTATATGTGTATAAAAACAACAAACTGGTTAAACACATCCCAAATCTGTGGTAGGGAATTTTGCACCAGAGAAAGTGGGAGGAAAAACAGAATATGCTAGTTAAGAGGGAATTTAATTTCTTCAATGATTTCCTTAAACAAACAAACAAACGGTATCAATAATGACTAAACAGAAATGGATGCTCCTTTTCTGATAGCGGGATTATAGATGTTTATTACACTACATTTTGTGGTTGGCTGTATTTTTAAATTTTTCTCAAAATAAACAAAGGGAGAGGAGGGAGGGGGAGAGAGAGAAGGAGACACAAAGAAAGAGACAGAAGAGGGAAGGAAGGAGGGAGAAAGGAAGAAAGGAAGGAACCCTGTCACCAGTTCTAAAGTGCACTTAAACCGGTCACAGATGGCTGACTGTTTACGGATAAAACTCAAAACTATGTTTTAATAAGCAGTGAGACTGATGGTGATTCCTCCCTGGTTGGCTCAGCTTGGAGGGCTGACTTTAAGTTCAGCCAGCAGAGGGAACCATCTGTCATTTGCAAAGACACAGAGCTCTTCGAGGGGAACAGCAACAGACCGTCAGTAGCCATTATCTTCAGCACAGACCATCACCTCTGGAACCACAGGGAAGAAGGAAACATGCATTTACAGACAAAGTAAACTGAGAGCACGCCATGGGCATCTTTTCACCCTTTCTCAAAGGCTCGTTGTAATTTTCTAGAATCAAGGGAACAATATACTTGATTAGTTCTCAGCAGACTTAGCAGTTTTGCTTGTCATATTTCTCTGTGAAGCAAGTCTGCCATTAACCTTCTATGTTCTATGTTCAGATTTTTCCCCCTCCAGAATGGAATTCGAGCTTGAACAAAAGAGTTAGAGTTAGCTTTAAGACAGTTTTTGCTGCTAATAACCAAAAGATCCTCCTTAAGACAAGGAGGTCATTCTTTAAAGAAGCTAGAATGTTGCTTCTCTTCCTAGTGGGAAAATCCGTGGAGAGAAAAAGCTTGCAGAACAGTTCAGTAATCGTGAAAGCCCCAAAGGAAATGGTACTTCCTCCTGGGTCAATACTGTGTATTTTAAAATGCCTTCTATGTACATTTACTTGAGAGACCTTAAGGCCTTGAAGAAGCAGTTAGCCAAACACTTAAAGGAAAAGCTGGCAATCCCCACATCTGTACCGAACGGACCGAGGAGGCAGACAGCACTAATACAGTGCCGCACTTACCTCAATAGCTTCACCCCATCGAGGTCCTAATAATTAAATAGTATCCTTTTTTGTGTGTCATCCTACAGGAGGGGTTGGAATTTAAAACAAACAAACAAGGTAGAAAGGGAAAGTTATGAATAAGTTACCAATGTAAACGTGCTATTTTTCTGCCTTTGAATTTGGGTGATGATAAACATGATTCCGCACATGGAAATTAGACTTTTCAGAGCTACTACACTGAATCATTTCATTTGTCTAACGACTTATAATAACGTAGCCATGCTGCACTGCATTAAACATTGGGTTTTCAAACCAACAAATGAAATATGTGATAACCCCTTCCAAATGGAACCTCAGCAAAGGGCATTCAGCAAGGGGGCTGCACACCACAGAGGGTGGGTAAAACAAACATCCTACACCAATCCTGTGAGAACAAAAGAAAGAATCATACAGCCTCTGGTTCTACAGTATCTGTTCCCTTCTAGAAACACAGCTGAAACCTCACAATGAAATGGGGCGGGCGGGGGGGGGGGGGTGCGGATTGCTACTTTGGGTTGTCACAAAGTAACTTACCACACACTATTCAAGACACATGAGGACACCATCGCTTTGTGCTTCCAGGTCATTAACCTGAGGGAGCTTTAGCAAAATAGCACAGGGAGATGATTTTGCAGAGTGGGTAGGAGTGTTTGAATCCTGGGCTTTACCAATCAAATAAGTGCACGACTCTATCCAAGTTCTCAGCCTTCACGCTCATTCTCCACAATGGTAAGAATGGGGATAATAATTTTGCCTTCCTCATAGAGTTATGAGGGGGACAATTTACGTAAAGGACCTGGGCATGGTTAGAATTCAGTAGAATAGTTATCATTACTTGTATTTTACTCATCATCATTGTCATCATTATTCTTACATTAAACTGATCTACATTTTCATACATTATCCTCATTTGCATTCAAAGTTCATTAGAAGCACAAGGAATTTTTAACTTATATTCACTTTAAGAATTTACTGAGTATCTAATAAGTGTTAAGCACTATGCTGGGGTCTGGGGTACCAACGTGATCAAAATCAAGCCGTACCTATGACTCCTGGAGGCTGTGAGGGGAGCTTCACACAAGCCAAAGACCACCAGGAAGCCTATCTTTTCCAGTTGAGCCAACAGCTCTAAAGGAAAGGAGTAGATCATTCTAAGAGTTGCTAAAGCAAAAGGGGTTGACTTAACTGTGAGACTTGCAGAATGAGAAGGAGGTAAGTAAGGTCTGGAAGGACGGCATTCTAGGGAGAGAGAACACAACATTCAAAGAGAGTACATAGTGCATCTTCATTGTTAAAAGTTGCTGGGGCGCCTGGGTGGCTCAGTCGGTTAGGCAGCCAACCTCGGCTCAGGTCATGATCTCGCGGTCTGGGAGTTTGAGCCCCGCGTTGGACTCTGTGCTGACAGCTCAGAGCCTTGAGCCTGTTTCAGATTCTGTGTCTCCCTCTCTCTGACCCTCCCCCATTCATGCTCTGTCTCTCTCTGTCTCAAAAATAAATAAACGTTAAAAAAAAAAAAGTTGGTGCAGGGGCGCCTGGGTGGTTCAGTTGCTTGAGTGTCTGACTCTTGATTTCAGGTCAGGTCATGTGATTGAGCCCAGAGTTGGGCTCTGCCCCGCCCCTGAGTTAGGCTGAGTGTAGAGCCTGCTTAAGATTCTCTCTCTCTCTCTCTCTCTCTCTCTCTCTCTCATAAAAAAATAAAAATAAAAAAGTTAATGCAGAACTCTGCATTGAATAGTTCAATTTAATAAACAACTATGTATCAAATACCCCTCATGAGCCAGGCCCTGTGCTGAGCCCTGGGACACAAGAGTAAGCAAAGCAGATATGGTCCATGTTCTCTGCCTCACCTCCCAGTACTTATTCCTTTGTTTAACAAATGCACTCAAATCAGCATTTGCAACCAAGAATTCTACCTTTAGCTTTAATCCCAAAGAGATTCCACGTGGAAAAAACTGTAATGCTTTGTCTGGTCAGACAAGGTATGTTACATATGGCAAATAGTTCCTTTTTTTCCGCCTTAGGGGCCAGGAAACTTACAACCGAATTTAGTTCGTTCCAAGGACCTACCAACTTCACTTAGTAGTAAAGATGGTGACATTTATGCTTTACAGTTAACTGTTCAATTGCTTGCACACTACCTTCAGTTTAGTAGACAGTTTCAAATTTTAGGGGGAGTTGGTCAAAGGGGAAAAGGAAAAGAAAGTAAAAGAGGAACATAAGGGCAAGTTTCTTGAGGTCTGGGAACTGTCCAAAGCACCTTTTGAAATTTTCATGGTACCTAAAATAGATCCTGCATAAAATACAATCTCATTGCTGAATGGATAAATGAAGAATACAAACCTTTCCTAGATCAACTTGGATTCAGTTTGGAGGGTGGGAGGAGTGATATTCACTTATTTCTCCCTTATCTCCAGTTTGAGAGGGAGAGCTCAAAAAGTAGCTAAAACGTTTAGCATGATTATCGCTAAGAACAGCTGTTGAGACCACAAGAAGAAACTGGTAAGAGAACTCGAAGATATCCTTAGTGATATATTTAAGAGAATGAGGTCCTCACAACAGAATGTTTCTCTTTCTTACTTGCATGCAAGCCAAAACAAGAGAAATGTCACGGTTCTCACTTATGTCTAAATAATGGGGGAAAATGTTTAGTTTCTTTATGACAAAATTATAATATATTTGCAATTCTATTTCCTGATGTTTTCTTAGTTATTTTGGAAAAGATCTGGTGGTCTTTTTATATCAAAACTCCAAATTGGGGAAATGAAACTGTAGTAATAATCTATGTGGTTAACCGCCAGGAAGAAGGGTACAAATTTTAAAGAAGTTTAGAAGACACCTATTAGCGATTAGAGTACTGTAGACTTCTGACTTGCTCATGGCCAAATCGATCCGATTCTCTCTCTCTCTCTCTCTCTCTCTCTCTCTCTCTCACACACACACACACACACGCAAAATTACATTTAAGGAGATATTACAACATTCCATCCTTGTCATTAGCTCAACATATTAATGAGGCTTTCTGAATTCATCTCCAACCACGAACTGGCTGTTGACATGATGTAACAGCAGTAAATCATATACAGTTTGCTTCAAGTACCTGGCAAATACCAGTTTCATAATGCTTCTATTCGTTGACAGGTGGAAAATTAAATCATTTCTGCATCCTCCTAAGATTAAATCATTTCTGTATTCCAAAGAAACACTTCAGTGCTCACCAGTACATCCCTGCCCCAACTAGTTGATAAACTGAAAAGAAGAGAATATTAAGGGATGGTGCTTGAGGAAATAGTTCAAAGGGGAAACTCAGAAAACGAGATTGTGAAGATCTATAATGAGATTTTTCAAAACGGCGCGGTGAGGGAAGGAAGGAGTTGCAGCTGAGTAACATATGTTTTTAAGAGGTAAGTTATTCCTTAAAGCAATTACCAAAATGTGAGAGTTCCTCTGGTGGTTCTCAACCTTACACTGGAAGAACTTCTTAGAATGCAAGACTAAGAGAGCCAATTACTTCAGCACCAAGCTACATCGTAAATCTCTGGATCTGGCAGTTCAAAAAAACTCTTGGAAAGTGTTCTCATAAAATCCTCACTAACAACTCTGACTTTATAAATGTAGACTCTAAAAGGATGAATGAAAACTAACCAATTAGATAGCAAAGTAGAGAAGAGAGAGCACTGAAGAAAAAGGCCTTCCAGACTTTCAGTTGTAGTTCTACCACTTAACTAGCTCTGAGAGTTAGATCCTATTTGTAATAAAAACCACATCATAAAAAATTAACAATTACACTGCACTTAGTACGCCAAGGGCTTTCCACGCATTATCCAATGTAATCCTGGTAACAACCCATGAGGGAGAAACTCACCGGAGGCCTGGCTGGAGAAGGGGGTTGAGTGACTTGTCCAGCGCCACCTGGCTGCTCTGAGTGATGGAGTCAGGACTCAAACACAAGATTCCCCAACCCCAGAGTCCAGCCCTCAACCATCCACTGGGCAGACAGGTTCAATAACCTCTTAGAATTATCTAAAAGGCTTCTGAGGTGCTATTATTCTGAGTCAAGTTAGGATGGAGAATAGAAAAAGCTCAGGCTTTGAAGTGACTTCATGGCCTTGATTCTCAGATAACACTACTCCCTTACAGACCAGCTTAAGGATTAGAGATGATACGAGAGCCACTAGTCCACAGCAATAATAAAGATAGCCTTTACACAATGCCTGCTATGTGTCAGGCACTAAGCATTTTTCACACATTAAATCATGCAATCTTTACAATGACTTTAAAAATACTATTATTTATTTTTAGTCCCATTCCACAGATGAGGAAACAGAGGCAAAGAAAGTCTCTTGGCTTAAATCACAGACTTATTAAATTGCATATCTAGGATTCCAATCCAAATAGACTGACTCACTCAACGAACCACGTACATTGGACACACTCCATGGATCTGTAACATGAAGCACCTTGGTTATTTCCTAAAGTCTATCAGTCTCATCCAGACTTTCAGATAAACTCAGGAGGACAAAACAATCCATATGTGTGTCCAGAAGGCCTGCCTACTTCTGGCTTCAACAACTTCAGCAGGAACCAGCTAGAGAGAAATAAATTGCATAGATCATATATGTATGACTAGGACTTTCTTTTTTCTTAGTCTCCTAGCTGATTGCTTCCTTCGTTTTAATACCATGT
This sequence comes from Acinonyx jubatus, assembly GCF_027475565.1. Taxonomy (NCBI): domain Eukaryota; kingdom Metazoa; phylum Chordata; class Mammalia; order Carnivora; family Felidae; genus Acinonyx; species Acinonyx jubatus. The sequence continues at coordinate 137,692,287 of NC_069383.1, read as the reverse complement.
TGCTTTAGGTTTCCTAATAAAAACACTGCGGTTCCATACAAGTTTTTCCTGCTTTCGATCTGAGAAAAATTCAGTCCCTTATTCATTTTTAAATTATTTTAATAATAGATTTTATTTAACCCAATATGTAAAAATATTATTTCAACATGTAATAAAAATTAACAAGATACTTTGCATTTTTTTATATGAAGTATTCAAAATTCTGAGTGTGGTTTACATTTACAGCCCATCTCAAATCAGACTAACCACATTTCAATGCCCAGGAGTCACATGTTGCTAGTGGCGACCATATTGAACGACACAGGCCTAGTGTGATTGACCTGAAGCATGCCCTGGTCATCGGTATTTCTAGGTCTGCTTCCTTGGGCAGGTCAAATTCCCCAGAAAAATGTCTTCCAATCTCCTGCCTCAGTTTTATAAACCTGGCTGCCTATGAATCCAGGATCTAAGTTGGAAAGAGTGAGAGCCCCATTATGGGGACTTTCGTGGCATACCCCTGTTTTCACCATCAAACCCCTGTCCTCAGCTCTACCCAATAAAGGATGTCTGGGATGTTTCCAGTTTTGGGCTATTACAAATACAGCTGTCATGAACATTTGTGTACAGGTTTTTGTGTGAACATAAATTTTCATCTCCTTGGGATAAGTGCCCAAGAGTATGGGAAGTGTATGTTTGGTTTTGTAAGAAACTGCCAAACCATTTTCCGTTCTATTTCCCACCAGCAATACATGAGTAATCCAGTTTCTCTGCATCCTCACCAGCACTCGGTGTTATCATTAGCACTATACACTTATCAGAATGGCTAAAATAAAAAAACAATAACTATACACTTATCAGAATAGCTAAAATAAAAAAAAAAAATAATGGTAACACCAAGTGCTGGTGAGGATGCTGAATAAGTATATGGCGATATATCATTATGGTTCTAATGGGCATTTCCCAGATGGCTAATAATGTTGAACATCTTTTAATGTGCTTAGTTGCTGTCTGTATAACCTCTTCAGTGAAATGCCTAGGGCTTTTGCTCATTTTTTCATTGGATAGTTTGTTTTTATACTGTTAAGTTTGAAAGGTCTCTGAGTATTCTGGACACTAGTGCTTTGTCAGAAATGTGGTTTGCAAATATTTTTTCCCAGTCTGTAACTTGTCTTTTCATTCTCTTAACAGTGTCTTTAACAGAGAAAAAGTATTAATTCTAATGAAGTCCAATATGTCATTTGTTTCCCTTTCGTGTATTGTGTTTTGTGTCAGGTCTAACAGCTCTTTGCCTAGCCCTAGATCCCAAAGATTTTCTCTTACATTTTCTTCTGTGTTACAGTTTTATGGGATTTTTTTTTTCTATATTTAGTCCATGATACATTTTGAGTTAATTTTTATATAAGGTATGAGATTTCGTTTTAGGCCCATTTTTTGCCAACTGCTCTAGGGTCATTTATTGAAAAGGTTCTCTCTTCTCCATTGAGGGAAATTGCACATTTGTCAAAAATCAGTTGGGCACATTCATTTAGATATATTTTTTGGGTTCCCTACCCTGATCTATTGATGTATGTGCATAGCACTCCATGAATAGCCACATAGCAGCTGTCCTATAAGCTTTGAAATTGGGTAGACTGTTCCTCCCATGCTATTCTTCTTCTCCAATATTGTTCCTTTGTCTCCACATAAATTTTAGAATAATCTTGTCTACATTTTAAAAAAATCATGATGTGATTTTGGTAGGAACTGCATCAAACCTGTCTATCAACATGGGGAGAACTGGTATCCTTACTATGCTGGGACTTCCAAATCATGAACACTGTATGTTTCTCCACGTATTTCAATTTTCTTTGATTTCTTTCTTTAGTATTAGGTCATTTTCAGTATGTAAGTTCTGTAAATGTTTTATTATATTTATACCTAAGAATTTAATAATTGTTAGTTACTATAAATTATATTCCTTAAATTTTTTTTTTTTATTTTAAGTAATGCCTGCACCTAATGTGGGGCTTGAACTCATGACTTCAAGTCAAGAGTCGCATGCTCCTGTGACTGAGCCAGCCAGGCAGCCCCCTCAGTTGTATTCTTAATTATAGTGTCTACATGTTCATTGCTAGTATACATAAATACAACTGATACTTAAAATGTATCTTATATTCTACAACCTGTTGAACTCACATATTAGTTTTAAGAGGTTTTATTATTTTTTTTCGATCATTTAGGATTTTCCAAGTAGAAAATCATGTCATCAGCAGTAGCAAGTTTTCTTTCTTCTTTTCTGTCTGTGTGCCTTTTATTTCCTTTATTGCCTTCCTGCATTGACTAGAAATCCCTGCACTTTGTTGAAAAGGACTGGCAAAAATAGACATCCTTGCCTTACCTCCTGACTTGGGGAAAAGCATTCAGTCTTTCATCATTAAGTATAATGTTAGCTGTGGGCAATTTAAAAAGATGTTCTTTATCAAGTTGAGGAAGTTTCCCTCTATTCCTATTTTTCTGAGAGTTTTTATTATATGTCAGTATTGAATTTTGTCAAATCCTTTTTCTGCATCAAGATAAAATCATGTGATTTCTTTCCCTCTTTTGTGTGGTTAATTAAATTGATTAGCTTTTTAATGTCAAACCAGCCTTGTATCCCTGATATAGAGCCCATGGTTATCATGTATACTTTTTTAATGAACCCTATTTGCTAATATGTTATTAAGAATTTGGGGGTTTATAAATGTAAGGGTTATTAATCTATAGTTTTCTTTTTTATATTGTTTCTGCCTGACTTTGGTATCTAGATAATAGTAGCTTCATAAAATGAACTATACCCTCTTCTATTTCCTAGAAGAGTCTTTGTAGAATTGATGCTAATTCGTCTTTAAATGTTTGGTAGAATTCTCCAGCAAAATAATCTGGATCTGAGATATATTTGGGGGGGGCAGTTAAAATTATTTCAATTTCCTTAATAGTTAAAAGACTATTCAAACTATTTCATACTAGGTAAACTGTGAGATTGAGAAAGGGATTTATTTTTTTCTAAGTTATCAAATTTATGTGTGTAGAATTGTTCATAGCATTCCTTTACTATCCTTTTGATAGGTGCAGGGTCTATTGTGTTTCATTTCTGAGACTGGTATTATATGATATGTCTTCTGTCCTTTTTTCTATGTCAGTCTTCCTAGTTGTTTGCCAATTTTATTAATTTCTTTGAAGAAACAGCTGCTCCTGCTTTCTTTTAATTAATACATGTATTACAGGTATATCTTCCTTCCTTTTACTTCTAATCTGCCTCTATGCTTATATTTGAAGGGAATTTCTTATAGACAGTATATAGTTGGGTTGTGTTTTTTTAAACAACTCTGCCAGTCTGCTACAAGTGGAGTATTCAGACCATTTAACTTTAATATAATTATTGATATTTTATGTCCTAGCCTAGCATTTTATTTTTGTTTGTTTGCTGTTTCTGCTCTGGTTTTTGTGTTTCTGTTTTTGCTTTCCTGCCTTCTGGTAGGTTATTCGAATTGTTTTTGTTTTTGTTTTTGTTTTTTGGAATCCTATTTTGATATACCTAAAGTGTTTTTGAATACATCTCCTTGTAGAACTTTTTTGCTCTATATATTATATATTCATAACTTATAAATATAAAATAACTGGTGGAATTTTATCAATCTAAATAAAATATAGAAACCTGGCCTCCTTTTATGTCCCTTTACACTCCCCATTTATAATTCTCTTATTAAATATTTCAATCATTTGCATCCACATCAGAAACTACTATAATTTTTGCTTCAATCCTTAAACATAATTTAGAAATTTCAAGAATAAAAGGTAAGCCTACTGTATTTATCAATATTTTTGCTTACTGTGTTTTTTCTTCCTTCCTGTGTTCCAAGGATCCATTTTTTTTTAAATCATTTTCCTTCTGTTAGCCATTCTTTTAGAGTAGCTCTGTTGGTCACAAATTCTCTTGGTTTTCCTTCATCTGAAAAAAAAATCTTGACTTCCCTTTCATTCCTAAAGGATGTTTTCACTGGTTATAGCATTCTGAGTTAACTCTGGGTTGACTATCATTTTCATTCAGTACTTGAAAGCCTTAAGTTCCTAAGTCTTAGCAGAAATTCAAAAATAAGACAGGTAGAGGGGTGCCTAGGTGGCTCAGTCAGTTGAGCGTCTGACTTTTGCTCAAGTCATGATCTCACAGTTCATGAGTTCAAGCCCCACATAGGGCTGGCTGCTGTCAGCACAGAGCCTGCTTTGGATCCTCTGTCTCCCTCTCTCTCTCTGCCCTTCCCCTGCTTGCGCTCTCTCTCTCTCAAAAATAAACATTAAAACAAAATAAGACCTGTAGAAAAAGCTAAAAATATATATACATAATAAACTGGATCCTGTTGAGTTGAACCATCACGAGGCTATAAGGAACTCTGATTCTGGCAGGGGGAATAGCCATGTAATAATAATTACGTGTTTAAGTGCAAAAATGCAAGTATGTAATGGTCACAGGGCTGATGCACAGAGTGAGCTGTACTGCTTGGTAGAATCGTCAGAAGCTTCTCAGAGATCTGTGAGCTGAATTCTAAAGGTTCAATAGTTAAAGGAGTTTCCAAGGAGAGGGGGAAGCATGTGCAAAAGCCCTAAGAGAAGAGAACATGGCATGTTTGGGACATGATATGAAGTAATGCCAGACTGAAGTACAGAACATTTCTAGGCATAAGGGGAGAAGATGGAAACACAGGTAAGGGGGTGCAGGAGGCCTTCATCCTCCCCTAAGGAGTTTAAACTTCATCCCAGTTACCCCCAAAGAACTGCAAAATAGATGAAACTGGTGAATATAATATTCAAAGAATGACAGCTAGTGGGACACACTGGTAAATGTAGCTTTTCAATGACTCATTATCTTTATTCTCCTATATATCAAAACTTAGTTTCTGTACTGGTAGGAAGGAAGTGTTAACAGCCAATAAAATCAGAAGACTCGGCTGAGTCCCTGCCTCTTGCAGTCCATTTTAAACACACTCCATCCTTCCTGCGGGATGATTTCAGGGTCTCTGCAATGGGTGAGGGAAGGAGCATGGCAGGAGTCAATGGCTAGATGGCAGCATGTTAAGCGAGGTGTTTCAGCTTTCCTGTAGCTTTGAATTCTTCAGATTTTGTCAGTTTTTGTCAAATGTATTTTGCACTATTTACTAAATAAAAATTTCCAGCGGCTGAAAAAGAAATATCAGGTTTGGGTACACCATGTCAAAATTACGCTCTGAGCTCCAGAAAGGTCCACAGGACCTTCAGAGAGAAATATCCCTATCCCTCACAACCATTTATCATGTTGACCCCTTTCCCCGCAACATACCCCTCTCCCACCCACTATGAGCATCTACATTATGTTCTAGAATCTAGATGGAAGTCTGTTTGGGTTTCATATAGATGGGTAACACTGATTATAACTAGTATCACATTTTCAGTGAAAATTAATTTCAGCAAGCGTATAGAAATAAAAAGCAGAATAAAATTTAAAAACCTCTATGCATGGGGTGCCTGTGTGGCTCAGTCAGTTGAGCATCTGACCTCGGCTCAGGTTATGATCTCGCAGTTCCTGGGGTTAGGACTCCATGTTGGGCTCTGTGCTGACAGCTCAGAGCCTGGAGCCTGCTTCGGATTCTGTGTCTCCCTCTCTCTCTTTCTCTGCCCCTCCCTTACTTGCACTCTCTCTCTCTCTTCTCTCAAAAAATAAAAATTTTAAAAATTTTGTTAATAAAAAATAAAAAGAAATAAAAACCTCCATGTGCAACATGAGTGCCTATTTGGGCACAGTGTTATTTCCTTTTCAGTCCAAATCATTTTTAAAAGTCATATTTATTGCTACCGAATTGTATATTAAAAACGCTTACAATGGAAAATTTTATGTTATTTATATTTTTCCACAATAAAAAAAATTGTCAAAGTTAAACAAAAAAGAGGAAGAGAAAAGAAATGAGTGCCACATCCATGCTGCTTCTCAAAGGCAGACATTGGCCATGCCTTGGAAACAAGGAAGGGAAGACACACTGGGTAGTTGATCTAATTCAGAGCTGGTGGTGAGGGGTCTTCAGTTGCATTAGGAGCTCCATAGCATTCAATCTCCTTTTAAAGGAAAGAAATCTGCAAGCCTGATGGACTTGAAAGAAATGTCACCTTTTTAGAACAGAAAAAGAGCATATGAAAGTTTCCCATTGAAAATGAAGAAGTGAACTGGAACATTAACAGACAGGGAGCAAGGAACCAAACATCATCAACCTGTTTAGCTCATGCACATCAGAATGTGAAGATATTTGCTTGCATTCCTTTGCCACCGAAGATAATTTTCTTTTAATTCCCATTTCTTTTATGGTGTGTGTGTTGTTTTGTTTTCTCTCTGTGGCTACTGTTCGAAAGTAAGTTAACTGTATGAGTATAAACTGGGATCTGTGTATGTTCCAGCCCCATACTCTTTGGTGAACTTGACAATTTGAATGGATCAGGCTTCCAAAAGTGGAAAATTATTCCCACAAAATTACTATCTTGTGAGAAAATGTCCCTTCTGAAAACACTTTCTAGTCTTGATAAGAACTAAAATACCTTCCTACCTGAAGGCATGTTAATTAAATTTAAAAGATTATTATGTCAAGGTAGAATAACCCTAATCAACCTGGGAATCTGCTTTTCTCAAATATGTTGAGAGCCGGTATTTATTTAGAACTTATCTATATGCTTCCCTCCATTCTCTACACAGTGTTTTATTTCTCCCCAGGTCCTTCTTGACATCTTTTTCCACACTGCCTTGAGGCCTTTCTCATCCAGTTACACAACAAACTATATCTGAATTATGTTCAAATAAGCAGGGAGACTGGCATCTTCTGTAGAAAACATATGGGCTATCAGAAGTGATGTCCTGAATTGTTGCCTCATCATGACATTACTTTAATGAAGGCACTATTTCATATATGTAATAAACAATATGGTGTCTAATAGATTTGTATAAAATGCCTAAAATTAAGCAAGCACAATTACATGAGTTAGTATCATATTATCATGCAGCACTACATTTGATAATTAAAAAACAAATGAAGGGGCGCCTGGGTGGCGCAGTCGGTTAAGTGTCCGACTTCAGCCAGGTCACGATCTCGCGGTCCGTGAGTTCGAGCCCCGCGTCAGGCTCTGGGCTGATGGCTCAGAGCCTGGAGCCTGTTTCCGATTCTGTGTCTCCCTCCTTCTCTGCCCCTCCCCCGTTCATGCTCTGTTTCTCTCTGTCCCAAAAAAAATAAATAAACGTTGAAAAAAAATTAAAAATAATAATAATAAAAATAAATAAATAAATAAATAAATAAATAAATAAATAAATAACAAATGAAAAGCCAGCCCACTGTCTTCATTGAAACCGTCAGTTGCAGATTTTTACTTTAAACCCTACTGGTCATTACTCTACCCTCTTCTGTGTTGGGTCGTTATTTTATCTAGAAAACTCCAAACCCATTTTTTCATCCATACATACTACACGGAACCTTAGATTCTCCTAATGACCCAACAGGTTTTTGGATAGTTAACTATCCTACTGTAAGTGGTCTTGTTTAGAAGAAATGAAAGTTAAGATTGTGGCGGTAAAGGACAAGCTGTCAACCCATTAAATAAATTCCTGTTGAAAAGTTACTAAATGCACTGAGTATTAACATAATTTATTAGAACAATTAGAACACATCCTTGTTGTCTTTTAATTAGATTATTCCTTGTCCTGATAATTACACTAGACAAGGAAGAATAATAGTTTCAGGATTCTAAGATCATCTGTAGACTATGTGGAAAGAGAATGATCAATAATGCTAATCTACTAGAACACTTAAATTTCCAGAAAGAGATCTTTTATCATGAGCAATCCTTTGTATAATTAGCATTATTTCTCAATGTCTATGATAATCCTTCCCAAAGTTTAAAAGTAAAGATGCTAGACAATAACATTTATTGCACTGTTGAAAACCCAGTCAGGCTGGGCCACCTCTGGCCTCTACTGGCTCAGACATTGCTTCACTCTCTTGCAAAATGCCAACAAATAACCACAAATGAAGGATTTAAGATTCCATGCAGAGCAGCACGGCCAGGAGTCTGAATATCTAACAGAGAAAAGACATGATTTTTAAGTTCTGATCCTAAGAGAGGAGTCATAATCTTCCCAATTTAAAAATATATTCAAATAGATGAAAATTTCTCATAAATGAGAGTTAATCTGAATATAAAACTGGTGACATTTCCATACATGAAGATATTATTTGCAGAAATTAATGTGGAGGCGTCTGTATGACAGGGAATATAGCTGGGCTTGAAGAAGTGGACTGAGGCCTTTACATATGAGTTGTATTACTATCTCTGGTTTTAAAAGTTTTAGAAACCACAGAGAATTCAAAAGCTCCAAGGTTCCTCTCATGCCCTATGCAACTGTCACCAAGCATGCTAGGAAATCCTAGAGAGCAGCTCCCAAGACTTCAAGGATTCAGAGTCTTTCTAAAAAGTCAGGAGTTGGCATATGCTGTCCTCTAGGATAACCCTACAGTTGAGCAGGATGATGCTGGGATACACAGAGTTGACACCAGTGAATCTGAAGGTCTCTGTAATAAGGGGCAACACAAATATCCCACCAGCAGCTTGGATTACAGGAATCTCAGCCCCACTGTTGACCCAGTCTGCCCTAGTCAATGCAAAGTCATAATGAGACCATGTCTAGACAGTATTGATCTCCCACCAAAGAAAAAAATAATTCAGAATGTGACTTCTCTTCTAGCTTGGCCCAAATAACACCCAAATCAGGAGTTTTCATTCATACACTGTGAGCATTCTCCATAACCAAAGTAATTTTATCAACTAGGCAGTCAATGACACACATAAGCTTCTTTTCAAGGTATATATGAAATTTTTGATATTTGAAGTCTTTCATATTCAAATAGCAAATAAGAAAGTTGCTTAAACCTATTAAAAAATCTAGAGACATCAAATGAGTTTTTATGTGTCTTTTTTACCTTGCCAGGCAAAGGAGACAGGCGTTTAAAAAAAATGAGCATCCACACAACCTGAAAGAATGAAAACTCAAATTAACATGGATTAAATATCTAGAGAAGTCATTAGCTTAAGTCATCTGAATGATTTCCATGAAGTCTGGTAGCGTAAGAGCAGAGGAACATCGCTATAACCCAGTTGTCCATTCCAGCTGGGAAGACCTGTTTCCCCATTGATGCACCTCTTTAAATTGTCAGGGGTGCTACTAAGAACTTAAGTTCCCCACTACACTGATCTCCAGACTAGAGAAATCTATGGGGCAGAATACTATCTTAGAGGCACCAGAGATTTTCATTTGAGTGCCCAGTGGTCAAGCATTCCAAAGCCAGGCTGAGTATTGGCTCTGCTCCCAGAGAGTCAGGAAGGAAGGAACTATGATTTAAAACACAAACGGAGGGTTGATGGGGGGGGGGGAGGGAGGAGAGGGTAGGTGATGGGTATTGAGGAGGGCACCTGTTGGAATGAGCACTGGGTGTTGTATGGAAACCAATTTGACAATAAATTTCATATTTTAAATAAACAAACAAACAAACAAACACTAGTAGGAATGGAGTTAAAAAGCTCCCCAGGCAGTGTGATAGTAAGCTAGGACTGGGAAACTCCAGCTAAAAAGGGGAGTCAGAGAAAATTCTCTCTGACTTGGGGGCTGAACTAAAACCATGCCTTTGAGGTATTCAGGTGATGCCACAGCCACAGGGAAGAAACCCTTATAAGGTGGATTTTTTTGCCTCATTGAAGGAAAATGAAACAACCATTTCATTATTTTAAAATAGTATCAAGGTACAAATCTATCCAATAGAAGAATATTAAATAAATACAATCCACAGGGAGATTTCTACCATTATAAATAGTTCCTTATAAATGCCACCCAGAGATAAAATCATCATTTCTGTGTTCCCAACCAAAATAAGCCTGCAAGTCTGGGAAATACTTTGCCCTCTAAAGCAACCAGAAGAAAGTCCCTTCAGTCTACGAGTTCTTGTCCTACTGGGTATTGAACCCTTTGAGCATTCACTCCCCAAACTGAAATTCAAAAGGCCAACTAATAGCTAGATAACTGGGTAACTATGGATAACTAGAAACCTTAACTATTTATAGCACTACTTCCCCAAATGGTCTGTATATAATTTCTTGCAAGCTTAGTAAAAATCCTACATTTGTCTGAAATGAAATGAAGGGAAACCAGTAATGAACTTCCTTTTCTCTGTGTTAACGAAAAACATAACCATGCCATGAAAAGCAAGAGAGACACAGTATTCATCCTTTTCTTCTCATCCAAGGAAGGTAACATTATGAGCGTTCTAATTTAGAGTACACCACTATAGCAGATTTCTAGGACATAAAGTTAAGTTTATAGTCTACCTCAATCCTAACACACTGGGGTTAAGGTAAGTATCTATACATCTCTCTAGTTATCAAGAGAGAGAGATAGTGGTAAAATAAATAAATAAAACTTGGATACACATTTAAAAGATGTGCTGCTTATTTCAAAATAAGGCAAGAACAATTGCAATTTAGGATGCTGTGTTGAAGAAACTTAACTCTCTTTAACAAAAAATGGATACTAGCAAATACTTAAAAAACACATACACACAAATATGCTGTAACATTTGGTAGAATCTTATTTTACCATTCTGATTTGGCTAAATGTTAAAGTAGCCAAACATAATAGGAAAAAATTTCCCTATTGATTAGGTAATTGATTTGAAATATTCATGAACTTAGTTGAAGTATAAGTAGTAAGTTCCAGAAACAAGAAATAAATCACATGTATCCACAAAGAGGAATGAATGTGTTCTGTGCAATCTTGGGGAATAGATTTTTTAAGGCACTTCATAAAATCATTGACTCTGGAGCAGGAAAAAACCCTACACATATCAACCCAGAGCATTCTTATTCCTGCCTCCACAGCAAGAGCCCAAAAATAAAAGTTATTTCCTAAGACTTCCTCAGAATGTGATTCAATGCATTGTCTATTTAAATAAATGTTTTCTGCCATTTAAAGTCATGTGGCAATTTTTTTTCCCAATGACTAACCAAATATGCCTATTCTATCAATCAGTTATTTCTCTTCATTCTTAATTTTTTTAGTGTTTATTTATTTTTGAGAGACACAGAGAGAGAGAGTATGAGCAGGGGTGGGTCGGGCAGAGAGAGAGGGGACACAGAATCTAAAGCAGGCTCCAGGCTCTGAGCTGTCAGCACAGAGCCTAACATTGGACTCGAACCCACAAACCATGAGATCATGACCTGAGCCGAAGTCAGGCATTTAACTGACTATGCCACCCAGGTGCCCCTCAATCAGTTCTTTCTTAAAGCTGCAAATGAAGACAGAGGGATAGCTCTTAGGTGCCATCCTCTCTCGTAAAAATCACACCTCAGCTATTTCTTTTCAAAAGTGATCACTCATACCTGTGACTATCTTCCAAAGATAGCTGAAGTTTTCCGGAATCTTACAAACTCAGTACAAGAGCTAGAAAATGTCTTTCCAGGATGCATATGGAGGAAAGGAAGTCGTGCCATTTCTCTTAATTTATTTCTGAATTCCGCTTGGTCTTCATTAGTGCTACAGAATTGCCTTATTATTCAATGTCCTCAGTGACCCCTTGATCATTTTTCCCTGAGGGTGCATATTTGTTCACTAACTATGTTACAATTTTGTGATCTGCTGGATTTTCTCTGATATTCTACTCTACATCTGTCCGAAATTAATGAATTCCATTCTTCTTGGCTTCTACTCCTCCTGTTTATTAAATTCACTCTGAACATGGAGTTTATTTTCAAAGGAATTAATAATTCTTTATTCTCAGCTTGGTATTAACAATGAATTTAATATGCATTGTATTTAATCAATTTTTTTAAGCATACTGAAGACAAATTTAGTTACGATGTTAGTGTTCCAAACCTTCCATTCCCCCAGAAAAGAAATTTATTTTGCTTGGCCTTTCCCTTCACTCCCTTTCTAGGAGAACTATTAATTTTTGTGATGTAGAATTATGTGATTGATAACAAAAACAGAACTGGAAGATTGGGATGAAAATGAGAGGGGGAAAAAAAGCCTAAGTCTGCAGCCTTAATAGATATAGTATAGCTATGAAAGTAAAGGGACAAAAGAAAGAGAGTACTGGCCCCTGAGTAGTATAAAGTGAAAGATCACTAGAAAGAGAAGAAGAATAGAAGGGGATTTTAAGAATCATTGCCATGTGCAGGGAACTCAGTGACTCCAACAAAAATAACAACATTGGTAGTAGAGGAATCCCAGAAGAAGAAGAGAGAGAAAATTCATTTGAAGAAATAATAACTGAAAAATTCCATTATCAGGACATCCAAATCCAGGAGGCATGGAGAACTCCCATCAAAATCAACAAAAGCAGGCCAACACCAAGGCATATTGTAATTAAGCTTGCAAAATATAGTGATAAAGTAAAAATGCTAAAAGTAAGGAGACAAAAGAAGTCTTTGACTTGCAAGAGAAGACCCAAAAGTGTAGCTACATATCTCTCAGAAGAAAGTTGGCAAGTGAGGAAGGAGTGGCATGATATATTCAACATGCTGAATGGGAAAAATCTGCAGCCAAGAATACTCTATGCAGCAAGGCTGTCATTCAGAATCGAAAGACAGATAAAGAGTTTCCCAGACAAACAAAAACTAAAGGAGTTTGTGACCACTAAACCAGTCTTGCCAGAAATATTAAAAGAGACCCTTTGAATGGAAAGGGAAGACCAAAATTGACAAAGATAAGATAGTAACAAAGAAAATCCCTAGAAACAATGACAGAACAAGAAATAAAATGGCACTAAATACATATCTATCAATAATGACTCTGAATATAAATGGACTGAATGCTCCAATCAAGAGATATAATGTGTCAGAATGGATAAAACAAAACAAAACAAAACAAAACAAAACAAAAACAAGACCCACTTATATGTTGCTTACAAGAGACTCATTTCAGACCTTAAGACACCTGTAGATTGAAAATCAGGGAATGGAAACATTTATCATGCAAATGGTTGTCAAAAGAAAGCCAGAGTAGCCATATTTACATCAGACAAACTAGATTTTTTTTTAATTTTTTTAATGTTTATTTATCTTTGAGAGAGACAGAGACAGAGCATGAGTCGGGGAGGGGCAGAGAGAGAGAGAGAAAGATTGGGGGAGAGAGAGAGAGAGAGACAGAGTCTGAAGCAGGCTCCAGGCTCTGAGCTGCCATCACAGAACCCGATGTGGGGATTGAACTCACAGACCATGAGATCATGACCTGAGCCAAAGTCAGATGCTTAACCAACTGAGCCGCCCAAGCACCCCCAGACAAAGTAGGTTTTAAACCAAAGACTGTTAAACAAGAGATGAAGAAGGGCACTGTATCATAATAAAGAGGACAACCCACCAAGAAGCTCTAACAATTGTAAATATTTATGCCCTCAACACAGAAGTGCCCAAATATATAAAACCATTAATAACAAACATAAAGGAATGAAGTGATAATAATACGATAATCGTAGGAGACTTTAACACCTCACTTACATCAGTGGACAGATAATCTAAGCAGAAAATCAACAAGGAAACAATGGCTTTGAGTGACATACCAGACCAGGTAGACTGAACAGATATATTCAGAACATTCCATCCTAAATCAGCAGAATACACATTCTTTCCAAGTGCATATGGTACATTCTCCAGAACAGATCACACACTAGGTCACAAATCAGGCCTCAACAAGTACAATAAGACTGAGATCATACCATACTTATTTTCTGACCACAATGCTATGAAACTTGAAGTCAACCACAAGAAAAAACTTGGAAAGGCCACAAATACACGGAGGTTAAACAACATGCTACCAAACAATGAATGGGTCAACCAGGAAATCAAAGAAGAAGTTAAAAAAACACATGGAAACAAGTGAAAATGATAACACAATGGTCCAAAACCTTTGGGATGAAGTAAAAACAGTCCTAAGATGGAAGTATATTGCAATAAGGTCTACCTCAAGAAGCAAGTAAATCTCAAATGACCCAACCTTACACTTAAAGAAACTAGAAAAAGAACACATGAAATCAAAAGCCAGCAGAAGAAAGGAAATAATAAAGAACAGAGCAGAAACAAACGATATAGAAACTAAAAACAAAACAAAACAATAGGACAGATTAATGAAACCAGGAGCTGGTTTAAAAAAAAAATAGCTGTGCAATGAATAAAATAATTTTCAAAGTTCTTAAAGAGACATAAGTAAAATTTAGAAATATTTTTCGATAATTTGCTATCTTAAGACTGAACCACATGTGGCCCCAGCACTTAAGTACATGACACAAATATCATCCAATGCTGATGTTTATTCATTTACATCTGAACTTTTGTTTCCTTTAAATGTCATAAACACAGACCAGAAACAAACTGAATCATCCCAGAAATTTTTAAGAGCTCTCACATTGCTTTAAATGAAATTCCATTAGTTAATCCACAGGTCAAAGTCTGGGACAACCTCAGAAACTACTTGAGTAATTAATAAATTTATATGGCAACATACTGAAAATAAAAGTGTCAATCTGTTAGTGTCAAATACCAAAAAAGACACAGCGCTAGGCAACAGTTGCTACTTTGTAATGCAGTTTTAAACTATTGGCAATGTATCTGAAACAAGCATATAAGAAGAAAATTAAGAAACAGCCTTGTAACTTATATGATAAGCATCTCCCAGAAGATTTTGAGGCAGGTGATAAGCACTTAATGGCTTTAGTGCTTTGCTCTACAGATCACCCAGCAAAATATGGGCATAACCTCCACTGGAATGTGGGGGCTTTTTCTGTCTTTTTTTAGTTGAGTTATATTATTAAAAATCAATACAGCATAACATGGTAATTACATTCTTAAAGAAGTACATAAAATAAAAAGAAGAACTTTAACTAAATTAAAAGTTTATCACCCTCAGACCAATATGTTATATATTTGTAAATTAAACCTGTCACCAATAAAGATGTACCATATAGCAAGGGTATGCATAAAAGAATGAGATAGAATGGAGGATTCAGGAACACATATTACATATATAGTAAATAAAAACTCCAAGGCATTCTCAAGGATCTAAGCAGCCTATACACCAATACAGTAAAATCGTATCTTCAGGGAGACTTGAGTTCTATAGCTAGGGCCTAACACAAATGTTGCATATAGTCAAACTTAACACTGAAGATCATTTTAATACCTGTAGGGTATGAATTTTGTTGCTTTGTTTATTCAAGACCGATGGTACATACCGGAGAACAAACAACTGAGCCAGAAGGAAGCAAAGGAAAAGCCGACCTACAGATATATGGGTACTCAAACCACCCAGTCTTTAAGAAACTACCAAATCTCCCCCAATGAGTCCTTACCAGATAAGTGGTGAAGTATAAACTTGTAAACCCTCCAGCAGGATTTATTCCGCTGTTTTAACATGAAATTTTTATAACTTTAATATGTTAATAGATATATTTGCATTGTTAAGATTAAATATGATAATATACTGGGGCACCTGGGTGGCTCAGTCGGTTAAGCGCCCGACTTCAGCTCATGTCATGATCTTGCTGTCTGTGAGTTCCAGCCCTGCATCAGGCTCTGTGCTGACAGCTCAGAGCCTGGAGTCTGCTTCAGATTCTGTGTTTCCCTCTCTCTGCCCTCCCCCACTCACGCTCTGTCTCTCTCTCTCTCTCTCTGTCTCTCAAAAATGAATAAATGTTAAAAAAATTTAAATAATGTAATATATGTGAAAGCACCAGATACAGATACTGGCACAGGGCAGATATTCGGTAGATATGCTGGATTTTAATCTAAGTCTCATTTCATTGGGCCCATCAAAACACTGCTCTTTGAAATCTTGTAAAGAAGATCATAATAACTGCTTCTGTTCTTTTCAAGCTGGCATGTCCATCCAGCTGGGGCACCATGAGGAACATCCATCACCTGCATACTTTAGGCATTGAGTAGAAGCGAGTTTACCCTGGTGCTGAGTTCTGAGTGGATATAAGGTGAATCCAGTCCCCACAGGAAGCACATCCTTATGCTTGGGTCACATCTAAACAGACTGGCTCCTGAATGGGCCTGCTCTTTCCAAAGCCAAAACATGGCACATTGGCTCAAACTATAAGGCTATCAAACCAGGAGGGTCCATTTCTTTTCCAAAAAAGAAATTCCAAAAAGGCATTCCTTGAAAGCCCCATAAAATTCATTTATTCGTACCTTACATAATATATGTATCCATGGGTCCCCTTTACTGGCACTTAATAGCAATGGGATGCCACAAAAATCTAGAAATTGTAATTCTTTTTTTCCTTCCTTATCCTTCCCACCCCCCCTTCCTTCTTTTCCTCCTTCAAGTTTCTGCCTATAGTAAAACCCCAGCAAGAAGGAAAGTCAAATGGATTTTCCTACTAGTGGACATTTTTGTGATATACTCATTTTTGGTCCTCGTATGAACTTCCTCCAGGGTGCTCCTTTATGGGAATAAGGTATGCCAAATGAAATAGAGGACTCGAGGCACAATTTTACCCTTGACATATGAAGAGAGAATATTTTTCTCCTGGATTTATGATGTAATGCAACTCAGCCACTTTCTTTTCGTCTTTTCCCTCGTTTGCACTTCCTGCATATTGCTGTACACCATCATCACCATCATCATGAATTTATAGAGTGCCTATGGCTGTGGCCTCTGGGCAGCTCCTAAATGATCTAATCCAGATATCATTGTCTTCGGCTCCCCTTGGCAGGAGTCTATTTACCATTCCGCTTTCTTACAGAACTCTGCTTCCGATTATTCTTCATAAGATGTTTTCACTTTCCTTTCTCTCCCTTAAGTTGGATCTCTTTTATTTCTTCCTCTCATTGTCATATTCTCCTGGGCCCTAAGCACAGTTACTCTACATTTACGGGGATTTACATCATCAAATTTAGACACTCTTGAGAACTTTCCTATCCAACTGCCTTTTCTAAGGATATTTTTAGCAACATTAACTAAGAGAAAAGCTTTAGACTCTAGAATTCCAGGGCTCCAGGCTCACTCAGACCCCTGCTCTGATATCACATGTCAGAATGATGACCAGCATTATGGCACCCCAGGCCAAACTCTCCAAAGACAGCCACTCCTCAACCCCCTAGGATTCTAACTGGGAGTCTTTCAGAGATCAGACGTCCAGGCTTTGGATTTAGACAGACAGGGGTTCAAATCCAGCCTCTGGCACTTAATTTGGATACAACCTTGACATCCACATCACCTTTCTCAGCTTTAATTTCTTTGACTGCAAAATGAGAATGAAAATATCCACCTAAGCAGATTGTTGTGAGGCAGAAATGAGGTAATCTTTGTAAAACATACACAAAGTCTGGCACACGGTAAGCATTCAAACTTGGTAGCTATCATTTTTATTCTTATGAGTTAAAATATTGGATAGCATGCATTTGTCTTCAAAGAAACTCACAAAGTTGACCTCAGAGCACACATTAATACATTATTTAGTAGACCCCAGTCCCAAACACCACTCAGTTCAGTGTGTTCATACTTGGAAGTCAATAAATATTTTTAAATTAAAATTGAGGACACACAGAGAGTCAGGATTTGGAACCAAAGGAATAGATAACCAGTCATAAATTGGGATATATCATTAAGAGCCTCTATTCTCAGAAAGTACATCTCTTTTAAAAATATATTTACTACAGTTACCCATGGAGACTGAGTATTTTTGTCATCAGTTGCAAAACTGTCTCCGGAAGGGGAATAACTGTGTAATTATAACTCTGGCCGACTTTACACATTAACCTTTTATGTAAGGGAAGAACAAAAATGTAGACTCTGGGCAAGACGCTGGGAAGCAGAGGGAGAGAGGAAGAGAAGGAAAGAAGGAGAAAGAAAAAAGAGAAGGAGAGCAGAGAGGTTTGATGAGGAACAGTAATTTGGCTTTTGGCCCTTGTCTCTACCAGCACAGATGGGAGGACCAGACCATTTATGATAGCTGTCAGGTCTCTCCATAGAAAGTGAGCAATGGGACACCTCCCACCTCTCAATTCAGAGAGTAGAGCTGTCAATTGCTACAGGACTTCTGTGTATATATATATATATATATATGTAAATTATTATGATGATTTAAAAAAAATAAGCTACAAGTCTAAACTCAGTGATGAAACTAATTGGGCCCAATTCACCAGAGTCTGTGAGGTTTTTACTCTTGGATATGAATATGTTCTTTTAAGGCAGAAAAATAAAAAACTCATTCACTGATCCTGATCTGTAAAAAGAACAACATGATCAGCTTTTGTACCCAACACACTGTCTTTTAAATGCTATTTCTGCCTCTTGCTTGTTGGGCAGGTTAACCGATCCTTTATGCGCTTGACTTCCTCACACCTAAAATAGACAGGAAAATACCTGTGTGGAGGAGGGTAGCAGGCCGGCCATGCTTTCCCTTTCCCTGGGCCCCCACATCCATCCAACGAGCAATTCCTAATCGGATAGGCCATATTCCAGCACAGTGGTTGTCACTGAAAGGCGGGGTCAATATACAACAAAGCCTCCTTCCCCCATCTCCACTTCTTCTCCTCTAAGTTGGAA
Source organism: Acinonyx jubatus (assembly GCF_027475565.1). NCBI lineage: Eukaryota > Metazoa > Chordata > Mammalia > Carnivora > Felidae > Acinonyx > Acinonyx jubatus. The sequence continues at coordinate 137,673,692 of NC_069383.1, read as the reverse complement.
GAAGTGACTCCTCAGGGAAGTGTAAGCATTTTCTTCTCTCTCTCCTGCCTTCTTTGCAACATTAGGCAATAGCACATGTGAGCCAAAGTGATATCCAGAGCTCCAGCTCTTGCCCCCACACTTTTATTCTACCCTGCTTTCTCACAATGTCCCCACTCAGAATTCCTTAGCATGCTGTTCATTTGAGGGAGCTATTTAAGAAGTGAGAGGAGGTCCCATTTATGACCTCTTTGAGGTCAGCCTATGTTTATTAGTGTTCAGTACTAGGAGGTCTTGAGTACTGATCCAACTTTGTTACCATTGCCATGTTAGGGCCTTTGCATTTGTTATCCCCTCTCTCTGGAAAGTTCTGCATCATGAAATCATGGATCTTTAAATCGTTTGGGTCTCAGTTCAAATGCTAACTCTCCAGAGAGGCTTTCCCTGACCATCCAGTCTTAAGTAGCATCCTCCCCACCACCAAGCAACTATTACATTAATCTATTATTTTGTTAAAGGCTCTCATCCCATTTCCTTACTTTCTTCATTTATTTGCTTGATTCCCACCCCTACCTCTGTTCTAAACATTTCCATTAGAAGGGAGGTCCAAGAGAGCATGGTTCTTGTCTGTCTTGTTCACTACTTATTTACAAAGAGTTGGGTGACTATCACAAAGCAAGTTCTTATTAAATCACAGCTATCGTTACCTGTTTCTCTCACACCTGGTCCAGCTACCTCCTATGCTCATCCTGGTCCAGTAAAGTCCTTTGAAAACTCTTCTCCTCCACTGGTATACTATAGGCTTTCTAAATCTTAGATAAGGCATCTCTGTTATAAATTTGTTTTCACTAAATAAAAAATTTACATAACCTATTCTTTATTTGTACAGTATCTTATTCCATTTACTTTATGTGTATTTTTTAAAGTTTATTTACTTATTTGGAGAGAGAGAGAGTGTGTGTGTGCACATGTGTGAGCAAGAAAGGGGCAGAGAAAAAGAGAGAGAGAGAGAGAGAAAGAGAGAGAGAGAGAGAGAGAATATCTCAAGCAGGCTCCACACTGCCAGCACAGAGCCCGATACAGGGCTCAATCCCAGGACCCATGAGATCATGACCTGAGCCAAAATGAAGAATTGAACACCCAACCAACTGAGTTACTCAGGCATCCATTTAATAAACTCCAATTTAAGGGACTCAGCTTAGTGAATGTTCCCACATACCAAGAATAAAATAGCTGATGCCTTTCTTACCCACAAGGATAGTCCTAAAGAAGCACTTTACATCTGCCCTCCAGCCCCCTACACATATGTACACAGTGGAAAGCTCAGATTCCCATTCCAGATAATCTCCAGCAGGGAGGGAGGGAGGAGAAACACATGTTGATAAGAGCTAACCTAAAACCATAATGCTCTTGAAAACATTTCCAGTTAACATTTCTTCTTAAGAAAGTCTCAATCCCAGCCCACCAAAAATTGCTCAGTGGCATGTTAAATTGGGGATAGTTGTTAAGTTGGAGCTTAACAACTCTTGGAAATCTCTTCAAAATGAGAACAAACTGAGGGCTGATGGGGAGTGGGAGGGAGCGGAGGGTGGGTGATGGGTATTGAAGAGGGCATCTTTTGGGATGAGCACTGGGTGTCATATGGAAACCAATTTGACAATAAATTTCATATATTTAAAAAATAAATTAAAAAAAAGGAAATTTCTTCAAATCTCCACAAAATGAAATAAGGCATAGCCTCTCCAGAAGTCCAACAAAGGCTTTCTCCTAGCACAAGAAAAGATAGTTATTTCTTCGGCTGAATACAAGATGAATTAGTTAGTGTGAATTTATCAGATATACGCGTATACACACACACACACATCGCAACACATTTAAAAATGTGTATATATACACATTTTATACATATACTACACATGTGTGTGTATATGTATACACACACACTGTTTTTTTTAATGTGCAACAGAATACGTCAGTAAGTACTGGAGTCACACTTGGCACTAAGATGCTTATACTAGGAGATTCAGGAGAATAAGACTGACTCCCAGCTCCCATCTCACATTTAGCGTGAAGCACATATTCTTTGAGGGGAATCTCTGGCAGAATGGCCTATATTCTTTGAATTGGTACTTCTTACTCTTGTCATTTGTTGCTAATTCTGTATGGCTAAAATGGCAGAAGTTCAATGTACATAAGATGCAACTCCATTCTATTCAAGACCGCTCATCTTTACATTAAAATGTCTTTGTATTAAAAATCAAAAGATGGTGTCCATACAGAACGTAACATGCTAACCTGAACTCCATTTTCCTACTTCATGGACAAAGAATGTAGACAGATCTCATACTCAGGGAAGGTACTAAAACAAATCTCCACACGTGTTTAATTTAAAAACCAAACAAGCAGACCGGTACCTTTTTATGATAAAGTTGATCTTATAATGTCTTATACATATCTTTCTTGGAAGTAGCCTTGATGTAAATCTTTTTTAAAAAGGAATAAAACCAACGTTTCTGTAAAAGTTGTGAGGGTTGATTTTATATATCAACTTGACTGGGCCAATGCGTACCCAGATATTTGGTCAAACATTATTCTGGGTATGTCTGTAAGAGCATTTACCTGAGTTTAACATTTAAATCAGTAGGATGAGATCCAGAGAAGATGATGGAGTGGAGGATTCTAGGCTCATCTCCTCCCAGAGATACACCTAGATAGCACCCTCATCAGTGTAAATAACCCAGTAGATGACCTTAAGACTGACAGAACAGATTCTCCACAGCAAAATGTAGAGAACAGGTCACATCTAAGAGGGTAGGAAAGGTGGAGATACAGTCAGGAGACAAATAAACCCATGGGACTGTCCACGGGAGGGATGCTGCAGGCATGAAGATGAGAGAGGAAGAGACACCCACAACAGGTACCTCAGGCATGCAGGACCCACACTGGGAAGACAAATCCCCATAACATTTGGCTTTGAAAACTAGAGGGGCCTCACTTCATGAGAACTTATAATCCAGGATGTCCTGGAACATACCTGGAACTCAATGGGCACAGATCTGAGAGAGGTAAGTGCAATATGAAACTGAGTCTCCATCCTTAAAGAGACAGCAAAACAAAGAGTCACACTGAGCAGCAGCCCATGGAAGCAACAGTTTGGAAACAGCCTGGGGTATACAGGAAGGAGACTTATTTCCTAACCACAGAGCCTATGCTGGAGAAGCAGGGATCTTTGGGAGACTTCTCCAAGAACAAAAGAGCTGGTGGGTGCATCCCCTCCCCCTTTCCCTGCCTAGATACATGGACATCTGCTGGAATGAGTGTAGCATGAACACTCTCCACCCAGCTTGGTAAGAGCATGCCCCACCCCTGAATTGTCCTGTGAACCCAGCCCCTCCATCTCAGCCTGAACAGGACTTTTCCCGGGCAGTTGTAGTTCCTCTCCCGCAGCATAACAGTACACACCTTACTGGCATCCCACACCCTGCCCCTCTGTTCTCCTGTAGATCTGCTCCCTCTAATATACCTTTGGCCAGAGCCCATCTAAAGCAATGTCAAAAACCTGGCATTGTGCAAGTAGTCCTGACAGTGGCCAGCATCACTCCAAAGTGACTCCTGCCCCAGGGAGAGGGGAAGAGAACCACACACACCAATCTGATGGTGGTCCTAGCAGGTGGTCAGAGGCCGACATCTGGTCTGACTGCAGGCTCTGCCCACCAATATAAGCTTCTCAGAGAACAACACAAGGAAAGTGCCCTACAGCTTGGTGCTACCACATCTCCAGCAAACACCTGGTTTGATTCAACTCACGCCTAAAGAGCCCCAGACTTACCTACTAACAACACAGGGTCTAACCCCTACCCACAATAAAGAGCCATTGAAGACAAATAGACTGAAGGAAAAAGTGGCCCATTCACTCACTCAGCAAGGTGCATGCAACACACATTGGAAACACCCCTGAAGCACCAGATTCTGGTGAACATAAGACACTGCAGTTCAGGGCACTACAGAAGCTCTTTTCATAAGGACACTACTTTCAAGAGCAAGAGACATAGCTGACTTTCCTAACACACAGAAACAGACACAAAGAGTTAGACAACATGAGAAGACAAAGGAATATGTCCTAAATGAAATAATAAGACAAAATCACAGGGAGAGAGGTAAATGAAATGGATATGAGTAACATGCCTGATAGAGAATTTAAAGTAATAGTCATAAAGATATGCACTAGAGTTGAGAAAAGAATAGAGGACCTCAGTGACACCTTTCACAGAGAGAACATAAAAAACAACCAATTAGAGATGAAGAACTCAATAATTTCAATGAAAAATACCCTAGAAGGAACAAATAGTAGGCTAGAGGAAGCAGAAAAACAGATCAGCAACCCAGAGGACAGAGTAATGGAAAGCAATTAAGCTGAACAGAGAAAAAACATCATCATCATCATCATCATCATCATCATCATAAATGAAAATAGCCTAAGGGAAAGCGTCAACACCATCAAGTGTAATAACATTTGCATTATAGGGATCCCAGAAGGAAAAGAGAGGGAAAGAAAAGGACACAAAAATGTATTTGAAAAAAATAATAGGTGAAAAATGACTGAATCGAAGGAAACAAAAATCCAGATCCAGGCAGATCAACCCAAGGAAGCCCACACCAAGACATAAAATAATTGCAATGGCAAAAAGTAGTGATAAAAAGGGAATTTTAAAAGCATCAAGAGAAAAGAAAATAATTATATACAAGCAAAATTACATAAGGTACCAGCTGATTTTTCAGCAGAAACTTTATAGGCCAGAAGAGAGTGGTACAATATACTCAAAGTGCTGAAAGGAAAAAAACTGAAACCAAGAATACTGTATCCAACAAGGCTATCATTAAGAACAGAAGGAGATATAAAGAGCTTCCCAGACAAACAAAAGTTAAAGGAATTCATCACCAGTAAATCAGGCCTATAAGAAATGTTAAAGGAGACTCACTGAGTGGGAAAAAAAGATCATAAGTAGGAATAATAAAAGTAAGAAGCATAAAAGCAGTAAAATTAGGTTTATCTATAAAAATCAGCCAAGGAATTCACAAAATAAAAGGATATAAAGTATGACACCATATATTTAAATGTGAGGAATGGAGAGGGATAAAACCTTAGTGCTTTTACAATGGGTTCAAACTTAATATAGACTGCTATACGCATACGATGTTTTATATAAACTTAATGGTAATTATAAGTCAAAGAACAATAATAGATAAATAATAAAGAAAGAAATTCAATAATATTACTAAAGAAAGTCAGCAAACTGTGAGAGAAGAAAGAAAGAGAAGAAAAAAAAAAGAGAACTACAAAAACAACCACAAAACAAGTAACAAAATGGCAACTAGTACATACCTATCAATAATTACTTTGAATGTAAATGGACTAAACACTCAGATCAAAAGACATAGGGTGATGATATGGATTAAAAAAAGCAAGACCTATCTCTATGTTACCTACAAGAAACTCACTTTACACCTAAAAACACATGTAGATTGAAATTAAAATAGTAGAAATGCAAATGGCAGTGAAAAGAAAGCTGGGGTAGCAACAATTATATTGGATGAAATAGACTTTAAACAAAGACTATAGCAAGAAACAAAGACTATAACAAGAAACAAAGAAATAATAAAAAGAACAAGCCATGAAAAAGATTAACAATTTAAATGTTTATACACTCAACATGGAAGCACCCAAATACACACTGCAGACAATAACAAACACAAAGGAAGTAATCAGTAGTAATCCAAAAATAGTAGGGGACTTTAAAACCTCACTTACAACAAAGGTAAGTGATCCAAAGAGAAAATCAACAAGGAAACAGTGGCTTTGAATGACACATTGGACCAGATGGATCTAACAGATATATTCAGAACATTCCATCCTAAAACAACAGAATACATTTTCTTAATTGCACATAGAACATTCTCCAAAAACAGATCACATATTAGGCCACAAAACAAGTCTCAACAAATACAAAAAGATCAAAGCCATACCATGCATCCTGTTTGACCACAACACTAGGAAACTAGAAATCAACCACAAGCAAATATCTGGAAAAAAACACAAAACATGGAGTTTAAATAACATTCTACATAACAATGAATGCATCAACCAAGAAATAAAAGAGGAAATCAAAACATACATGGAGACAAATGAGAATGAAACACAATGGAACAAAATCTTAGAGAGGCAGCAAAAGCTGTTCTAAGAGGGATAGCAACTCAGGACTGTCTCAAAAATAAAAAAATAAAATAAATAAGTAAATAAATCTCAAATAAACAGCCCAAGCATACACATAAAAGAACTACAAAAAGAAGAAAAAACACAACTCAAACCAGTAGAAAGAAGGAAATAATAAAGATTAGAGCAGAAATAAACAAAATAGAAACTAAAAAACAGTGGAATAGATCAATGAAACCAGGAGTTGTTTCTTTGAAAAAAATCAACAAAATTGATAAACCTTTAGCCAAACTAACCAAAAGGGGTGAGATGGAGAGGACTCAAATAAAGAAAATCAGAAAGAAAAGTGGAGAAATAATAACCAGTACCACAGAAATACAAAGGATTATAAGAAAATCCTACTATGAAAAATTATATGCCAACAAATTGGACAATCTAGAAGAAAAGGATAAATTCCTAGGAACATATAACATCCCAAAATTGAATCAGGAAGAAATAGAAAATTTGAACAGACCCATTATCAGCAATGAAATTGAGTTAGGAATCAAAAATATCCAAACAACCACAAGTCTAGGACCAGACGGCCTCACAGGTGAATTCTACCAAGCATTTAAGGAAGAGTTGGTACCTGTTCTTCTGAAATTATTCCAAAAAATACAGAAGGAAGGAAAACTTCCAGATTCATTCTACAAGACCAGCATTACTCCAATACCAAAACCACATAAAAACACTACAAATAAAGAGAACCATAGGTCAATGTTGTGGGTGAACATGAATGCAAAAGTCCTCCACACAAATTCCCAGGATGCAAGGGTAATTCAGTATTCACAAATCAATCAATGTGAAACATCACATCAACAAGAGAAAGGATAAGAACTGTACAATCATTTCAACAGATACAAAAAAAGCATTTGACAAAATACAACATACATTCATGGTAAAACAAAAACAAAAACAAAACCAACCCTCAACAAAGTAGGTTTAGAGGGAACATACAACAAAATCCTAAAGGCCATATATGAAAAACCCACAGCTAGTATCATCCTCAATGGTGAAAAACTGAGAGCTTTTCTCCTAAGGTCAGGAACAAGACAAGGATGTCCATTCTCCTCACTATTATTCAACACAGTATTAGAACGCCTAGCCACAGCAATCAAACCAGAAAAAGAAATAAAAGGCATCCAAATTAGCAAAGAAGAAGTAAAACCTGCACTACTTAAAGATAATATGATGCTATACATAGAAAGCCCTAAAGACTTCTCAAAAACAAAAAACAAAAAAAAAAAACACCTACCAGAACTGATAAGTGAATTTAATAAGCTCACAGGGAACAAAATCAATATACAGAGATCTGTTGCAATTCTATATGCTAACAATGAAGTATCACAAAGAGAAATTAAGAAAACAATCCCATTTACAATTGCACCAAAAATAATAAAATTCCTAGGAATAAACTTGACCAAGGACGTGAACCACCTGTACTCTGAAAACTATAAAACACGGATGAAAGAAACTGAAGACAACACAACACAATGTAATAGAAAGATATTCCATGCTTATGGATTGGATGAACAAATATTGTTAACATGTCCATACTACCCAAAACAATCTACAGATTTAATGCAATCTCTATCAAAACGCCATCAGCATTTTTCACAGAACAAGAACAAATAATCCCAAAATCTGTATGGAACCAGAGAAAACACTGAATAGCCAAAGCATTCTTGAGAAAGAACAAAACTGGAAGCATCACAATCCCAGATTTCAAGATATTCTACAAAGCTGTAGTAATCAAAACAGTATGGTACTGGTACTGGCAGAAAAACAGACACATAGATCAATAGAAGAGAATAGAGACCTCAGAAATAAGCCCACCATTATATGGTCAATTAACTTTCAACAAAGGAAACAAGAATGTGCAATGGGAAAAGAACAGTCTCTTCAACAAATGGTATTAGGAAAACTGGACAGTTAACTACAAAAGAAGGAAAATGGACCACTTTCTTATATCATACACAAAAATAAACTCAAAATGGATAAAGAACCTAAATGTGAGACCTGAAACCATAAAATTCCCTGAGAGAGCACAGGCAGTAATCTCTCTGACATCAGCTGTAGCAACATTTTTCTTGATATGTCTGTCTCCTGAAGCAAGGGAAACCAAAATAAAAGTAAGTATTGGGACATCAAAATAAAATGCTTCTGCACAGTGAAGGAAACCGTCAACAAAACTGAAGACAACCTACTGATTGGGAGAAGATATTTGCAAATGACATATCCAAAAAGGGGTTAGAATCCAAAATATATAAAGTACTGATAAAATTTAACACCAAAAAACCCCCAAATAATCCAATTTAAAAATGGGCAGAAGACATTAACAGACAATTCTCCAAAGAAGACATACAGATGGCCAACAGACACATGAAACAATGCTCAACCTCAGTCATCATCAAGGAAACACAAATCAAAATCACAATAAGAGAGGACCTCGCACCTTTTAAAATGGCTAAAATCAAAACCACAAGAAACAAGTGTTGGTGAGGATGTGGAGAAAAAGGAACCCTCATGCACTATTGGGAATTCGAAAAACTTTTGCAGCCACTGTGGAAAACAGTATGAAGTTTCCTCAAAAAATTAAAAAGAGAAATACTATACAATCCACCCATTTCACTATTGTATATTTACAGAAACATTAATTCAAAAAGATATATGTACCCCCAAGTTAAAAGCAGCATTATTTACAATAGTCAAATTATCGAAGCAGCCCAAGTGTCCATTGATAGAGGAATAGATAAAGAAGATGTGATATATATATCACGTGTGTGTGTGTGTGTGTGTGTGTGTGTGTGTGTGTGTGTGTGTAATATTACTCAGCCATAAAAATGAATGAAATCTTGCCATTTGCAACAGGGAGGGATCTAGGTAGTATAATGCTAAGTGAAATAAGTCAGAGAAAGACAAATACCATATGATTTCAATCATGTGTGGGGAAAAAAACTAACCAAGAAACAGACTCTTAACTATAAAGAAAAAACTGATGGTTACCAGAGGGGAGGTGGGTGAGGGGTATGAGTGAAATAGGTGAAGGGAATTAAGAGCACACTTGTCATAATGAGCACTGAGTAATGTATAGAATTGTTGAATCACTATATTATATGCCTGAAAGTAATATAACACTGTATGTTAACTATACTGGAATTAAAACTTTCTAAGTTTTTTTTTTAATGTTTATTTATTTTGAGAGAGAGACAGAGAGTATGCAGGGGAGGGGCAGAGAGAAAGAGGGAGAGAGAATCCGAAGCAGGCTCTGTGCTATCAGCACAGAGCCCATTGCAGGACTCATTCCCACGAACCACAAGATCATCACCTGAACTGAAAACAAGAGTCAGATGCTCAATTGAGCCACGCAGGTGCCCCCTGGAATTAAAAAAAATTTTAAGAAAAATAAAAAATTGATAGGCTAAGTAAAGCAGATTACTCTCCCCAGTGTGAGTGGGCCTCATCCAATCAGTAGAAGGCCTGAAGAGAACAAAAGGCTGCCCCCACAACCACCAAATATACACACACATAAGTGGGAATTCTTCCTGCCTGACTGCATTGAGCTGGGATATAGGTTTTTTCCTGCCTTCAGACTCAAACTCAAACACAGGCTCTTGCAGATCTTGAGCCTGCCCATGTTTAGATGGAACTATAACATTGCTTCTAGTGGCTCACAGACCTTTGGATTCAGACTGGAACTATGTCATTGACCATCACCACCACAACCATCCCCAGGTTTTCATCTTGCCAACTGCTGATCTCAGGACTTGTCAGCCTCCATAATTACATGAACCAATTACTTATAATAAGTTTATATATATCCAATTGGTTCTTTCTCTGGAGAACCCTGATTCAGACAAGTCTTAAACTCAAACCCAAAGATTAATAACTTTATCAGGTAGGCATCCAACTTCATGTCTCTTTATGACTATATAAAACCTTTTCATGAGCTAGCATATGGCACTCACTGTGGAACTCTCTATAGGCGTTTAAAGCTTTTTATATATTAAAATGTAAAACATCAACGAAGGATATAGTGAAACTAAATTGGAAAGAATAGCTAGTAATGCCAAATATAGGTCAATCTTAACTATAAAGCAATATTCATTCCACTTTCTCAATGGAAAGATTAAAATTTTCGAAAGGGAGGATGGTCAACTTACACATAGAAACACATAGGGATATGCAAAAAACAGTTCAAACATCTACTTGTATTTTTTATTTCATTAAGTGAATGTTTAAAAACATCCACTTAATTCAAACTCTGGCAAGGGTGTCTTCAACATATAAGAGCTACCATTTTATTCTTTGAACAGAATGTTCCAGAACACATTCGCTACTCTCAGTTTGAGACATGGCACTCCTTGAATCATGTGTGATGCTGTCTCTGGAAGTTGTCTCTTAAGCCACAGGTACCCATTTATATAAGCAGCTTTTTCTTTTAAAGAAAAATTCATCCTCATACAGGCATAGATTTTGATGTTCATGATAGACCCATCTCTTGTATAGTTTTTTGAAGTGATTTTCAGAAGATCAGTTTAGAATATTCAATACTTGAAATTGTGAAGTCACAGCCCCCAGAATCATGACTAATTCTGTATTCAATTTCTTTACTCCTTTTTTCATTGATCTCAGCAGATGACTTTCATCTTTTTCAGGGGGACAGGGGGTGAGGTCATTTCAGCCCATTGTGACTTCCAAAAGCAGCACTTGAAAGGACCCAAATATAAAGCAAGTTTGTCTCTTCTACGGGATAATAATTTGGGGAGAAAGCAAATGTCACCCCTATATTTGAGCACAGTTGGTGTATTATAAGGCAATCCTGACTTTAAGATAAAATGTCAGCTGATTTAATGAGAGTTTTGACCTTGTGCTTCATTTCATCTTTTAACTCTTTATCCACTAGTTAGTAACGTGAACTTCCTGAAAGACAGGAAGTTTGTATTGTTTGTATTGCAAACACCAACAATCGTGAAAGGCTTATTTTTGCATTAATGTTCACCTCCAATGTATTTTCTGCCTCATATACAAACAAGTATCCAATTTCCAGCCCCCAAATATGTTAAACATCATCTCTTCAATGTCCTCAATAACACAGCAAAGACATCTTTCATGCAAAACTTAATTTGGGGCCTAATTATCTTAGTGTGAAAACCATAAACACCAAACAAAAGCAAACACAATATCCAGATACCTTTAAACAATAACACCCAGGTTGAAGGACAAATGCTCAGATTAACCAGTGGGACCGGAATGTACACTTCTTGTTTGTGATTCCTCCAAAGCATCCAGCCACTGGAGTATCATCCTTCCACAAAGCATATGGTAGCACTAATAAAACTGACTAATAGAATGAGTAAGCTTGAAGTGTTGGAACGCTGGGACACTTCATACTCACATCAGGCCGGTTATATCTTTCACTTTCCCTCTTTCCCTAACTTTTGTCATATAAAGCTTTTTACATTTTTCCTTGGCAATTAATAACCCTGACTAACATGTGTTTTCACTCTCCTATGCCATGCTCCCAGGTCTAGAGGATTATCAACCAGGATTGCTTTAGATACAAGTAATCACAACCTGAATAACAGCCCAAGAATGATTAAACTCATAGAGCTTTCTTCTCTGTCACTTTTTTTTTTTTTCATGTAGCAAGATGTCTGAAGGTAAGCAGTCTGGCAATGGGAAGGTGCCTTACTGTGTCATTAATGTCCCAGGCTCCTTCTATCTTTTGGTTCCACTGTCCTTAGATGGGGATTTCACTTTCACTGTCCTAGATGCTGCTATACCTCCAGGCATGGCATCCTCACTCTAGGCAAGAAGGGAGTAAGAGCAAAGGGGAAAACACAAAGAGAAGATGCCATATGAGTCAGTCTGTTTTTAGAAGCTATCCAGAAAGTTCCATCCAGTGACTTTCACGAACACCTCTTTTTGCCAAAAATGGATCACATGGCCTCTCCTAACTGTAAGGGAGTGTGGGAAACTGGGGATTTGAGCTGGACATTACTCGTCCAAATGAAATCAGATTTATGTTAGAAAGAAAGGATTAGGGGGGCATCTGGATGGCTCAGTAGGGTAAGCATCTGACTTCAGCTCTGGTAATGGTCTCATGTTTTGGGAGTTCAAGCCCTGCATTATGTTCTGCACTGACAGTGTGGAGTCTGCCTGGGATTCTTTCCCTCTCCCTCTCTCTGCCCTCCCCCACTCAAAATAAGTAAGCAAACTTAAAAAAAAAAGATAAAGAAAAGAAAGGATGGGAAAATGGGTCACAGGAAGGAAACCACTGATGTCCGGCACACAGAGGTATATGTGGGATGAACAGAAAAGGCTAAGGGTCTCCTTGACATCTAGGAGGGTTAAGGCTATTATTCACAATTGCTTTTGTGCCAGGGAACTAGGGGAGCTAGTCTCCTCATTTGCTTCCATTTCCTTATCTCTGAAAATTCCTACAATAGTCTTCTTCTTAGACTCTATTCCAGTAATTTTATAATTATCATTTCTTAATGCAAACATGACAAGACATGTTCTCCTTCTTTCATAACAGAACCGAAATTTTGATGGACAGCAATATGCCCAGCTTCAGATAATGGATAATGACTGATCTAAGCCAACGATGGCAATATTATTTCCTTTTGCTATTAACTGATCTTTAGTAATAGGCATGTGACCTAGTCCTAACCAATGAGTGGAAATAGATTGGGGTCTCCATGAAGGATTCAGATGTTTAATTAAAAATAATAATAATGATAGCAGAGCTGCATGAGGAAAAGCTGTCCCCCCACCTCCATCTCTCTATTCTTTCCTGTTTTGAACACTGTCATGAAGAAACATTGTGTTGGGAGCTGTGGCAGCCATGAGGTAACCATGACCATGAGGCAACAAGCTGGAAAGAGACTAGGTCCTTCATGACATCACTGAGCTACTAAACTAACCCCGGAAACTTTTACCTCCTAGACTCTTGTAAGCAAATAAATATCCTTATGGGTTAAGCCAGTATTACCTGAGTTTTCTGTTATTGGTAGCTGAAAGCATTCATAATTCGGATACCACCTTAACATCAACCTCCATTTCTTATGGGGCAAAAGTAACCACATTCATTGCTTTATCGATATGGCACCGCCTTAGGGTTCTGGCACTCAGTGGATCTTCCATAGCCTAGAAGATCATATGTTTACCTCTTTCCAACCCTAAAGAACTCTTCATCTAAGACTGACAAGATAAATTAGCTAGAATTAAGGTGAAACCAATCCAAAAGAAATAAAAACAAGCAAGAAAAGCAAAGAATCAGATGAACATCCATGCTAGGTAATGTGAAGGTATATGCTTAAAGAGTCTCAGTTTTTTAGGGGAAAGATGCATCACCTCTGCTTAAATGAGTGAAATTAAGTTATAATCATGAGGGTGTGTCAGTTAAAGTGTTTCATGAAGAGGAAAGGGAGACTGTTCTCCACATTTAATTTGGCAGAGGATGTGGCTGTGGGCAGGCGAACACTGCGATGGGAAGGTCCCAAGGCCACCATCCAAAATAGTAATGCATCCAAGACAGAAAAGTTTGTTTCTGAGTTGACAGAGGCGGGACAGGTGGTGATATAATTGATGTCTTCAAAATTACAAAAGGCACAGACACAGGGAAACATGGGTTGATACACCAAACCCAAGGGTAGAGGAATTACAACAACCCTCAGGAAAGACCTCAAACTTCTCTCTCAGTTTCCAGTTTTCCTCAGTTTAACCCCTTCTCCAGCCAAAGTGCAGCCAAAGTGGATCATTTAAAAATTTCATATCTTTCCTCTGCCTAAAGATCTTCAATGGCTCACCATTGCTTTTGTGATAAAAACCCAAAGACTTTCCAGCATCCACAAGGTCTTTCATGATCTGCCCCTGCCCATCTCACACCCTTTATCTCCTACCACACTGTCCTCTGCATGCCCCGCCTGCCATCTTCTTTCAGTGCATAGATCCTACCCTACTCTCTGAGGCTGCAAGACCATGAGACACCATGGGCATCTTCACTCATCTAATGGCTACTTATACTTGGCTTCTGAGAATATACTCCTTTTTACAGGGAGGACATCCCTCACCATGCTCCACTCCAAAGCCAATGTGGTATACTTCCAGTAACAAGCTCTTCTTCCCTCTTTGTAATGCTCATGATACTTGGGACTAATGGGATTAATAACTGTTTTCTCCTCTAAATTGTAAGAGCCTTGAAGGCAAAGATGTCTGTCTCTTCCACCCAGATTTTAGCATAGAGTAAGCTTCCATATACACATTGAATGACTAGTTGTAACTTACCATGATGCTGACACCATCTTGGGAGGAAGGGATTTGTTAACAGTTCAAGGACACATATGAAAAACAGACTCATGATAAATTAATAAAAAAAAAAAAGAATTATCAAGGCTGATTTTAGTGAGTGGGATATACCTTTTACTATTTCAGTTAGGCATCAAGGAAAAGTCAGTGTCCTTCCAAACATGCCTGTGGTTCTGGACAACTGAGTTTAGAGTACAAATGAAGGAGTCAGACAACCCTGGATTTGTGTCCCAGATTTTCTACTTCTCAGCCATGTGATTTGACATAAACCTCTAATTCTTCGAAGCCTTAGTCTCTTCATCCATAAAACAATAAAAATGTTATCAATAGGGGTTTAAGAGGATTAACTGACTTGATATATGGGAAGACCTTGCCCCAGTGCTTGTCAAAAATGAGCATGTACTGAACATTAGTGGCGGTTCTTGGATGTTCTAACAATCATTATCAGAGATAGAATATAAATCCGAGTGGATTGAAATGGTAAGAGATTAATAGATCTTAGACAGTATTGTTATGGATGTTGTTGTTGTTATTTGTGGCGGAAGAGTACTAGTTCCCACCTTAGCACGTGGCTTCTTTGCAGTTGGGCTGTTCTGTGTTTGTATCAGTCACTACCCTGGCCCAATGCCCAGCACAGTGCTTAACACATGGCGTTATGCAGAAAACAGTTTCTGAAGGGATACTTGAATCAAAGGTCTAAACCAGTGTGATAATCCAGACATTGTTATAAGAAAATAGAAAGAGAAAGGCAGTGTTTAGCAGAGGAAGGTATAGGAAAGAGGAAAAGGATTGTTTTCATTAAAAAAATTATAATAATAAAAGCTTTAGAGCAATAAGACTAGAAGTTCAATTTTAATGGCACAAAACAGAACTCGTTGAGAATCTTGTGCTATGATGTGGTCAAAACAGAAGCCAATAATGAAGGCAGCAGCATTCAGAGCCATCACATCTATGACCGGCTTTCAGACCCTGAAGAGTTGATTAGAACATTCCAGGCAAGTGCTACATTGTCATTCCAAAGCAAGACTCTGAACCCTGCTCCCACCCCTCACCCACTGATATTGCTTTCTCTACCAGTGAGGCCTTTATGAAGCGAGGGCTCCTGTTCTCTCTTCTATCTTGTTCCATGACAATAATACCCAAAGCGCTTTCCACCCCTAAAAGGAAGCTTTGGTGAGTGCCTTATTATAACTATTACATGTGACACAAGGCCTGCCACTAATATAAGATGAATAAGAATAAATTACCCAAATAGGACAGAAAAGCCATCTGCTTAAAGAAAGGCCCACTTTCTTGAAACTCTGAGGCACTGAAACCATTTAGAGTTTGCTGTCAAGATTCCTACCAGTGCTCATTACCTCGGCCAGCAGTCCCTCTGGACTACTGAAGGCTTATATGAAATATATATAATCACAGGCTGCAATGCCTAAGTGCAACAGGATGATTTAAAAGCACTATGATAGGCTTCACCCACGATATCCATCTCTTCCTGTCTATTCTTTTTGGTGATCCAGACAAAGAGTTGGAATGCAATCTGTATATTGATATTCCCTGAAAAGGATTTCAGCAGCTCTCCAGGAAAGATTGCTTCAGCAGTTTTAGAAACCTCAAACATTCTGGATTTATGGTGCTTACAGGCAGAGGTTCTATTTCATAAAAATTAAGCCCCACTAAGTGCAATCTTCCATTCCAGCCACAGTGAGAGTAGCCAGGAGTGGGTAAATGCATCTACTTTGGTATGAGATAGACTTGGGGTCGCCTCTCAGCTCCTCACAGAGGAGTGAATTAGAAGACGTATTCAACTTTTGTGAGCCTCAGTTACACCTTTAGACAAATTATGTTATGCATGCCTGGCAATGCAAAAGCTCAATAAATGTTACATGTCATTGGTATTAATGTTGTTGTTGCTGCTGTTATGGTGGTTGTTTTTTCTGGCAGAGGCCACTAGTGCTCACCCAGGCACAGAGCTGGAATGCAGCTCCGAGCTCTGGGATAGTTAGGCAGATCCAAATGATTGAGTACTGATCAGTGGAATATGGCAGAAGTAATGTACACCCCTTCCTGGAAGGACCCACAGAAATCTTCAAGGCTCTCTCTTATACTCTTTCTTATTCCTTTCTCAGTAACCTGATGACTACTTGTTGAAGTTAGAACTACAAAGTGGAAGGAACATGGATACTACCCAAGAACCTCCCAGAAGAGTCACACTTCAGAAACATACATGATGGATTCTGAATGAATAAGACATAATTTCTTTTTTTCTTTTTTGGCCTATGTAACTGTTTGGGAATGCTGTCCTGTGCATCATAGGATATTTAGCAGCATCCCTGGCCTCTAACAACTGGATGCCAATAGGATCCTACCCCCTAATTGTGACAACCAAAACCATCTCCAAACATTGCCAAATGTCAGCAGGGTGGGGTGGGAACAAAATCACCCCTGGCTGAAACCCAGAAGATCACCATCACTGTTGCCCTCATGATCCTCATCACTGATACTCTAGTCCTTCATGACCCCTTTATAATAATAGCCCCCAGTCCCAAATATAGTCCAGCATATTTTTTTAGAAGAATATGTTAAAGGGTGCCAAAACTTAAAAGAAGATAAGGGTTCAAGTGGTAAGCACAGTTATAAGGGCCCAAAGAGCAAAGTCAAAACCAAAATAAACATAATAATATAAAAAAATAAATAAAAGTACAAGTTGGTTTGATCATTTCAGTAGCCGAGAACAAAATTGTCTTTTTAAAACAGAAAACTAAACATCTAGATCTAGGGAGTTCAATGTGTTTAACAAATGCATATAGAATATTTACTATAAGATAGGCACTGTGCTGAACATAAAGTAGTGAATAAAACATAGTCCCTGCCCCCATTTAGATGAAAGATAAGTACAAATATGGTGGATTTTTCTAACAACCTAAACATAGCTTTTAACTGACCATTGTGACAGGCAGAACTCCACAGATGCCCCTCTAGGATTCCTGTTCCTTAATTCTTCTAATCTAGGTGCTTCGTTGAAGGGACTTATTTGCAGATGTCATTTAGACTACTAGTCTGCTGACTTTAACATTAGGAGATTATCCTGGATTACTTGAGTTGTCCAATGTAGTCACATGAGGCCATAAAAGCAAAAGTGGAAGGTAGAAGAGTCAGTGAGGACGAGATAGAAGAAGAGAGATGCAGCCGATGGGAAATCAAAGATTCCAAACACGAGAACTCAGATGTGTCAGAATGGTTCTGAGACACAGGAGCTACAAGTCGGGACTGAGCAGAGGCCAATAGGAGCTAAGGGTCATCCCCAGCTAATAGCCAGCAAGGAAAGAGGGACTTCCACAAAGAACTGCATTCTGCCAGCAACCTAAGCTTGGAAGTGGTTCCTTCCCAAGAGCCTCCAGAAACAAACACAGCCCCTTGTTTTCAGCCCCACAGGACTCATATTGGGCTTCTGACCCACAGAAACTGTACCAAATGTATGTTGCTTTTGGCCACAAAATTCATTAAAAATTATTATGGTAACAACAGAAAACTAATTCATCACTAATGCCTTAAATATTGCACAAGAGGATAGGTTGGAGAAAAAGAATATTAAAATATATCTTATCGTTCATCAATCTCAGGTTTGCTAAGATTTTGATAGGTGCCCATTTGTGAAATAAATGAATTCATTCCTATATTCATTCATTTGTTTAAAAAGAGATATTGAGTATCCCCTCTTTGTTGGTCCCTGGGAAAGGCGTTGAAGATACAATAGTGAAAAAGATATTGTTCTTTACTTCTAATTGCTCATACTAGAAGTGGAGGATGGAAACCTGGACAGTCATTACAGAGAAATGTAATAGGAACCTTAACACAACCTTAATATAAACGTGAGAAAAGCATGAACAAAGGACAAGGGAATAAGGAATAAAAACCACAGCTAACGTTTACTGAATACTTGTCTCACTGATCTTTATAAGCCAATTGGGTAGGATCATGATCCTTTCCATTTTGCAGATGAGGAAGCTGAGTCACAGGCAGGTGAAAAAACCAGGCCTAAATCACCATCAGTAATCAGCGGCGTTGAGATTCTAACCCTGGTGGTCTAACTCCACAGCCCACGCTTTTACACACCTCATTGTGCTCTCTTTCAATGCAAAAGAGTTGGGTAGCTTCAGAACAGGGCCAAGATTTGGGATGAGTACCTTTATCAAAGAGAGGAGGGGCAGCAGAAAGAAACGTCATCAGTAAATCCAGAGCTTTGGGAAGAAGGCACATGGTATGGCATATGCAGGGAACAAAGGAGTGTCCTGTATCAGGATGAAGAAAGATTGATGGCAGATGAGACTAAAGCGTAAGTTGTCCTAATCTGAAGGTCTTGGATCAATCAGTTATTTGATTTCATTCTGACGCTGCCAGAAGAATCTATCCAAGAGGCAAATAATTTCCACCAACTTGTATATGATTCTCAACATTGTTTCAGGGGATATTGGTGTATACTCTTAGGCATCCAATGCATAACCCTCAAGTATAATAATATTTATTAATACAACTTAGAAAATACCATTGAAAATACAGCAAAATCCTAAAAGATTCTATTGACTCCAAGAAAGCAGGAAGAAGTACAGATGCATGCAGGAATTCAACTCTATCTTCCATCAGCTTTTTCTATCCAAATCCATAGTTACTGCTCAGCTTACGAATCATGTTAGTTCACAATAAAATAGGCCGCAAATCTATACGCTAGTTTTGAGAAAATTTCTTGAGAGCAACAAACCAACTGTTCAAATCATTACCACACAAAATAGATAAATATGGTATATAGAAGCAAAAGCATTTGTTGGTCAAAAAACTCAAAAACTCTTCCACTTTTTTCCTGATATAGAAAGAATCATCATATATATTAGGCGATCTAATCTGTTATTTAATATGGTAGCCACCAATCATATGTAACTATTTAAATTTAAATAAAGTCAATTTAAATACAATTTTATTACTTAGTCCTACCAGCCTTGTTTCAAGGCTATAGTCATGAGGCTAGTGGCCACTGTACTTGTCTAAATACATATGAAACATTTGCACCATTGCATAAATCTCCATTAGAAAAAAAAAAGGTATTTATTTAGAGAAAAGTAGTGATTTATTAGACATGCCTAAGGTGATTCAGTTTACCTTAAATTTATATAATTAAATTGGTCTATTCTGGGGTCTTTTGAGGTTCTGAGTTTTTGTCTTAATCATCTATATGTACTCCATTCCTGTTAGTATCAGGAGATTCTGAACCAAGAGACTCTTCAATAGTCAGGACCAAGCAGTTATTAGGCACCAGCTCTGTTGCAAGCTTTGTGCTAGGCATTTCACATCTGTAAGGTCGCTGAAGTCTCAAGACTCCCTGAAAGGCATGGTTATTCCCATTTTACAGATGACAAGGCTGAAGCAAAGAGAGAGCACCACATCTTTTCACAGATAAAACTAACAAGCATTTATTTCTTCCTAAATAGATCCACTGCTCCTGGAAGAAACAGAGTACACAGACTGAATAGTTAAGTTTTCCACAGATGAGGTTCACTTACAGGGAAATCAGAGTTCTTTTCATACGATTGTAGGGTTTTTTTTTGTTTTTTTTTTTTTTAATTGCTAAAATCATCCTGTTCTGGCAATGGCTGAGAAGTGACTCAGAGAAGTATAGGGCAAGGGAAATAAAAGGGAGTCTGCCCAGCTGGAAGAACTGAGTCAGATATGCATATCATCAGTCCCCAGAGCCTCCTTACTTCTGCCAGAAAGACACCCAGAGTTACTTTGTTATAACTTCTCTTTTCCAATATCTGCAAGGAATGTACTTGACATTTATTTTTAATCTGATTTTCCCTTCACAAAAGCATGGAGGGTCTGACCCCTAGCATCTATGATGGCATCCAGTGATTTGTGCCTCCAGGTAGTCCCCTCCTGGACAGAATAGGACTGGTGTGAGTAACCAACAGGATATTGCAGAAATGATGGCGTGTCACTTCACTTCTGAGGCTAGGTCTTAACAGACATTAAAGCTTTTGCCTTGTTCTCTCTCTGGAGGAAGCCAGTCGACCTATGATGAAGATATTCAAGAAGCCTGTGGAGAAAAGCCCACGTGGGGGCTTCCCTCCAACATCCAGCACCAACTTGCAGGCATATAAGAGAGACACCTTGGAAGGGCATCCTCCAGCCTCAGTCAAGCTTTCAGATGACTGTAGATTTGGCTGACATAGAGAGACCTAGAAACAAAACCACCCAGCTAAGCCTGCCCGTAATCCCTGACCCACAGACACAGCATGAGACTATTAATGTTTATTGCAGTTTCAGGCTAATGCATTTCAGTATAATTTGCTATGAAAGATTAGATAACTAACACAGAAAGTTTCTCAAGCTTTCTGCAGTGGCAACTCTACAGATGAAATATCTCACACACTGCTAGCTCTCTCTCCATAATTGTATCTTATCTTGGCACCCCGGCTAAAAGCCTTTTGCAGGCAAGCACCATGTCTTATACATTGTTGTATTCTTCCTTCCCATACTTACTGATTGAGTGGGTTTGTGACTTTCCTTCTTCCTCTTTGACTACTGAAATCATTTTCCTTAACTCTTGGGTCTCTTCTCTAGAGTTCCTCCTGAGCAGAGCCAGAAAAATTGCATGTGTTCTATCATAATCACAAAATATGCATGGCACTCAGCAAAAAGAGACTACATAGACTTTTTAATGACCAAAGATTGCAAGGACCCTGGATTAATTTGTTATGAACACCTTCTCCCATAAGTAAGCTGCTGTACATGGGCGGAATAAATTACATTAGCAAATTTGCTTATTATCTATTTCCTACTCCCTGCATATAGGCTTTACCCATAAACTACATTCATTCTACACTTAACTAGACATGCAAGACACAATGTATGATGTAAATTCTATATATATTGTCTGTTTTCAAGGAACTCATAATCAGATTTAGGAGACTTATCATAAAGATGCTAATATTTACTCGATTCACTTCTACACCTAAATAGGTACATTAAGAAATCAAAGAGAGTGAAAGCTAAGGGCCAGTATTAACAGATCTTCAAATGAACAGGTTGTTGCTGTGAGCTGAATTGATCAGAGCAAGCTTCATGGAGGAACAAAGCCATAAGAATGGTTAATGGTAGTAGATGTCATTATAAATGCCACCAGTTTCATCCAGTGGTCCTGGGCATAGACATGCTCGCACATCTCAGCCTCTTGTGATTGGGCAGAACCACATGACTTAGCTGTACCCAAGGGGGATATGAGAAAACGTAACATATTTCTATTCAGGGCTAAATCAGGGAAAGATTCATGTTTAATTCTCCAGTCTCTCTTCCCTAAGAAGGTAACATATTCTGGCTGGCACAGCTAAGTAAGCTGGGGGCTCCAACAGTTCGGGTCCCTGAATAACCAGAAGAAGCAAAGCCCCCTGACAACCTGGGGTGAACTTGAACTATGAGCAAGAAATAAACCTTCCTTTGTGTTACACTATTGGAATTTGGGGATTAACATTGCAGCACCCTCTAGACTCTCCTAACTAAGACAGAAAGATTGCTAGTGCATAGCTAATAATCTTTAGATGTCAAGAGAGTTGGAGAATTGCAAAGGTAGAGGTAGAGGTAGTTTAAAAGTCACATGTCTCATGACCTTTCTCAATAACAAATCTGTGTGCATGCCAGGACTTAGCTTGTTATGACATATCTTAATAGAATTGAAGGTTTTTAAATAAAAATATAAAGAAGGTTGGAAAGGCAGTGGGAGAATGAGCTACTGCCCTCGGGTGATCATGACAGATCTCAGAGTAACAGGATTATTGATGCTTTGGCCAGCAACATTCCTTTTTCTTCACTTTCTTTTTTCTTTGAGATTACAAGTCATATATTTCCATTTGGAAAACAGTATTTCATAACCTCTAAACCTAACATGAGTCCTGTGAAACCCTAGTCTACAGTTGAATGGCCAGAAATAAAGACTTGGAATTCCTTCAAAGCTATCCCATTTTACACAGCAATGCTTTCTCTCTCTACCAAGAAAGTGCTCCTGCGTGATGAATTCCCCTCTCACGCTGTATATTACACTCACTGCTCTATGCCTGTCACTCCCTATTCTCTTCCTAGTTGTTTGTGCCTTATTAAATTCAACACTTCGAAGCAACCAATAAGAAGCAGACAGGCCCAAGAAACCCTTTCTCTTCTAATCAGTTTTCCCTGTTTTCTAGGAACAAATAATGTTTTCCAATCAATTCATGGGTGGGATTCATTGTCAATTTACTTTCTTTGTAATGCATTGTTTGTCCATGAGTAGCAAATGGTCTTCAGTGAGAAACTGGTGATAAATTTTACCTAAATTTTTCACAGGGACATTATCGCCCATGTTACCTCTTCCAATCAAACCTCTTTGAAATTGGTTTGCAAATAGAATTTAAGAGTCTAAAGATAAAATCCAATAGCCTAGCCATCCCTGCCTATTATTCCCAAAGTAAAACTCCAAGCCACTCATCTCAGGATATGCATTACAACATCAGGTAGAAATTCAAAGGCATACCTAAGCTCTGAATATCTTTAAATATATGTGCATTTGGGAGTGAGGGGATAGGGGGAGTGAAGGAGAAGAGGGCACTTCTAAAAAAAATTATTTTAATTCTGTACATTTTAGAGTGTCTCAGTCTTTTGCCTTTAAACACTGTACTAGTCCAGATTTGAAGAGATTTCCCAGGTTAACCAAGTCCCAAGGAACTGACCTCAGATTAGTCTCTTATCTAAGTAAAGTTTCCAGCAACTCAACAGGAAGAATTTGTAAAGTTTTGCTAGAGATTCAAAATATCCTTAAAACATCAAATTTGATTATCATACCTATTTCACCTAAATCCTTTAAGTCCTGTAGAATACCAATTCTTCTGATTTTTGAGAAATATTATTCTTATGCCATTGGTTTGCAGGGCAGAATGTATCAGTAAGTCTCTTTGGTCCTAAGTAAGAGAAACCAAGTTAGACTAGGCTAAGATAGAAGGGTTTTTTTTTTTAGAAGGGTAGAGAAGTGTGCTAAAGACTCAGAGGCAGAGATGCAGCCAGCTTCCTCAATGCTAGGAAACAGAAGGCAGGCATGAACATACGGAATAGTCTCCTTCTTTCTTTGCTCCTCAATCCTTAATAGAGAAATATCACCACCCACAGATCTCAAGTATACCTGTCAAAACTCTAGCCTCATACAGAGAATTGACTGCCTATCTCTGAATCTCAAATTCCAGGAAGAGACACCTTGGTGGGGGGAGGGGGGAGGGGAGAGGATCAGCTTTGGAGTAGGTATCCAACTCTAATCAAAATAACTTTCTCTAGTGATCCATGTTGTGACCCAACATGAGTCCATGGGCTCAGGTCCAATGGTCTACTCTTCCAGAAAAGGAGGAGAGCCTTTTGAAAAGAAAATATGGTTGTAGACTCCACAGCTACCCCAGAAATACCAATATAGGTAAAAGGGAGCCAGAGTGTAAGCAAGGGGCACCATGACTACAAACAGTCCCATCCACAATTTCCAATAATAGAACATCAAGTACTCATAAGTGACACCAACAGAGAAGGATGGTCCTTTGTTTTTTAATTTTGTAAACTTTATTTATTTTTGACAGAGAGAGAGAGAGAGACAGAGAGAGACAGACAGAGAGAGAGAGTGTGAGCAAGGAAGGGGCAGAGAGAGAAGGAGACACAGAACCCGAAGCAGGCTCCAATCCAGGCTCTGAGCTGTCAGCACAGAGCCAGATGCAAGGCTTGAACTCAAGGAGATGGTCCTTTCTTGATATCCAGAAATCTTGCACAACTACCTACCATTATGTACCTTTTTTCACACTGTATCAGAACCATTTAAATAAATTATATCGAAAGCAGTTTTGCATATCTTGATTTCACAGTGAAATTATAGACAGCATTATGTTACCACTATAATGGATGTTGTGTTCAGCTTGTTACGTTACCACCTTAGGATAAGTCCCCTAGAATTTCTATCTCAAAAGACAATGTCTCCTCATCAGCCTGCATGCCATCAAACTGACAGACAAAAGCAATTCACCTACCCATAATGCCGCCAGCGGTCTAAGGGGACACTGCTTGACCAGTGCATTCTCAGCATGTTTTAAAACAGTCAACTTTTGAATCAGAGCGATACTTTCAAAATGCCATTCTGTTTTTAAAGGGCTCTATAAAAATTAGGAAGGTGTCCAGGATTGGTGACGTATTCAATATGTCATCCAGGAACCTAAATATCCTGTTGCGTTTTTTAAAAGGATTGTGCTGAGGCAGATACCAAGGGAGTTGAAGTAATCAGAGAAAATCTCTTTGATGTTATGAGCGGGCAAACACATGTTGCAAAATCATGCTGAAAAGGACTGTATGTCCTACCTGCTGTGTGTCCCTAGGGGTGACACACTCCTGAAAAATGCTTTAAGTTGCTATAACTGCCTGTTTTTCTTCTTTGCTGTATGAATTCCCTTCAATAAGTAAATGCTTTCAGTTCCTTCTCTGTCTCACGAGCACTTGTTGCCAAAAAATACATAAATAAACGTGTAGGTATTAAACAACTCCACACAAATTAAAAACTTGTAGCAGGAAGGCAGGAAGCTAATTTTCTAACATGAATTGCCTAGCTCAGGGGTCTCTAATCCTGTAATTCATTGTGATACCATTTCACTTCGACTCCAATAATACATACGTTGCGTGAGACACCTTGGGGAAAGGGCAGTTAGGTATTTCACATCAGTGGGAGATCTTCTCCCTTTGTTTCCCCCCTCCACCTCCTTTCCTTTTCTTTTTTCTCTTTAATTCTTCTACCCAGAAAAATTCTCAAGGAGCAAAAATATATCCCTCTCTGTATTTTTATAAGCTGGCCAGTTGTGTTTCCAGGTTCCTGGGGTCTTTTGAACACAGAAAATCATGCCTCAAAAATGATCCCACGTTATTCTCAAAAATCATTTTTCTCAGTCATTAGCCCAGGACACCAATTTTCCCTTCAAAAACATAACAAAACATGATCATCATTTCTGGGGACAAACCCTCACTCAGAATGATTCAAAGAGAATACAAATTTAATGATCACCCTGAGAACCCAAGTGATACATCCCAGGAAATAATAATAAAATTTATGATGGCCTTAAAAATTGTTTAACTCCTTTCTGGAATCTCTGACTTATAGGGTAGTAATACAACCAAGGACTGGCAACAACTCACCAAAGTCCAGAAGAGTTTTTGGCCTTTGAGTTTGTAGGCAAAGATGCTTAAATTGTTCCCCTTCGAAAAATAAAGATTATTTATTATTTACCTTCCTGTGCATCAGACACTCCTACAACATGCCTATAACTCTTGTGTTCTTAGGTTTGAGCTTCAAGGTCTCTGAATACATGGGAGAACTAGTAGGGTAGTGAGCCAACCTACTTGTTTTGGGGTTTTTTTGTATGTTTTGTTTTGTGTTGTGTTGTGTTGTGTTGTATTGTGTTGTGTTGTGTTGTGTTGTGTTGTTTTGTTTTGTTTTGTTTTGTTTTGTAGGAAGAGAAAAGGAAAGAGAGAGAACACTCCCCAAAAGCTTCATAAGGAAATCTGCAAAGCAACACCGAAGAGAATGAACCAGAACACAGAAGGATACAATTTTTCCCTCTAGATGATAATACTAGAAGGAAGAAAGACTTGAAACCATTGAATGATTTTTCTGATAACCACCTAGGGCTCTCTCCAAAGAGACACATGCAAAGTTGGGCAAGTTGTTTTCTGTCCTGTCAGGAAAATATTTAGTAACAGCCGTGTAAAAGTAAGTACTCACAGCTGCCCTGAGGAGCTATGGATTTGTTTGTAGTGTTGTTTCTTTCAACAAGTTCCTTTGTTGTTTTTGTGTGTTCTCCCACAAAGGCCTGGCCTTCTGCAGATAGATTTACCATTCTCTCTGCATGAATACCGTCTGGAAGCACAGAGACCATCCAAGCTGGCTCTATCTGATGGTCCTAGTGCTACAGGGTCCTAAGAGTGACCCGCAGAATGAGAATGGAGATATTTATAGTGGCTGATCCCCTGGGATGTGGTGAAGCTTAGTTGGCTTGCAGCTGTTAGTTTCTTCTCTGAAGGAAAAGGCACTGTTTAAAATACTATGGATATCAGGGCACCTGGGTGGCTCAGTCAGTTAGGGGTCTGGCTTTGGCTCAGGTCACGATGTCACTGATAGTTAGTTCAAGCCCCACATCTGGCTCTCATTCCCGGGCCTCAACCTGGCTCCCTTGCTCACTTGCCTAGGACCCAAATCCCTCTAGGAATGAGCTCTGGCCCTCATTGGCTTCTTAAGCCTTCTTCCCACCTACACACTAAAACCTACTCAGAGCCACAGACTCCACTACCTTGAGAACCTTTTCTGATGCTTACTCCTTGCCTGATATTTGTTACCACACTGTGGCTCCTGGATTCTCCACCACAGACTTTAACCACCTCTAGAGCCACCTTCCTACAATATATGACACTAACCATCCTACTCCTACCTCCCAGACTGACCACTTATTTGAACCACCGTCTATCAGCGTACTCTTGAAACACCAGGGTAGGTCTGCCACTCAACCCAGAGACACACCATCCTCGATCCCTCCACCACAGTGCCAGCTGGTTCACTGTGCTCATTAAAAAGGGACTTTTGGTTTAATGGGCATCTGGCATTTCATATCATGAAATCTGTCAAATGCAGGTTAATAGAGACTGAAAGATGCCTGGTTATTTGAGGGTAAAACAAAGGCAGGAGAATTGTTATGAATGGTAAATATAGTCTATTGGAGCTCTTAGTGTAAGCCAGACACTGTCCTAAGCATTTCTCCTATTTTCTTGCACATGACCCTCAGAACAATTGTGTGCAGTAGATGTGATTATCACCTCTACAGCTAAGGAAATGGAGACGTGCAGAAGTTGAGCAAACTGTCCAAAGTTGCGCAGGTAGTAACTAACACAGACGAGGGACTGACAAGTGAGTCCCACTCTAAGTAAGTACGAGAAATGTTTCAGGGTGCGTGCACATCTCTAGCAAAGGAGAGTCATTTCATCAGGGCTCATCCAATCAGAGCTCTCTGACAGGTGTCCATACTGTGACCACAAATTGTTAACTCTGAAGCTTCACGTGAAAACATAACCTAAACTCAACCCACTTGAGGTGATATTGTTCCCTTCGCAGGGAAGGCATTTTTTAATCCTGACGCAGATGAAATCGAGTTGATCATCCAGACATTGAAACCCATGGTGTTCACACTTTTTAGTCAAGTTAGGCACTAAGACAATCTAAGTGTTTGATGTCAAGTATTTGTCGTTCTCAAGAGAATTTATACCATATTTAAGAATCTAACTGACTCTGTGATTCCAGTTTTAAATGTGTAATTGATTACTGACTTCTGATTTTAGGTAGAAAGGTACAAAAGAATATGACTGTAAGTGGTACTGAAATGCTTAAGATAATTGGATTTATTATGTTTATGAGTTTGGTATAGTTGATTCAAAATATGCTTTAAAAGCTTGGAAGCTTGGGTTAGGGTTGTGAGCTTGCCCTGGCAGATGTCGGAAGTATTTTCAAAGAAAGTAAAAGTGTTAAAATTGTAAGTGTCTTTTAAAATATTGATAAAGAAGGTAACTAACTAAATGTAAAAGACCATTTAAATAGAATTTACTCTTTTATGGAATTCATAAGTTGTACAAAGAGTATGAGTTAATTTAAGTGCTTTAAAAAGTTGTTTAAAAATATATAATCTTAGGGCCACCTGGGTGGCTCAGTCAGTTAAGCGTCTGACTCTTGATTTCAGCTCAGGTCATGATCTCATGATTCATGAGATTGAGCCCTATGTCAGGCTCTGTGCTGACAGCATAGAGCCTGCTTGAGATTCTCTCTCTCCCTCCTCTCTCTGCCCTTCATCTGGCTCATGCTCTCTCTTTCTCTCTCAAAATAAATAAACTTTAAATGTATATATATATATATATACACATATATGTGTGTGTGTACATGTGCATGTGTGTGTGTGTGTATATATATATATACACACACACACACATATATATAATCTTAAATAAACATTAATTAAAAACTCAAACTAGTATTAATACACCTCTCTGCATACAAAGTGCCCTTAAGCCACTAAAAAACTCACACTAACGGACCCATAAGCAAGAGTAAGCATTCCAAAGCATAAATCTGGTCATGTCATACCTAAAATCCCCTTTTGGTCATCCATCACACTGAAGAGAAATCCCAAACTCCTAACCAAGGTCTCTGAGGTGCTACAAAACTGACCCCTGGACACTTATCCTACCTCATCTTCAATTACCTTCCTCCTTCCCCAGCACATTCACTATAGCCAGTCATGTTGGCCTTCTTTTTCCCTCCCTAGTGCATCACAAGTTCATTACTGCAACAAGTCCTTTATATTTGCCATTCTTTCTACCTGGTATACTTTTCCCAAAATTTTTTGCATGGCTGGCTCCTGTTTAACATTTAATTCTCTGCTCAAATGTCACTTCCTCCAAAAGCCTCCTCTAATTGTCCCTTCCTCCAGTAATCTCTGACATAGTAATACAGTTTAAAGTCTTAGAAGTATCCTCGATGTCTGAATTATTGTGCCCATTTATTGGTTCACATATTCATTTTCCTTATTCCCCAAGTAAAATAAAAGATCAACAAGGGCAAAAGCTTCTCTTTCCTAAAATATTTCCAGACACATATTAGGAGCTCAATAAATATGTTACATGAATGAATACACTTAACTAAATAAAACTTGCCTTTGCCTTAAATGCAAAGTTATTTTAAAAACAGATCTCTACATAACACTGAGTCTGTAAGACCCAGTTCTCTGGGGGTTATTTGATGAATATGATTATGTTATTTTGGGGTTAATGTCCATGAATTTCTGAAAATAGGCCAAATGTCAAGCAGAATATATAAGCAAATATGATCCCTCCCCAGGACACTTGCCGTCCAAATTACAAGCATTCAAAAATCTTGGCGAGATGCCTATGCTAATAAGGAAGTGATCCAGTATTCATGAGAATTTGAAAAGCCATTATTTTTGCCTGAAATCATCTTGGCTTTTCCATAATTAATATGTCATTATCATCAGAAGGCTAACAGATCAGGATGGCAAAAGCATTGTTTCATAGAACAACACTCATAGGAACAACGGTGTTATGTGAAATACCACAGTGACTTTTGATAAAGGAAAATAATCCAAAATCTGAGGCTAATGAATGTAGAAACTGACTAAACAGAAAGAAGATAGAAACAGCTGGCATCAAGACAGAAAGGTAGGTGTTTAAGCAAATCCAGAAATGGAAATCATGTTCCAGAGATGCTTGGGAAGAGACAACTTCCAAGTACTCACAGGCCATGGGAGATAATAGGATCAGAGTCCTATGTTCTGTACCTAGTGATTTTTCTTTCATGGCTCTTCCTTGATTTGGTCAGGAAGAAAGTGGTCTTGGACACCTGCTAATCCATTCCTCCATTCTCTCAACTTTCTAACCCTACATCAAACAAGAAAGGCAGGTATGGTCTATACTGCAATACACTGGCATTGGTAGAAATGTCTGCCCCAAACTCTTGGTCTATTATCCAGCATGAATCTAAGACACAATTAGATCAATAAATAGCATCTTTTGTTAGACTAACATTTGCAAACATTATCAACTGTGCATTTTTAAACATTGTGTGTGTGTGTGCATGTGTATAAAAGAATTGCTAGGAAAAATATTTTTTATAGCTAGGAAGTCATTTGTTCCCTTTGACAAAGTGGTATGTTTCCTTTTGTAGCTAATGGCAGTCACATAGCTCACTTCTTTTTTTGTTTGTTTGTTTGTTTTGTTTTTCTTGTCTTGCTAATCCAAGAAGTTCAGAGCTCAGAGCAGGAGTATTCTTAGTTTAAATTGTCTGAAACAACTTTCTCCCTCCTTCTCCTTTTTCATGCCTTGACCTCAAATATACAGATATGTTTACATTTTTGTTGTTGTTCTTTTCACATGTGTATTTTTTTACAAGTTGGTAAAAATTTGCTTTGGAAGTGTTTGTGATAAAAGGAATGAATAATTTAGTAAAATTTTAAAACTGTTCTACCAAAAAAAAAAAAAAAAAGTATGTCCTAGGTTCTCACCAGATTGCAGTAAATGTCCAGAAATAGCTCAGAGCTGAGGTATCTCCAGAGAGTTGGGGGACAGAAGGGCAAAGAATACTTAAAAACAAGGAATTTTAGTCTGTACGTACTATTTTCTACGAAACATAAAAGGAAAATACCCATATAAAGGCTGGCTGATATATGTGGAGGTCTATAGGGGAAATAAGTGAATATCTGACATAAAAGGAGTCTTAGAGATCTCTATTCAAATCTCCTTGATTTGGACTAGAGAAAGTCTAAATCCATAAAATCCATTTAATCCACAGAGATTAAATGACTCTTCCAAATAAACAGGAAGTTGGTAACTGAATTATGCCTGGAATCTGGGCCCTGCTTTCCAGGATATAAGCTTGCTAATACTTGAGAAACTATAAGCATTGGAAGGAAGATTTTAGTCTGACAAAATTTTAACCAGGAAAAATTGCACATTGCCAGTTAAAATACATTTAAGCACTTACTTTTTCTCCAATGCCATTCAATATATGAATTTTATTGTTTATTTATTTTAAGTAAACTACATTTCTTGAATGTTTCAAGTGGAAGCAAGGAGGTATGGGTACAAGGGAATACAAAGATTATAACTAAATTTCCACACATCAAATTCCAATCATAATGAATTTCTTCTGTAATCAGCCTCTGCATCTCCCAGTTCCTCCTGACATCCTGAGTTTCAGATCCTTTTATAATTTTTTTTCAAATAATAATGTATAGGCTTATGAATTTCCCTTATATGTTAGCTTTACAATAACAATGCAAACTTTCTCTATTTCTTGACTAACTCTTAGCAGGAAAAATAAAGTCATTGGGTATTTATATAAATGAAAAGTTTCATAGGTGGCAACCAACTGGTTGATGCATATTTCAACATATTTAAAATAATACTCAATTATATTCAGTAACTTTACAAGTAGGTACATCCAAAGTCAGCATAATGCCCATATTTTAAAAAAGAAAGAAAAATAATTTTATTTGGATAGGATAGAAGCAATAATCCTGCACCTTTCTTTTCTTTTTTTCACTTTGTATTTGGAGATAATTATTAATTCACATACAACTGTAAGAAATAATAGGGAGAGATCTTGGGTACCCTTCTAATTTTTCCCCCATGGTAATAGCTTGTATAAGTATAGGAAGATATCAAACCCAAGACATTGACATTGGTGCAAGCCATCAACCTTACTCAAGTTTCATCAGTTGTACATTCACACATTTGTGTGAAAATACATTTTTAACAGCTATAATTTATTTAGCATTTCTATGATCCAGTTAATCCTTACAAAACTAATTTACTAATTAGGAAAGTAAGACAAGAGGCAAAGTGAGGATGTGAAACTCAATCATTTAATTCTGAAGGCAGAGTTCTTTATACTACTCAGTAGAGGCGAGAAGCCTACATGAATGTTTGGTTCATTTGCAGAATTTTGTATATAGCTATTCCCCAAAATACTCAAATGAAATATTGGCAAAAGCAGTTAAGTACAACAAAGGGGAATATCAAAACCATGAATCAAGAGAAAAGGCAAATGAGGTTAATATAATTCAGTTTAGCGCTGAGCTTCTTAGCAGACAGGGCAAAAAGATAAATAGGGTGAGACATGTAATCCTTATTGTCAAAGAAAAGAAAACACGGATGCAGAAATTTTAAAATGTATGTATGTATGTCCATATACCCCATGCTTGCTCCATTCCATTTTTTTATTCAAAGTTCATAAATATCCAAAATAAAACTCAGCCAAGACAGGCTTAATATATTAATAAAACTGTTTTTAAAAAAACACACCCCATGAGGCACCTGGCTGACTTAGTCCATTAAGTGTCTGCCTTCATCTCAGGTCAAAATTTCATGGTTCGTGGCTTCCAGCCCCACGTCAGGCCTTCTGCTATCCACGCAGAGCCAACTTCAGATCCTCTGTCACCCTCTCTGCCCCTCTCCTGCTTGCGCTCTCTCCCTCTCTCAAAAATAAATGAATAAAACACTTAACACACACACACACACACACACACACACACACACACACACACACACAAACACCCTACACTGAAGGTAGTTACATTTGTGGAGAGCATAACATAATGTATAGACTTATTAAATCACTATGAATCACACCTGAAACTAATGTAACATTGTGTCAACTATACTTCAATTAAATATACACAGTAAAACCTTGGATTGTGAGTAACTTGTTGTGCAAGTGTTCCACACAAAAAGCAAACATCTCTCATAAATTGTAACTTGATAAACAAGCGATATCTTGCAATACGAGTAGCATGCGATATGAAACATCACGTGATCACAACTAAGCCAATGATTCTTGAAATTAGCTTTGATACACAAGTGTTTGGATTATAAGCATGTTTCCAGAATGAATTGTGTTCACAAACCAAGGTTTTACCTTATTTATTTATTTATTCATTCATTCATTCATCCATTCATTCATTCATTCGTAACTGGTGCACTTTCCAATAATGACTACTGTCAATTCTCCCCCTGTACACTCATGCTGCTCCTTCTTCAAGGAGTGGAGTCTATCCCCCTCCCCTTGATTATGGGCTGGGCTGGCCTATCAGCTCAGGTTAATAGAATGCACACTTGTAACAGCGTTTTCATTCCATGTGTAGTAGTTAAGAAGTCTGGCAGCTTCCACTTTGGAGCTTTCTGGAGAAGTCAGCCGCTGTGATGTAAAGAAGCTCACACTAGACTACCAAACGATAAAACACTTTGTGGTGAGATTGAGGTAACGTGGACAGCATCCACGTACCACATACCAGAGTAAATCTTTCTTTGACCATCCTGGCCAGCAAATTTGCAAGCTGAATGCAACCCAGTGAACGATCCAGCCTATTCACAATGGAGTAGACAACTGGCCAGCTACGTCACACTCCAATTCCTGAGTCATAGAACCTTGAGAAATAATGAATCATCATTGCTTTAGGCCACAGGGTCCAGGGTAGTTTGTTAAAAGCAGCTAATAACTGAAATAATGACCAAAATGTAATCTAAAAATTCATTCTATAACTTTGCAAGTTTAGATGTATGCATCTAGGAACTAACTGCAAACCTTCACAAAACCCAGGGGACGTGGCAATCACTACTTCATCCACCTTCTCCCTCCCGTTTACTCCAATGATAACACAAGGTTGCCAGAATCTCTCTGAAGGGAGTTTGTACACAAATCTGGTGTTGAAAACTTTTGTAGCTGCCATCTGAGGGACAGGCACCCAGATCACCTAGCTTTGATAGCCAAAGGGCTTGTACTCATAAGTTCCACAAGACTATAGCAATTTAAGAAGCAGTCTTAAAACAGGAGCAGTAACACCCTTACTCCATAGCTATATACCTTGGCTTGATAAACAGGAAGCACACAAAAATACCTATCTCCCAGGTTCTCTCTGGAAAGGGTTTAACTGCATACTTTCCCAGCTTCTGCCTGAGGGTTTGGTTTCTAATCAGCCTGCCTCTAGGCACTGATGGCCATCCTCCCCTTTGGGACTCTGAAGGCTCATGGCATATTCTCAAGTACTCACAGCCACAAAGAACAAAGACAGTAGCTTGAACAAATACAAAGGATTGAGTGGCAATGAGAAACTTGGCCTGGATTGATTGACAAGGTTCATCTCCTACACAAGACCTGCCTGTCAAAACTGGAAGAGGTACCTGTTTTATCTAATGCAGAAAGCAACACAGAGTCAAGGAAAATAAAGAAATAGGGGAATATGTTCCGAATAAAAGAACAGGATAAATCTCAAGAAACTGATTTTAATGAAATGGAGATAAGTGATTTACCCAACAGAGAGTTCAAAATAATAGTCATAAAGATGTTCTCCAAGATCAGGAGAGCAATGCATGTACAGAGTAAAAATTCCTCAACACGAAGACAGAAAATATTTTAAAATCACCAAACAGGGGCGCCTGGGTGGCTCAGTTGGTTAAGCATCCCTCTTCAGCTCAGGTCATGATCTCACAGTTCGTGAGTTCAAGCCCCACATCGCAGGCTCTCTTTGGGGCCCACATTGGGGCTCTCTTTCTCTCCCCCTCTCTCTGTCTCTCCCTCACTCTTTCTCTCTCTCTCAAGATAAATAAATACACTTAAAAAAATTAAAAAGATAAAAAAGCACCAAACAGAAATCATACAACCAAAGAATACAATAATAGAACTGAAAAATTCAATACAAGGGTTAAATAGTAGAATAGATCAAGCACAAGAAGGATAAGTGAACTTTAATAAAAGACAGTGGAATTCATCCAATCAGAGAAGCAAAAGACAAAGAATAAAAAAGAGTGAAGATATCTTAGGACATCATCAAGCAGATCAGTATGCACATTGTAAGATGATAGGGGTCTCAGAAGGAGAAGAGAGAAAGAAAGGGACAGAAAGCTTATTCAAATAAAAATGGCTGACAACATTGCTAACCTGTGGAAAGAAACAGATATCCAGATCAAGGAAGACAAAGAATTTCCAAGAATGATGAATCTGAAGAGATCCACAGCAAAACACATTAGAATTAAAGTGACAAAGGTTAGAGATAAAGAGACAATCTTAAAATGAGCAACAGAATAGTAATTTGTTATATTAAAAATATCCATAAGACTACAAGTGGATTTTTTAGTAGAAACGTTTCAGGCAAGAGGGAGTGGGATGTTATATTTGAAGTGCTTTAAAAAAAAAGAAATCCCCACCAACCAAGAATACTTTACCCTACAAAGCTGTCTTTCAGAACTAAAGATGAGATAAAGAGTTTTCTAGACAAACAGAACTTAAAGAAGTTCATCACCACTCCTTACAAGAAATGCTGAAGGGAGTTCTTCAAGCTGAAACAAAAGGATGCAAATTAGTTATATAAAATATATGGAACTATAAACTCACTAGTAAAGGTAAATCTATGGTAAAGTTCAGAATACTCTAATATTGTCATGGTGGTGGGTAAATCACTTATAAATCCAGAATAAAGGTGAAAAGCAAAAGTATTGAAAATAACTATAACTACAAAAACTTGTTAATGGATGGCATAATATAAAAAGATGTAAATTGTGACACCAAAAACAAACAAACAAAAAACTGTGGGAAGACTGTAAAAAGGGAAAGCTTCTGTGTGCATTTGAAGATAAGTTGTTATCAACTTAAAATACAATATTATAAATATATTTTACATAAATCTCATGATAACCACAAAGCAAAAACTTAGAATCAATACTCAGTAGATAGAGAGAAAGAAATCAAAGCATACCCATACAAAAAATCATCAACTCACAAAGGAATAGAGCAAGAGAGAAAGGAACAAAGGAACTACAGAACAGCAAGAAAACAATGAACAATATGGCAGTGTAAATCCATAACCATCAATAATTACTTTTAAGTGTAAATGGAATAATTTTTTCTATCAAAAGACATTTATTTATCAGAAAATACAGAGTGGACAAATGGTTAAAAAACAAGATCCAACTCTCTGCTGCCTACAAGAGTCTCACTTTAGCTTTAAGGATACTTATAGACTGAAAATGAAGGAATGGAAAAAGGTATCCTATGCAATTAGAAATAAGAAGAAAGCAAAGGTACTAATATTTATATCAGACAAAACAGACATTATGTCAAGACTATAACAAGAGACAAAGAAGGTTATATAAGGAAAATCGGTCAATTTATCAAGAGAATATAATAATTGTAAATATTTATACACTCAACAATGGAGCAAGTAAATATACAAAGCAAATATTAACAGATCTGAAGAGAGACACAGATAGCAACATAATAATAGTAGACACTTCCAGTATCCCACTTACAACTATTCAGATGGAAAAACAAAAGAAGGAAACACTGGACTTAAACTACACATAGGGCCAGATGTATCTAACAAACATATATAGTATATTCCATCCATCCAAGAACAGCAGAATGTACATTCTTCTCAAGCATACATGGAACACTCTCCAAGATAGATCATATGTTAGGCCACAAAACAAGTCTTCATAAAGTTAAGAATTTTGAAATCATACCAAACATCTTTTCTAACCAAAATGGTATGAAACTAAAAATCAACTGCAAGAAAATAGAAAATTCACAATATGTGGAGAATAAACAACATGGTCCTGAGTGACCAATGGGTCAATGAAAAAAATCAAAAGGGAAATAAAAAAATATCGAGACAGAGGCACCTGAATGGCTCAGTCAGTTGAGCATCCAACTCTTGATCTCATGGTTCAGGAGTTCAAGCCCCATTGTCAGGGCAGAGCCTGCTTGGGATTCTCTCTCTGCCCCTCCCTGATGTCTGTTCTCTCTCTCTCTCTCTCCCTCTCTCTCAAAATAAATAATAAACTTCAAATACATAAGTAAATAAAACCGACTTAAATGGAAATGGAAATACAAGATACCAAAACATATGGGATACAGCAAAAGCAGTTTTAAGAGGGAAGTTTATAATGATAAATACCTACATTTAAAAAACTCACATAAACAAGAAAAACTGGTTAAAAAGAAAAGAACAAACTAAGCCCAAAGTTTGCCAAAAAAAAAGGAAATAACATAGATAAAAGTGGAAATCAATGAAATAGAGACTAAAGAGACAATATGAAAGAGCAATAACTGGTATTTTGAAGATAAAATTGATAAGCCTTTAAGCTGGACAAAAACAAAAAAGAAGACTTACATAAATAACAGAAATGAAAGGGAAGACATTACAACTGTTAACACAGATATACTAAGGATTGTAACAAACTACAATGAATAATTATATGCCAACAAATTAGATAACCTAGAAGAAATGGATAAATTCCTAAAAACATACAATGTACCCAGACTGAATCATGAAGAAATAAAAAATCTGAACAGACCAGTAACTAGTAAGAAGACTGAATAAGTATTACAAGCTTCTCAATAAAAAAAAATAATAATAATAATAATAATAATAATAATAATAAAAATAATCCAGACCAGATGGCTTCACTGGTGAATTCTACCAAATGTTGAAAGAAGAATTAATATCAATCTTTCTCAAAGTCTTCAAATAAATAGAAGAGGAGGAAACACTTCCAAACTCATTTTATGAGACCAGCATTAACCCTGGTACCAAAACCAGATAAGGACACAAGAGTAAAGAAAGTACAGGCTAATATCCCTGATGACCTTAGATGCAGGAATCCTCACAAAATATTAGCAAACCAAATTCAATAGTACATTAAGGATCATTCACAGTGATCAAGTGGGATTTATCCTAGGACACAAGGATGTTTCAATACATACAAATCAATCAATGTGATCCAGCACATTAACAAAATGAAGGATAAAACTCATGACTATCTCAATAGATGAAGGAAAAGCATATGAAAAAATTCAACATCCTTTTATAATAAAAACTCTCAAGAAATTGGATATAGAAAACTATACCTCACCATAATAAAGGCCTTATATGACAATCCCACAGCTAACATCATATGTAATAGCGAAAGGCTGAAAGAATCTGAGAAAAGTATTGGAAGTACTAGCCAGAATAAATGGGCAAGAAAAAGAAATAAAAGGCATCCAAATCAGAAAGCAAGAAGAAAAGTTTTCTCTTTATTTGAAAAACAATCCATTTACAATAACATCAAAAAGAATAAAATACTTAGGAATAAATTTAATCAAAAGGTGTAAGACCTGGACTCTGAAAATTATAAAACATTGATAAAAGAAATTAAAGAAGACATAAATAAATGGAAAGATATTCCACATTTACAAATGGGAAAATTATCACAATTAAAAAGTCCCACTACCAACCTACAGATTCAGTGTAATCCCTTTCAAAATCCCAATGACATTTTTCATACAAATAGAAAAAAAAGCAATCCTATAATTCATATGGAACCACAAATACCCCAAAGAACAAAGCAATCTTGAGAAAGGAACAAAGCTGGAAAAATCAAAATTCCTGGTTTCAAACTACACTATAAAGCTACAGTAATCAAAACAGTATGGTATTGGTATGAAAAGAGATATACAGAGCACTGGAACAGAATAGAGAGCTCAAAAATAAGCCCAAACATATATGGTAAATTAATTTTTGACAAAGGAGTCAAAAATATACAATGGGGAAAAGATAATCTCTTCAGTAAAAGGTGTTGGAAAAACTCAGATACATGCAAAAGAATGAGCCTAGGCTTGTACTTTATATTATATATGCAAAAATCCACTCAAAATGGACTAAAGACTTGACATAAGATCTGAAACAGTAGGTATAACTCTGAAACAGAAGGTAAGCTCCTTAACACTGGTTTTGGCAATGATTTTTTTTTTGGATTTGGCACCAAAAGTTAAGGCAACAAAAGCAAAAATAAACAACTGGGACTACATCAAGCTAAAAAGTTTCTGTGCAGCAAGGAAACCATCAAAAGAATGAAAAGGCAAACTATAGCCCTGGAGAAGTTTTTGTAAGCCACATATGTGATAAGAGGTTAATATCCAAAACTACAGGAAAGTCATACAACTCAATAGCAAAAACACAAATAACCCAATTTTTAAAAAGGCAAACAACCTGAGTAGACATTTTTCTAAGGAAGACATACAGATGACCAATAAGTACATGAAAAGGTATACAACATCATTAATCATCAGGGAAATTCAACACAACCACAATGAGATGTCACTTCATAACTGTTGGGACGTCTATGATCAAAAAGATAAAAGATAATAAATCCTGGCAAGGATGTGGAGAAAAGGGAGCCCTTGATGCACCAACGATGAGAATGTGAAAGGGTATAGGAATGAAGGACAACAGGGTGGAGGTTCCTCAAGAAATTAGAAATAGAAGGACCATATGATCCAGGAATCCCACTTCTCAGTATATGTCCAAAGGAAGTGAAATCATTAAATCATTATCTTGAAGAAGTACCTGCATTCCCATGTTCACTGTAGCAAATGTCTGTTGCAATAGCTAAATGTCTGTGGATGAATGAATGAATAAAGAAAAGGTAATATTATCATTTAGCCTTAATATATTAGTGAGACTTTAAAAAGAAGGATTATTTAGCCTTTAAAAAAAAGGAAATCCTGCCATTTGTGACAACATGGATGAACTTGGGAGAGCATTCAGCTAAGTGAAATAAGCCAGACATAAACAAATACTGCATGGTAATACATGTGGAATCTAAAAAAACAGTCAAACTCTCATAAACAGACAGTAAAATGGTAGTTGCCAGGGGACACTGGCAGGAGGTGTGTGTGTCGGGAGGGGGGAAGTGTAATAAGGAGAGGCTGGTAAAAGAGTATAAACTTTCAGTTATAAGATGTTTATTGTCTGAGGATCCAAGGTAGAACATGTGACTATAGCTGATAACACCATATTGTGTAATTGAAACTTGCTAAGAGGGTAGAATTTAAGTGTTCTCACCAAAAAAGATAAAGTAAAGAGATAAATATGTGAGGTGACAGTTGAGTTAATTAACTCAATGGCGGGAATCCTTTCACAATATGTACATATATCAAATAATCACATCGTACACTTTAAATATATTACAACTTTGTCAATTATAGTTTGATAAAGCTGAAAAAATTAAAAAAAAAATAAACTTGTTGGTACAATAATTAAACATTTCCAAACAAGTAGTCCTTCTTACATGATTAGAATGTGTGGAATGCCTAGAAGCAGCTTTTCCAAATGAATTCATCGATAAACATGAAACATAAAATTTACTGCTCTAGTTTTCCCAGAGACCCTATCTAGGACAGACTGCCCTAGGACAGATGATTAAGTTAGTTTAGGTCCAATTCAGGACTACATAACATGGAGTTATGTCTTAGGCCCCTCAGGCAATTTGGAGCCTTCCAGGTCAAAGAAGGCCTGCCAAAATCTAAAATCAATAGGGCCATTTAAATGATGACATCCCCAGTGGGTAGAGATATTTGACTCCGCACATCAATGGCATGAGCTTCTGTCCTGAGCACTCATCAATAGGTCCAAGATCCCATTACAGCCTTTTAATTTATGCTCAGTGATATTAGGATTTAATTGCTGCCAAAGATATCGCCTGCCACTAGACATGATGTTGTGGCAATCGGTAGAAAATGGCCTTCCCAGATATGCCAGGGAATCTACTGGCTGTGTTTACTGGCTTAGCTGGCTACTTCTACTTTATAGTAGGTCTCTGTTTTTCTGCCTACCCATCATTCATACCCTCCCATCTTCTTTTATTAGCAATGCAACTTTCCCTTGGGAAAACATTCCACCCATATTCTTAGTCCATGTTGCTTAAGAGGAATTGATTCACCCACAGTTTCAGGGATAGCTACATACGCTAGATGTGGTCAATTACCTTGGGACAGTGCCAATAAGATCGGAACTTTGAATTTTCACTTGAACTATCAGAGATGTGAAACTCTTCCTTCCTGCTGTTGGGATTGCTACACTGGAAGTCCGGAATGGATGTGTATCACTGGAAGTGCTCATGCCACTAGGGTGAGATATGGCTTTAGAACAAACAATGGATAGATCATTTGATCTTCTGGAACCAGCAATTCTAGAAATCTTGTGCCTGTATTTTTTCAATATATATGCCAATAAAACACCTTTTTCATTTAGTCCATTTTGAGTTGTATTTTCTGTCTCTTGCAATCATTCTCAGAAACTGCAAAAAGATGGGCTGCTGCACAAACTATGCACTGATGGTATGCCATTTATTTTCTAGAACTAAGCAATTTATTACACCCCTATTCTGAGCCATATATCAAAAAGCACCAAGGTATTAGACAACAGAGCTTCTACAAACAATAGTATACTTGATCTTCATAAAGTTAACTTGGCCATAAGAAAACAGTCAATCGGGAGCACCTGGGTGACTCAGTCAGTTGATCATCTGACTTGGGCTCAGGTCATGATCTCGCAGTTCATGAGTTTGAGCCCCACATGAGGTTCACTGCTGTCAGCTCAGAGCCCACTTTGGGTCCTCTGTTCCCCTCTCTCTCTGCCCCTCCCCACTCATTCTCTCTCTCCCTCTCTGTCTCTCTCTTTCTCAAAAATGAATAAACATTAAAAAAAAAAAAAAGAAAACAGTTATTTATGGGACATATGGCTCAACATTATTCATTAAGCCAAACATGGCTCTAAGATTGGAAGACAGCACTTCACTAAAACAAGACTTCTTCAACTTATCTCAATGGGCCTCTCCGATCATTTGGTCTTATGGCCCCCAAATGTCAGTCCACAGACTGGGAACATTTGCCAGAGTGTGGCCAAATCATTAATAGTCCACAGAGTAATGAGGGGAAAAAAGACTAATAAAGTTTTAATGAAGCTATGTCATTTCATTTTTACATTCTAAGATTTGATGTTTACAGATTGTCTTTTGCAAAATAATGTCAATAGTCGATATAATTAATAATATCATTAATAATATCATTAATAACATCAAGCCACGACCCCCGCCCACCCAAGACGCCCTAGTTTGCTGTAAATGCTCTCAGCTGTCAATACTCACAGCCACACTTCTTTCTTCCTCACTTCTATCTCTCCCTGCTCTTTCTCAGCCACCTCTAAGGGCTGTTCTCCACTCCTGGAGTTTTCCAAATGGGGAATTCCTTTGTCTTTTGTAATACCAATTACAGTAGCCTTTCTCTGGTCTCCTCAAATCTGCATCTCCTCCTGTAACTCTGCTCACCTCCTTAGGCCAGATGCAAGAAGAAGCTATCCTTCCTCTTGGGAAGAGGAGAAAGGGAATTATAAATAAATATTTGTTCATCTCAAACACGTAAATTCATAAATATTGATAGCAACATCATTTAAAGCATAAAAGTGTCAAAAAGAACCTAAGTACCCCACAATAAAGGGATGATTAAATTCCCCTATATGGGGGGCACTTGGGTGGCTCAGTTGGTAAAGTGTCTGACTTCAGCTCAGGTCATGATCTCACAGTTTGTGAGTTCAAGCCCTGCGTCAGGCTCGGTGCTGACAGCTCAGAGCCTGGAGCCTGCTTCTGATTCTGTGTCTCCCTCTCTCTTTGCCCCTCCCCTGCTCATTCTCTGTCTCTCTCTGTCTCAAAAATAAATAAAAACATTAAAAAAAATTTTTTTAAATAAATAAATTCCCCTATATGGGAAAATCACACACAGTCATTAAAATTATGGTTGTAAAGATGTTGCAGTAACATGGGGGAAATGCTGATAATATCAGGTTAAATAAAAAGACACACAACTATGAAAACACAACTAAGTTAAAATATCCATGCATGGATAAACTATAACACTGTCCACACAGATTTAACCACACAGGTGGGGTTATGGGTAATATCTATTTTTGTCTTTAGAGAAGTCTCTGTTATCCAGATTTTCCACAATGGGAACATACTCCTTTTAAATGTAGAAAAATATATTTATTAAATTTAGTTATACTTATTTATGTAGTCAATATTTGCTGATTACTCATTCTGTGAATGCCAAAAAACACCATACTTTTTCCTGATAGTTTCCTTTACAAGACAGATTTGCCATAAATTTAAACAATATTTGCATTGTTTTTGTCACCATTGTCATCGTCATCGTTGTTGTTGTTGTTTGGCAGCGAGAATAACTTGTACTAAGCCAGGCTGCTACCTTTCTCAAAGCCATCCTTCATGTCTAATGACCACCACTGCACCTGCACAAGCTCCAGGGCTGACCCTTCCCTATTTGGCATAAAGGCATGCCCATATGGGAAGCCATACTGGGCAGGTATCTTCCAACCAAACTGAGGTCAAGGATCTCATCCAAAGTGCTAGACTAGTAAAAACCAAAAGAGAGAAATCAAGAAGCCATATAGGAGTTAGCAG
Organism: Acinonyx jubatus; assembly: GCF_027475565.1. Taxonomy (NCBI): domain Eukaryota; kingdom Metazoa; phylum Chordata; class Mammalia; order Carnivora; family Felidae; genus Acinonyx; species Acinonyx jubatus. Next base: position 137,630,224 of record NC_069383.1, on the reverse strand, counting down.
AAGAAATCAAAGTCAAGTAGAAATACAAGCAGGGAAGTATACAATTCATATATTGCTAGTCAGTCCTATTCTAGAATAATGGGAAAGCTTCATCGTTGTCAGAATACCAACACCGAATTTTCTGAATGCTGGGTGACCCCTAAATCAACACTTAGGTTCTGACAACTTCCCAATTCATCCTCACCAACTTCATTAAACACCTAGCATGCTTTTTAGAGGAATGGTTTTGTTTGATTTGCTTTATTTGGCATCTGAAACTCAATAGAACAAAGGGTAAGATCACTTCTTAACCTCTCTGTAATTAACCAGTTAAGAAAAGGTTTAGTTAGATACTATGACACATTAATATATATTAGTTCCAAATCATTTTATTTCAGATAGACATTATCAGCTACCTTCTCCCTACTGTGCCAAAACTGTATACAGGGCTATTTCAGCAGAAACCCCATTCATTCTAAATTCAAGGTACTCAATTCTGCCTGAAGGACACAGACTCTTATGGTATCTACAGGAGGGGAGGAATATGAGAAATCCTTTTTTTAAATTTTTTTAAAGTTTATTTATTTATTTTGAGAGACAGACAGACAGACAGAGAGGGTCAAGAGAGAATCCCAAGAAGGCTCCTTGCTGTCAGTGCACAGGCTGATGTGGGGCTCCATCTCAGGAACTATGAGATCATGACCTGAGCCGAAATCAAGAGTCAGATGTTTAACTGACTGAGCCACCCAGGCACCCAGGAATATGAGAATGTTCTCTCTTGGTAATCACTAGCACCCAACTGCACAGGATTGGGTGAAACAATTTTGTTAGTCCAGAGATAATGGGAGATGTAGCAATAACTCTGAAAGTCATTTGGATGAGAAGGTTAAAGAGAATGAAATGAGCACTTTTTGAGTTATCATGGATTGGAGAGGAAATACAGTCACTGCATCTGGGAAGTTAGGATCCCTGCTACACAAAGTTCTATGGCCTGGCAGAAATGTCTGAGACTAAAAAGGCATTGGAGCTTTTAGACTTTTTGAAGTTTTCATTTTGAAAAAAATATTCAAACTGTAGAAAACATAAGAATTATATAATGAACTTCCATATACCATTCCCTAGATTACTAATTGCTACTGTTTTTCCCTATTTATTTTATCTCTTTCACTCTCTCATCTCCCTCTCATCTCATGTCCCTCCTCTCATGTAATCTCTCTCTCCCTCAAATGAAAAGAAAAAAAAAGTTTATTTGCTAAACCACTTGAGAGTGAGTGTTGAAAGGTTCTAGAATATGGTCTTAGACTACCACTCCAAAATGGTGTATGTGGCACTCCACTTTGGCCAAAGGGTTATTTTGAGCTAAAGGCAATTGAGAACAAGCAGACTAGGAAAAAGCTCTATACATCCCTCGATCTGTATGACAATAAAGTGTCATTTTCCTCTTTTGTTAAGGAAAGTTCCCTTTATGAAGGAAATTTCCATTTGTAAAGCTTTCTTTCTTATCAGGAAGAGAGCTACTCCAGGAAATAACTCTTATTACCTAAGAGTTAGGTATCTTCTCTGCAGAACAAGATAACTTTTTCTTGCCATACATTTCCTTCCCCACATTCCACAATTTGCCCCCACATCTTTGCCTAGAAGGCCCCACCCCCTTTAGCCTAAAATGCTATGTAAATTACAATCATCTGGCCATCTCTTAGAGCCAGGTTCTTCTTTGTGAACTCCAGTACCAGTACACTCATACAAAGGTAATTAAAACTGCTCTCTTATTACTCTGCTTTTTGTCCTTTGGCTGTGAGCTCCAGGTGCTGAACCTAGGGAGGGTAGAGGAAAACAGGTGCGATATCAAAGTCTTCTAAGAATAAGAGCTGTCTCTCACATAAACACAGTGCTATCATCAAATTCAGGGGCTTTAACACTAAAGAGTACTATCTTAAATATGGTCCATATTTACGTTTCTTCAATCCCAAGAATGTCCTGTTCTTTTTCCTCATTCCAGGATCACACTGTTTTTAATTATCATGTGTCTTTTCTCTTCTTGAATCTGGAATAGTTCCTCAGATTTTCTTTGCCGCTCCTGGCATTAACAGTTTTGAAGAAGTCAGACCTGTGTTTTGTAGTATATTTATGCCAGTCTCATTGTTTCCTTGGGATTAGACTGTTACAGCAAATACTCGGCACACAGGGAGAGACAAGGGACAATTTCCCAATTTCTTGGGAAATCGGAAAAGACTGTTGATTTCATACCAGTGATGGCCCAGTGGAGTCACCTAAAAAGGCTGAGCATCCAGCTCAGGTTTTACTGATCTTTTATACATATGTGATTCCGGGTTGGGCGGGACTATTATAGTGAGGCTTCTAGTTCCTGGCTGCTGGCTGATGAAAGAGGCAAGCAAAACTTCAGAAGCCAAAAGCATGCAAAGGGAGTATGTGGCCTCGGAAATCTGGCTGGCCCTTTCTATTTGCCTTTAACAGCTTTCCTTCTCAAGATTCACATTATACATTTTTGAGAGGCATACTACTGAAGTGACTTTATGTCCTTCTTACTGCATTCTATTGGAAAGAAACAGATGGAAGTTTTTCCCATTGCCAGGGATATTAACTTTGATCCTTGGATGAGGTGGTATGTGCCAGGTTACTCCCTGTATCTGTGTGTGTGTATTCTCCTCTGAAATAGATCATAAAACCCTCATGTGAGAGATGCCCTCCTTATGATGAGGGAGCATGAGGCAAGCTGAGAGCAAAATACAGACTGGCATTCCTCTCTCCCCCCAGGGGAATTATGTATGATATTCCTTGGACACTACTGGCTACTTAAGAACAAAGGAAAGGGGTTTAAGTGCTTGCCATGGTGATGTGGGAAACTAGGGCAAATGAAAAACTGAATTCCCTTACTGCCTACAGCCCCTTGACAAGTCCTTGACACTGGCAGAGTGACCTCTCTCTAGGAGCTCAGCTGCCTCAAGGATGACACTTTGCTAGGGACAAAAGAGAACCTTTAGCTTAACATCCCAACCTGGAGGATCCTGTAAGTCTACTTCCTTTATCTCAATTGCTCTAAGATATACTCTGGCAATCATGCTCCAAGCTTATGATCCACTGATATACACCTAAAGGGTCTCATGACTAAGGTTTTATTAAATGGTGATAAATGGTGTTTCCCTAGCAACTGCTAGCCCCTCAGGTTCTGGAAACCTTGCTTCCAAAATTCCTTAGAGATACACTCTATCCCTGACCCCCTCCCAACCTGTGGGTATATAATGAGTTACCAGTCAGGACACCAGTGAAGCTCTTCCTGACCATGGGTCCCATCCTGGTGCTTTAATAAAAATCACCTTTGGCACCAAAGACATAATCAAGAATTCTTTCTTGGCCATCTGCTCTAGACAACCCCACCATCACCCCAAAACGTCATCACTTATACCTGGAGGAAAAAAGCATCCCCGTCTCTGAAGACAAGGGACACCAAGAAGAATTCTTACTAAGTGTTTCCCAGTTTTCCCCCTGCCCAGTTACCCTTACCTCATACCCTCTAACATACACTATTTCTAAATGACTGCTTGTTCTTCATCAAGCCAAGCATACAAATAATCAGATCGGTTTCTTCAGGCCTTCATTTCCTTATAAAGACTCCCATGTCATGTAAAACCTACATTAAATAAATTTGTGTTCTTTTCTCTTGTCAATCTGTCTTTGTCAGTTTAATTTTCAGACCCAGCCAAAGACTCTAAGTGGGCTTTGCCCTACAGTGTAAATACAGAGAATAAGCAAAGCATGGAGAAAGATTTTGAAACTGTGTCAATATATTATTCCCAAAAAAAACTTGCACTCAATGGTTTTGGTACCTATTGATGATGCTAGTCTGAATTATTCTGACAGGAGTTGTAAAATAGTGATATTCTAGTTCCATCATTGCTTCCACATCTATTAGCTGGTATTCCACTGTAAAAAGAACTTCTCTTTCTCTCTCCCTTCTTTATTGACTTATTTTTTTAATTCACTCATTTTTGTTTTAAGTACACCTGAACCATTTCATCTTTTTTTACATTTTTTTATGTTTATTTATTTTTGAAAGACAGAGAGAGAGAGAGAAAGAGAGAGAGAGAGAGAGAGAGAGACAAAGAGAGGAGGAGGGGCAGATAGAGAGGGAGACAAAGAATCCGAAGCAGGCTCCAGGCTCCGAGCTTTCAGCACAAAGCCTGATGCGGGGCTCAAACTCACGAACTGTGAAATCATGACCTGAAGTTGGATGCTTAACCGACTGAGCCATCCAGGTGCCCCAGAACCATTTGATTTTTAAGTGTCCCGTTTCAAGCTGGCTCCTGTGTCATTCAGACATGTCCTCATCATTTTTTTTTTTTTTTTGAGCAGTTTTTTTTTTTATTTGCTGGCACAGCAAAATGTTCCAGACTTTTCTTGTATTTTACCTGCTCTGGACCAGCTATTTCTTCACAGGCACTGGTTCCTTTTAGTGGGGAATGGTGTTTAGAAACAAAGAGCAGGAACTGAGTATGCTCCCTGCTGCTGGGGGCCCTTAATAGAGGGCAGAACGAGGAATTATTTATATACTGATATGAATCGAAACAGGTTATTAAAATATTTATTTATTTTTGAGAGAGAAAGAGACAGAATGCAAGCAGGGGAGGGGCAGAGAGCTAGGGAGACACAAAATCCAAAGCAGGCTCCAGACTCTGAGCTGTCAACACAGAGCCCAACACAGGGCTCGAACTTATGGAACCATGATATCATGACCTGAGTGGAAGTCAGACATTTAATCAACTGATCCATCTAGGTGTCTCTTTATATAAATAAAAAATTTATATGATAATATATATAAATAATATATATACTTTATATATTAAGTATATATATCATATATTTTTAAACATATATATAATTATGTATTTATATTGACACTTCTAGTCTCAATCCAATAGCTCAGTGTCCTAAAAATCCTGCCTCCCCTCCAAAATCGATGTATTTATCCAATCCTACCAGATAAAATAATTTCTGAATCATTCCATCAATTCTACTATCAATAGCAAATGTATAAAGTTCAAGATTTCTTTCCATTTCTTTTGTCTTTAGATGGAAGGTATACAGTCAAGGGACTATGCTCAAAATAATTTGAATTACTACTTTTTTTCCTAATGTGCTATCATGTCATCCATTTGATATACAATTGGGACCATTTACCTCCGTTTTTATTCAATTTCTATCTCAATACTGTAATTTATTTTTATTTTTAAGCTTATAAAACGTAAAAACATGATTTCAAAGTCAAAACTATAAAAAAAAAGTGCTAACACTCCTTACCCTAACTCCTCTAATCCCATTCCCACTCAGTAGGTTACTAATTTCATTCTTTCCAGTTTAACTTTCTGTGATTCCTTTCGCAGAAATGATTGATGGATTGATCAATAGATGACAGAGAGACAGACATTCTTATCTCTCCTTCTTCTTATATAAAATGTAGCCTGCTATATCTACTCTTTTGTATTTTGCTTTTTGTACTAATAATATCTCTGGGACTCACTCCATACCAGTGCAAAAGGAACTTTCTCATTCTATATTATAGCACATCTCTGTATGGCCTCCATCAGGATTCATTCAAATACTTTCCTTTGGCACAGATATTTAGGCTGTTTCCAGTATTTTGTAAGTACAAATAATCATGCGTGTCTCTTATTATGAGTGGAGTTGAACATACTTTCTTATGCTTAAGAACGATTCCATATCAATTCCTGTGAATTATCTAGATCTCCTGCAACTTTCCTGTTGGATTTTGGGCCCCCTTCTCTTCTTAATTTATAACTCTTTATATATGAGGAATGTTAGGTCTTTATCCGAAATATATCTTGCAAATATCTTCTCCCAATTTGACAGCTGTGGTTTGACTTTTATTTATTTATTTGCCAGGCAAAATAAAAAAAAATTGTTTTTAATTTTTAATTTTATATATTCAAGTTTCAGTGCATCTGGATTTTGAATTATATATAGAAAGCCTTTCTTTGCCCCCAGGTTATAAAGAAATTCCCCTTATAGTTACATTTAAGTGGGCATGTGTGTAGGAATAAAATATTTGTTTATTGACCTCTGGGCAATGTCAAAGATGCATGCTTTTTATATCCATAGGACCTTCATCTCCAACAGCATAGTTTTCACTTTCCCTAACCCCAGGTTTCCTCACTAGGCCAGCTTCACCAGAGAGCTGTGCATGAAATCCAAATTATCAAAGAAGATTCTGCTCACTTGTCAGAACCACATGAATCTTCTGTCAAGCAAATAATAATTTGTAGGGCAAATCTGTTTTATAGTCACATATTTTGTAAAACAAGGATCACCTGTATTATATCTTATTGTCTCTCAATGATGTGTGTACTTTCTCATATCATTGTTATTATCAAGTAATGCATGTTTAGTTTAGAAAAATAAAGCTATTGATAGTAAAAGCAAATAAAACTTTTAAAATTTTTAACAGGGAGAATGGGCTACTATATCCATACATATCTATGGAAAAAAACTTCTCTTTTCACTAAGACCCTTCTAATTATATTTCCTGTTTGTAATCTATTTCCATTTTCACTCACTGTAAAAAATGTTTGCATGTTACTGAGTTGTCCACAACAATGTTTGAAAAAGCTACATGGTATTCCACTATATAAAGACTTAAAACATTGGGGTGCCTGGGTAGTTTAGTTGGGTAAGCATCCCATTCTTGATTTCAGTTCAAGTTATGATCTCATGGTTGTAGGATCAAGCCCCATATTGGGCGCTGTGCTGAGTGTGGAGCATGCTCGGAATTCTCTCTCTCTCTCTCTCTCTTTCTCTCTCTCCCCATCACTTGTTCGTGCACATGCTCTCTCTCAAAATAAATAAATAAACATTTTTAAAAAGACTGAAAGCATTTAACCAAGTACTGCACACTTAGGATGTCTGGGTTTCTCTTTTTCATATCATAAACAGCTCTATAATAATATTACTTAAAGATGCACACCTTTGTGACTTGTCCAAATATTTAAGGTAAATATCTAGACATGCAGCTGTTGGGTCAAAGAGTAAACAATATTTTTCATACATACACCAAGTTGCCACCAGCACTGTTTGAAAATAACTGTTTCCTTTACTCACAACCCACCCACACTGAGTGTTATCATTCATTGTTCTCTATCTCTTGATTTTTTTAATAACACAAGACTAAACAGTACTGTAAACCTCTACAAAACCACAAGACAAATTTAGAACAAAGCATTACAGATGTGTGTCTAAAATCACTGTAAAATTCTATCTAGGCTCTAAACAATCTACTGAAACATCTGAGAAACAACTTCATTCAAAAATGAAGATTTTTTTACTCTGCTTGCACGGCTCAGTATTGAAACCTTAAAATCTCATGCAACTTCCTAACAGCCCTTCCAATTTGGTAGCTGCCAAAGCTTGGTATTGATTATAAATGAACAGGAGGGTTCCTATATAGGCAGCATCAACCTAAGGAAGTGCGGAAATAAACTTTTAGGAAAGCATCTCCTTTCAAGACATCACTAATTAAAACTCCATGATAATTCTCCCTTGTCAATTACTGGCTAAAATTTTTACTTCACGTTCTAATCTAATGGCCCACATGTCTAAATTACACTTTTAATTGAAAAACAACAACATGGAATTTTTCTGTTTTGAACCATCTGTGTTTTCCCAAGAACCTGTGATTGCTACCAATAAATCCAATCAAACCCAATCTTAAGGTTCAAAAAGCTTAGGAAAATAATAATGCTGTTCCACAAAAACGTGACGTGATCAGAAGCACTTGCTTTAAAATTCAATGTTTGGTGTGTGAAGCTTCTTAACAAGTGTTTATTAAACTGCATAATTTCAAAGCCTGGAGTGGTATATTGCAATGTTTTCCTGGGAGTTGATCACATTTGCATATCCTTTTACACTTCCTGTGAAATTAATATTGCCTTTTGTATCTTGAACTCAGCTAATATAACTTGCCATTTTTACTTTTCATTGCTATGAGTAATATAGAGTAAACCCCCAAAGGGACCCCTGCAATGTCTACATAAGCTTTATTCTCTGGCTGTTACATTTTTTCATATGAATATATTAAATCATGATTAATAAACCTTTACAGAATCCACTGGTCTTGCAAAAAGGCAAGATTCATAATGATAAAGGCTGCCCAATGAATACAGGAAACTTGCTCCTAAAGTGGAATCAAAGGCCAGGGTTCACAGAGCTCCCGTCACATCCAACAGCACACCAGAGGTCCTTCACCAAGTAGGAAACATTTCAACAGTCACTCAGCTCATTGTCTTTGCAAGACTGGCTTAACCACCAGGATACCATAACCCAGCTGGTGACAATTAGACTTCTTTCTCTCAGGAATACATCTCTGTCAGATGTTAAAATCTGACAATTCCTGGATTTTTAAAATTCCAGCTGGGGCCCCTGGGAGTGAGAATGAGATGATAGTCAAAGAAAGAGGGTGGTAGGGGTTGAGGGAAAGAGGAAGTAGGTATCAGGAGTAGCTGAGAAGCTCCAAAAAGCAAATCAGATGCAGAAGAGGAGAATCTGGAATTACTACATACCACTCTAGACAAAGGTCACTGGAGGCCTCAAAGCATCATTCCCCACTCATCTGGAGGAAAAAAAAAATTTCCCTTTAACATCTTAGTTCGTGTCTGAAACCCCCCTATCGTAAAAAGGAGAATGGAAGGGGAAAAAACTTAATTTTGCACACACATACAGGAGCCCCAGTAAGATATGAGACTCAAAAGGCAGCCAGAGGATTGAGGTTTATACACCATCCTGTGCTAAGGAAAAGGATAGTAGTCTAAGGCTTCAAAGGGGGAAGGCAATTCACTGGAAGGTGAGAGGTGGAGATGTTGGGTAAACAAATTTAGCCCTGCCAAGCAGATAAGTCTCTCAGGGGAAAAAGTTCTCTCTAGTAATAGACTCTTTCTCCTGTAGGCTATCTTTCTAATGTAAATACCCTTTATAAATGTAGATTTTCCCTTACAAAGAGGTAACTTCTATTGTTTTCAGAGATTCTCCTAGGTCTGCAGTTTCTTAAAAATAATCAGCTCAGAATAATCCTTAAACCAAAGAAGCCTATTTTGGGGTGGCCTATTCTGCCCCCTTCAGCCCTCCTCAGCTGCTCTGCCTAGCTGACAATCTAGTCAAGGCCAGAACACCTAAAAGACAATCCAAAGGAAAAATGGGGGCAACTTCATGATTCCTGACCAAGGGGATAAATAGGCCATACCACAACAGAGATCACCCTCTGCCACACCTTGTACTGTTCTCATTTTTGCTCCTGCTTCAAGCCCATCTGCCCCTTGGTCAAGAGGGTGGGCTGGCACCAGGACCAGGATTAGGGGAAGGCGAGTTAGCGACTGGCCTCAGGTGCAAAATTTAAAGACTGCTAAAAAAAAAAAAAAAAAAGACCTCACTAATCAAAATCATACTCAATGTAGCATATATACTTTTTAATTTTTTTAAGTTTATTTATTTATTTTGAGAGAGAGTGAGCTCAAGAATGCATAGGAGGGGCAGAGAGGGGAGAGACAGAATCCCAAGCAGGCTCTGCACTGCCAGCATGGAGCCTGATGTGAGGCTCGAATCCATGAACCGTGAGATCATGACCTGAGCCGAAATCGAGAATTGGACGCTTAACCCAATTCTTGAGCCACCCAGCACCCTCAATGAAATATTTTTAAAAATCAAAATTAACGCAAAAAACAGCGAACAAAACATTGAAATTTTAAACAAAGATGAATGCTGGGGCACCTTTTAACTTGATAAATGAGCAACGTCTTGCAATATGAGTAGTACATGACACCAAATGGCACATGATCAGAACTGAGCCAGTGGTTCCTCTCTCTCTCTCTCTCTCTCTCTCTCTCTCTGTCTGTCTGTCTCTCTCTCTCTCTCTCTCTCTCTCTGTCTCGGAAGCATTGAGGGTGATCATCTCCCGTGCTTGGATGCTAGATCTCAGGCCACGGTGTTGAGCAGAAAGCAGTCAGTTTTCAGAACGTTGGAAGGTGCCCATAACCGACACTAGTATATTTTTTGTCACTTCAAAGCACCTATGACAGTCCATTGCTCTTCCAAACAAGAGTCAGCTTAGGAATGCTTTGCTTCATTCTAGGTCAGGCTGCCTGCAGACATAGACCCTTTCCTCTGCTGCCTTATTGCCAGTTACATTAAATACAGTAGATGACAAGAGTTTATTAAGAATGTACTGTAGTCAACATCCATCACTGATAGCAAAATTCATCCTACACAATAACCTTCCTCCCTCTCTCGTCTCACTCACACCAGCCATAAAGGTTTTCAAAGGTAAGTACAGGTTAATTTGTTTATTTTTCTTTATATTTTGTATTTTCTTTATTATTTTGTATTCTATTACAGTATTATAGTCATTTTTATATGAATATTTCTGGGTCATGGAATGAATCATCTGACTTTCCATTATTTCTTTTTAAATTTCTTTTTTAATGTTGTATTTATTTTGAGAGACAGAGCATGAGCAGGGGAGAGCAGAGAGAGAGAGGGAGACACAGAGACACAGATTCTGAAGCAGGCTCCAGGCTCTGAACTGTCAGCATAGACACCAACACGGGGCTCAAACCCACGAACCCTGAGATCATGACCCAAGCTGAAGTCAGATGCTTAACTGACTGAGCCACCCAGATGCCCCTCCAAGGAAATTTGCCTTAATACACAAGTGCTTTGGATTACAAGCATGTTTCTGGAATGAATTATGCTCACAAACCAAAGTTTTACTGTATAATGAAATCAGAAAACCAGAATTTATTATAATTTCAATTTTCTGGGTTTAATAGATACAAAGTCAATAATATTTCCAATATTTACTTCTTTATCTTGTTTTTGATGGGCAAAATCACCATGTTTGATGTTTTCTCATCAACCACTGATAATCTTAAATAGTTTAAAATTAATTAACTTCATTAATTTAATTAATTTCATTTTTCTTTGGCCTCCAACTGCAATATGGGTTGGCATTGGAATGGTCTTTATTTAAAATATTTATTTTTGGGGTGCCTGGGTGGTTCAGTCAGTTAGGTGTCCGACTTTGGCTTAGGTCATGATCTCACAGTTTGTGAGTTCAAGCCCCGTGTTAGGCTCTGTGCTGACAGCTCAGAGCTTGGAGCCTGCTTCCGATTCTATGTCTCCCTCTCTCTCTGCTCTTCCCTTGCTCATACCCTCTCTTTCCTTCAAAAAATAAATAAATAAATAAATAAACATTTAAAACAATTTTCTTAAGTATTTATTTTTGTTCATAACGGATTTTTATTTGCATTTGCTTGATTTAAAAAAAAATATTGAATTAAAATATGTTTTCCTGATCACTGAGTATTTTGGCACTCTCTTACTTTGTGCATTGCCTGTTCCATTCGAGTCAAAGTTGAAGCTATAGCCATTTTATACAAATAATAACAAAAATGACTCTAAATGTGGAAAGGAGCAAAAGATATATTAAATGAAGGAAGTATGTTGCAGAATAATATGTAAGTACGGGTTCATTTGCACTTAATTTTTTTTAAATAACTCAGTCATTATACATCAAATCTATATGTTTAGTAAACGGTAAAGAATGCAGTCATTGAGACAAGAGGTTCTTAATCATAATGCTCCATACGGTGCCCAAATAACATGTTGTTGTGGTTTTTTAATGTTTACTTATTTATTTTGAGAGAGAGAGAGAGAGAGAGAGAGAGAGACATGAACAGGGGAGGGGAAGGGAGAGGGTGAGAGAGAGAATTCCAAGCAAGCTCCACACTATCAGTGCAGAACTGGATGCAGGGCTTGATCTCACAAACTGAGAGATTATGACCTGCGCCTAAATCAAGAGTCAGACACATAACCTACTGAGCCACCCAAGCACCCAGTAACATGTTAACTAATAACAAGTATTACTCTTTGCTAACGTTTGATATCTTTGAATGATTATCCCTACAGTAATAAGATTCTCATTCACTTGTAGCTAGGTAACATTTTTTTTCCTTTGAGAGGGAGAGAAAGTGGTGGGGTTATAGCACATGTACTAGAAACTATCAACAACCATCATAGGTTAAAGGAACCTCATGGGCATCTCAACAACAATAAGTATCATGGTGAAAAACAGACTGAGAACCACTTGTCTAGGCAGTAATTAGTTCCTATTACATAGGCTAAGATATGTAGTAAGCACTTTTTTGTTGCTGTTGTTGTTATTGTTGGGGAGCAAGAATGCCTCACTCCCTTCACAAGGAGGAGGAACTCCTGTCTCCTTCAGGGTCCTTTTAGCTGGACTAAGAATCAAATCAACATGAGACAGATTAATAGGAGAAAATCAAATTTAATAGGCATACATATGGGAAATCCACATAGACATGGAAATTCCAAAGGCAGGAAAAATGAGGGTTATATGTCATTCTAAACTAAGGAGAAGGGGACAGGGGTCTGGAATTTCAGAGGAAAGGGATACAGTTCACAGGGCAATAAGAACAGATGTTTGGTAATTAGATGTTTGCTCTCTCATACAGATGGGTCACTCAGGTAAAATGTATCTCTGTTAATAACCCTTATTCTGGGAAAGTCCTCCAATTTAGATTCTTCTGTGTGGTTAAGGGAAGTACAAAGTTTCTCTTGAGCCTATAGGGTCTCAAGAGCCTATAGGGTCTCAAGCTCAAAATAATCCACGTGGCAAAATGGCACATTCTGGGTTGGTGGGGGGGGGGGGAAGGTACTGTCCTGAACCCTTTCATCAAGCTTGGGGGATTTGGGGGTCCTACTCAGTATCCTCCTCTTTTCAATAATTACAATGTTTTTGTTTGCTTTTTTAGCCAAACTTATGGAGGTATAATTTTACAATGGTAAAATTTACACTTTTTAATTTAACTTCTATGAATTTTAACAAACATGTATACTACTATAACCAACACCACAATCAACATATAAAGCATTTCCATCCCCCTCCAAAGTTACCTCACGCATCAGCTGTAGTCAAGTCTTCATCCTATTCTACAGCTCCTGGCAGCCCTTAATTTGTTTTCTGTCCCTATAAATTTGGCTATGCCCAGAAACATCATATACGTGAAATCATAAGCCTTTGGTGCTCGCTTCTTTCACTTAGTGGAAAGCATATGGAATTTATCCATTTGTTGCATGTATCAGTAATTTATTCCTTTTTCTTACTGAGTGTCACTCTATTGTATGGATGTACCACAGTTTATTTATCCATGGTAATAAGATTTTGATTTTGATTTGGCAAATCACCCTGACTCCACTCTCAGGTAATGTGGTTTATAAAAGGCTGATGCAACTCTACTTCGCAGAGTATCCGTACCCAGACCTAATCAACCAGTATATTCCCATCACTCTGACCATAGGGATGAGTTCAGAGGTGGGCACACGGTCCAATTTGATCTAATGATATCCAACACAAGGAAATTAACAGAACTATTAGTAACAAGAAGTTACGACATGGAATCATGGGGAAAAGATATTAAGCTGGTATTTCTGGTGGCCATCCTGACCCACGGGGGAGTTCCCAACTTAAAGACAAGGCAAATGGAAAGCAAAGTACAACCAACTGGGTGAGACAAATTCCCACCTAGTCTGAGTACTTGGTACAGCCATGCCTAAAGACCTGTCCCTAGACTTGGCAGTTTTATGAGCCAACAAATTCATCTAACTTTAAGTCAATTTAGGTTCTGTTCTTGCCCTTTTTTTTTTTTTTGAGAGAGAGAGAGAAAGAGCCTGGGTGGGGGAGAGGGGCAGAGGGAGGGAGAGACAGAATCTCAAGCAGGCTCCAGGCTCAATGTGGAGACCAATGTGGGGCTTAATTCCATGACACCCTGGGATCATGACCTGAGCCAAAATCAAGAGTCAGATGCTCAACTGAATGAGCCACCCAGGGGCCTCTCTATTCTTGACCCTTGAGAAAGAAATCTTTCATATTCCACCCATCAACGAGCTTACAAGAGAGTTTTAAAAATAAGACATAAGCAGAATTCACATCAGATGTCCCAGCTTCACCAGTTTACCACTTCATTAGTACACGGTCTTAAGGATTCTTTTTACTCCTATAAACCTTTACTTCCTCAATTCTAAAATAAAGAAAATAATTTCTTACTTATTCTACAATATTATTTTTAAAATTAAAAAAAGACTATGTTGGTTGAAATGCAAAAATATTATGATTATTATACATACAAAATAATTTGTACACAAAAATATAGTAGGTGACAATGGTAATGAGAGAAAATTAAGAGGCATTATAGGAAGCAGTGAACAGTAATCACGACTAGTGACATTTATTGAGTGCATGCTTTGTGTTAGGAATTGCAATTTATATACATCAAGCACTATACATATATATATATATATATATATATATATATATATATATATACATATAAAGTATTTATATACATTATCTCATTTATCATTCTCAATAACACTAAAGGAACTTTAAACCTTCATTTTAGATGAGGCTTACAGAACATAAAACATATACTAAGTTAAAATAAAAACTGGTAGAAACAAAATAAAAACTCAGCCCTGAGCCAGAAAAGCCAATGTGTACCTCAAAGTGAAAGTCTTTGCATGAAGTGTTTGCATGAAGCATACACTCTGTAGAGACAATTAAGTTATAAAAACCATGATCCTACAATTAAGTGAGCCATACCGTTGCCTTATACATAACTGTGCATGTTGTATTGGACACATTAAGACATAGAAAGTCTAGTCATATAAGATTATCACATGGTAATAAGCGAAGTTGCACTATATTTCTAAACATCTGGATTTCTTAGCCAATTCCACACATTTAAGTCAGCTATTTGGTGTCATAAACACATGGCAAAAATCCATTAGGGAAAAATAATTGTACATCTGGCACCAAGATGGCTCTAAGAGTTAGACTACTTTTAAAGAGGAATTCAGGTTTGTTTTTTTTCTATCCTATATTCTCTAAAGGATAAATACCCAAAACAGAATTGTTTACAAAGTAACCAGGATCGAGGAGGTAAAGAGGAAACAAAGATGAATGAGACGTGCCCTCTTCAAAAGCAGAGCCTTCCCCTCAGGATACCA
Organism: Acinonyx jubatus; assembly: GCF_027475565.1. Taxonomy (NCBI): domain Eukaryota; kingdom Metazoa; phylum Chordata; class Mammalia; order Carnivora; family Felidae; genus Acinonyx; species Acinonyx jubatus. The sequence continues at coordinate 137,615,140 of NC_069383.1, read as the reverse complement.
GGCACTTGTAATTACTTATACCTGCCAACCTGGCCTATAAACCAAAAGAGTGTCACTTGTTTGTCCTTCCATTTCCACTTTTCTAGCTTTGGTGCTCATCAGATTCTCCAGAGAATGCCTAATTTTTAAGCCACTCAACATTTCTATCTAGAACTTCATTTACTCATTCAGTCTTTCAGTTACTCAATGATGATTTTTATTTGCTGAGCCTTCGGCTAAAGATCCAAGGCCCCCAATATCAAAGCAAAGTCAAAAAACAGATGGATGCTAGGATAAAACATTTATGATATATTGGGGCACCTGGGTGGCTCAGTCGGTTAAGTGTCCGACTTCGGCTCAGGTCATGATCTCACAGTATGTGGGTTTGAGCCCTGCGTTGGGCTCTGTGATGACAGCTCGGAGCCTGGAGCCCATTTCGAATTCTGTGTCTCCCTCTCCCTCTGCCCCTCTCCAACTCATGCTCTGTCTCTCATTCTCTCTGTCAAAAATAAACATTAAAAAGATTTTTTTGAACATTTACAATATATAATTACAGATCCAGTGTCAATCACCCTAATATAATATGTATATTCTTACACACTTCTTACCGACCAGTTTCACAGAAGTTCAAAGCTTATAGACATGGAAGGGTATGGGGAAAGGGTCCCTCTCATGCATTGGTAGAGAGAGTACAAAAGGGCATACAACCTGAATGGAAGGAAATTTGTTATTAGTTAAGGAAACTATGTTATCTATTTACTTTTGTATCTATTTACCTACATATCTATATATTTTCATACATGCAATGTCAGTTATAGCATTTTGTTGTTGTTGTTGTGTTGTTTTGTTTTTTTTTGAAGAAAGTCTAGAGAGAGGAAAGACAGAATCCCAAGCAGGTTCCGCACTGTTCAACACAGAGTCTGATGTAGGGCTCGAATTCACAAACCATGAGATCATGACCTGAGCCAAAGTCAAGAGTCGGACGCTCAACTGACCAAGCCACCCAAGCACCCCCACTTATGGAATTTCACTCTGAACATACACCTTCAAACATATGACAAAACGGGTACAAGGTTATTCACCATAGCATTATTTCCAATAACAAAATACTGGGTAACTGAACCATCCATAGGGACAACCTTGGTATGTCATTCAAAGGTGTACCAGTCAGCTGTAGTAAGAAATGAGGGGGACTTTATAAAATGATATGAAATAATTGCCAGGATAAAAAAGCAAGGTGAGAAAAAGTACATGTAATATGCTAACGTCTGCATAAGAAAGAATATTAAGTATATGTGTATATGTATGGGTTTGCTAGTTTTTGTGATAAACCCATGAGAGATAAACCAGAAATGAAAATGTTTACTATGCAGGATGGGTACAGATTGGAAGGATAAAAACAAAATAGGAATTCCTTGAACAACTTTTTATCTTGTTTTGATTTTTGGACTATATAAAGTCCTATACATACAAAATAGAAAACAGAAAAAAAATTATAAAACAAAAAGTACACTTGCATACAAACAAAAAAATAAATAGAATGAATGGCATATCATATTGCTAAAAATAATCACAGAAGACAAAAATGAATTCAAATAACTTTTGGGTGTGGCATTATGAACGTCTGTCTGTAGTGGAATATTAGGACAAAAATGAGTACAAATAAATCCTGAACTTTACTTAGTAGATTGGTCGTTGGAAGTGGTATCGATGTAGTCATTCTGCAACTATTTTCTGTGTGTTATACAATAGAGAAAATGGATCAATACATTGGGCTCTCACTGTGGAATAAAGAAGATAAAAAGGTAGAATGAGGGAAGAATCCTGTGATGTTGGATTTGAATTGTTGAATTTCAGATTATTAGTATATATATAGTATATATGTAATTATCCACAATAATCTGCAATTCAACTATATATATATATATATACATGTATATATACATGTATATATGTATATACATACACAGTAGGTAGATAGATAGATAGATAGATAGATAGTAGCAAAGAGACCACCTAGTAACCTAAGTTTCATTTCTAAATTCCATTCCCCACTAAAGGAAACCAAGCAGAGCTCTTTGAAGAAATGACTTATTCTTGATCAGGAGTAGGGAAAATATAAGGTAAGCCTAAAATATCTTATTTTGCCCAAGGGCATACTCAAAAACTGATGTCCTTTCATGTCAAAGGGACATAAAAACTAGTTTACAGGGGATCCTACTGGCTAAAATGAAGATAATTGGAAACTCATAAAAGAATAAGAAGTTATTTATAGAGTTACATTGTTTTGTGGGACTTCCTTGAGCTATATACGTAAGATTTGTGCATTTTTCTATAGGTTTGCTATACTTCAATACAAAGATTATAGTGACTTTTAAAAAGAAATAGCTATGATACAAGCAGCAAAGGAAACACATATTTTATTCTAGCTGAAAGAAGGACCATACTATGAATAAATTGTTCCAACTATTACGATAATTATTCAATTCTACTATGGACATGGCAGGGAGGGTGAGGAGCTCTTTGGTTACCAAGGAAGGTCAGCTAATAAATTTATAAGAATAATACAGTAACAAAAACACTATTAGGTAAGATTCATCAATGGATGATAAAACCAATAGGTGAAACGTTCTTAAGAAACAGGATATTCACTCAGTCTCAGAGTATTACCACACAGATTGCTTACTAATTACAAAGCAAACCACAAATCTCAAAAAGCCACACCTAAAATCCAAAAATGGAGGGATCTGGAGAAAATCACTTAATCAAGTGATCAAACAGCACCACCAAAAATTGAACAAACCAGCTAGTGCCTCTGATATGATTCAATATGAACTATACAATATTAACTAGGTAGTATGTTGGCCAAAAATGTTGAGGCTAAATCTAATCATCAGAAAACAACTGGACAGATCTACATGGCATGGCATTCCACATGACACTGCCTTAGAACCATCAGAAATGTCAACTCATGAAAGACAAGTGAAAGGCAGGGAACTATTCTAGATTAAAAGAGTCTAAACACATGCACTAAGTTAAATGTGTAAGCCTTTATCTGATTTTTAAAAAAATAAAAATAAGAAAAAAGATATTATAATGTACAAGGGACCTTAATGGGGACATTTGAATATATTTGGTAACAAAACAATGTTAAATTTGTTAGATGTGATAATGGTATTATTATATACATACTGATCTCAAGAGATAGAAGGTTAAATGCCAGGGGGAAATACGATGAATGCAAATGTTTTTTTGAAAGGTATATAAATGAGAAAAAGAAAGCAAATGAACAATTATGACAATATATTAATAACAATTCTTGTGCATTGTATTTGGATAACTACTGTTCTCTACTCCCAACTTTTAAAAAATTTTAATATTTTCAAAATAAAACTTGGGGGAGGGACAGAAATAATTGGGATAGAGTGTAAAAAAAATAAATCAAGGACAGCTAGCAGTTTTTAAATGCCCACTATGTGTCAGGCCCTATTCAGAGGAGATTGGAATAATAATTCATTTAATCCTCATAATTCTATGTGATTGATACTAATAATATCTCCATTGTATAGATGAGAAAGTTGGGTCCAATAGAGGTAAAATAACTTGACTGAGCTAGTATTCACAGTAGTTAGGATTTGAACCTAAGAAATTTAGATTCAAAGTTCATTATCACAGCCATACTTCCCTGCCCTTCAAAAGTAGTGAATTGGATTACTGCAACACACTTATCAAATAATACAAAATAATCAGATTGGTAGAACCACCATATTAATCATATGAGCCTAATGATTAATATGCATCTGATTATCTCCTATGTGCCCAAAACAGAATTCTGGAGGATTCAGCTTGTTATGATTAGTCCTATTTCCTGTGCTGGAAAATAAAATCAGTAATAACAGGAGGCCAACAAATAGCCTGAAGTGAGGAGGGAGGTTGATTTTTGTAAATACAACATGCAAAAATAGTATGGGCAGGTATAGGTGTTATTTTTAAAATAGAGAATATAGGAAAAATCAAAGGATCAATATTTACATTTCCTAGATTTCCAGATTAAAGAAAAAGGAGCAAAACTACAGGTGCTTTGAGATTTGGATTGTGTTAATGCCATTATAAAATGGTCCATTTCTTTAGTTGGGAGCCACAGAAGATCCTGACGGAGCAGAAATTGCAGCATTGGTCAATTAATCAGTGTCTCTTGCGATAGCTCAACAGGGTGCCCTCTTTAACTCAATAGACAAGCAGCTCACCAACAGTATCTAAAAAAGAGGAAAGTCACAGAATGACAAAAGTAGACATGAAAAGCTACAGAGCAAAGAGACTAAAACAGACAATGGCAGCTGTGCTATGAAAGAAAGTGAGAAGTGGAAAGGGAAATGTCAGGAATCAAAGGTTAAAAAAGAAAAGATCAGGATTTTTTAAAAAAGATATACAAGTATCTTATGAAAGAAAAGGGACCAGTGAGGAGATTAAAAATCATGACCAGAGTTGAAGCCTGAACACACAAGGCAGAAGACAGAGGGAAGCAGTGAGAGCAGAGCCCTTCACTCCACCCCTCATTTACTCATTTGGTTCACACCTACAATGTAGGAAAAAGGTACTCTGCCGAGCTTTGAGGGACCCTTGCCCTCAAAGAGCCCAGATGCTCAGTGTTGCAAGTTCCTATTTTTCTAATGTAATTTTAATTATTGCTGCCACACTTTAGTTAATTGTGATGGTTAATGTGTTAAGTTGACTAGGACACAGGGTGCCCAGATTATAACACTATTACCGGATGTATCTGTGAATGTGTTTCAGAATGAGATTAGCATCTGAGTCAGAGGACTCAGTGAAGCAGATGGCCCTCCCCAGTGTGGGTGGGCATCATTCAATCCCCTGATGGCCTGAATAGAACAAACAGACAGAGGAAGAGAGAATTCGTGCTCTCTGCCTGTCTGTTGCGCTGTGATGTCAGTCTTCTCCTGCCCTCTACTGTGACTTACACCATCAGTCGTACAGTTCTTGGAACTATACCACTGGCTTTCCCGGGTCTCTGGCCTGCAAATGGCAGATTATGCAACTTCTCAGCCTCCATAACCACACGAACTAATTCATTATAGTAAAATCATATATATTACATATATATACTATTGGATTTGTTTCTCTGGAGAACATGTCTAATACACTAATATTCTCATACTCAACACATACTTCCAAAAATTATAGCAATTACATCATCTATAAAAAAGGGTACTTTTTAATGGAAGTTGATGTACTGAGTAAGTTTGTTATGAAAAGGACACATGTTTATATTTCTGATACAGTGATAGTATAAAAAAGCATCATCACCTGGTGCTTTTTATGGATAGATATTTTCAACGTTGGATACAGCATACTTCATATCACACCTCCCCCCCACCACCACCACCTTTTCTTTTCATCATCCTACTCCAGGGAGGTGAACATTAACAGAGAACAAGGTACTCTAAACAAAGAGGAAAGATGGATAATGAGTTTAGGGACCAGGTTTTCATTTGCTTTGTAATGTCCCATAAGATTTCAATGACGAAAAGCAGTAACGACCAAAGGAATGAGTATTTGTCATATGTTATCTGAGAATGAATTCCAGGCTAAATGAAGATACAGTAAGGGAGAGCCTCCCAACCAGATATACTTACTTAGTACCTCACATATGAAAAACGCCTAACTGATACACAATTTGGAAAAAACAGAAATTGACTCCCCAGAATGCCTCTGTGTATGATCTCAGCTCTTACTAAGGTCGACTGACTCCCTGAAAAGAGCTGAATTCAAGTCTGAATGGATGTTTTATACATTCAGTTTAGAACATCCTCCCTCTCTGTTCCCCCGATCTACAAGACAGAGTGAAGAGCATGGAAGAGGACGTATTATTTTTACTGCTCAACATCTGATTCCTTTAGGGCACCCAACCCACTGTGGTTCTTCTGGGATCTCAATCAAGGGGTCTCATCTCCTCTACCAGAGGCAGGAATGTGAGTCAAGCTAATCAGTCTTTTTTAGGATCTGTATGAACCAGCTGAAAGAAAAAGAGGCTTCTGACATCTCGGGAAGTAAAAGGCACATAAGTCTGAAAATGCTTTAGGATCATTTTCCCACCACAGGACTGAGACTAAAGGGGAAATTAATAGAGAAGAAATGGGCTGTGAGGTGGGGAGACAGCAGAGGCAAAATTACCAAGAAGCTACTGAAACTTAGGTTTACAAGTCCCTTTCTAGCAATGTGGTTATTTGTATTATTTTTATAAAGAAGGCTCTCCAAGGGGTGCCTGGGTGGTCCAAGTGGGTTAAGTGTCCCATTTCAGCTCAGGTCATGATCTCACGGTTCATGAGCTCGAGCCCTGCTTTGGGCTTCGCACTAAAAGTATGGAGCCTGTGTGGGACTTTCTCCCTCTCCCTCTCCCTGTGTGCCTTGTGGGATTCTCTCTCTCCCTCTCTCTCCCTCTCTCTCCCTCTCTCTCTGCCCCTCGCTCACTCAAGCCCTCTCTCTCTCAAAAATAAATAAAAATTAAATTAATTTAAATTAAATTAATTTAAAAAATTTAATTTAAATTAATTTAATTTAATTTAAAAAAAAGAAAGAAAGAAAGCTCTCCAACTGCATAAACTTCAGGACACACAAAATGTCCACCACCCCTGGGAAAGACACCCTTAGCCATCCATAACAAAGCCAGTTCACCCCAATGGATCCTGAAATTATGTGAGCCAATAGTCACCCTTTTCTTTTCTCTTGGGATAACCTGAATTTAGTTTTATCCATTTGCAGTTGAAAGGGAGCAGAATATGCCACCCCAAAGTATGTCTCCTTGGCATAATAATTCTTTTGAGCTGATCATTTTTAAGAAACTTACAGACACAGGAGAAGCTCTGAAAACTGGGTAGAAGTTACCCATTTGTAATGGATGTCTACATTTATAAAGGAAATCTCCGTTTGTAAATACCTCCTTCTCTGTATCAGGAAGAGAAGGACGACTCTAAATTGTAAGGCAATTGTGGGGCACCTGGCTGGCTCAGTCGGTACAGCATGTGACTCTCGATCTCAGGGCCATGAGTTCAAGCCTCACGTGGCATGTGGAGATAGCTTAAGTAAATAAAACTTTAAAAAACAATCACAAGACAATCTTATCAATGGAGCAGGCATTAAATCTGCAGAACAAATCTTACCCTTATTTACCATGCTTATCCTGGTAACCCCCCAGCACTGCCCACACATCCATCTCTTTCTCTTTAGCTGAAAATGGTATTTAAGGTTGTAGTGTGGCCATCTCAGCGAGCTTTACTCAGTTTTCCTGGGTAGCTCCCATATACACATGAGGTATACAAGTCAATAAAAATCTGATTGTTTTTCTCTTGTTAAGATTTTTTTTTTTATTATAGGAGGTCTCGGATAAAAACTCAGAAGGGTAAGGTGAAAATTATTCTTTCTCCCCTATACAGCCAAAAAGCATCTGGAGATTTTAAGACAAAAATAAAATAATAGATCTTAACCTCTGGCAGGAAAAAAAAATGAAATCAATGCTATTTCAACTTTCGGAATATCTATTATAAGTAATTATTTTATTTCTTTCCCACATTTCAGAATGTGGTTTACAGTAGCTTAAACATTGGATTTGTAACGAATTTTAAGGAAACAAACTATGGGACAGTCTTTATACATTTTTTTCAAAGATACTTCCTTTGATTGGCTATAAATGATAGAAAGTATTAGGTCGATACTACAAAATGTCTGACTTCATGATACCATTTTGTCACTATTTTGCTTTTTCCAAACATGTATTTTTATTCTTCCATAGCACAGAGTACTTACTTATTCTCTACTGAGAGTTCGATTTAAATTCTCTTCTGTCTGAATCCACATGATTGCTAAGGAATCAATTCCCAATACTATGTATCAAAACCCCCCAGCAGTGCTTTGACACCCATAGTCTCCCCCAGACAAATTACAATTAGACACCTAAGATTCTTGGAAATCTGCAAGAAAGGCAACTTTGGAAATGTTTCATTTAAGCCAGACTCCACTTCCTCTTGAAATTTATCACTGAAGAAGGTAATTTTAAAAGTGATAGAAATTAGTAGAGTATATGCCATACTTCTCTGAATAGAAACCTGCAAACTGATAAAGGTCCAGAGATTGCCTTCCATGTGGTTCCATACATACATGTCTCACAAATACAAGAAAAATGAAATGTGGCTCTTATTAAGGATATTTCAAAAGCTACTTACAATTACATGTGTTAGAAAAAGTTAGATATTTATCTCAAAAGAAACAATATTTCATGTCCAAAAGATCAGGAGAACCATCAAAATGGACCAGTTGTCTATAAATGATTCATTCAGAATGACAAAGGAAGTCACTGTTTTGCCAGAGACAAACTCACCAGCTCTTATTTTGAAGAATAGCAGGCAGTGAGAGAAAAATGAATTCTGTGATTTTGAAAAATCACTCTTCTGAGCAATGATTCAAGTCCTAATCAAGTCCTGTCACCGTCCCCCAACCCCTTGCACCCTCACCCAAAGAGCCAATAAAATCTGTAGTGACCCTATCAAAAAGTTCACAGCCAAATGATCTTGCTTTAAAGAGCTCTACACCGACACACATACAGACACACACCGCCACCACCTCTATCATCATCCTCATGGCAGAGAACAGCCACCTTGGTAGTCAAGGCATTTGAGAGCTAAGTCAAGCTTCCTGGCCAGAGGTCCTGGTATCTTCATTTAAACCCAGGAGCGGGTTCCCTGTAGGACACTGGCTTTGGCACCACAGAGTACTGACACTTCCAGCACTGTTTCTTGAACGTTCAAGGGAGTATAAACATCCCAACCAATAAGTACAGAGATGTCTGGCCGTCTAATTTCAAGGTCGGCTTTATATCAGAGTCTTTTATGGTTTTTAAAAGGAGTATTTTATGCCATTCTGATGGAAAACTCCAACAGTAGAGGCTCCTGTCTGACAAATGCCTTAGTGAAACAATAAGCCTGAAGCAAAGTGAGAGAGGCAAAATTATTTTGCTGCAATAGGTGACGCCCAGTGAAAACAGACTACTGAAGTTTAAAAGAATAATCTATATTTATTCTGCGTAAAGACTTTCCCCACGTCAGCACTTTAAATACCACTGTAAAATGCTGACAGTAATTATGTGAACGGTGCTATAAGAAATTAAATCCTTCAACTAATGGGTTTCAAAGGTGTTTCTGCTTCTGCCTTACACACACACACACACACACACACACACACACACACACACATACACATACACATACATTTCAGCTTCTCTGTCAGGATTTCCCAAAATCAACTCTACTGCAAGGAGGGAAAATGTCTAGAGTACTTGCTGCTGCTGTTCCAAAGAAACAACTGGGAAAGAAAGAAAGAAAGGAAGGAAGGAAGGAAGGAAGGAAGGAAGGAAGAGGGAGAGAGGGAGAGAGGAAGAGAGAAAGGGAACGATAGTGCATCTGCCCTGAGGCCTCAAGCTCAGGTGTGCTGGCTTTCTGGCTGGGAGGTGGGATATGGCATAACTGGAGTCAGGTCACCCATGGCTCACTCACTGAGTGACAGGGCGATCAACTGAACCTCCCTTAACCCCAGGTTCCCCATCCATATAACAGTGACAGTCATGTTTGTTATAGGGATTAAAGGAGGAAATACATACAAATCACCTAGGAGAGCCTGGCTCACAGCAAAACACTCAGGATGTAAGGGAATTACTATTATTTATGATTGTCACAGAGTGTGCATCTTGGTTAAACAGCCGCCAGTGCTGGAGGCATAAAGTGACTCAGAGGAAAGTGAGATTTGAAGAAACTACAACTAGCCAAACTACAAAACTGACTGTAAGTTGTTGGAATTGGAATGTCTATTAGACAGAGAACAGACCCAGTACAGGATCTGGAATTTCAACAGAAAGGCAAGTATAACTTTCCTGGCTGTAATAAGCAACCCAATAATCTTTCGATGGATAGTCTTCCCTGCTTTGACCTTTGCTACTCCCAGTGCGGCCCACACACCAGGGCATCACCTGGGAGATTCTTACAAATGGAGAGTCACAGCCCCGCCCTTGACCTGTCAAATTACAATTTTAACAAGATCCTCGAGATTTTAACAAGATTTGTAAGCACATTAATGTTTGAAAAGCACCACGGTAGAGCACAAAATTCAATGTATAGTCACTCCCATTTGGGGTGTGTTTCTTTTTTATTTTTAAAATTTTTTAAATTAATTAATTTATTTTGAGAGAGAGGGAGAGAGCACAAGCACTGGAGAGGCAGAGAGAGAATCCCAAGCAGGATCCACACTGTCAGTACAGAGCTCGACATGGGGCTTGAACTCACGAATCATGAGATCATGACCCGAGCTGAAATTGAGGCAGGACACTCAACCGACTGAGCCACGTAGGTGCCCCTGGGGGGTGTTTCTAGGATCTTTGCTGCACAGTAAACCACTTCAAAATTCAGTGACTTAAAATAACAAGAACAACCACGTATTTCCTCTATCTCCTCAGTTTAGGCAGGGCTCAGTGGGATGGCTCATCTCTGTCCCAACACTCACGAGGAGGGAAAAGGGCAGTGCTTTTTGGGAGATGAGGCGGGCACACACAGGAACAAGGATTTGTGAAAATAGTCTTCACGGACCAGCTACCACAGGGTGTCTGTTACTCTTTCACTTTTTTCCTCTCCCTGTTCTCATGATTGATGAAACATCCACTTTGTTTCAATTATACAGCTATATACAAGCCCCCATTGGGAACCTAACAAATGTTAAGGCATGATATCTCCCCTCAAGGAACTTGTAATAAAATGGGTGAAACAAGGCATCGATATCCTAAAATTTTAATAACAATAAAATACTGTAATAATAAAATATTTAAGTAGCAGCCCAAGACAATAGTGAAAATGATGCCCTAAGACTATGGACCGTTCATTTAATTAATTTTGCACACAATAACCACTCTGAATGTTCAGAGAAAGGATGGAAGTGGAGGAGAAGGTCCATGGAAGATGAAAGATGGGCAGCCTGAGCAAGATTTGCACAGGAAGGATTAGATGGATTTCAAAAAGGAAGGCCCAGTGAAATGCACTTGGAGGATAACATAACCAGGGAGCCAAGGGAACAGGGTCATGGGGACACAAGGCCATGAATGAGTGTCTCTGCATATTCTTTGGTGATGATTATAAATTCAATGTTCCTGAAAGAATTTCCTGCCTCATAACCTCCGCCTTTACTTCTCCCCTTAGACATGTTCATAAGCCATTTGTGGAATCCCCACCAGCAATATAACCTTGTATTAATAATGAAGGGTTTTTACTAACCTTATAAACTTTACTATACCTTGGGGTAGGGGGGTAGGAAAAACAAACAGAAATGTAGGCATCGTCGAAGGGCAACTTGTAAACTTCACTATTCGCTGTATGGGAACTAGCACTTTCGGTATTGTTAAGCAGCAACTTGTAAATTTCACTCTCCCTTAGAAAATAAAAATGGAATGAAAGGTACTGCTTAGAAGAAACATATAAATTTCAATCTCCACAGCAGGGAAATAAGCTCTGATTACACTACATAGTTCACACACCTCAATGTGCCAAACACTTGTTTTATTATGCATTCATGTATAATGAGTTGGTTTTCCAGCAACAGAGAATGAAATTTACAAGTTGTTATTTAACTTTTCTAGGATTGTATTTTTCTTCCTTCTCTTTTCTTCCTCCTCCTTCCCCCCAAAAACATAATACCAGCGATGGGGTTGCTGAACAGTAGCACCTATTCATTCCTTCTATAACAGTGATTAAAACAATTTAAAATGTTGTTCTCAGGGCTTCATGATACCCCATATTGTTTGGGGCCATACATTTCAAACAATTGCTCTACCTTGTTGGGGGTAGAGAGGGCTTTTAAAAAGTTGATAATAAGCCTTACTACTAGTTTTTAACTTCTATTCGTTGTTAAACACACACACACACACACACACACACACACACACACACACACACCAGGCCTATGACTCCAGGGACTCCCTAGGATTTTCATAAATGTACCCAACAGAAATTCAGAGCCAGTGTATTTGAACACTTTTGCCATTTATTCAAGCACGCTTCTGAATAGTTACTCTGGACAGGAAGGATGGGACGCTGGAAGAAAGTGGTTGAACTATATTCTGTAGAGTCATGGCAAGAAATAAAGAAAGAAGGGGAGTTGCCACCTCAATACTAAAAGTGTCAGTGCAATGATATCCTAATAAAAGGTATTCTATTAGAAGTTATAAAATCCCATACCGAGAAACAGTCTCAAAACAAAATTCAGGTGCAATACAGCCCAGAATCAACCAAAGACATCGTTATGTCAGGGACTAAAAGATACCAATATACCATCTCTACAATTTTCTTAATATAATTTTTGAACAGATGATATATACACAAAGTAAAAATTTAAACAATACCAACAGTACAGTAAGAAATAAGCCTTTCCATCCATGCTGTTGACAATCTCTTGCACAGTCTTCAACACACATATATCAGTGTGCATGTATATACACACACATATTTTAAATTCCTATGGCAACAAATTGCATATTCTAACCCTTTTTCCACTTAATGGATATCATTGAGATGGTTCTATATAGATACTTTTTTTGTAATGGCTTCATTATGTTACAAAGTATAGACATTCTACAATTTATTTACCTAACCCCCCATTGCTTGGACACTTGAGCTGTTTTGAATCATTTGTTGTTAGACAAAATGCCATGAAGAATATTTTTGCACATGGATTTTTGCATACCTACATGACCATATTTTGAAGATAAAAGACTAGAAATGAAACCGCTAGGTCAAAGAGTTTCATGCATCTTATTTTGACAGTTATGATCAAATAGCATTCCAAAGACAGTGTACCAATTTATACTTCCATCCCTGATACCAACAGAGCTTCCACTGAAGGAATTCCAAAAAACCCAAAAGTTCATTATCATTTTTCCATCAACTGATCCCTTCCCTCTAAAATGGGGCTGGGGGTAAATACCATCTATTTTTAATTGTAAGTATAGGCAGGTTATAATGATTATTGTCCAAGACCCAAGGCCATTTCATTACCCACTGCACTACTCTGTCCTCACTGTGCTATAATTCTAACTGGTCAGATAGATCTTTAATTTGCAAACCTCCTCAGAATACAGATTATCTGCATTCTGCAGACATCTGCAAAAAGCCATCCGCAAGTGCGTATTTCATGGCTGAACATTTTTACGTAACATCAGCTGGAGCCCATCGTGCTAGCATTCTGGCCAAGTGTCACAACCTGCTCTATTATATCAATAGGCAGCTTCAATTAGTTATTTTCTCCCCGTGGTGACGACAGCTATAATAGCATGCAGTGGTCTGATGAAGTTTGTAATACAAAGTAGAAATGGAGGTATTAAAAGAGGATACAAAATTAGAATAGCATTAAAAAAAATTCCACCTCCCAAGTAGTCATTTGGGGAAATGACAACATTTCTGACACAGGATTCAAGAATGAATACAAAAATGCAATCCCTTTTGAAAAAGATGGATAAATAAATTCACGATGGGGACACATTCCAGCCCCAGATAGAACTTGTGTTTTCATTGACTAAGGAGTCATTAAGTGTCATCTCAAAAACAACTATAAATAAAAGAATATTTGGTAAATAAAAAAACAAATTTAAATCCTAAATAGAATTGTAAGATGAACATAAGTGCCAGTGGAGAATGCTACTCTGAAAGCATGATACAGTAGTAAATAAATTAGAAGGCATGACAGGGTTGGCACTACCCTCAGAATTTATTCCTAATCCTGCTGCTTCTCACTTCATCTGCTAAGATCAATGAGCTCCAAGCCATGTTCACCTCCCCCGTCGCACAGCCACAGCCCTCTAATTGCCTGCTTGCCTCTCCTCTTGTCCCCTTCAGCCTCTTCTCTCCATAGCAGCTGAAATGAATTTTCAAAAATATAAATCAGGTATTTCCTTCCTTTCAGCCCTCCAGTGCCTTCCTTCCTCAAAATCTAAAAGCCTTACCATGGCTGAAAAGGCCCTGCATAATCCAGCCCTGGCACCCCTCCAAGGACTTGACCCAATGCTACCTTCTCATATCCAGGGACCTCCATCAAGCACAGTCCCAACTCAGATCCTCAGCAAGACCCAGCTTCTAGCTGGGATGCATGTTCCCCAGATATTCACATGCATGCCTCTCTCCTTCACACTTGTCTTCAATGTCACCTTGTATCAGAGAGGGATTCCTTGACCACTCAATCTAAAAGGCAACCAAAAACTCTATCGATGCATGCTTACACCACTTTACATTATATTGTGTAGTAATATGCTTATCAATTTATTATCTATGGCCCCTGCTAGAATGTAATTTCTATGAAGTCAAGAAGAAGGAAAAATACAAATTGTGCATCCCAACCAGACACAAAATCATACTGTGATTGTGATTTAAACACACAGTTGAAGAAATATCGTTTAACTTACTTTGGATGAAATTCATTCAACTCATCAAACATTTAGTGGACTTTTAATTATATATGGCATTATTATATATTATGTATATAATATTTATTACATTGTATGTATGTATATAACATATAATAGTTATATGTGTATATATATATAACTACATATATATAATACAAACTATTGAAATAATAAATCAAAATATTAACAATCAGAAGTCCACAGAAGTAGAACAGACAGTCAATGTCAAGAGGTTCCAAGGAGAAAGAAAATTTCAGAAAGAAAGATGGAGAGGATTTGGAAAAGGAAACCAGGAGTGGAGGACATTCTAGGTAAGCACACAGGATGGACAAAAACATCAATTGTACTAGTTTCTGCCCAACTTCAGGGCAGAAAACCCTGGTCCACTGACAGGACAGAGCAAAAACTAATAAAGTTATGTCCTTTTCAATTCTCTTTTAATTTTCTGAAATCATTCACGGAGAAAGTATTAATTAGTGCTAACGTATCCAAACATCTTTCTTACACTTGTTTATCTGAATAACATATTTTTATTTTTGTTGCATTTTTCACTCAAGTTTTACTTCCCTATTTATGGTGAGGTGGTGTATTTTGTATTTAGGGAATAACATATCAGTTTCTCTATCTATAAACTTATTTAAGTAAAAGAAGTGAGTTGTTTTAAAGCCAGGTGTTAAGTCAATCATGGTGTGGCTGGCACACCACTTGCCCAGACCCAGCAGAGCCCATCTTTAAAGGAAGAAAGGAGGGTCAGCAGAGAAGAATGGAAATGTAGACTCTTGTCAAAATGCAAGAGGCAAGTGGCAGACTAAAGATTTTGAAATATATTATGTAGGCCTGTAGTTTCCCAATTTGTTACAAAGACAAATTCCTTGGAAATGTCCTATATATGTAAGTGTGGCATGTCTGTTATTTTCAAGACAGCATGAAATGTAACAATCTTCAATTCCATTATACCAACTGAAGAACAAAGTAAAAATAAATAAGTAAATAAATAAATACAACTTTATACTGTATGTGAAATATAAAACCTCAACCGTAACTATAGCTATATTTAAAACAAAACAAAAACCATCTACTATGTCCATTAGGATCTGGGGGAAACATGATTCCCAAAACACTCAGCTGGGGCGAGGTGCAGAACTATCTGCAAAGGTGCAATAATCGTGGGGGTAAATGAAAGGTTCATGTGGTACCTCAGACTAAGGGAGGACCCCATTCATAAAGTCCACAGAGGAGAACCCACCAGGTACCCAGCTGAGTAGAAAATGGATATGGAGTGATAATGGAAGATACCCAGCACACAAACAAAACTATTTTCAAATATCTGCTGGGTATGTCTTTACCACTGTCCAATCACTAGCTGTATGTTGGGCTTGGGGCTGCACAGGTGAAGAGTATAGATGGGCTGGACTTAAACCTCAGCTTGCCATTCACTAGCTGCGTGCTTTTCTTAGGTCACTAAACATAGCTTGCTCAACAAAATGGGGAATAATAGCAGTATTCACCATAAAGCTGGTCTGAGAAGCAAACGAACAAATGTATGTACAGCTCTTAGCATAGTGTTTGCCTGCAATGATTGTGTATGTGTGCAGTGGGGTGGGAGAGGGGTATGTTGATCACCAAAGCATTCAAGAGAAACTTACAGAAAAAGAGCTGAAAATTGCAGAAGTTCTCAATTGAAATTACATTAACTTAATACTCTATATGACTTGGCCAAAAAAAACCCATATTGTTCTGTTCTATTGATAAAATATCTCAAAGGCATACAAAGAAGGAAAATTATTTAGACCATAGGCAGATCATGGTGGTGTTGGACACAGTGGTGGCGGCAGAGGTCGGTGATGACAGTGGTGTTGGAAAGCGACCTAGAGAAGAAGGTGATATCTAAAATGAGGCCAACCTGAGGCACAACAGGAATTAGCTAAGGAAAGAGGTGCGGGAAAAGTGCTCCCAACGGAGGGAATCCAAACTGCCACAGCTCTGGGGAAGAGAAAACATCACAGGTTCAGCGAACGGGATGATCAAGCTGTGAAAGAGGAAAGGGGGCTGGAGAGGTAGAACTTTCAATCATGTTTCAAGAGCCTGAATTAGGGGTGCCTGGGTAGCTCAGTCAGTTAAGTGTCCAACTCTTTGTTTGGACTCAGGTCATGATCTTACGTTTCCTGAGTTCCAGCCCTGGGTTAGGCTCTGCACTGGCAGGTTGGAGCCTGCTTGGGATTCTCTCTCTCTTCCTCTCCCCAACTTGTGCTCTCTCTGTCTTTCTCAAATTAAATAAATAAGGCTTTAAAATTGTTTAAAGAGCCTGAATTAAGGGTTCCTGGGTGGTTCAGTCAGTTAAACATTCAACTATTGGTTTTGGCTCAGGTCATGATTTCACAGTTCTTGAGTTCAAGACCCATGTCAGGCTCTGCTCACAGCACAGAGCCTACTTGGGATTCTCTGTCTCCCTCTCTCTGCGCCTCCCCTGCGCTTGCTTGCTCTCTCTCTTTCTCTTTCTCTCTCAAAAATAAATAAATAAACTATATCAAAAAAATAAATAAAGGGGTGCCTAGATGGCTCAGTCAGTTAAGCATCCAGCTTCGGCCCAGGTCGTATCTCACAGTTTGTGAGTTCGAGCCCCTATCAGCACAGAGCCCCACTTCAGATCCTCTATCCCCCTCTCTCTCTGCCCCTTCCCCACTCAAGAGCTCTCTCTCTCTCTCAAAAATAATTTTAAAAAATTTTAAAAATATAATGAAAAATTTAAATAAATAAATAAATAAATAAAGAGCTTGAACTATCTTTTTCCTGAGGATAATGAGAACCCCATGAAGGACTTTAAGCAGGGAAAAGACATGGTCCCATGATCAGATTGTCAGAATTAGAAAACCACTGCTAAAGGGAATGGGGAGTGATTGAAGAGTTTGGAATTGTTACAAAAATGGGTTATAACATGTCACACATAATTTTTTCTTGAGTTAACTGTAGACATGGATAGTCATTCAGTAACTCATTCACTCATTATGGTGTTTCCTGAGTACCTAACAGCTACCAGGAGCCGTGCTCACATAAGGACAGGACAAGAAAACTCACAAATAAACAAAAGAAGCAGTGTAAAAAGGGCTAAGACTTGAAAGGCAAAGGACATTTCTGAGAGGTGGGTCAAATTCCAGAGATGGGAGCCAGCAGAGTGCATGTGATGAAACATATCCCAGGATAGTCAGAATGCACAATCCAGGAGCAGCAGGAACACATCCCTTCAACAGGAATGTACTGAGGACACACTACATGCCAGTTTTGAGCTGGCACTGGATACACAGTGATGAAGGAGAAAACACTTAAAATAAGAAGCACAACAATAACTCTTACCGTTGCAGATAACGCTAGGTTGATTATTAAGAGTGTGAGAGGCAGAAAAACAGAAGTAAAGAGCAGTGCCTTAATTTAAGGAGGCTTGAAGTGGCAATAAACTATTTTTAATTATAACTTCTCTGCTGAGAATTGACAGTCTTTGAAAGCTTGTGTAAACCATAAATGAGTTACATGCAAATATATTACTGATATTATAGCTTTTAAATGACATTATAACTTTTAAAATGTCAAATAATTTTGAATGTCAAATGCTAACCCCCTACTCCCCCCCAAATTCCAATAATGAATTGTCCACTTGATCCCACATCAAATCAACCTACTGAAAAGTGAAATGCCCATTCCTTCCACCGAATAGGAGAAATGCCTCAGATGTGGTCAAATCTTCCCTTGTCTTCAGAGAATCTTGGTGCTGATACTGACCCAGCAAGTCAGCTAAGATCCATTTGGGATGACGCAAGAAAGGGAGAAAACATGTTCCCCATCCAACACTAACCTTTCCAGCTCAGCCCCTGATCATGCCAAGACATCAGAGTGTAATAATGGTAATTTAATAATGGAGTCGGCCAGGCTCAGCCCACATTAGAAAGCTCAGGAAAATAAATGAGGCTTGCAAGCCAAACAGAGAGAAACTTCTCCAGGCAGCGCCTGCAGCAGGGAGATACCTGGTAATGAAACACCTGCTGTCTCCATTCATTATACAGGAGGCAAACCTTAAAAGAGAGCCTGGAAAGGTGAAGGTCTCAAAATGGAAATAAATAAATAAGCATGCCTGCCCTGGAGAGATCTCTGCAAATGGCTCGAAAGGACAGCCCAGAGATTTTCTGGTGGGGGGATGTGGCAAAGTTTCATCAGATGTCGAGGGAGGTAATTATGTGCTTGGGCACATTTGCTGGATAAATTGGCCTCCTTACCTTCATCTGCCCATGCGGGCACCAGAGACAGAAACTGTGTTTAAACTCCACAGTGTTCTCGCTGGCTTTGACTATAAAAAAAGAAATAAAAATGTGTCCTAGGTGCCTGGCAAATCAGTCCGGTGTTAGATGGGGACCCATTATCTTTGACCTTCACATTTTTGCCTCTTCTGACTCACAGAAAATCCTCAGAAACCCTTTCAGGTAAAGCTATCTGGCTTCTGGGAGGCGCTCACTTTCGGGAGAAAGATCCCGTTTTTGTAATATAAAAATAATACTTGAAGGAAGTGATTTCTTTATCTTTAATTTCAGTTGGTCTGCTACCTGCTCCAATTTTAACAATTTGCCTAAAATGATGGCAGTTTTCTTTAATGACTATGTTAGTAACAGGTGAAGCCAACAGCTATGCCCTTCCTTTCTTTGCCTTTCTTCTCTAATTACTAAGACACTCTAACATTTCTCCATCTTGGCTTCTGTATAGAAAAATTCTGACAGGTACCTCTGGCATCTTCTCTCACGTCTGAAACCAGTAATGAAATGTCAGCGGAGGAACGGTTAATTAAAATTGTGGAATCCACTTTGCATCCTCTCAGAGTCAATAAAAGTGCAATTAAAGATACCTTTCAACACATGATTTAACTAGTATAAGTCACATTTTTAAATAACATTTGGCTGTTAAAAATAAAAAATCATTAATATGAACTGAATGCTCAGTAAACATCCTGCTTCCTTGGCCATCAAACACCTTTAGCTTAACTAGTGTCTTAGATGTGATATTGAGATCCATTAAGAACGTGTTTTCTAGTAATAAACCAAAGAACATGGCTGAAATCTGCAGGTAATTTGCAGGAATAAAAACCATACCTGAATCTCCCACATAGGCTTATCTAAGCTATTATCTTTAACAAAATTTCCTCACATTCTCACGTTACTCCAGAAACATTTAAGAAAGCAATGGCACAGAACCACCGTTTAGAGTTCAGCTCTGGACTCACGTGTTGTGTGTTTCAACCCTGCCTCTGCTACCTACTAAACAAGAGACTGCAAATCAACTTGGCTTCATTTCTTGGAACCTCACATTTCTTGGAACCTCACTTTGCTTACCTGAAAAATGAAGAAAACGCTATCTACCCATAGGGCTGCTGTGAGGATTAAATGAGATAATACGCATAAAGCAATTTAAATAGTGACTAGGACCTTGTAAAGGTGTAATAAATATACACTGTTCTTCTTTGAGACCTTATTTGTTCTTCTTTGAGACCTTATTCCTTTAAAAATTACATTCCCTAAAAGGGCCTGGAGACTTAAGAAATACATATACTTGGAGAATATATTCGTTTATTTTGCATGATCTCACGATTCGTTTTTCTATGTAAAAATTAGGGAGATGATATTTCAGGGTCCCTTAGTTTCAAATGCTGCCGCTCATTTTCAGTACAGATCTCAGTTAAGCAAAGGAGAATGAAAGGGTCAAATCAGCTCAGAAGCTGCCAGCTTCCACCCTTGCTTGTAAACGTTATTCCATATGAGTCAAATGACACTCCCCAGAGAACACTTGTGAAAGTCCCTGATTTACAGAAGTATTTACTTTGGGGTTTGGGGTTTGTTTTTTCAGGTTTATCTCTGGGAGAGCTTGCTAGAGCTAACAGTCCAGCAATTTTATTAAACTCTGTTCAATTTCAGCATTTTTTAAAGACTATATAGAAACCACACAGGCAGTGGCTATTTAAACTTCCCAGTGGATGCCAAAAATAATAAAAAGACACTTAAATGACCATTTTTGAGCAGAGCCAACAGCATGTGGCCTAATTATCCAACTACATGAAAAATTCTACAGAGTTTTAGCAGAGTGGAAGGGTTTGATATGCACAATTCAGAATGCAAGTGGCCACCTCACTAGGGTGTATAGAACTTTTCAAGTCTAAATAGAAGGTGCAGCTCTAACTGGGTAAGTTTATCCTCTGTTTTCCCTCCTGATTAACTTATAAGAAATGACAAATGAAGAGAAAGTAAGAAGTTGATATAGCTAAGCCACTGATGAATAGAAATATTGAAAAGATGCCTAAGTGCTCTCCTTAATTTGTTGCCATTACAACCTTCTGAGGTAGGTATTATTATGCACATGTGACAGAGGAGGAAGCCACAGCTCAGAAAAGTAAGTGGCTTAAAGAGTAGGTATCAGAGCTGGTGTCCTGCCTTTTCCCCATTTGCCCCTTTGGATCCTTTGTCTGCTTTGTTGGTGGCCTCTCTCCTGCAGCCCTCTGCAGACTCAGCTCCCATGCCCCCTGGCTTCTTTTGGGTTAAAACAATGGCAGGCAGCCTTCCCTAATTGCCCCTATCTTAAAATCATCTCCTCTTTATTTTGTTTTCCTTATCATGGGTGTAAACATGATCATATACTTATTTGTGAATTTATTCAATGATATTTACTGGGAATCTAGCATACAGCGTGCATGCTGTTGTGGTGCTGGGAATATTATAGTAAATGAGACTCACATGGTCCATGCCCTACTTATTTCTTCTTCTTTTCCAACTTAAATATTCAATATAAGGAATTTCTAGAAATCTAATACCGTGTCTTCTACAAATCTTTGGACGGTGTTGGACATATGAGGGATGCTCAGTAGCTGCTGGATAAAAGAGAGTCATCTGAAGTATCTGCAGGACCAGTAGAGAAGCTACCAAGTCTAAGACTCATTAATTTGATGAGCAAACCCATAACAATGCTGCTCATTAAAATAAGAATTAAGAACATGTGGAATCTAACAAACAAATGAACAAATAAATAAAGGCTAAACAGACTGATAAATACAGAGAACAAATTGTTGGTTGCCAGGGTAGAGGGGTTGGGGGTGGGGAGGGGCAAAATGGGTGAAGGGTGGAAGATACAGGTTTCCAGTTATGGAATGAATAAGTCACTGAGATGAAAGGTACAGCACAGAGAATATAGTCAATGGTAGTGAAATAACATTGAATGGTTAAACCTGGTAGTTATACTTGGGGTGAGCACAGCATAACCTATTGACTCGTCGAATCACCATGCTGTACGGCTAAAACTAATGTGACATTGTATGTCAACTATACTTTAACAAAAAAAAATAATGAAGAATTAAAAAAAAAGAACGATGATAACTGGTGTTGATAAAGGTGAAGTAAAATGAGTACGCTCATAAACCTCCCAAGCAAGTATCAATCAGTGCCATATCTCTATATGGCAATTTGCTTAACCACCACAAACAAGTCTGTGACTGGATTAATTGGATTCCAGAAGCAAATCCTAGGAGCATGATTAAGGATGAAGCCAAATATATAGTTGGAAGTACATTCATGAATAATTTGAAAAAATTTCAATGGTAATAACCTAAGTGTTCAACAAGAAGGGACTGGATTAATCAACTGAGGCACACAATATAATGAACTATTAAAAATTATTAAAAACAATGTCATATCACATATTTCATGACATGAACATATTCACAACCTATCACTAACTGAGAAAGGAAGATACAACATGATACATGGAATATCCAGTTTTCTTTAAAAAAATTGTATATATGCAAAGAAAAAGCTCTAAAATAGCACTGTCCAACAGAAATATAATACAAGGCACATTTGTAGTTTTAAAGTGTTGGTACTTGCATTTAAAAAAGCAAAAAGAATTAGGTGAAAATTCATTTAATGGTATTTGATTTAACCCAACACACCAAAATAATAATGATTAATTTTTTTCTATACGAAGCCTTCGAAATCTGGTGTGAATAGTTTATACTTGGCACATGTCAATTCAGTCTTGCCACATTTTAAATATTCAGAAGTCACACATGGCTAGTGGCTATCAAATGGAACAGCTCAAGTAAGCCTTAAAAGCAGGTGTGAAGAGAAAGAATTTGGATAAATTTACTTTCTTCTTTTCTTTTCTTCAATTACCATTTATAATTTTACTATTGGCATATACTATTTCTGTAATATGGACAACAATGTTGGTTTTTAATATTAGGAAAAGAGGGTTTTTTTTCTTTCTCTAGACACTTCTTGGCTCCTCCTTTCTGCAAGTTCACAGACTATGTGCTTCCTAGAACTACAAGACTGCTCCCCTTTATTCCCCTCCCTTTACATACACTTCAAAGCTGCCTAGCTTCAGTCCTTGGGCACCTGAGTAGGGATCAAATAGTGCTGTTCTTCAGAGTGGCTGCTAAGCTGGTCCCTGCTTTCCAGGGGTGCCCCCCGGAATCTATTAGGACTCCAGGCACCGCTTCAATGGCTCTCCCGAGTTTGTGGAAGGGCATGGAATGGGACCAGAAATTGCTTAATTTGAGGTTAATTAAATAGTGATGACAAGCCTTAATCTCCAACTTGTCCTCAGATTGTAAACACTGATTGCAGCTGCAGCAATCTGCAATAAACCTATTGAGAGAAATCTTGACCAGAATGAAATGAGTATGTCAGTTACCCAGATGAAGCTAAGACAGACAAGACAGAAGAAATCCAGGCCCTTGTAACACCAGGAGAAATGGAGACCCAAAATAAGAGAAATTAAAGGAAGAATGTGTCAAATCTGATTCCTGGAGAGCCCAATCAAAAAAAAAAAAAAAAAAGAAAAAGAAAAATCACCAGATCCCACAAGCCTGGAGGCTGAAAGAAACAAAGATGGAGACACCAAGCCATGAGCTGTGCACACGAAGAAACTGAAACAGTTGCACCTCTATTGACCACTGATGGGGTTTCCGTGGGGCTTCTGGACAGAGGGCTAGACCACTGGAAGTGAGTTACAGCAGTTCACTAGAAGGGATCAGGGCAAGGATGAGAGTTACAGTGTGTTAGGAACTTACTACATGTCAGGTACTTCACATGTAATTTATTGGTAACTCTCACAATAATTTTATAAGGTGAGCATTATTATTTTCATTTTTTTAATGTTTATTGATTTTCGAGAGAGATAGAGATAGAGTGTGAGCAGGGGAGGGGCAAGGGAGACACAGAATCGGAAGCAGCCTCCAGAATATGAGCTGTCAGCACAGAGCCCAATGCGGGGCTTGAACTCACAAACCTCGAGATCATGACCTGACCCAGAGTCCAACACTTAACCAACTGAACCACCCAAGCACCCCTATTATTTTCATTTTAAAGAAGAGAACACTAAGTCTCAAAGAGGTCCCCTACCACGCCTCAGGCCATGAAAAACATGGGTGGAACCCAGATTTGAGCTCAGACTAACTCCCTAAAGTCACCTCTAAATCTCAGGCTGCTCTGGCAAGGGCGAGGCAATGGCCAGGAAGTGAGAAAGGTGAACCAATAGTGAAGTTCATGAGGACGATGGGCAAAAAAAGAGCAATAATTCCCCTAAGAGGACCCGACTAGGAAGGCAGATGGCCTAGTAAAAAACTGCAAGCTGAAGGAATGTTTTGATAACACTGGTCCAGATGCACCCTGGAAAATGCCCTTCCTGGCCTCACTGACCTGGAGAACACGTCCACACACTTCAAGATCCAGAATCAACATGTGCCTCTTCTGTGAAGACTTCCCCGAAGCTCCTGGTGAGAGACGGGCATTAGTTTTTATATTAACAGGGCGGGGTGCATTGGGAGAAGGAGCAGACACCATGTCTTGTGTAAAGAAAGGTCGAAGAAATGAGAACTTGAACTTGAGGATGAGAAAAACTGGAGAAGGGAAAGAACCATGACAGGTGTTGTCAAATAGTTAATGGACTAATATGTAAGGTTTTAATCCACACCTTCTTCCCTAAAGCCTTTTTGGGACAAAACATTTGTTCATTCATTTACTCCTTTCCTAGCGCTGCGAGAGTGCTAGAGAAATAACAGTGAGCAAAAACAGACACAATTCTGCCGTCAGAGTACACACATCTTATAGGAGTCACGCAGCCATAATAAAATCACGCAAATAAATGAAGAATTGTGATAAGTATACCAAATAATAGGGTAAATAAGATGTTAGGATTTTATACAAAATAGAAAACTGGAATTAATAAAGAGAGTATATAGGGGAATAAGCTTCATTTCATTATTTGGAAGAACTTTCAAACAATCCACACAGTCTAGAAATGGCCCCACAAATGAACATACTTCCCTCTGGGCATTGGACCTGCCCAGGCTGAGGCAGGGGAGTGTGAGGGTGCAGCGACTTCTATAGTCCCTGCAAGCTCTAAGAAACTAGGATCCCATCATTCTAAACAAAATATCTTCTCAGAAGGCAATCAGAATTTGCTATATTGAATTTCTAGGAGACTCCGGAAATTTATGCAGAGAAGAATCACCTTCTGTGCATGGAGGGAAGTCGAGTGAAACAGAGTCCCCCAAGCTTTTCAGTAGCCCTCCACCTCCTGTCATAGCACTGATGACGTCTGTCCCATGCACTGCCCTGGAAGCTTCATGACAACAGGGGCCACGGGCTTCATCACTGAATCAGCAGTACATGGCGCACGGCATATATTAAG
Source organism: Acinonyx jubatus (assembly GCF_027475565.1). NCBI lineage: Eukaryota > Metazoa > Chordata > Mammalia > Carnivora > Felidae > Acinonyx > Acinonyx jubatus. The sequence continues at coordinate 137,589,942 of NC_069383.1, read as the reverse complement.
TATTTGTTAAGTGAACAAATGAATATAGCACTAAAATGTAGCGTGTGCAAACACACTCACTTATAAAAACTTTCTTTTAGTGTTACAGACTTCATAAATGAACTTCATTGAATATTTAATGAACATGAAAGTCAATCACTTGCCTCCTGATTAATAGCTAGGGTCCCTTGTCCAAGCGGCCATTTAGTTCCATTAAAAATTAATAATTTTCCACGGAATAAATATATACTATACATAGAACATCCAGGGTTCCAGTGTTAATAAGCATTTAAGTAATGCAGAAAGACTAAGAATCTATTAACTAAGAGAGAACTCCATGAACTTGCCCTCTAAGTCGTCATTCATTTCCTAGCCATTTCTCTTCTAAATTTTAAAATTATTTAGCCAGGAAAAAAGGAGCTCTGAAAATGGAATAAATAAGGTTAATAGGGTGTCATATTTTGGTTAACATTTGCAGGCTGAAAAAATGTGTTTTTGTTAAAGATTTGAGAGATGTTATTCCTCCTGTGAAATGAAGAATACATTAGGGAAGATCAATACAAAACTGAAGGACTATATGTAAAATGTTAAGGGTATCACTGAAAAATTATGAACCGTGCTATAGAACTTAGCCAGGTCAGAGCTAAATTAAATTATTGATCTACATTCATTTTTTCCCTTTCTATGTGACTATCTCTTGATTTTTTATAACGTGCATTATTGCCTATATGGTAAATGAATCATCTTATTCTAGCCCCAGCATGTCTGCTTACCGACAATTTTCTAAAATTAATTGTTGTGTTGATAGAGTTCAGATTTACAAATTGAGCTATGCTCACATAAACATCTAAATATTCAAGGTAAAATTTATAAGCTTTTGTAGCATTAACTCAAAAAAGAAAGAGGGCAATTTTCATATTTTTCAATACAAAGAATGGAAAGAAAAAATGAAATGCTATTTTTCTTGACACCATTTCACTACTTGATGGTACTTGATACATTTCATTGATGGAAATGTACTCATTCGACTTTTAAACAGTGACTTCACTGTATTGCTAAGCAAGGTAATGAAATCAACACTGCACGAATTAAGATCTGTGACTTTTCAGACCTAAATCTTCCTCGAGATGTGCAACCTCAAATTCTGTAAGCAGTTTTACCAATCGCTTTGGGGATTTCTTTAAATCAAAGAACTCTCATCCCCAATCAGCCTCCAAAGTGATAGAAGAATGTGGCTTGAATTAGGATTTTCTCTCACCTGCTAAAAAGGGAAAATGGGTAAACATTTTGTAAGAAATGTAAATTCCAGAGACCCATGTTAATTCATGAAAAAGGAAGCTGACATAAGAGTTCTTGGTACAAATGATCTTGAATTTGGGGCTGAATTTAGCCAGTAGCTTTTGCCTACTGGGAAAATATTTTCTCTTTAATGAAGTAGTGTGAAACGCAGAGGCCTCTTCATTTTCTCTAATGGAGATACGCTCATTCTGACTTGTGCTCCAAATGAGGCAGAAATTATCCCTAATGTGTAGTTTGAGCATTTGTATCAAAATACAGTGAAAGGCTGTTTCAGAGTCTGATGAGAAAATCATGTGAGCTCACAAAATGTCTGCCTCCCTCAGGTGGAGAAACGGTCGCTGCTTCTCCTTGGGCTGGTTGTCACTGCTAGAAGCTCCTGGCATTAGGGGAATGTCCCGCAGTCTCACACAAATGCCAAACCCTGTCGCTGGGACAAGGGATTCCAGCCTCACAGCAGGCCTGAGGGACTCTGCTTCTCCCCAGGTCTCCTCCAAAGCTGAGAGCCCTTTGCACTAGAAATCAATGTCATCCAGTGAAAACTCGAGGAGAAAGTTAAATACCAGCAGTAGCAATGTCTCTTGTGTACCAGTCTCTCCCCACTGTGTTTCTGTCAAGTGACAAGAAGCAAGAAGGAAAACAGAGCGAGCAAAGCCTGAAGAGAGAACAATCAAAGAAGTGTAGAACTTGAGAGAGGGGAAGGAGCAAAACTTCAAATAGGAAAAGGCTCAAGCATCCCACTGTGCAGAAATACAGAATGCTGTCTGTAGAAGGGCCCAACTGAAGGTCATCGATCAATACCTTAGGAAGGTCCTTCACCAGATTTTGGGCACTCTGAGCCTTGGTGTTCTTGGCACACAGTACAGAGTTCATTTCCCAGGAGGCAGACTTTGTTAACGAGCTCAGAAGACCAAGGCATAAAACCAGATTGTCAAAGTAGAAGTCTACAATTTGCAGTATAACTGCTGCACAGGTGTCAGTATGACCAGTACATTCCCTTCCTGAAGATGTCCTCCAGACAATGCCAAATCCTAATCAGACAACAATTTGATGCGTAAGGAACCTGAACAAGAGGAGTTCATTTGATGAATTGAATGTTAAACTGCATCAGGGAGGATGGCATCACCAATGAGAGGAAACACAACACGTGCTGGCTGCAGCTCTCTGGATCCATTGCCATGATGGGAACGGCCTTGCCAATAGAACAGCAATTGGTCCAAGCTCCTCATAGGAAATCCATCTCCTCCAAAGAGGACTACATATGCACTCCTTCTTCTGCATTTCCATAGTCCAACCCAACATACATACCTATGTTACATCAAAACAGGAGCACATCTTAAGTTCAGCCTTGTTGCTTTTCTTTTAATTAACCAGGGCTCATAAATAGCTTTCCATGCCATGAAGCAATACCATGATAGATATTCTTGTACACACTCCTTTTCCCAAACTTCTGATTATTTCCCAGAGAACATTCCCAGATACAGAATTGTTGGGTCAAGTAGGCACACAACCATTCATTTACATATTGCCTAAGCCTGCTTTCACCCAATAACAGCAGATGGCTAGAACAGAAACCAAGAAAGCCTACAATAGTCATTTTCAGAAAAGGTTGGCCAGCCATGGACCTAGAGTCTACGATTAGCTATAGGCAGAACATTCACAATAGGACACCATCCACAATAGGACATGGACTCCCCATACCATGACTATAAGCACATCTTTTCCCTATCAATTATTTTCTAAACTTTAGCATTCTTTAACCAGTCCGTAGGTTCTATGGGACATAACTTCACTTATAATTAGAATAGTACTAAAAAATACTATCAGAGAAATGTAGCTCCATTATTTTTAACTACAGAAATTCATATAAATGGGAACTAAATCAAACAAAATGAGATAAGTTATAAAAAGTCCTTTCTTGCATAATAATCTATAATAAACATGAATATACATGTTCTTAAACTTTGAAATAAAAATTGATTATTAAATGAAAAACTAAAAGAGATTTCATTTCTTGGGTCTTTGATCTGAAACAGCTAAAAATTTCATACTAGATTCTCTTTACTCATGAGCGAGACTCAGAAACTTGTCTAAGAAAAAAACACACTTAACTTTTTCTTGAAAAAGAATCACGTAGACCACATCTGAAATTTATAAATTCCTTGTTAATTAGATTTTAATCTACATGACTATACCATATGCTAGAAAACCATCCACATACAAACTGTAGGAGACTGTTTAACTGTCATTACTTCAAGAGCCATTTAAAAGATTTTCTATGGGATAAAGATTGGGTGATTTATCATGGTTTTATGCGCCTTTAATCTGCTCCATCTTCCCACTGTAAAATAAATATTGGTTTTAAAATAAATGGTTCTGCCCAGGTTTTGATGAGAAAAATTGCCCTGTAAATCACAAGCTCACATGTGCCAAACTCGAAGTCCAATGTTAACTAGTCCATTCCGATGAAAATAAGTCCATTTTATAGAACAAAACCTAAGGAAGACAATTACTTAAGTATATTATCAATGCTGCAATGTAACTAATTTCAGATATAAGCTTCCCCATCCTCTGTTATTTAATTCTTAAAATAACCACTAGCTGATACCAAACAGATCCTCCGATTGGACTTTTTAAAAAGTGTTTTCTTTACAATAGTCATTATAATGGTCTAACTCCAATATACAAGTTATGTAATGGAAAATAAATACAAGCAAATCTGAGAGCAAATCTTTATCAATCACTTTTCTCATACTCAGGGTCCAAAGAAATTTAACAGTCACTTCCTTAAGACTATTTCACAGAGCTCTGAGAAACTGACAATAAATACATTTTCCTACAGCAAGCACAGCAGCTAAAAGCACCCTTGAAGATATGAATGGTTTAAAGCAGAGCTTTGCAAACCGTCTGTGACATAACACCAGTTGATTGTACTTTCCCTTTCCAATCTGCTGCGGGTTGATGATACGATTTGTAAAATCCAATTAAAAGAGGCACTTGGATGTTGTGGCAAAGCCAAACTGCTACAAAATTTCTAAACTGCACTGCCCAATAGGTAAATGATTTTGGCCACTTGTGTGATTGTAAACTTTGCAGGAGCCACATTAAAAAATGTAAAAAGAATCAGGTGAGATTAATTTTAACAATATTTCATGTAACTCAATATTGTCTACAATCTTATTTCAACATATTACACAATTATTATATTAATAACATATTATATTTATATTGTGAAAATATTATGGAGGTGTTTTGCATTCTTTTTTAAAATATTATCTGTGGAATCTAGTGTAGAATTTATACTTACAGCACGCCTCAGTTCACATTGGCCACATTTCAAGTACTCAATAGGCATATGCAGCTAGTGGCTACTGTGTTGGACAGGGCAGTTCTAAACCCTTACTCTCAAATTTCAGCACCTCGCTCTTCCCATTTTGAGTAGTACTGTATAAACCACCGCGGCCTTCAGAATGGCATCTCTTAGTTTCACTTCCTGTCTGATGTTTTATAATTAAGGGCTCCACTGCACATAAGGCCAACACTTAAATAAAGAACTTAGCAAACACACGACTGCGGCTAACTTCATACTTCCTTTGATCCAATGCTATTAACAAGGGATGGATATAGAAGTCCTCTGCTCTCCCCTCTCTAGAAGCAATCACTATTCTGAATGAAGCTAGTTTATTTCCTTCCCATCCACATTTTTACACTTTCTCTACAGATCATAGTCTTAAGCATTTACATAAATCTATTAACAAATGAAACCAAGTGTTTGTGTTTTACGGAGATGTCTGAATTTAATGCGTTTGGCTCATGCAAACCCTTACCATATTCCAACAGCAATTACCAAAATGGAATCTCATACCTTTCCACTGTCCCACTCTATGATCTATGTCTTTGGAACCCGTACCACTTCCTGGCCTGGATAATTCCTACGCACAATTTAGGTCACAGCTTCAATGTCACTTTTTCAGGAAACCTTTGCTTATGTGCCCTTTGCCCTAATGAGATTAGGTTCCTTGTTAAACTGCTCTTGCCTTTTCTACTGCACTATCACAATGGTGAATATCTATTTTTGTATTGACTTGTTTAACATGTACCTCCATCATGAAAGTATAAGCTAGCAGCACCACAATTCCAACTAGACAATAAGTGTTCATAAATATTTGTTGTACGAATGATTTTTTATTCTAGGAAGCCAGACTCAAACTCAACTCAGCTAGACATGAGGTGTGTCAGGATGGATAAAGCACCAGACTCAAGTTATATATCATGTTTCTTATGTCTCTTGTTGGGACATAAGCTTAGGATGTGTATTATCATCTGGATACTGAGTACCCTTATTTATTGGAATGTATGTTTTCAAATATAGTACCATCAAGTTATTCATAGTATATTCTTTTGGACTTTTATTGTCTAGTAAGTCTATATTTAGGGCTCCCTTTTCATTTTTAATACTATTTGTATCCTCTCTCTCTCTCTCTCTCTCTCTCTCTCTCTCTCTCTCTCTCTGCTTCTGTAATTGATCAAGATTACCAGATGTGAATGTGTTTGGAGAATCTTTCAAAGAATCATCTTTTACTTTGTTGATCTTTTCTACTATTCCTTTTGTATTCTATTTTGTTTGTTTTAATATTTTATATTATCCCTTACCTTTACTTTATTTGGGTTTACTCTGCTATTTATACCTTTTTGGTTGAATGCTTAACTCACTGATAACCAGCATTCCTGTATTTATTTTTATTTAAAAAATAATTTATGTTTATTTATTTTTGAGACAGAGAGAAACACAGCATGAGTGGGAGAGGGGGAGAGGAAGAGGGAGACACAGAATCCGAAGCAGGCTCCAGGCTCTGAGCTATCAGCACAGAGCCCGACGTGGGACTCAAACCCATCAACCGTGAGATCATGACCTGAGCTGAAGTCGGACGCTTAACTGACTGAGCCACCCAGGTGCCTCTCCTTTATTTCTAATATATGAATTTGTGAATCTATAAATTTCCTTCTGTGTACCCCTCTAACTATACCCCATAAGATTTAAAATAAAGCATCTACCAATTTCTCTCATCACTTTTCTATGACTCAAAAAACATTTGAAAGTATGATCTTGAGTTTTCAAATGTATGAAATTTTGATGTCTACTGGTTTTTGGCCTCTAAATTTTTTCTTCTCTGGGATAGAATTTGTATTCATCAATGTTCAGGCTTTCTACATACAAATATTCTCTGCTAATGGAGTTCTAAGCTCTGTAAATGTCCATTTGACCAAGCTAATCAGTGATATTTTTTAAATCTTCTTTATCCTTTCTAGATTTTTAACTTTATTTGACTTATCAGTGTCTGAGAGAAAATGTTTAGACCTTCCTGATTATAATTACCTATATTCTCAATATCTTATGATGATTCTGTCAATTTTTATTTTATATATTTTTGAAATGATGCTGCTCAGTAATGTAGCTCCAGGATTAATATATTTTCCTGGTGAATTGTTCTATTATCATTAAACAATAACTCTCTGTAACCATAATAATACTTCTTGCTTTAAAGCACATTTTGTCTGATATTAATACATCATCCACGCTTTCTTTTGAAAGGTATTGGCAAGGAATATTATGTCAATTTCCATCTGTTTTCTTTCAATCGTCCCATCCATAATAGGGGAATCCCTTGTAAATAGTCTATAAAGAGTACATAGCTGTCTTCCTTGCCCATCCATCATAACAATCTTTGTCTACTGACAGCTAAAATTAGGCATTTTTGTATTTATTATGATTCCTACATATTTGGCCTTATTTCAACCATCAAATTGATCTACAATTTCCCCAGAATTAGGGATTATCTAAACATATCAAGTACACCACAGCCAGTACTGCTGTATCTAGCTGATGCTCATAATTTAGCTATTCTTGATAAGTCATTTAGACACATTAGCAAACTATATTCTCTTAAAGCTGTAAGGTAGTGAATCCTTATTTTTAAAAAAAACCATAATATCCTTTTAAACTAAGCTAAAATCCTTATTTAAAAACTTATAAATAACATCCAAATTAAGATGTCCAATCCACTATTTTATTTCCTTACCTATAACATGAATATAAAAGAGTCCGTTTGCCATCCACCTCTGATGTGGCTGTATGTCCCTCTCCCCTATTTTTTTTCATTTCTATCTAATGCAGCTCTGATTCTGTCTCTGCCTTTCCTACACTTCTTCCTCACTCCAGCTCTCTTCATCTCTTACCCCGACAACTGCGTTAATAACTTCTCTCTCACTGTCTTAATCTAACTCCCTTCCACTCCAATTCACCCTCCAGTTAAATGAGGGCCTTGTATTTTAAGCTAAGAAATTTGAACTTTACCCTGCAGGTCAGTGTCTCTCAAACTGAAATCCAACGACATAGTCTCACAGCTCCAAACATTCTGGAAGGACTTTGTATTTTAATTTGTGGTTCAATCCAATGAACATTCCACAAAATCTAAATGACAACCTGATAATTGAGCTGTGCTTTCCAATAGCAGTGCCTGAGTGTGTCCTTTTTTCCCCTCATCAACTCTGTTCTGTTCTCAGTGTCACTGGCACCAAACGATCACCCAAAGTGACAGCTTTTAACTTTCAATGTGTCAGTAAGCACATCTGGCTGTTTGGTTGGTGTGTCCTAATGCTAAAATTGTCCCAAGTCTGCCATTGTGCCCTTTAGTGGAGATGATTTGCAACTGAAAGATATTGTCATCAAATAAGGCTTTAATTTCTGAAGTTATTTAATTAATGGAGACTTTGATATGACATCATAAAAACTCATAGTGTGGCAGAGTAATGGTCGATTTTAATTGTTATGGATTAATGAGAAAAGAACAAAGGCAGAATTAATATGTAAATGATGTGTTTATATCAAACGAAAGCCAAATGATGTTATGGGACACTGTACAAAAGAAGGTTTCCAGATCTTTCAAATAGAGAAAAGTGGTAAGAGAATTGAATCATCATATGGCTCAGAGTAGTAACAGCATGCAAATTAAAAGAACATTTACCAGTATTTGGAAACAGGAAGGAATGCAAATTTGCTGGAGGAGGTGAGGTGATTTGCTCTGATGGTTTCTATTTCCCCAGTTAAATATGGAATAAGGGTGTCAGCTGAATGGGAGAACTGGGGATGGGTGTCAGAGGTTTGAGGTACAGGTAAGGGTGTAAATCACTTGTCTCAGAGAATAGAAGTACTAAGTGAATAAGGCAGGACTGCCAAGTGGAGCAGAAGATCTACTTGAAATTAGTGCACATAAATTTAAAGTAAGTCCATAAGACTTAGCATTGTTCTCCATCCATCTGCACTCAGGCCCAAAGTGGACAGAAAGCTCAGTGAAAGTCAAGAGTTATGCCAGACACAATCAAAAAGAATGAAATCTTGCCATTTGCAACTACGTGGATAGAACTAGAGGGTATTAAGCTAAGTGAAATTAGAGAAAGAGAAATATCATATGACTTCACTCATATGAGGACTTTAAGAGACAAAACAGATGAACATCAGGGAAGGGAAACAAAAACAAAAAAAAAACAGGGAGGGGGACAAAAACATAAGAGACTCTTAAATATGGGAAACAAACAGAGGGTTACTGGAACGGTTATGGGAGGGGGGATGGGCTAAATGGGAGAAGATTAAGGAATCTACTCCTGAAATCATTGTTGCACTATATGCTAACTAACCTGGATGTAAATTAAAAAATTAAATCAAATAAAAATTAAAAATAAAGAAAAAAAAAGTTATGCCAGACAAGGATGACAGAGATGACAAAGGAGAGATTAATCACAGCACCTAAACTGGGTGAGGAGGGAAATGAGGGCACGAGAGGGATAATCATTAGTACATGAAAGCAGTAGGTCAATAGATTGGAGGCTCTAAGGAGTCAAGGAACTCCTATTGGAATAGGAATGTTGTGGGCACATGAGGTGGCATCCTTGGAAAGACAGATGGAAAGAGAAATGCTTTGAAATGCATTTTGAAGGTCAGCACCATGTTTCTTAACAAGAGCACTATGACATTGGGGATGCAACAATTTTGCATTATGTAGGACTGTCCCTGGTCCTGAAATACATTTGGTATCCTTAATTCCTGCCCTCTAAGGGCCAGTGGTACTTCTTACATTTGCAAATAATCTCTCCTTACAATTGTAATGCCCTCTAGAAGAGGGAAGCCTCCTAGATTGAGGGCCACTGGCCTGGGAAATGACCAATAGGCAGAAAAAAAGACATTTGCCAGTGAGAAACTGAAGGAACTGGGAGGCCAGAGAAGAGTCTTCTATGTGGATATTTTCACCAACAACGAAGGCAGGAGGTGATGGGCATAAAGTCAGTGAGCTGGGGGTAAATTTTTCAATAACTAGGCAGTAGGATTATCTGATGGCACCTGCTTTCTTTTTTTTAATGTTTATTTATTTTTGAGACAGAGTGTGAGAAGAGGAGGGGCAGAGGAGAGGGGGAGAGACAGAATCCAAAGCAGGCTCCAGGCTCTGAGCAAGCTGTCAGCACACAGCCTAACCCAGGGCTCGAACTCACGACCTGTGAGATCATGACCTGGGCTGGAGTTGGACGCTTAACCAATTGAGCCACCCAGGTTCCCCTGAGGGTGCTTCTGTGGATAAAGAGAAAAGAAGTTGTCTGTAAGTGACAGCAGAGATGAAGAAGGACACCATGTCCACTTCAGACACTGAGAAAAAACAGTGACCACCTGAGAGGGTGAGAGATATCCTTAGGTGGATATCTAAGAGTATCAGAGCAGCACTTACAGAACTTTCTGTGATGATAGAAATGTTGTATATCTATGCTGTCCAATAAGACAGCCAATAGCCACCGATGCCTATCAAGTCCTTCAAAAGAGGTTAGTGTGACTAAGGAAATAAATTTTTTACTTTGTTTAATTTAAATCTGTTTGAATGTAAAGAGCCACACGTGGCTAGTGGTTACCTTATTGGATGGTGGAGAAGAGTAAAAGGTGAAGGGAACATTCACAAATTAGTTTAAAGATGTGGGAAATTCTTCTTAATCTCTGGGCCTTGAGGAAAAGGGACAGGATAGATATGAATCTAGTTAACTTTGTGGGTCTAGAGAAGGAAGGTAAGATAAGTCATGCTTGACAGCATTATCATTTTCAATAAGCAAGATCCCCAAAATCCATTTTAATTCATTTCTGCCTCCTCCCAGACTAACTTCTGGACCATACTATTATGGAAGACACTTGAGAAAATCTTCTAAAGACTAAAATGTCTCCACCATGTAAAAATGATTTCTTCCTATAAGAACAATCTGGTATTAATAGACTATCACTATTGACTTTTCTTCTGGGACCTAAGGGTCCCTTCCCCAAAGACTGGCTTTCTATCTCTAACAAAGAAAGAAAAAAATGTGACTTCTGAGAATTCCCTGTTAAAAGATGGTGCTTTTTAGAAATCGTATTTATTGCTTTTTTGCGTTTTTACAAAAGAGTATAAAGACATTGGTTCTTTGTTATCCAAAATAAGGTAAAAGTATTATGATCAGTTGCAGTCATAAAACTATAATTAGTGTTTTAATAAAATAATAAAAAAGGGTCATGAACCCCCACATCCACCCCACCACACACCACAGACTTCCAGAGTGGAATTGTAGTCATGCTCTTAGAGTTTCAGCACCAACATAACTAGCAACAACTCTGTCAAACTGCCCTCATCAATCAAATGGGCAATGCCAATCTAGGCCAAGGACCACTCACCCAGTGCAGGAATCTCTGGTTCAAGCAGATAGGCAGAGTGTAGGTAATATCTGGATATTGGTCGACACTGCAAGTGACTGGGAATAAAGGAAGAGTGAAACACTTCTGATTAGTTTCTGTCTTAGTATTTCCAATTTCCATTTTAATTGTAATCAAAATATTAAAATACTCTCTGTCCCCAGAGAAGGGACACAATCCCTAGTTTAACAAACCCTAAAATACAAAATTAAGAAACAACCTCTGTGGGGTTAATCAGCACAGCACTATAACTGGTTGGATTCCCTAGTGGACAAGGGTCAATTTCTCTGGGTCTAAAGGCAAAATATTTTCTGTAAATGTTCTCTTGCCTAGACCAGATGACAAGCATGTCCATATTGTCCTCCATATCTTGTATGCTGATCCAGACTTAAAGGGTCTTCTTTATTGAATACACTTCTGAACTCTAGTGATGGCCAGAGTCAGTTAGAAGTATCAAGAAATAAAGAACCATACATTCCCACAATGCTGGTGAAGTTGATTCTATCAGATGCCCAGTCTTGGATCACCATTGGGTCCAGGATCAAATTTATCTTCCACCATAACAAATTCCGTATTTTTCAGTATTTGACCCAGGATTAAAGAGGCTATTCTTACTCTCATTTCTGGTTTCCCCAACGGGACTTTGATCAACACGGAAGCCAAAAATCATCCCGGTGCTAAACCATTAACACCAGTTAACTATTCTGTGGTCATCGCCAAAGACAGTCAACTTGTAATTTAATTTCATTGGCAACAAGAACAAGGAGGTGAATACAATGCTGAAAGTACCTCTCAGCCATTAAGGAAAAACCTTAAAAGTCAGTGAAGACAGGCAAAAAGAGACTGAATTATTAATTCCCACTGTATTTCTCTGCCCACAAGCCCCCTCTGGTGGAGGAACTAATAGTAATAAAATAGCTATAATAACAATAACCAAAGTTAAAAAAAAGGTGGGGGGGGGAAAGAAAAGGCAATCCACAACAAGACAATCAGCCCCTGTAGAATTGAGAGTCAAATGTAGTGATTAGCAAATATGAGCTACAACTGGAAAACCACTTACAGATGAAGCAGTATGATGAATGATTTACCAAAAGGTCAACACTGCTCTTTTATCTTCAGCACCCATCAGTTTCCATTGCCTTCAATTTGTCTGGCACATAACAGAAAGCGAGCCATAAAATATTCACCATAAAAATTAACCTTATTTTGCAGTATTAAAAAAAGAAACAGAGCTAGATATAGTCTAAGCATATGGGCCCGCTTTTCAATTAGGATTCCTCATATACATTAGAAAAAGCATTGACATTTAAAACTCTGTTATAAGAGGTAATGTACTCAGCAAGTACCAAAACTCTCTGCCCTATGCTCAGTTTTGCTGATCTACTTTTAGTTCTCGAACAAGGAAAGGCACCCCCCACACACTCAAGACCACAGCAGTGATGGGGTGGGGGTGGCAGTGGACTGTGTCAACATTTCCCCTTTTACTCTTCTGTAAGCTACACCTCCCTGCAGCCTCTGCTATTAGCTGCTGTGGGTACCAGCCTTTCAACCTCAACACGTCTACGATACATTCTGCCAGGTGAGTTGTGAGAGGAGCTACCTTCACACTCTCATTTGACAACCTTTGTACAAAAGGAAACACGCTATCAGATGAAAATATACTTTCAGGCAGAAGGTATTCTGAAAATTAACATACTGCCAGATCCCCTTAACCAGACCTGTAAAACTCATTAAGCCATTTTAACTCAACCAACTCCGCTGATTGATTCCATGAGAAGACAGGTCGCTTCCCTCCTTCTCTCTCTTATGTCTGGATTTACCAATTGTTTCTCTGATTTTACCAAATCAGTAAGATATTTTGCGTCCTATACAATAATCTTAAGTTATCTGAGATATTAAATAATTCCCCTCCAGACTCTGTTCGAAGAGAGTTCCTAAGTATTTACTTATATCATTGTTATTTCCTGATTTCTTTTAAAGGAAGAATCAAAATGGAAGAAAAAAGGTCAAAAGAGTTCTGAAAAAGATGTAGTACAAGGATATTTACCCCTGTACTATTTATAATAGTAAAAACTGGAAATTCTAAATTTCAAACAAAAGAAGAATGTTTAAATTAATTCTGTTACAGCCATAAAGTAGACTGTTAGGTAGACATTAAAAATTGTGTGGTAGGGGAGCCTGGGTGGCTCAGTCGGTTAAGCGTCTGACTTCGGCTGAGTTCATGATCTCAAGGTTCGTGAGTTGGAGTCCCATGAGCCCCACATCAGGCTCTGTGCTGACAGCTCAAGGCCTGCTTCAGAACTTCTGTCCCCGTCTCTGCCCCTCCCCCACAGTTCTCTCTTTCTGTCTTTCTCTCAAAATAAATAAATAAGCTTTTTAAAAAAATACGTGGTAGAATATTTAATAACATGGAAAAAAGATTCATGATATTATTGAGAGGGAAAATACATTGCAAAAAGAGTAGATACAGTATTATCACATTTATTGACAATGGTTATTTTTGGATAATAAGGATGTTTGGCAATCATCGATTGGGCAACCCAGTTTCTGTTAACAACTCCTCTTTCTAGGACCCCTTACAACTAGGAGTGATTTTATAAAATGAGATCTAAGCAGAAGTCTGCTAAATGGTCAAATGGGCCACTTTTTGGTTTACCTCCCCATACCACCCTGGAATGAGCTGATCAATCCATGACCACAGATAACAATCTCAAAGATAATAGTGGGGGGAGAAGATAAAACCTTGTAAATCAGTTGTTAGTTACCACAAGAAACAACTACAACTTGATCTTTACATTCATCTTCGCATTTGTTTTGGTATCCATGTAGACACGATCAAAGAATAGTCCCCAGGAATCTATAGAGTTTTACTAAACTAAAGTTAAGGCTTTGGGTTGTGTACAGAACATTAAGTACCATTCCAAGAGAAGGCAGCCACATTGCCTCTGAATCACCAAAACACAGATTAGCTACCTTGAAAATTGAAAGTTCACCCTCAAAAATACTTTGATAATAAGAATAAGCATAGGCATGTTTCTCAGCCCTTCAGGGCCCAAATAAATAAGTAATGGATAATATAGGTAAGTGACAGAAATCCAGTCTTGCCGGGATTTACACATATACCTTATGAGAGCAGCTATTATTTTATAGCGTGTGAATCTGTTTGCATGTCTGTCTTCCCAATAGACTAAGCTCTCTTCAGGCAAAGGCCATTTCCTTTTATCATTCCTAAAGATTCCCAAGCCTTCTTCCTTCCAAGATCTCAGAACGAAACATAGATTTCAACTATAAATGCCTGTAAAACATGACATCAATTTTGACTCTAAGTCCTTCATTATAAGTCATCCTATTTAAAAACAACAACAACAACTTTTTAACATTTTCAAAATACCCTGAAGGGAGGGAAAGATCACACATTAAATTCTGTCAAGTAACATTTACCTCCTCGAGCCTGACTAATCAGAAATGACTAGACTTGGCAGCTGCTTTCATCACTTGGTCTATATGCTAAATACAACTCCTGTTGTGCCAATTGGAAAAGGCCAACATCCCTTCCCATCCCATACAACATCCCATCCTGCCAGTCACTCTAGAGCCTGGCAGTCTGTCTGGTGAGACCACTCCTCATCAGATCAAGTAGAAATTATAAACTAAATTTACATGGTCCATGTAGCCCCATTCCAGAAGAGCAGTGGTAAAGTTAAAAGAGATTCGAAGGGTACCAGATTTATTACTATTGATTCCCTGCTGGCAATTTCATGGAAAGATATCCACTGCAGTTATATAAAGGGCATCCGGCTCATTTCCAACTCTTTTGTCTTCACGTTCTTAAAAAAAAAAAAAAAAAAAAAAAAAAGCAACCAAGAAGGAAAAAAAAAAAAAAAAGTAGAAATTGGTGGAAAGGGCCCAAAGGTTTTCTCTAGAATAAGAAGCCTTCATCACTACACCCCAATTATGCAAATCTGCTCCTGCCAAGTCCAATACATTTATTGAGCCTCACCCCTGCCATCCGGGTAACCCAGAGAAGGAGCCAATCTATAATGACTCAAGCCACATTTCACAATAGATTCCAAAGGACACATGATGTCATTTGCTAAAATGACAATCCAGATGGAAAGCATTCTGACCTATACATAATTGATTGACCTTTGCTATGCTTTCCTGGTTATTTATATACTATCATATGCATGGATGTATATCAGTGGTATTTACACTTGGCAGCTACTTTTGAGAACGCATTATTCAATTGGGATTTGAAGCTTTTTACAACCATTTCCTGACCAAGCATTCAAAAATGAAGGACAAGAAGAGATGTTATCTTAAAAATAACATTTAATAGGATCTAGAAACTCTAAAGAAGCTTTGTGGCTCTAATTGTTTTAAATTACAGTGGACAAGATCTGTCTGTGTAAAGCTAAGTTCAAAACCCTGAAACTGAGGACACTAAAGGGCATTTTATCTCTTTTCCAGCTTGTGGCTCAATAGTGATGGTAAAATACGTTTTACCAAAGGAGTGGAACATCTTGGACACTTGTGAGAAAAGTATCCTGTGAGACAGGTAATTAGAGACCATAATAAATGACCAGGGAAAAGAGCACAACTACGTGATGCTTTCTGGCTTTTTTATTTAGTTATGAATCTGGTTTTCTCCAAGGGTTAAGCTACAAATTAAACAATATTCAGATGATCAAGATGGGTTCAAGATAATTCAAGAAGGACAGGCAAACGGGAAGATTAGGGAAGGCAAATACTGGCATATATGTCCTTAGTCCCACTGTTCATACCCAGGACAGACATCAATAACTCATCACTGAGTTGTTAGCCAAAGACCCTGATAGGAACTGAAAACACTTTTACAATAGTACTCCAGGTGAACACTACTTACCAAATAGATTCAGAACACGAAGTGAAATATATTTGCCATTGCTGAACTAAATAATCATACAGTGTATTTCAGATCAACTATCAAAAGTGTTAATGCCATTATGTAGTCGTCATAATTTAGTGCTCCTTGGTTTGCTTGCCTACAGTAAATTTCCACTGATCTGAATGAAGGTGGATGCACTGGTACATATTGCTGTTTTGTCCTAATAATGTGATTAAATAGAGAAGGCTGTGTCTTATATAATCCAATTAATTCTATCTCTTGCTGCCTTACACTCACACCCAATCTAAAACAAAGCAGATTTTTAAAACCAAAATTTAAAGGTACCTCTCTGAATCCTACAAAAACATTAAACCAAATTCAGCAGTTTTCCATAAGCCATGATATGCTAGTGTTATCTGCAGTATAAATGAAAAGTAAAGAAGGGGGTCTAAACAGAGTAAGATGGAAATTCTTGTATATTGACATAGGATTATTACACAGCAGTAAAAAGGAATGTGCATAAATCTAAAGAAACAAAAAATCAAATGGAAAGAACACTACATAGAGCTTTCCAAGTGGTGTGCCTCACAGAGGTCCTAACATACTGATCCCCTCTGTTCTGTGGATTAATAGTAGCTGGAGTGAACAGAGTCTTGTGGTAAGACATTGATGGCATTGATCCCAAGACACCGTGCAGTATTTTCAAGTGCAACGTATGCCATGATGTGAAGAAGCTGGGAAGCAGTGACATATGGTATAAAGCCAGTTTTTACAATGCTCAAAAGCTAAAACATATCTTGTTTAGGGATACACACAAATGTGGCAAAATTATTTTATATGAGAAAAGAAAAGAAAAGGAAGTATATGTGGAAAATTTATCCTGTATATTCATTCCTGCTGTACAATGGTTACTGTTGCAAGGAAAAGGGAGGAGAGAGAGGGCAGGAACACACAAGTAAATGGTAATGTTACAGCTCTTAAATTAGAGGGTGGGTTCATGTTAGTTTATTGTGCTCCAAATGTACTGTTTTATAAATATAATGCATTTTTAAAAACCATCACGATTGGGGAGCCTGGGTGGCTCAGTTGGTTAAGCAGCCATCTTCTGCTCAGGTCATGATCTCGCAGCCTGTGAGTTTGAGCCCCATGTCGGGCTCTGTGCTGACAGCTCAGAGCCTAGACTAGAGCCTGCTTCGGATTCTGTGTCTCCCTCTCTCTCTGTCCCTCCCCTCTTCATACTCTGTCTCTCTCTCCCTCTCAAAAATAAATAAACATTAAAAATTTAAAAAAAAACTGTCATGATCAAGAATCCAGGCTACTTTCTAGCTTATTCAGAATCACTTCACAGTAGAATCCCAACATGTCAACTCAAGAATAGATACAATTTCTTAAGGGAAGCTTGAACCCAAGGTCTCTAAAGGTCAAAATGCTTCTCCATGATGACAAGATTTTGTTCTGCTAACTCAACACAGTCCAGGGGTTTCTCATGATCAACTAGGATACCTGTTCTATTTGAGGATTACAAGACTTTGTTCTAATCCAACTAGAGTATTCATGACAAATTACTGGAAACCTGAAGTTCCATTTTCCCACTCAAAAATATCATAAAAAACAGGTGCAAAGCTTCTGAATTAAGGATCATTTAGTTACAAAAAACAAAGATCCATTTTAGGAGCTCAAGTAAAATGGGATTCTCGGTGAGGAATTCCAGACATGCCATAGCACACAGGACTGGAAGGGCCAGGCCTCACTGGAACCAGAGCCAGGAAGTAAGAAGTCATTCAGATCCAGTATCACCACACTCACTCTCTGGAGCTTCGGGGCTCATGTCTCTACTTCTTTCTGGAGTATTTACCTTACTGCGTCTACCTTTAGATGTCCTTTCTCTGCTTCCACACAAATATTTGTATCTCTTTGCAGCTTAAATGGAAACCAAGCAATGTCCTGAGTGCCACCTCAAAATGATTAGAGGAAAAAATCTGCTGAGCCCAGCCAAGGTCATGATCAGTCACACCTCATCGAATCAGCCAAAACTATACATCAGGGGCTGCCAATGCAAACGCTTGTGGGGGCCACAGAAGTAATGAAAGGTGTGAAGCTGACCAGGTGTGAGACAAGAACCTGCAAGGAAAGGTCCTGAAACACAAAGAGCTCAGGCTGCTTCTGGGGTTCAGCTCTGTACTAACAGAGATCCAGGTTTTTACTTTAGTTTCTTGATTGAGAAAACACATCTGTAGACCACATTAGGCCACTGGCCCCTGCTGTCAATGTCCTACAAAGAATGAACTGTGGGTATTCCAGATTCAGAGGGTCACACCAGGTAGTCACGGCTATAGGTGCCAGCCCTTTGGACAGTTCTTGCGGAAAGGGTCATAGGTCTAGGCAATCACCCCAACAAAGCTCGGATGACACACAGCTCCCACATATACCTTCTCACACAGAAAACACACTTCAGCTAAAATTCTAAAAATACCTTCAAGATCAGATACTGAACTGGGTGGAGATAATTCTATGTGGCTCTGTATGGGTTCACAGAAAAAGGCAGTAAAGTATAAGAAAATCAGACAAAGCAAACAAGAGCCAGAAAAAGACAGCATTATCTTCTTCTTTTCTATACACAGCCAAAAATGCTTCCATAAAAGACTACTTACTACAAAGCAATTACAGATTCTTTTTTCAATTAACTAAGGGTGACACAGGGGCTCTTGTCTCAATTTCTTCAGCATTCCAGAGTGGTGAGACACAGAATCAAGACTAAATTCAACTCCTTTGCTTAGACACCATTTCCCCTGGGAAGCATGGTCTGATTCTCTCATCTTGAGAGACAAGTGCCCCCTCAGATGTTCCCACAGCACCCTGCTCACCACCCCTTTCCTATGGCACTCAATCCCAATACTATATGTTCATAGCTGTCTATATGTCTCTGACATGGAGGTGATATGGGCTCTTTGAAAGCAGGGATAATGTCTAGTCCTCCTTTATGCCTCAGTGCCTATTTCTTGAATACATGTAATCAGACACAATGAAAATTTTATTTCTATTTTTTACAGTTATTTCAGAACAAAAAAGTTGAATTTACACTCAATTCCTCCCTATTTTTGTACAAACTTTCACTCAACAAGTTAAGTTAAACTTAACTTTTTACTCACACAGGAAGTATATATATCATGCTGGATTATTACATACTCAAAATCACGTAGTTGTAGGACTTTGGGGAATATGTAGTCATATTTAGGCTAAAAATCCTTAAATCTACCTTCTGTCAGCATGTAGGTATGTGCAGACTTTTCCCAATATACCTATATTGATGTAGATATAAATATACCTGGTATAGAGAAATAGGGCACGGCAAAATGCTCTACCTAAGAACATAAAATCCATACATTTAAACTTATGAGGAATTTGGAGAAGTATAGTAATTGTATATCCTGCAAGACTTACATTCCATTCTAAAGAAATGAGTCTTGGCAAATTTCCCTAGTATTGAGAACTGTTTAGCAGGAATTAATTTTAAAATGAAATAGCCTAAAAACTGAATAGATGTAGTATTATTTAGAGTTATGTCTTGTTCTTCAGTAATTATTGAAAGTGACACTGGTATGTTTTATCATTGGTAATTGGACTGAATTTGACCAAATGTCTCCCCTTTCGCATGAAAACTAAATGCACTGTTCCAATTTTTATTGCTATCCCCACTCTAGTGATGCTTCATTAGGTATAATTTGGTAGCCTATATAATGTGGGGGAAACAGAGCATTATTTCAAAGCTATAAGTATATCTGTGACAGCAACAATGTTAAGTGAGGTTCATGTCTCCAGACACTTGACCCTAAGCTAAAACAAATTAATTTTATAAGACTTAATGTTTTATCTTGAACAGGGGTAAGTATTATCTTCTCGTTCTAGCTAGATGGAAGTATTTGGCAAATGTCTTCTTTGGAAAGAATTATTTAGCAATGGAATTATAATCAGTGTCATAAGAACAGATAAAGCAAACTGAAGGACAAATGGATGTATGAAGGAATGAACGGCAGCATTTTGCTGAAGGAGAATTCCATTCCATTGATGGGTATTACCAAATGAAAGGGATATTGGGTTATATTAAATTAAACATATTTCCTTACTCCAGGAATTGTCTGCCTTTAATATTCATAATGGTCTTCATGGATTCTCAGGAGAAGGATGGAGTGTACGATATTTGCCATACCTATTGTCTACATAAAGGCTTTATACATGTAACCACTCTCAGGAACAGTGGTGCTAGTGGACAAACCTCAGTTGAAATTGTAGCTCTCTCACTTAGTAGCTATGTTCCCACTAAGTAGCTCTTAACCCCTCTGAGTATCAGTTCCTTCATTTGAAAAATCATCAGTTCTGCCCTTGACTTCCCTTGGAAGTTATTCCCCATGATTAGTAACAGATAACATCTTCAGCTGCTATAATTCAACTCCTATTCAATTTACAAATGTATACACATTCTTTCATACATTCAACAAATATTTGTTAAGCATTTAGCACATGCTGGGCCGAGCTGGTAATTGGGCATAAACACAGATGGTTTCTGAACTCAGAACTGATGGCCTTACTGGGGAGAAAGGTTAGTGGCAGATGCCAAAAAGACAGACCAAACCAAGGGGCCTGAAATAGTCTGTAGAAGGGAAAACATGGAAGATGAAATCTGAGGAGAGGTAATTAACTCAGTGGAGATGAAGGAAACAAATTAAACAGGCCATGGGAACAAGATGTGCAAAGGCCCTGTGGCAGTAGGGAGGGGACTGATTTTGAGGAAGAAAAAGGGCAGTGTAGTTGGAGTTCAGAGAGTTAAGAGGGCATGATGTGAAAAAACAATTAAGAGAAGACAACAGTGGCCATGTTAGGTTTTCAAATGGTGGAAATGGTTTACACCAGCTCGGTGGCATGATCAAACTAGCATTTTGAAAATCTCCCTCAAGCTACATT
Source organism: Acinonyx jubatus (assembly GCF_027475565.1). Classification (NCBI taxonomy): domain Eukaryota; kingdom Metazoa; phylum Chordata; class Mammalia; order Carnivora; family Felidae; genus Acinonyx; species Acinonyx jubatus. The sequence continues at coordinate 137,569,087 of NC_069383.1, read as the reverse complement.
TGGAAAATGGGTTGCAAGGGGACAGGAGAGGATACAAGATCAGTCAAAGGCAGTAGTGATGATAGTTTATACTGCCATGGGAACAGTAGATCTGGAAGAATACAACAAATCTGAGAGATATTTAGAAGTTGGTAAGGAATGGAGTATGGGGATTATGGTATACTTTACACATAAAGAACTCAGCTGCAGTACTTGATCTGGTCTATGAACTGTACTTCCCAATAACCTGGTACTTTTTCTCTACTATACAATGGGAGACTTATCTCATTTAATATAATACTCCTCTTCTTTCAAAAACTGTTATGATTCTTAATCATATTCCACAATGGCCCTTGTCAGATGTTTATGCCTTATGAAACCATTTTTTTTTAATTTTTATGGTTTAGATCTATAGTGTCTTTTAAAAAACTACATGATTATTAGTCTTAGCCTAATAGGTTGTAAATTGTGTTGCTCACTTCCTCACCAATTGTCCATCAGAACTGGTATGTGTATTTCTTGCTCCTACCAACAACTCACGATAAGAACATAGGCATATGTATGAATGTTCCTCTGGGAAGAAAGTGAACAGTACTGTTACACTGTATTAGTTGTTATCACTCCTTCTTCTAAATGCTCTTAATCTCTTAAACAGAACATGGTTTAAAAAAAAAAGAGCATTACAAATATATAAGAGTTCAGCATACTGACCACACACTTGTCAAATTTGACAGAAAACATAAACTTGGTCTCAGTATCTATGCTTAAATTTTGAGACTTAGACAGCAAGTTGATAACTCTTTAAAAACAGTATGGCAGGGATGCCTTGGTGGCTCAGTCAGTTGAGCGGCCAACTCTTGATTTCAGCTCAAGTTGTGATTTCACAGTTCCTGGGCTTGAGCTCTGCACTGTCAGCACTAAGCTTGCCTGGGATTCTCTCTCCTCTCTCTCTCTCTCTCTGCCCCTTCCCCTGTTTGCTCTCTTGCTCTCAAAATAAATAGATAAACATTTAAAAAGAAAACAGTATGGCAAAATACATAGAAGTACATAAATGAAAAGTATGGGACGAAATGTTTACAGGGGTTAATTCTGAAGAATGGGTTTGGATTGCAAGTATAGGGGATTTTGTCTTTTATTTTATAATGCTTATGTGCTGTTTGAATTTTTGAAGCAGGATTTTTTTGTAACAAAAATAGAAGGAAGAAAGGGCAGATACAAAAACAAGATCAATAAAATAGTATCACTGGCGATGCCTGAGCAACATTTATCGTAGGAACTAAATGCATTACACTAGACTTTCATTATATGCAGTTATTTTTCTAGGCCCATGATCTGACTGGCCCATGATGTATAGCTGCACATTAACCATGGACACGCAAAAAGGGTTCAGCTGTATTTGCATCATCTGCACAAAAGAAAATTGAACATATTAAATGCACATTAAATTCTATCCTATTCTATTTTATTTTATTCTATTCTATTCTATTCTATTCTATTCTATTCTATTCTATTCTATTCTATTTATGTAGGCTCCATACCCAACATGGGGCTTAAACTCACTACCCTGAGATCAATAGTTACATGCTCCACCCAGTGAGACAGTCAGGCACTGCTGACATTAACATTTTAAATTGAATTATAGGTAAATAGAAGTAAGATGTTACAAGGTACATGGGAGATTATTTGTCTCTGATGGATTAAAAATATTAAGAGATATGGTGAAAGCAATATCTGTAAATAGAAACAATTTTTAAAGAACAGTGGCCAAATCCACATCCAATCTGATCAATCTGATGTGTCAACAATGGGAGTCCTGTCAGAGAGCAGAAACATTCTCTTCACACCTTCCATACTTTTAGGTTATGGCCATCTCAAGATAAGAAGCGAATCACATCTTTTTTTTTTTTTTAATTTTTTTTTTAACGTTTATTTATTTTTGAGACAGAGAGAGACAGAGCATGAAGGGGGGAGGGGCAGAGAGAGAAGGAGACACAGAATCAGAAGCAGGCTCCAGGCTCTGAGCCATCAGCCCAGAGCCTAATGCGGGGCTCGAACTCACGGACCGCAAGATCGTGACCTGAGCTGAAGTCGGATGCTTAACCGACTGCGCCACCCAGGCGCCCCAAGAAGCGAATCACATCTTAGCCCAGTTATAAAGTTTCCCAAAATGGGCATTCATAAGAATCACCATTGTGGCCTATTAAAAAAACAGATCCTTACCTATCCCAAGATTATAAAGGTATTCTCTTTTTCTTACGTTACTGAATTTGCGAGAGCCTCCAACATAATGATGAATAAAAGTGGAAATTACCAACACTCTTCTAATTCACAATCTCAACAAAAAAGCTGTCGATATTTCAACATTATGTATGAGGTTTGCTGTAGCTTTTTTGCAGATATCACTTATCTAATTAAGGAAGTTCTGCTCCATTCACATTTTGCTAAGAGTTTGCATCATGAGTAAGTGTCAAATTTTATCAAAAGCATTTTCTCCCTTCATCTATCCAGATGATGATATGGTTTTTCAAATTTACTCCATTAATGTGGTAAATTGTATTGATTGATTTTCAAATAATCAACTTGCATTCCTGGAATGCACCCAACTTTGTAGTGATATATTACCCTTATATATATATCACTGACTTTGATTTACTAATGTTTTGGCTAGGATTTTAGCATCTATCTTCATAAGAAAAATTGGACTGCGAATTTCCTTTCTTTGAATACCCCTCTTAGCTTTGGGGTCAAGGTTATGCTGGCCTAACAATGTGAGTATATATATATGATTGGTATTGCTTCCTCCTTAAATATTTAGAAAAATTTGCTGGTGAATTTAACTGGTATGTTCTTTGTGTAAAGGTCTATAATTATGAAGCGAATTTATTTCATAGATATAAGACAATCCAGATTTTCTAAAATGTATTATACCAATCTCATTGTGGCTTTTTCCTGGTTTTATTGAGAAGTAATTGACATTCATCACTATATAAGTTTAAAGCATACAGCACGAACATTTGATTTATAAATACTGTGAAATGATTACAATGGACTGAGCTAACATCTATTTTCTCATAAATACAATTTTTAAATAGAAAGAAAATAAGGAAAAAAAGAAATAAATATTTCTTGTGACAAGAACTCTCAGGATTTCCTCCCTTGACACCTTGCCTGTACGTCATACAGCAGTGTTAATGATAGTCATCATGTTGTACACATCATCTCTAATACTCACTTCTCTTACAACTAGAAATTTATGCATTTTCACCACCTTTCTCCAATTCCCCTACCCTCAACCCACACCTCCAGTAACCACAAGTTTCATCTCTTTTTTTACTGTTTATTTATTTATTTTGAGAGAGAGTACATGTATGAGTGAGGGAGGAGCAGAGAGGGAGAGAGGGAGACAGAGAATCCCAAGTAGGCCCCATGCTTGGCATGGAGCAGACATGGGACTCAATCTGACAACCATGAGATCACGACCTGAGATGAAATCAAAGTCGGCACTTAATCACCTGAGCCACCCAGGACCTGGATCTCTTTTTCTATCAAGTTTTTGTTTTGTTGTTAGATGGCACATATAAGTGAGATCATATAACATTTGTCCTTCCCTGACTTATTTCACTTAGCATAATGCCCTCAAGGTCCATCCTTGTTGTTGAAAATGAAAGGATTTTCTCATTTTTTAACGGTTAAATAATAATTGTGTGTACGGGGGGGGTGTAATGGAATTTTGGTGTACTTTTAAGAAATTTAACCATTTCCTTTAAATTTTCAAATTTATTGGCATAACATCTTGATAATATCTTTTTACTATCTTTTTTAATATCCATAGTTTAGTGTTAGCCTTTTTGCATTTGTGATATTAATAATCTACCTTACATTTTTCTTCGATTACTACTACCAGAGTTTTATCAATTTCATTAGGCTTTTCCCAGAACTAACTTTTGGCTCTATTTTTTTATTGTCTTTTTTCTTCTATTTCAATTATTCTGATCTTATCTTTATTTTCTTCTGATTTCTTTGAGTTTACTTTGCTTCTTTAGATCCTTCAGATGGATCTTTGAGATTCTTTCTTCTTTTAGTTTTTCTTCTTTTCTAATGTAAGAATTTAAGTCTATTAATGCCCCTATAACTTCTGCTTTAACTGCAACCCACAATGTTTGGTATGTTGCATTTTCTTTATCAGTTAAAAATATGTATAATTTTCAATGTGATTATTTTCTCTGACACACAGGAGAAAGGGTATTACTTAATTTCCAAATATTGAAATTTTTTTCATTATTATTTTGTTACTAATTTACAACTTAATACTACTATGATTAGAAAATAAACTACAGGGGCGCCTGGGTGGCTCAGTCGGTTAAGCAGCCAACTTCGGCTCAGGTCATGATCTCGCGGTCCGTGAGTTCAAGCCCCGTGTCGGGCTCTGTGCTGACAGCTCAGAGCCTGGAGCCTGTTTCAGATTCTGTGTCTCCCTCTCTCTCTGACCCTCCCCCGTTCATGCTCTGTCTCTCTCTGTCTCAAAAATGAATAAACATTAAAAAAAAAAAATTAAAAAAAAAAAAAGAAAAGAAACTACAGGGCTTCAATCCTTTGAGATTTGTTCAGCAACGCCTTTGGGCATGTGAACTATTTGCTAAATGTTCCTGTCACTTAAAAACTATATATTCTTCATTGGTGGGTGCAGCATTCTATATATTACAATTAGGTCATGTTTGTTCAATGTGGTATTTAAATCTTCTATATATTTACTAACTTATTTTTCTTCATGTTCTATCAATTAATGAAAAAGCTATGATAAAATGCCAACCAAGATTGAAGATTTCTATATTTCTTCTTTTACTATTATAGTTGCTTACTTTTTAATATTTTGAGGTCATGCTATTTGTATGCACACATATAACTACACTGCATCTTTTGCTTAGTGTTTACATGGTAAAATATGGGGTTTTTTAATTAGTATTCCATTTTCTCCATCCATTAGCTTGTTAGTTATACATTCTTTGTATGGATGCTATAAATACACAATGTGTTCCCTGGACTTATTAGAATCTACCACACTAGACATTTTTTATCACTCCCTGGATAAGGAGTACCCATGACTTTAACTTCACTTTCCCCCATCCCATTGCCACCCTATGTGCTATTGTTGCCTTTTATTGCAAAGACAAAATTTTTATAATTTTATAAATTAAATCTTACTAAAATTTCATTGTTAATTCTACACATATTTTATTTTTTAAGCTTTTTGTTATGGAGAGTTCTAACATACATAAAAATAGATTTAATAATGACATAAAACTCCCATGTTCACTAATTTGCTTTAATGATTGTTAGCTCATGTTCAATTTTGTTCAATCTCTATGTCCTTCACTTTTCCCTTGACCATATTATTTTAGAGCAAATCCCAAACATCATATCATATTTCCTATAACTATCTCTTGTAACACAAGTGTGGTTTTTGAGACATAAGAACATAATATCATTATAAAACATATAGAAAAATTAATAATAATGACGATTGCCATCAAGTACTCTCTTAATGTTCAAATTTCCAAATGCCTCAAAAGTAATAACTATTTTGCAGTATTTTTTAATCAAGATTCAAATAAGTTCTGTATACAGTGATTGGCCAATATGTCTTTTAAGGTACATTTAATCTATAAATCCCCTTAAATCTGTTATCCCTTGCTACTTATTCATTGGAGAAACTGTCTTGTTTGAACCGAGCTTTTCTACTGTCTGATTTTTTTTTCATGGTATTGTATTAAATAAAATGCTCCTATCTGTAAATTTTGTTTGTTGGAAGTTAGGTTAGAGGCTTAATAGAATTTAGGCTTCATTGTTTTGTTTTTGGAAAGACTATCTCATGGCTGATGAGATGTGTGCCTCTCTTAAGAGGCACACTATGTCTGGTTGTATTTTTGTAGTACTTATAATCATTAATGTTCAATGACTCACCCTTACTACTTTTTCAAAAAAATAACTTGGTTGCTAACATCCTCCCATGGTAACCACTTGTTATTTTTATTATTAGCTAGTGTTAATTAACTAATGGATTTAAAATATTTCTTATATTTTAGTCTACTGCTGTTCCTATTCTAATGGATGCTTGAATTGTCCCATCTTTGGCTACAGGGAGTTAAACTTCACTAGACACTTTTTCTCACTTTTTTAAAAATTTAAATCCAAGTTAGTTAACACATAGTGCAATAATGATTTTAGGAATAGAATTTAGTCATTCATCACTTACATATAACACCCAGTTCTCATCCTAACAAGTGCCCTCTTTAATGTTCATTGCCCATTTAGCCCATCCCCCCATGCAACACCCTGCCAGCAACCCTGTTTGTTCTCTGTGTTGAAGAGTCTCTTTTCATTTGTCTCCCTCTCTGTTTTTATCTTATTGTTGCTTCCCTTCCATTGTGTTCATCTATTTTGCTTCTTAAATTCCACATATGAATGAAGTCATATGATATTTGTCTTTCTCTAACTGACTTATTTCACTTAGCATAATACATTCTTCTTCCATCCATGTTGTTGAAAATGGCAGGATTTCAATTTCTTCGAGTGACATTCCATTTTATATATTTATATAAATTATACACACACACACACACACACACACACACACACACACACACTACATCTTCTTTATCCATTCATCAGTCAATGGACATTTGGGCTCTTTCCAGACTTTGGCTATTGTCAACAGTGCTGCTATAAACACTGGGGTGCATGTGCCCCTTTGAAACAGCTGTATCCCTTGGATAAATACCTAGTGGTGCAATTGCTGGGTCATAGGGTAGTTCTATTTTTAATCTTTTGAGGATCCTCCATACTGTTTTCCAGAGTGGCTGCACCTGTTTGCACTCCCACCAGCAGTGAAAAAGGGTTCCTCTTTCTCTGCATCCTTGCCAACATCTGTTGTCTGAGTTGTTAATTTGACCCATTCTGACAGGTATGAGGTGATATCTTGTCGTGGTTTTGATTTGTATTTCCCTGATGATGAGTGATGTTGAGCATTTTTTCTTGTGTCGGTTGGTCATCTGGATGTCTGTCTTACTTGGAAAAGTGTCTAGGCACATCTTCTGCCCATTTCTTCACTGGATTATTTGTTTTTTGGGTGTTGAGCTTGATGAGTTCTTTATAGATTGTGGATACTAACACTTTATCTGATATGTCGTTTGCAAATATCTTCTCCCATTCCGTTGGTTGCCTTTTAGTTTTGCTGATTATTTCCTTTGCCATGCTGAAGGCTTTTACCTTGATGAGGTCCCAAGAGTTCATTTTTGGTTTTGTTTCCCTTGCCTCTGGAGACATGTCTAGTAAGAAGTTGCTGCAGCCAAGGCCAAAGAAGTTGCTGCCTCTTTTCTCCTCGAGGATTTTGATGGCTTCCTGTCTTACACTTAGCATCCGTTTTGAGTTTATTTTTGTGTATGGTGTAAGTGGCCCAGGCTCATTCTTCTGCATAGACATTATTTTGATTGTTTTAAACAGTCTATATTCACTTATATTTACTCATATATTTATACTTTTTGGTGCTTTTCATGCCTTCCTGCATCTCCACAATTCCATCTTCTGGCTAAAGAAGCTCTCTCTTCAATAATTTCAATGCAGATATGCTGGTAGTTAATTCTCTTAGTTTCAATTTTTCCAAAAACATATTTTTTGAAGGATATGTTCACTGGGTACAAAATTGTCATCTGGCAATTATTTTCTTTGGCACTTTAAATATGCCATCCCATTGTTTTCTATCTTCCATTGTTTCTGTTTAAAAATTAGTTATAAGTCTAATCGGTGTTTCTTTGAAAATGTCTTTTTTCCCTTTCGGTGTCTTAGGGTTTTTTTATTTGTCTTTGGTTTTTCAGCAGTTTTACGATACTATGCCCACATACTTTATTCCATTTTCTTTGCTAACAGAGTGTCTTGAATCTACAGCTGGATGTTGTTCATCAGTTTTGGAAAATTCTTAACCAGTGTCTCTTCAAGTCTTTGTTCTGCCCCTAGTTTCTCTCTAAACTCCAATGACAAGGTCCAGACCTTCACACCATCCAATATGTCTCTTATGGAATGTTCTTTATATATACATTCTTTTTTCCACCTCTGTACTTTAATCTGGATATTTTCTACTGACCTATCTTTCAAGTCATTCACCCTCTTTTGTGATGTGTTTAATATCTTCTTAAGTCCATCTACTGAGTTCATAATTTCAATTACCATAATTTCAAGTTTGAAGTTGTTCATATGATTCTTTTTATACATTCCCAATCTCTGGTGAAATTTTCTGTCTTCATCAGTTATTTGGACACCCATGTATGATAACCTCAATATCCGAATCACTTCTGGATCTACTATTTTTGGCTATATTTCTCTCTTGATTTTTGGTCATTTGTTCCTGTTTTCCAACATGCTTCTAATTGTTTAATGATAGATACATTGTTTATGAAAAGTGTTACAAGTAAGAACAATATTATCTTCCTCCCAAAATGATTTTATTTTCCTCTGTCAGAGAGAGTACAAGCAGATCATCTTGTGATTCAATTCACGCTGGTCTGTTTTCAGTTGGGTCTTACCCTAGGATGTAGATGTTCAGGGGCCTCAATTAAAACCTGTGAGTGTTTATCAGGATCCTACCTCCTCAGAAACTCTGAATTCTATAAGACTCTATGAGACTGCTAAAGCTCTGCTCTGCTTTAGTCTTATCAGGTGTTTTCAACATTATTTTTTGCTCACACTAGAAGTATGCAACAAGATCTCTAAGGAAAACTCCATGTAACATTTTTAACTCACTTCTCTCTGCTTCCTTTCCTGTGGAATCTTGGTTCCTCTGGCTTTAATTGCACCAACCAGGAAAATAATGAAGCTTTTTCCATTTTAGAAAAACAAATGTTTAAGTTACTTTCCTTCTTTATGTGTTCATGCCTTTATTTTCTGATTCTTAATACTTTAAAAGACTATCATTTTCTCATTATTCCAAAATGAACACAAAGAAACGAGTAGGAATAGGAAGCAAAAAAAGTATTGACCTTCACTAGGCAATCAACCCTCAGATAATGTCAGGAAACCTGGAGCCTTCTCAAGGAGGAATATGGAAGAGAAAGAAGGGAGATGTGTTATTTATCACAGACAATACTCAGCACAATTTTATTGCACCTTGGGGAATCCAAAGCTTTTAAAGATGCTATTATTATTTGGAAGCTCTCCAGAGAGCACTAAGTATTAAAAATAGCACCTGTACTCTGCTAAGTCAAATCACCTGTTTATTACCCAGAGTGATGAAAATCATTTAATAAAATATTACAGACACTTGTTCAAAATCATGCTCACAATTCATATACTCAGAGAAGTTAAAGCAAACATCCATGCCTGGTTCCATACATATTTTTTAAATGTATAAGTCATTTAATGGGGAAATAGAGATAGTTTCACTGGTTTTTAAAATTAAAGACATCAAAGTTTTGTGGGGTTTTCTTAATAGTCAAAATAAGACCTTTGTTTTCTCTTGCTCAGCATTTACATAAAACCATTGTAAGAGCAGCCTTCTCCTCCGCACTGCCCCCCCCCCCCCCCCCCCCGCCCAACCCTTTGTAGAATCTATTCCTCCTCCTGTGCTTGAAAACATCTAGGAAGGTGACCGAGGCCTGGCCAATCGCTGTTCTGTCCCATTGGCCACAGTTATGGGTTAAGCAAGGAGCATGTAATCCAAGTTAGTCTGATGAGATTCAGTACTTGGATTGTATAAAAAGTACTAGAAAGAGAAAGTTTACTGGGATTGCTAAACTGGTAGAATGGTAGAATGGAAGGCCCAATGTGGTGATCACCACATAAGAAAAGTCCTGTCTCAGAGTGAAGCCCAAACCAGAATTTTTCAGTCACATGAGTCAACAAATCACCTTTAATTGCTTAAACCAGGTTAATAAGACTGGGTTTCAGATCAGCAAGTAAGAGTTCTTACTAACGTAGCTACATCAGAGAAGTGCAGAGTAACAACTGAGTCTGTCAACAAGAGTAAATAATCCTCAAGCTTAAGACAAAACTCTAGCTGCTAATTGAAATGACGCAATGGCATTAGAAATACTTATTACATATATGGGAAATTTTATTTCATTCCACTGATAATGTTTTCATTTCCCACCTCCATTTTCACTATGCCCAAGACATGAGACATGAAATTTTATCAATAATATCAAATAACATCACTCCATTCTTGAAGTTCCAGGGATGGATTACTATTGGCATTTTAACCTGTTTCTCACAGAAGCTTACTTATTTGGGGATTGGAGCAAGTTAAGAAACGTTTCAAGAAGTCTTTGTGTGCTGTATAGTTTTAAAATTCTGTCCTCAGCTTTGGCTTACCACTATGGCTGTTTTTGGTAGCTATAAGCAATATTCCTAGGAAAAAGTTTGCAAGTAAAATAAGAATTCCTCAGCACCTTTTTGTCCTTTAAGTGGGCACAGAATCAAAGATGTGCACATACTGGGATCACACATTTCTATTCATGGCATTTAATTACAAGTAAAGTAAAATGTGCAGGGCCAGAATTTTAAATATTAGTTCAATAACCTTTAGGCACCTAATTCCTGAATGATTTTCTCCCTCTCTGGAGAGTCATCTAATGCCAAACAATGGCATGAAGGTGAAATCAAGGTGAGTCATGATACCTAAAAAGGCATAATAAGGAAGGTACATGTCAGAATTATTAACTTAGAAAAAAATAAGGGAAATAATCCTTTCCCTAAAATTATGACCTGCCAATGTATACTAAACTTTGAAGAGGCTTTATTTCCCTCATTCATAACTAATGACTATTTTAAGAAGGAAGAGACTAAAAAGAGAACGATTTGGGGAAACGTATAACCATTTCAAAACACCCAAATAAATGAGAAATCAAAAGAAAAAATGGCAAGTTTCTTGGTTATTTAAAGTAGAATTTTCAGTGGGCCAAGATTCACCAAGGCAGGCTTTCAAACTTCACTGTGGGTCATATTCAAAAAAATTTTGAAAATCACTGTCTTAATGAATGTGTGTGTATACGTGTGTGTATAAAATGATCATACATACTTACACATCAAAAAAGTCTTACATTTAAAAGAAATCTTACATTTTAAATGAACACTAACATTTTCTATTTACCCTATTCTATTCTATCCTATTTTATCCCATTCCATTTTATTAAACTGCTGATCATAAATCACTAAATTGTTCCCACAACCCATCAATAACATATAACTAGATATAAAACATATGATTTAGCATAACTGAAACATATGACACAGCTTAGGCTAAGAGAATTAGGCATTTTCAAATCATTGCCACACTAATTTCAATTAAGACTTTTCTGAAAAGAAATCAAATCAACTCTACACAGTGGAGTTTCTTATAACATTCATTAACTTTACCAAATGTTTTCATAAAGCGCTTGAAGTGAAATGTTTCATTTAAAACGACATCCCTCTGAACGTTCTTTGAAGTAACCCAATGGCAGCTCATCCTCTCAAATTTGATCCAAGAACACTAACCTTTTCCTTTCCTTCTTTTCTTTTTAACTGCATGTCTCTATAAAAGTCAGTGAAACACAATACCACAGGGTAATATTCTAATGTAACAAAGAGGCCATTTCATTTTCTATTCTGTTTTACTTTGTGGTATCAACTACTATTTAACTTGTTTCTGTGAGGAAAATGCTTTAATGAACCTAGAGGAAGACAATGATTTGATGAATGCCTGTGTGTGTGTGTGTGTATGTGTGTGTGTGTGTACACATTATCTTGGAAGGAACATTTCTTTTCCATATCCTCTATTAATTGAAAATTCCAATGCCCTGAATGTCTCTTTGTTCCTCCCCATTTAAAAAAAATGTGACTTGCATTTCTATTAAAAGGATTTCTTGGGGGTGCCTGGATGGCTCAGTCAGTTAAGTGTACAACTTCTGAGGTCATGATCTCATGGTCTGTGAGTTCAAGCTCTGCATCAGACTCTGTGCTGACAGCTCAGAGCCTGGAACCTGGTTCAAATTCTGTGTCTCCCTCTCTCTCTGCCCCTTCCCCAGTCATGCTCTGTCTCTTTTTCTCTGTCTCTGTCTCTCTCTCAAAAATAAATAAACATTAAAAATTTTTTAAAAAGATTTTTTAGGAAAAGGATTTCTTGTACTAACTCCTGCTTAAGAATTTATAGGTTGGTATGTTTCAAAGTATGTCCTATAGAAATCGGACAGGGCAATCACTGTCAACACAACAGACTGATGATGGGTGGGTGGGTGGGTTACCTGTTGATTCCCATATCACATTTGCTAAACTTCTGTTGAGACTACAGGCTAGATCCAGCCTACCAGATTTTTTTTTTGGGGGGGGGCATCTTCTTTCTGCTTCAAAGATCATTTATAATCACAGATAGGAAAAAGAGAGAGGCAAAATCTTAGAAGTCTATTCTCACTGAAGCTGAAAACTGAAGCAAATGGCACAATCCTCAGAGCTAAGAGTGAACCTGTGTGGTAAAAAGTAGCCAATGTTACAGCATGGCTCGTTCAGCATTATGACCAAAATGGGCCACTCTAAACTCTGAGATTCATTCAATGGTGGTTTTCTCAAATTCATCCTTAAAGGTTGAAATTTATCATACTTACATGCTCAGCCACCCTTAAGACGCTTGAGTGTATGGCTGTGTGTGAAATAGAAATGAAACCTACAGAGCTGCAGACTGAATGAGCAATCAAATGCACACAGCCTCCAAATAATTGTAAGTGCTACAATAATTCCACCAGGGTATGCTGAACAGTCAGGGTGCTGGCATCCGCCATTAAGGAAGACATTGTCTGCTATGTTGCTTAGCAAAGTTTTAGAAGGAGGCATCAGGCTGGCAGAGAAAAATTTCATTAGAAATCCTTATTCCTTAATCTTATCTCTTTCTTTCATTCTCTTCCATTTGGGCAAGTGAGAAAGACTGGAAGGAAAAGAGGGAGTGTTATGGAAGAGAAAACACAAGTGTGACCCCTGTTGTTTGTGGATATGTCTGGTCACTTGATGCCAAGTCAATAACCAGCCCTATGCCTTCCTTGAGTCACGTCCTTAACAGATCAAAGATAAAGCAAGTAGGGAGAAGCAGCTTATTGGTGGTTAGGGTACTGGCTTTCAATTTTTAATGTGCCTACAAGTCACCCTGGGATCTTGTTAAAATGCCAACTCTGATTTTGGGTAGGGGTCTCAGCCTCTGCATTTCTGTTCCTAGGGGAAACCCAAGCTGGCAGCCCACATGATGCTCCACTGTCACTCTCTGGGTCTGGGGTACTGGCCTACCCTTAGCCTTTTCTTTATAGGAATTTCACCCACTTTCCTTTCCTTTTTAAAGACACCTGCAGAGGAAGGAAGGAAGGAAGGAAGGAAGGAAGGAAGGAAGGAAGGAAGGAAGGGGAAAGAAAAGAAAAGAAAAGAAAAGAAAAGAAAAGAAAAGAAAAGAAAAGAAAAGAAAAGAAAAGAAAAGAAAAAAGAAAAGAAAAGAGAAAAGGATGGCATAGTAGAAAAAGCACTGGCTCTAGAATCAAAGTTGAGTTGGAATCCCATCTTTGCAACTGACTTGCAATCTATGATTAGATTCACAAGAGGGATCTTGTGAATTCCTCTGAAGTTTGTTTTCTTCATCGATAAAATGGGCATGCCATCTTCCTAATTCTCACAGCTGTCACAAGGGACAATATGTACACATCCCAGTATGTTCATTTACGGGATGAATGAATAAAGAGTCTATAGCACAATAATTCTATCCACAGGTAAAAACAATGGGGGATAGGGTACTACATTGTTTGAATACACCTTAATTTTTCTTAATACTGTGGCTTTGGCTCTTTCTTAGATGCAAAACTGTGGGTCTCTACACACGAGAGATCCAAAACTGTAAAGCTGTACACACCATAAATCAAGTATTTCATCCCATTTCCAATACTTCTCTGACTCCAGAAAGCCACTCTCTGACCATGCTTTTAGTCATGACAGAATCCAGGGTAGACAAGGTTTTTAAAAATATTTCTTGGGGTATCTGGGTGGCTTGGTTGGTTGAGTGTCCAAATCTTCATTTTGGCTCAGGTCATGATACCAGGATCGTGGGATTGAGCCTGCTTGAGATTCTCCTTTTCTCTCTCTCTCTCTCTCTCTCTCTCTCTCTCTCTCTCTCTTTATCTCTCTCTCTCTCTTTCTCCCTCCCTCCCACCATCTGCCCCCTCCCCAGCTCACACACACTCTCTCTCAAATAAAAAATAAAATTAAAATAAATAAGTAAATAATATTTCTTGCTGTATCTAACGACAAAAATACACTTGATTATTTTCTTTCCCCCCAATTACTTCAGTCACTAGACTTGTTCTGCACTTCTTTGGCTCCCATCTCCAATGACAGGTCCTCCTTATCTTTCAGCTGTCCCTTCCAGTCTCTGTTCTCTGATCTGAAGGCAGGCTCCCCTTTGATCTCAGGGTCAGTAAGACAAAGGCATTCCTTCCTTCCCATGTTGGTGAATCTGGTGAATTTGAGTTCCTCTGGGGAAATCCAAAAGACACCTCTGAATTAACCAGAGGTATGAAGGAAAAAACAGCTAATGCAAGCCTTCTCTCCCACACCCACAAACTGAACCCAGCCCTCCAAATCTGGGGTTTAGTAAAGAGGTAAAAAGAAGCAGGACCATTTTATCGACTACAGTAGAAACAAGGAAGGAAATGGAAGAAAACCATGGAATGCTAACTGTAACTGCCACACCCTTCCTCGCCTGACAGCCTCTGATGGTTGCGAAGATAGATGGGGCTAGAAGTAGATAGGCCCTAGGGATCATGACTTGACACTTCTGGGCCCCATGATGACTCTTGTTGTGACGACACTAAAGAGTCTTGGGCACCATCCGAACAGAAAGGACATATCAACCACAGAAGTCCCACCTCATGACAAGAATCAAGGATTGCTAAGGGACGCCTGTCCCTGCCTCCACTTCCTCTGCCTCACTGGCCTCCTTCCGACAGGCTATTACAGAACTAGCTCATTTCCATCTCAGAATGAATCAGAAGAATGGACAATTATTGGCTTATCTGTCTTACTAGAGTGAGTCACCTGATATTGGCCACTTCATATGATTCAACCTCATATCCTGTTTAGCAAAACAAAGTTTCACTGTCACACACAAAGAAAAACTAAACCATTTCTGTGGCTGAGCTATGCTGGCTTGAACAAAATGACCTCAAATTCATTTCCTAAAAGGCTGCATATTTTAAACCGAAACATATTGACTGTGGTCCTTACCCTTATTTTCTACTTTTCTAAGGCAAGATAAATTCAGCAAACTTCTTTAGGAAACATCCCATCCAAAGCAGCCACAATCAGTCAAACATAATGCAACCGCTGTGCATTTTCATGGGGTAAGGCATGAGAAGCACACACCAGTAAACCAAACACCACGCCTGCCTCTGAGGAGCACCATCTAGCTGGAGAAAGCAGAGAGAACAATAGAAAAAGATACAGAATGAAACAACATTATTAGAAATGTCACAAGACAGACCATAATCATTTGCTAAATGAGAGGAACGGAGAATAAGTGCAGTGAGTCGAGAGGCAGGAGCAATCACCCAGAATCTGATTTGAGCCACTTTCTACCTAATTCAGCTCATCAATCACCACACCCTCCCACCTACTTCCTCTGGGAGGTTATCACAGAAAATGAAAATCACCTCTCTGCCTACTCATAACTGCCAGAAGACAGTCCAAGAGATATGTACCCAGTAGGTCTCAGACCACTCCCTCTCAATTACTGGATCCATCTCAGGAAAAGATGGCAGGATGGGGTCACTTATGCCGGCCACTTTTCTCTCCTAGATGAAGTCAGCATGACATGGGAAGGGGGATCGAAAAGCTAATGATATGTGCCTCCACATAAACTGCAGCCACCTGGCAGTTTAGCAAACTTTATAAACCTCTTACTTCAGAATTTCAATCCGTCTGAGCAGTTGCCAAAGGTCAAAAGTGGCAGTAGCTGTAAGTATGTTACAAATGCCAATTTAGTTATAAATGAGGCCACGTTAACACCACACAACCACGGGCTATTTCAGCCATTTCCTGTGTGCTCTCACTCGGACCCTCCTGTGGTACCCTGCTGTGCCTCTCTACTGAGGTCCCTGTTGAAGACAATACCTAGCCATGAACCCTGTCTCCAGTGCCCTCCAGAATTAGACTGCTTCCTTACCCAAGGCACCAAGACCAAGCGCTCTGTGAGTGTCAAACTCTCAAGGCAGCAGCAGCCCTGGCCACCTCCGTGCTCCCTGCACTAAAGCCACATGGGAATGTTCCATGCAGAAATTGCAGATAATGCCCTTTTGGAGAAGGACAACACGGTCACCCTGTGTCACTGTCGGGCCCTGATAGAGGGTCATTCACACCTCAAGGAAACATCTCTAATTAGGCCCTTTCTCTCACCTCCCACATCTAGTCTATGAGCAAGATGGGTCAATTTTACCTACAAAAATATCCCTGGAGCCCTCCCCTGTTCTCCAAATCTGCAGGCATCCTGTCAGTTGAATATTAATTACCACTACTGTTACCACTTAGGTGGGGCTCTACTCAAGCCTCCCAACACCATTTCCTCCCTTGCTCTTCCAATCTATCTGAACGCTGCAGCAAGAAGGATCTTTTAAATACACTCAATGGATCATATCTTCTGGGGTTTAAAACCCTTCAGTGTCTCCCTGTTATGCTCTGAATAAAATCTTGGTCCACAAGGCCATCTGGGACCTAGTCCAAGCTTCTCTCAACAGGAGACCATCCAGTGGGGGTAGTAGGAGAGGCCTGGTTCACCTTCAAACTACCCAGCCTGGAATCCAAGGTTCACTGCTCCCCAGGAGAAGCCTGGGTTGGTACCTAGGGTACTCTACTCTCCACGGGTACTGTGCAGCTCTGGGCCAATTACCTTCCCTGTGCTTCTATTTCTTCACATGCAAAAACCTCACTGGATTGTTAGAGAAGTAAAGTGAGATACTACATGGAAAATGCTAAGAACAGTGTCAGTCCACAGTAAGCACTTAATCAGCCTGGTGTGCATTCTTTCCTTAGACACGCCTTACCCCCCCCCCCCCCGGCCCCATCCACTGTTCCCTCTACTGGGAATGCTCTCAGGCCTCCCCTCGAACTCGGCATGGTCCCACCTTCCCCTCTTTCAGATCACCTCTGCAGAAGGGCTCAGCAAAGACTCTCCCCAACCCCTCTGTCATTCTCTACTGCAGCTCATGACTTTCTTCATAGCACTTCTTTTCCTTCTCAGCCTTTCTTTGGCTCATTCACGTATTCACTGTCTTCTTCTTCCACAAGACTTTAATCTTTATAAGGACTTGGACTATAGTAGTTATATTGTTTACCATTGAATCCCCAGCACCTAGAACATCACCTTCACTCAAGGATCCTCCCTTAAGTTACTATTTATTCTTTTTATATTTCTTCTTTTATTTTTTTAAATATTTATTCACTTTCAGAGAGAGACAGAGAGACACAGAGAAACAGAGAGAGAGTGACAGAGAGAGAGAGACCTCGTGTGGGCAAGAGCAGAAGAGGCGCAGAGAGAGAGAGAGAGAGAGAGAGAGAGAGAGAGAGAGAGAGAGAATCCTAAGCAGGCTCCACACCATCAGCACAGACCCCAATGTGGGACTCAAACCATGAGATCATGAGCTGAGCCAAAATCAAGAGTCAGACGCTTAACTGACTGTGCCACCCAGGTGCCCCTGTTTTACATTCCTGATGGTGTTTAAATATATTTTGGTATTACTAATTGGTATGTAAATCTCTGTTTCAGACAACACTGTTTATCAATTAAAAATGACCCTGTGTCTGAAAAAAGATTACTATCTAAAATTGTTCATAGTGAGGGGCGCCTGGGTGGCTTAGTAGGTTAAGTGTCTGACTTCAGCTCAGGTCATGATCTCACAGTTATTGAGTTTGAGCCCCACATCTGGCTCTGTGCTGACAGCTCAGAGCCTGGAGCCCACTTCTAATTCTGTGGATCCCTCTCTCTCTGCCCATCCCCTGCTCACTTTCTCTCTCCTTTATCTCTCTCAAAGATAAATAAATATTTTTAAAAATTTTTAATTGTTCATAGTGAGTGAGTGGATGAGTCTTGCTCCGTCCCTCTCTTATAGGCCCTGTGCCCTCTGGAGCCCAGACCATCTCTGCAGGACCAGGCTGGAGAAGAGACACCATACCTTGCCTCTTCATGGCCCAGCCTTCCCCACGCCCCTTAAAGTCCATACAAGCCTGTCTTCCAGGCCTCCCTTCCCTTCAGACAGATGCTCAGCAAACCAAACTCTAAACGCTCCTTTGGTTCAACCCAATTCACCTTATCACTTCCTCTCTCTGTATGGATAGGTGTATATGTGTGTATGTGTGTATGTGTGTGTGTGGATACATGTATATATATAGCACACACACTTTTCTGTATATTTAGATGTTGTGTTAGCCCAGATTCTACAGAAAGCACAGCCTCAGGCAAAGCATATGTGTCCTAATCCATCAGAGCATGCTATCCCAGAGGAAAAAGAGAGGAAAAGAGGGAAATGAGGAAGGAAAGGTAGAAAAGCAGAACCAGGAGACATTTCAGAGATGGCCACCACTGTTCTCAAGCAAAAATAGTTGTCATATATCCTGGGCCCAACTTCTAAAAGAGGCCATGTGAATGACAGAGGGGAAGAGAGGGGACAGATGATATCCACCCAATGCATGAGGGCTTGGGAGCAGACATTGTTAACAACCTTGGGCCATTACAGCAGCAGTAGTGGTGTGGCTCAATCACTGTGAGAGTAGCACGCATCAGCAAACAGACAGATCTGGAGAGGGGCCTAACTAGAGTCTGGTATAGATGGATAAAGAGGTGATGGCCACTCAAATGCATTGCTCAAGAATGGTAAGCATGTGACATATAAGCTCACTACTCCTAAAGCTTACACTCATGGCAGACAGGTCCAAATTTTGAACAGTACTTTGTCTAACGGAGCCCAAGCTTGGCTTCTGAATCCACCTCAGCACAAGGCTGTCAACAGCCATTACATCCAATAAAACATGATACATCTTCAGGACAAACACTGCAATAAAAAAAAAAGCTCTTCCCTGTACACTGGGTCATTTGATCTCTGCAAAGGTGCAACATTCAGGGGAGAAGTTATAATTCCCGTCCATTCTACAGATCGGCAACTGGCACATGGAGGGAACGTATGGCATGGAGACCATCAGAGCAGGGATGAAAACTAAGATTTTTGTGGAAAAACCTAACATACAAACTATATGATTATTAGTCACTGGGTTATAGTTCATAATATTTGTATATTAGGTATTTCCACATAACATATGTACTATAACCCAATGACTAATAATCATATAGTTTGTATATTAGGTTTTTCCACAAAAATCTTAGTTACACTGATAATCACATAGTTATTTTGTTAATTTAATTATCACAGGATAAATGAGGTGTTTCTTAAGCCCTGTTCTCCTTGATTTTGTTTTTTCAAACATACACTGGAAGACAGAAATGAGACCCTATAAAGGACAAGAGCCACAACAGTAATGCAAATAAGGATAATATTGGGCTTAAAAAAAATTCAGACCTGGGGGGATGCCTGGCTGGCTTAGTTGGGAGAGCATGCTACTCTTGATCTCGGGGTCATGAGTTTGAGCCACACGTTGGCTGTAGAGATTACTCAAATAATTAAAACTCAAAAAAATTCAGACCTGGAATTACAATGACAAAACATACTGTCAAGCTGATGAAAATGATCAGTTGTAGAAAGTGGAAAATGCTACAAAAGGGAAGTTCTTCTACACCATCTTTCATCTCTCTCAGGTCTGCAGATAGGGAACCAGTGTCCATGGCTCTCCTGGGTATTTCGGGAAAAGAGAATACCACTTACATGATACCCTTTCTAGACTCACACTCTCTGTACATCCTAACATGACAGCTTTCCTCATTCTGCATTTGACACCAGTTTTGCCGATTTAGCATCTCAGGGTGATACGTACCTAATTTGTGGGGCAAAGTTTATTTCATATAAAGAAGTTCTGACCTTCAGTATAGTGCGATTAGAAGTCAATCTGCCCATGTTCTTCTTAAGCTTTGATGTTTATTACAGGAAAGATGTGTCATTACTTCTACTGACCCTTCATTCCTCCCCCATCCACCCAATATGCCCACCCAAATGTTCAGAGCTTTGTATCTGCATCTTGGTAATCTGTTACCCACTACTTGGCAGGGAAATGCACTATCATATGGCATCAAGAAAGTCTGGAGGTCTGGCAAAATTTCACAGATCTAATATTTAAGCCTTATTGGGGGTCTATTATATGCAGAGAACTCTGCTAAGAACTGATAGTCCCCCAGATGCATCCCTGGCCCCATTTCTCCCCCCAACCCCAATTTCATCCAAGTCCTTTAAAACGTTTGCTCCCCATGTTTCTTCAGTAAAGTTCATCTCCCCAATCACATTATGCTTCCTGCACAAACAAAAACCAAAATATCCTTGTCTTCAGTGGTTGCTTCTGTGTTGAAGATCCCAGCTAGACCCAGCCCTGAGTTCCCCAGCACTGAACTCAGACCAGTTTGGGCATGGTATACGGGCCATGCTCCCCCAGCATAGTCCCTGCCCATTCCTGTCTGATCCCCAGCAAAGCCTTACTCATAGACAGACAGACAGATAAGTAGGTAGGTAGGTAGGTAGGTAGGTAGTAGGTAGGTGGGTAGGTAGATAGATAAATAGATAGATAGATAGATAGATAAAGATACAGAAATGAATAACATACTGCTCCTTTCATTGAATGTTCCAACCTACATGATATAACCCAATAATGGATCAAAAAATCAATTTAGGGAATTATAGCAGAATTTTTTAAAAAACTAAAATAGAATTGATTTGAGAATGGAATGTACCTCACATATTAAGAGTGGGTATCGTTTCACAAAGGTGTGTGTGTGTGTGTGTGTGTGTGTGTGTGTGTGTGTGTGTGTGTAAATGTATTCCTTACTGTAGGGGATCTAGCAGTTTGAAAGCTAAAGTTTCCCTCAGGGAAAAACCATCATTTGAACACATAATGATACAAAATCTATGCATGGAGAATCCCTAGAGTGACACATAATCAGCACTCAATATGCATATATGATGGCGGAGATCAGTACTAGCAAGAAGTAGACGTGATGTTCTGGCAAATGTGAGAACCCAAACTTTCTAAAGCCCATGTTCATCATAAGTGTCTTTGTTCAAAACCAGTGTATGTGTCCCCCTCCCCCCCAGAACATAATGAAAACTCATGGGCATGGCACTTGAGGACCTCCAAGTTTATCTTCACTAGTTGTCACCCCTCCCCTTACCTTAGGTACCATACTGTCGCTATACCACCCCCCTTTTTGCCATATCCTAAATGTATTCTGCATTTTTTTGACTACTGGGCCTTGGCACAAACTCTTCCTTCACACAAGAATGCTCTTCCTTCTCTCTGACCACTACAGTCATAAACTTATTGTGAATGGCTCTCGCTTTGTCTCTCCAGCTAATTGTGCTATCCTCCTTCTGGTTACATTATTCTCTTTCCACAAGTTTTTCACAAAATTTCCAGGAACTCCACAAATTTTCATGTGTTCCTGGTTATGCTGTCAATCATAGTGCCCCAGTGCCTTTTGCCACAGGGGAAGCCATGTGACAAATATGTAGTGATTGGTTGGGAAAATAGGCATGTAACCTAAGGCAGACAACTGTATTCCATCCCTGGAGCACAAGATCTGCTGTGTTATAAAAGCAGTTCCCAAAGACTACTGGTCCTTTCCTGTGCACCAGAACCACCTAGAGGGCTCCTTAAACCATAGATTATTTGGTCTCCCCTCCCCCACCGGGTTTCTGACTGAGCAAGTCTGAGGTATGGCATTTCTGAGATTTGCATTTCTAATAAATTCCTAGGTGCACTCACTTCCTATCACTGTGTAACAAATTACCACAAACTTAGTGGCTTGAAACAACACAAATGTATTCCCTTACAGTTCTGGAGGTCAGAAATCCAAAATAGGTCTTAAGGGGCTAACTAACATCAAGGTGCCATCAGGGCAGGCTCTTTCGAGAAGGCTGCAAGGGAGAATCTATTCCTTGCTTCCTACAGCTTCTAGAAGCCCCTGCATTCCTTGGCCCATGACCCCTTTCTTGCATCTCCAATCTCTTCTTTATGTTATCACAACTCTTACTACTAACTCCAGTCTCCCTCTTTCCAAGGGCCCATCCATATTGGGCCCATCTAGATCATCTTGGTTAATCTCTTCATCTCAAAATCCTTAACTTACTCACATGGAAAAGTCTCTTCTGCCATATAAGATAACACTCTGGGGATAAGGATGTGGACACATTTGTGGGGCCTTTAGTCAACCTACCATATTGATGCTATTCCTGACATTCTAGGGCCCACACTTCAAAAACCACTGAATGAACATCATTACCAAAACCAGTCTTGTATTACATTATTCTTTATTCCACCTGCCTCTGCTCTAGCCTACCAGATTCAGAGTGTGCTGGGGGCGGATTAAATCTTGCCCTTTTTTAAAAATTGCTTTAATTCCACTTACATCCTCATTTGTGAATACTGGCATATACATTTTTCAATTAAATTTCGGGAACAGGCAAGCAGAAAAAAAAATTGTGAAGCCAATACCTCAAAGTAGAAAGAGTGGTTAATAAGATTGATTGAATTGCTTAGTGCCCAACAATAGAGCTTTCTACCTGATTAGGCTCCTGAATCTCAAATTTCTCTGTTGTTAACTACCAGATACTGCCATTTTGATGGCCTCAGATACTTCAAATTTTTCCCAAACCAAATTTGGGTATCTGGGCCCATTGCAAGCTCCACCTCACAGACTCATCTGAGAAATGGCTTCACCACACATTAGAGCCAGGAATCTTGCCAACATCACAGCAAGAGCAGCTGACATATATTACACCATTGGTATGTACCTAGAAATGTTCTAAGTTCTCCACAGGCACTTACTCATTAGTTCTTAGAGGTCTTGGTCATTTTGATATCTCCCCAAATCCTAAACGAGGGCATAAAGCTAAAATTATTTTATAGATTCTTAATAGTAAGTTCACAGTGCAGCTTAGAAACAATCAGGCAAGGACCAAAGGTTTTCCAGGAGGTGTGATTCTTCAAAAAGACAAGGGAATTGAAAATGGGTCTTTCACAGTCTCTTCCAGCTTCCTAATTCTGGGTATTGAGGTAACCATCCTTTGTTCTTGGTGATTTACTATATCTGATTGTAACTCAGAATTCAAACATAAGACTCTGCCTTCTTTTCCATCAGGATTTTAAAATCAATATCTTCACCATTTATGAAATTGTGTGATGTGCTTTGAAGACTTAAGGCATCTTAGAGAGAGAGGGAATGTCACCTTGTACTATCGTACCAATGTATTACATAATGACTTCTTTAAAAATCAAAAGCTTGTTGGTTGAAATGCTATTAAATCGTAACCTTTACATAAAAGCAGCACATGATCATTTCAATGGTACGAAAGGCAAACTTTAACTGTAGTGGGTGAGAACTATTATAACACAAGAGAAGAATATAATCTAAGTTTTTAACCATTTAGGTACGTGCAACACAAAAGAAAAATTTACATAAAGAATAAGCGCTACTCACTACATTTGTCAAAACACCTAACATGTACCAAGGACTGTGTAACAGCGCTGAACACAGGAATCCCTACCTTGATAATCTAGTGAGGAGGACAGGCATTAAACATAGTAATTATGAATAATTAAGTACGAGGGGCACCAGTGTGATTCAGTTGGTTAGGAGTCCCACTTAGGCCCAAGTCACGATCTTGTGGCTCACAGGTCCGAGCTCCACGTCGGGCTCTGTGCTGACAGCTCGGAGCCTGGAGCCTGCTTCAGATTCTGTGTCTCACTCTCCCCCCAAGATGCCCACCGCTGCCTCAAAACTAAATATTAAAAGAAAAAATTTAAGAATAATTAGGTACAAGAGGACAAAGTAAAATGAAGGGATTCTAGGAGCAATGGAAGCACAAAACCAAGTATGGAGCAGATCTGGGGGGGCGGGGGGAGGCGGGGAGGGACGGTATCAAGAGGCTCTCCAGGGGATATAATACCCTACCTGAGATCCTAAGGGTAAGAGAGTGCGGACCAGCCACAAAGAAGGGAAAAGAATCTTCCGACAAATAACAAACTAACATGAAGGAGGAGGGGCACAGCATGGACTGGAAACATGGAGGCTTGTTCAAGAATGTTCAACCTTGACAAGGTGGATGGGGAAAGGCTGACACATTTGTTTGCATTCATTCCCTCTACATTTTGCACTTTAAGTCTCCTGGTTCAGGACAACTTTCTAGAAAGGAGGCTTTCTTTATAAAACTGAGTACACTGAAGAGAATCTCAACAAAGTTCAGCACATCCTTGGGAATATAATCCTTGGGAATATGATTCTAAGTGATCCCTGATAAAAGTGTTTGTAAATGGGTGTGACTTTCTTAAAGGAATTTAAGATAATTCGGTTATCACATAGAAACAACATGAGTTTTTCTACTGAAATCTTTAGTTTACATACCCATGAGCAGTGGAAGGAACTGTTTGTATTTTAAAGCGTCTTCACAGGGTTTGTTACATTGTGTGGGGACAGCATATGCCACATGCAATAACAACACATTTCCTACTAAGAGGTCTTATTACAAAAACCCTTAATCAAACAGAGAGGGAGGGAGGCAAACCATAAGAGACTCTTAAATGCAAAGAACAAACTAAGGATTGATGGAGGGTGGAGCACAGGAGAGGGGAAAATGGGTGATGGACATCGAGGAGGGCACTTGTTGGGATGAGCACTGTATGTAAGCGATGAATCACGAGAATCTACCCCCCAAACCAAGAGCACACTGCACACACTATATGTTAGCTAACTTGACAATAAATTATCTTAAAAAAAAAAAACTTTAATCAAGTTCCTACTTCATTGGAGACACTCTCTTGACGGCTCTCCGTATATCTCATTTCACCTTTGTGAGGACGCAGGCAGGTAGGTTCAATTATTATTCTCAGGTTATGGATGTGAAGTTTACTCTTCAAAGATTATACTGTATGTCAGTCATGGAGGCTCTTAACGCTACCCACTGTTGTCCAGGAAAACTCTGCTTTTGTTCAATGCTGATCATGTTTGCTGAGGGGACTAGGGATGCTTTTCTACTCTGTTTCCTTTCTCTTTGAATCACCATCTAATGGTTATCGCTACAGTGTTTAATAAGCGATACATTATCCCTGGGCATTGGAATTAATATCATTACTCAAGATAGTAAACAGAAGTTTGCGTTTGTGCACTGCCTGGAGGTGGAAGCATCAATAAAAGCCTGAGGTGGGAGGAAAAAGATGAACATACAGACATCAGAGGCAAGGGATGCAATCTGATGTGGGGTAATAAGAAATTCTGCCAAGGCTAGCAGGGACACACAATCCTTCACCACTCCTTACCCAAACTGCCTGCTTGCATTGCTCCTAACGTGGCTTTTCTAGCCTCCACAGGGCACAAGTGTCCCAGCCCTGCCCATCACACACACACACACACACACACACACACACACACACACACACACACACTTCTGTGCATGCTCTAGGGTGCCTGGAATGCAATATTCGAGGAGCATTGAGCTACAAGTCCCTCTGACAAAGTTTGCTTGGGGCCTAGGAATTTTAATCTACACCAACGAACTGCAGACATTTAAATTAAAAACTTCCTACAACTCAGAAACAGCTAGGAGGACAGTGACCGAATTTACTGAATTGGCCTGCAGCCTTACAAATGGCAAAGTGGCTGTCACAGATAAGAAGCAGCTCGTTACTAAAGGTATCTGTGTTAACCCCATGCACTGAGCTAAATAAAGGATCATTAATGGTTCCGAGGCTTGTCACAATAGAATGGAGGGGTGGTGATTAGACAGCATCTACACATGCTTTTCTTGTGGCATTTCTTATTCTTAAGCCTCGGTATAGAAGCATGTGTTAATTGTTATGATTTGTGTCACATGCTATGCTCCAGGCTGGATACGTGAGATAGTTTCCCCATTCTAGTATTTCACAACGAGCAGTAAACAAACAGTAAGCAATGACAATAAGAGAAGAACCACTTTCTAGGATCTTATGGTTAGTTCTGACATTTGGGAAATTGCTTCAGTGCCAGAAGTCAATTTCTGCGATTGTGATCATGTTTCCACACATAAAATTAATAATGTGCCCACCTCCTTATCCCCTTCATTTCATCACATGCCGATTGGACCTTTCAACCTGTAAGGTCACATTTTTGAAATAAGATTTTCTTTCTTTATAAAATACATAATGAAATAGTCTGCAGAGCACCAGAAATCTTGGAAATGCCCATTTACCCATCCCTTTGTTCATTCAATCAATACCTGTTGAGCACCTACTAAGAGCCAGGCACTTTTCCAGAAGCTGAGGATCTCTCCGTAAACAAGACAGCTGACAAACACAAACAATAAATAAGTGATCCATCAGATGAACAAATTAAGTTTGAAACAGTAAGTGTTAGGAAGGAAGTAAAGTAAGGAAACGTGATAGGTCGTTCCTAATGGTGGTCGGAGAAGGACTCCTTGAGAAGGTGACATTTGAGCTGAGAGCTGAATGACAAGGAGAAGCCAGACATGCAAAGATCTGAAGAGCATTCTGGGTAGAAGAAATGGCAAAGCTCAAAGGCTCAATGACAGGAACAAGGCTAGCTTGTTCAAGAACGGAGGAAGTTCGATGTAACCTGAGGAAGGTCTGATAGATGGGGGATAAGGTCAGGGAGGGAGACAGGAACGGATCGGGCGGGAGCTGTGCAGGCCATGGTGACTATATATTAATGACAAGCAGAGCCACTGAGGGTTTAAGGCCAGGGAATGACAGGTTCTGACATTTTAAGAATTACAGCTGATTTTTAGTCATGGGCTAAGAGAATGGACAAAATTGTGTTCCATCTCAAAGATGTCAGTTCCTCACAGATGCTAAGGACCCGGTCTTGGTCAGTATATGTAGTGACTGAGAATATGGTATGAGTCACAAAATCTAGGTTTGAATCCTTGGTCTGCCATTAATATGCTGTGTGATTTTAGGGACACCATTTAACTTACTAAAGCCTTAGTTTCTCCTTGTAAAACCTGTGGTAATAATTCCCCCAGGGTTTTGGAGAGAAACAAGTCAGACTTTACCATAACAGAGCAGCAGTAATGCCTGGCCCATGGTGCACTAGAGAAAGAGGAAAGGGTGAGGTGAAGGATGAAGCAAAGTGCACAGATCAATGAGGGCAGAAGACACACCTACAGGACATGGACCGAGAGCTGTGCTCCAGCTCCCCGGACAAGTACCAACGTCTTTAGTGTCCCACACGTGGTCGAATCCGAACCAAAACAGAATTTCAGAACAACTGGAAGCAATCCAAATGCTCATTCATGAACAGAAGCATGGATTGGCAACATGCAGTTATCTTCATGTAATAAAATACTCCATGGAAATGAAACGGAATGAACATGGGGCTCCTGGGTGGCTCAATCAGTTAAAGCATCGGACTTCGGCTCAGGTCATGGCTTCACAGTCCGTGAGTTCGAGCCCCGCGTCGGGCTCTGTGCTGACCGCTCAGAGCCTGGAGCCTACTTTGGATTCTGTGTCTCCCTGTCTCTCTCTGTCCCTCCTCCATCCACACTCTGTCTCTCTCTGTCTCAAAAGTAAATAAACACTAAAAAAATCAAAAGAAAAAGAAAAGGAATGAACTGTGGGCATTCCCAAACGTATGGATGAATCTTACACATATATTCATTGAAAGAAGCTGGAAAGGAGAGGTGCGAGGCTGTGTGATTCCATTTAAATGAAGTTCAAGAACAGGTGACAGTAATTGATGTTAACATCAGATAGCAGTTACCTCCTGAGGAAGTGTATTTGGAAAACATTTGAAAGGGGCACAAAGGAACCTGCTGGAATGCTCCAAAGTCTTGTGTACCTTGGTCTAGATGTTGGTTGCACAGGGATACACATATATAAAGATAACATCAATCTGTATACTTAAGATTAGCGTACTTCATAAACGTTTACTGTATGTACGTATGTTATACCTTTTTTTTTTTTTTTTAAATATCATTTCAGGGGATCAGAATTAGCTACATAAATGAACAAATGGCGATTGCTCTCTTCGGGAGAATGCCAACCTCAGAACCATTTGGGAGCTCATTCGCTTCTAAGGTCGTGTCCCCCTTTCTATATTCAACAGCTCTACCCACGCTGTCAGCCACAAGGAAGGCAAAAAACCACAGGGCTTTGTGACAGGACAACTGGGAAGCATGTCAAACTGTGGCCATGACTAACTTCTCAAAATCTATTCCTGCACCTGGCAAGAAGTGCCCGCTTGGCACCATACCCTCCATTTGCACTGAATGCATCTGCATTAAACAAAAGCTCAAGGGGGTGCAGCCTCTCCCATATCAGAAATGTATCGCAGGTAACTGGGTGCTCTGTAAAGAATAAAAATAATAACAGGCTGCGGAACAACTGAAGCTCAGAGCATATGTTTAGGCAGCACTTTTTGGCATTTTAATGAGGGAAACTGAGAGAGCTTCCAGCATAGGAAAAGAATCTAAATGGAATTATTTCATTTCCCTGATAAAGCGCCCAACCCACGATGCAAAAGCCATTAAATCTCATCATGTGGCGTTAAAACATGTTTTGCGGCTAAGATCAGCCAGAGATGTGCCCAGGGCAAATTTTTATGACCATATATTGTGACTTGAAATTCATATCAGTAGACTAGCTAGAAATTCACGCTCACTGGAACCGTTCAGTTTTTCTGCCTCTATCTCAGTGACAAAAGGTAGCAAAAGAAACCTTGCTTTCCTGGAAAAACACTAAGAATAAAACAATTCGGGGCTAGTTTTCACAAAGTAATAACAGGCCATACGTAATCGATTGCATTTAGTCTGCATCTCTGGATGTCACAAATCACAGTTACTACTGCTTCAGCAGGACGAACTTCCATTCCGGAGTCAGGCTGTCCATTCTGGTGCTACCTGACACCAGGTTAGCACCTTTAATGCACACTTTACTGCATCGTTCTTCAGTTTCTTCTTCACTGGCGCTCTCCTACTCCCAACAATGCGACATGTCCTTCCTGTGTGTTCACTCGCTATCCCTAATGGGAGGCAAAAGGGAAATCCTTCTAGAAGTGAATTGATTTGGACTTAGGATCTCACCTCAGGCTGGCAAGGGAATGTGAACTATCCTGGGAGAGAAAACACTTTCCTGTGAAATCATATCCTAACTCCCTCCATTAAAACCCTAGAATTGCACTAAAAGCAGGAAAGAAATAATAAAATTATACCAACGCTTTAGTCTACCAAACATCGAGCAGCTGTAGCCATAAAAAAAAAAAAAAAGAATAAATAATTCATCCGAAAACTCTCTTTCTTTGCACCTCCCAAGGCTCATAGCATCAGTTGCAAAAGGAGATCTGAACCAGGGCTTAGGAATTTTGAGTTATGCCTCAGCCACCACAGGAACCATATCCCTCTGCCTTACACTCCTTCCGTATGTAAGGCTAGGGGCTTTCCGTCATGTAGCCAGAAACCACATGTGTTCAGTTAGCGACTGAAATGTTACTAGTCTGAACTGAGGTGTGTTGTACTAAATATGTACAGAATTCGAGGACTTAGTATCCCCAAAAAAGAATGTAAAATATTTCCCAATAATTTTTAAATATTGATTATATATTGAAATGATAATATTTTTTTGCATATTGGGTTTAATAAAATATATTATTAAAATTAATGCCACCTCTTTCTTTTTACCTTTTTAATGAAGTTATTTTTTCCATTATGTATATGACTCTCATTGTATTTCATTTGGGTGGCACTGATCTAGACTATTCTGAATTGTGATTGGGGCTAGGATACTTTCCTTGTGGAAATGGGGAATTATCATCCTACAGTGCCTATAGACACTTTGTCTGTCTTAAAGGATGGAGAATATAGGGGAAGAGGCAACAATATAATCGCCAAGTGCATTACACATTTCATTAAGCTGATACTTTTCTAAGCACATTGCAAGAAAGAAAAAAAAATAGGAAAGAAAATGTATGACATAGTCCCTTATCCTCCCGAAACAGTAATGAGCCAATATTAATTTTCAAATCAGACTACCTTAAATTTGCTTTCTGCTTCTAGCATCAGTTTCCTCATTTGCAAGAGAATCACATATACTTCCTTTTTAGAAAATTAAATGAGATAATATAGATCAATGCTTAAAGTACCATTGAGCACTAAGCTAACGGGAAAGATTTTGGCCTCAGACATGTTGAGCCAGGAGCTAGAGGAACAGTGAGATGAAAATGTGTCTATTAAGCAGTTGGGAATCTAAGGCTGGAGACCAGGAGAGAAACAAATGGATCAAATCACTCTAGCAAGCTTGCCCAACAGCCACTGCAAACTCAGAAGTACTGTGAAGCCAGACAGGTGAGAAAATGAGTGAAGCCAGGCATGCGGGGAGAGCATACATGCATTGCTGAGCGGGGGACAAGTACCCCATCTAAACCACACACCCCTGGTTCAGCTCTGGAACTATCACCAGGGCATAATAATAGTGCAGTGTTGCCAGATTTTCCAATTTTTAAAGGGAATCTAGAAATTGACATTTTTAAATGTTTAGAATTTTTTTTTTAAGGTACTCATGCTAGATAGAGCCTATGGGAAAACAGTTTACTACATCTGCTGTCTAGAAGGTCAACAAGGTAACTTGCTAGACGCCTACCACATGAAAGTTAATGTAAATCTCAAATAAAATTCCCACCGGCCCCAAAACATCTGAGCTACCAAAGCAGGGGAGGGAGATTCACCTCTCCTTCCTCTTAGCTTCACCTGCAGCAGAATCCGGGTGCCTGCATGACATCTGTCCCAGCGGTCTGTCTCTCTCCCAGCCCCTGACCTGGATGTTCTGTAGAATGTTTCAAAGAGAGCTACAGAAGCTCCTGGACTCTGCAGGAGACACGTGACATGATCCAAGGTGCTCCTCTGGCTATTACTCACTGCCTACTTTAGGTCTCTCTGGAATATTCTGTTTCAGTGTCAGGCACTCTCTGCTGCCCATTTGGGTAAATACATTACCACATTGTGTAAGCGTGTACAATCTATACGCCTGAAAGACCTGCCTTGCAGAATAATTTTTTATTCTATCACACTTTAAAAATATACATAAAAAAGGA